>NW_024429188.1:100393235-100993235 GCF_017639785.1 Mesocricetus auratus | reverse complement strand
TGTTATTCTTTAAGTTTGTGACTAGAAAGTGCCAGTTAGGAGTGGTGGCAGTCCGATCCGGAGCACTGGTGGTGACAGGCTCTTCGTCTGGTTATCACCTCTCTCTATGCTCGGTACCACCACTCTCCCACCAGATGGAGATTTATTGAGTGTTCTTCCTTCCCGCTGCTTTGGGACCCAGATGACAGCCTCAGTTCAAGGATTGAGAAACTGATTTTAAGAGAAGACAGTGGAAGTAGTAGTTCCACTGGGTGTCAGTGTTCTGGATCCAGGTTTGCACTGCCTTCCCTTGTCCTAGCTAGCCCCTTCCTCACCTCTTAAGACACCCTGTCTTAGTTAAGGTTACTCTATTGCCGTGAAGAGACACCATGACCACAGCAACTCTTATAAAGAAAACATTTAGTTGGGGTGGCTCACTTACAGTTTCAGGGGTTCAGTCCATTATCATCATGGCCAGGAGCAATGCAGCCTGCAGGAAGATGTGGTGCTGGGGCTGAGAGTCCTACATCTCGTGGGCAACAGGAAGGTAACTGACAGTCACACTGAGGGAAGCTTGAGCATAGGAAACCTCAAAGACTACCCCCACAGTGACACACTTCCTTCAACAGGGCTATGCCCACTCCAACAAATCCATACCTCCTAATAGTGCTATTCCCTATGAGATTATGGTGCCAATTACATTCAAACTGCCACACATGCTATTCCAGTCTACTAGATACTGCAATATAGAAGGTTTTATCTTTTAGTAGTTCACAATGTAAGCACTGGATTTCCACAATCCCCAATGCTTCAGGATCAAGAACTTCCTGCAGATTGACATGATGTCATAGTTGTGAAAGTCCCAGTGCTCACCTCATGTGAGGGGCCACGGTCTAAATGCAGGTACATTATAGATATTTCATATCTCTAGGTGGTTTTCATTATGTGGATAAGGACTATAGGAAACAGGAAAGAATGTCATGTTTACATGTGAGTCTCATCTACAGGATATCTCAGTATGTACAAGTCAGTATGCCCAAATCGGGGTGTGGGGATATCCAAACACTTTCATCTCTGAGCATTTTGGATAAGAGGTCCTCCACTTTGTAATAAGTACAAGTGTGCCCTCCATCATATGTTGACTGCAGAAGGTTAGATTTGGTTCCCAACTATAAAATGTCATGAGTTCACAGACTGCAATGGGAAGTTTGGACCATTCAAAAAGAGACTGCGATACAACTGAATGCTGCTAACAGGTGTCTATCTTAAGTGGGCTCAGTTTGGAAGCCCAGGGACTAGTTTGAAGGGATGGAATTGAGGGCATGAGGAGTGGGCTGTGGGCCGTGAGAACCCATCTCTCTGTCTAGTTGGACCAAGAAGTATGTGTCACACCACTTGAATGGTAACATTTAGTGGGGCATAGAGAAGTAACTCTGCCATCTAGACAGCAACTGGTGTCTACAGTAGGGTGACTTGGTGAGTGGAATATAATGGCAGGGAGACTAGAAATCCAATATAAGTCAGGTTCTCAGTCAGTGACCACAGATTCAGCAAGACTGAATGATAAGAACTAGGTAAAAGTACACTATAGTTCTACCCTGTAAACGGAGGTTTGTTGGGAAGGCCCTCCACATTACATCAGCCCATAAATATCTAGTGAGGCCCCTAATGTGTTCCAGAGCCAATAAGGCAGTAGACTCAGAGATGAATACAAATGAGGGAAATGGGACAGAGTTCAGGTCGTATAGCCAGGGAACTATTGCTAGTCAAGAGAACACCTGGGGCTGGCTCACTCCTGGAGCTGGAAAGAATGGCTTTGAAGAACAAGTCTAATTTCAAAGCTGGTGCCTTGCCAGATGAGTCAGCCAAGCAAACCCTTCAATAATTCTGTTTCCTCTGGCCCAGGACCTAGAGGATGCCTAACCGCTCAGGCGAAGGGTTTTGAGGCCTACTAGTGCCTACAGCTAAGGGTACAAACACTTCCAATAAAATGATAGCAGGAATGGTTATCTTTTCAAGAATTTCTGCATTGCCCATTGCTATGGAGTCAATCTGCCCTTTGCAATCCATGGTGACATTCAAAGAAACAGTGAAGTTTGAAGCACTTGAAGTCCTGGCCCATAAGTTCCCTGTCCCTTGGAAGCTCTCTGAAAGTCTGTCTGTGGGAGAGTCCCCCTCAGCCAGGCACAAGTATTCAGTTCCTGCACTTCCACAACAAGAGCAAAGGCAAACAGAGAAAACTTAGGTGTTCTTTTATCTTGAGCTAGTGTGGGTGTGAGGAACTTGAAGCTTCTCCTAACTATTGTTCTCATGGTTCATCTGGGCTCTCTCAGGAAGTTCTTTGCAAACAACATTTGTTGAAGGCCTACTATGTGTCAGGCACTGTGTTTAGTACTTTCACATAGCAAGAGCTCTCATATAGAATGTTCTATGTTCTAGGCACTGTTGTAAGCACATGGCCTATGTCATCTCAACTTATTAGCATTCAATGTATGACCTAATTCCCCTAACATACTAGTGACATACAACTTATTAGCATTCAATGTATGACCTAATTCCCCTAACATTATTCCTAGTGACATTATTCCTTGACTGTTTGAAGGGGAGCCAGTTTTATTTTTTATTTGGGGACTGAACCATGCATGCTAGGCAAGTGCCCCGGCTGGTCTTCAATTCCCTCTGAATCTCAGACAGGCTTTGAACGTGCAGCCTTCCTGCCTCAGCATTCAGAGGATCCAGGATTTCAGACCTATGTTACCAAGACCATCTCAAATCAACTTTTGAATTTGTGTCTTTGACTGTAAGCCCAGTTCTCTTCCTACCACGTGACTTGAACCTTTTGTAAATGTGTAAGGGATGTAGCTCAAGTTGTAGAGCACTTGCTTAGTGTGCACAGTCTTCAAACTCAGCACTGTGCAAACAGCTCGTGGGCAGTGCATGCCCTTAGTCCCTCTATCTGTCCTCCCATCCTGGGTCCCATTACAGTTTGCCTTTTCAGACTGGCATGCAGGTGTTTTTGTCGCAGGCCTTTCTATCTTCCCCTCTCTCCTTGGCAACTTCTTCTCACAGCCCCAGATCCTGGTGAATGACACCAGTTTCTCATCGTTTCTTCACCAGCTGGAAAATATTCACTGCTTTGCTGGACTTCAGTGATTTATATTCCAAGAATTTTTTAGTCCTTTCCCAAGTGAGGTTTGAAATGGGATAGAAATGGATTGGGACTCACTTATTCTCTTACCATGTTAATGTCTACTAAAAATGACATAAAAATGGTTTGCATCCTTCTAATTCTTTCCCTCACATATGTTTCTTGCTACTAAAATCTCTTTGTAGTTTCTGAAATTCAACACAATTGTGTGAGAACACAGGTATTTCCTGAAGTAGCATGGGTAAGTCTGGGGGTTTTTTTGTACCGTAATTTGCCCTGTTGTGCTAAAGTTATAAAAAAATAAAACAAATGAGATGTTTTTCTTGGGCTATATACACAAAAATCTAGGTTTAATTGTCCACACTTGCAGTCTCTAGTATCAGAAAGCAGAGGCAGGAGGATTTAACCCCATAAGTTTAGGGCCAGCCTGATGTACATATAGCAAATTCCAGGCTAGCCAAGGTTACATACTATGACTAAAAGTAAACGAACAAAGAAATGTCCACAAATAAGCAAGGAAAGTATCCATTTATTAAATACATTTCAAATCAGTGAATTTCATCTTTACTTTTATTTTTCTGTGTATTTATCCAAATTAAGACTGCATCTCCGACAGAAAATACTTTTCTCTGAGAGCCTCTTAATACAATGCTTGCTATACTCTGTGTTCTAGTTTGTTTTTGAAGCTATTTATTCTCTTTAAATTATCCCATTTTCCCATACTGCCTGTTGCGGCCAAGGAAAGGGTATCAAACCCTTGGTTGTCATACAACACTCCTTCCATAAGATGGCGCTCTGAGCACGTACGATCTATAGCTTGCTTTGGCTTCGCCATAACCAAGCAGCAGTTAAATGTAAACTTTTGTGAAATCAAATCCTTTTAGCTGGGAATTAGTCCTACTGAGACTTGCTTGCAAACGCTTACCACCATTCTAATGCCTAGGGCAAGAAAGAAAGTCTCTAGCCACTCCCCAGCCCTAAATCAGAACCAGCAGTGTTAGGAATGCACAGGACACGTTCGAGGAACCTTTAAAGAAAAGAGTTTTCTTCTGAGTATGAAACTTGTTGGATTCACTGTTAGAAAAGTCCCTTGCTGAGTCTGTTTCTTCGTGTACATGGCGAGGGGGTTGGACCCGCTGATCTGTGAAGGCGCTGGCATCTCCAGCACTCTCCATTAGCATCCGCTGATTGCCTTCCCCTACTCAGTTGCTGCTTCAGCCTGTGCAGATTTAGGAAGAAAAGCTCGCCCATTTTACGCTTGTTTGACTCTATTCCTCTTTTACAAGTGCTCTCTTTGCTTCAACTGTCCCAGGACAAGCATGCCCAGATGGCCTATTTTAATTAGGTTCCTTTTCTCTTTAAGGCTTTTACACAGGTTTCCTCCCCTTCCCCCCTCAAGCCTTAACCAATCTGCCTGAAAGGGAGAAACATGTTCTCCTTTTCACTGCACAAATAGGGTTTTCTTAGTATCACGGCAGTCATTTTTGTACTGAATAGATCCAAACCGGGGGGGGGGGGATACTGCACGCAGTGCTTTAAGGTAACCCTGCAGACATCACGCTAAATATATCAAATCCCCCCCCCCCGCCCCCAAAAAAGCACTCCATTTTCGAGGTGGGCATTTCTGTTCCTTTATTGCCGGAAGCATGTTAAAACTTCTTGGAAGAAGCAATTGTGCAAAGAAGAGGACAATTAATCAAGGGGCAAACGAGTATTACTAAGCAGATAACCCACGTTAAAATCTCCTGAGGCTAATGAGTGTTCTGTCCCTGCTATCCTCTGGGCAGTGTGTGGAGGGGATGAATTGGGGCTAGGATAGCTCAGCCTCATTCAAAGATTGTCATGAACAGCATGCATCAGCAGCACCAAGGGAACCCATGCAAGTAAAATGCTGAATGAATTCATTAACTGCAAACTCCAGAGACAACCCTAACTGATTCCCTTTGGGCTTGACACTCAGAGCACATATGTCTCATGAAACACCCTGAGAATTCATCATTTGCTCCCTTTGTAGCAAAGGTGACAGAGGCAGGGAGGCACGTGCACTTAAGTAAACACAGTAATTTTTTTAAGTTATTGCTACAACACAGATGAGGATGTGAAATAATGGATAGATTAAAGAGCTGGCTTGAGGCAATCATTTCACAATGTGTACATGTTTCTAAGCATCACACTGTACACGGGGAATACATTCAAGTTTTGTCAATCATGCCTATAAATTCTGAAAAATTTGAAATTAGCTGTAATGTACAACTTCATTTATTTAAAAAAATCAAATATTTACAAAGGTTCAGAAAGCTCACAGTAGGGAACTGAGGATGTAACAAAGTAGCAAAGAACTTTCTAGTGTGAGCAAGGCCCTAGGTTCAGTTGTAGGTACCCACAGAGAAACAATAGTCCATGGTATAAAATATATGAGATAAGTTATAAAATACATAAGCAAATCTTACCCAGCATCTCCTTATTCTCACTATTTTCTTGTTTTCTGTACATATTTGAACAGTTATAGAATGTAACGAGTACAGGAGTTCTCCTTTCAGAGATGTGTTCCAAGACCCCCAGTTGGTACCCAAAACAAATTATAGTACTAAAACCAGCATAGCCACCTCTCTATATCCAAGGCGTCAGCTAAACACAGTTTGGAAATATAAGTAGGAAGAGGCTGGGCATGTAGGTCTGGTAGAACACATATATTCTGAGTTTTGATCTTTTATAGGACAGTGGAAAGAAAGGAAGTGCTGGTCAGTGGCGCAACACTTGCCTTGTATGCGTGAGGCCCAGCACCAAAAAGAAAAAAGGGCGGGGGGGGGCGGGGGAATGCCAGCATGGTGGTATAGTCCTTTAATCCCAGCACTCTGGATTTTGTTTTACTAAGGAAAAAGGAAAGGCTAGAGAGATAAGAACGAGGAAAAGATGTGAGTCAGAGGAGCATTCTGAATACCTAAGAGATACCATAAGAACATAGGTAAATAGTGTCAGTAAATTTCAGCAACAACCGGCATTAATTGGATGGGTACTTTAGGCTAGTGCTGTGTGACATAAATGAGATAAAGAAATTTCATGTCTAAACCACTAGCCATCCCTTCCCCACACTTCTGTAACCAGAAAGCATGCTTAATTGACTAGAACCCTTTGAGGATTTAAATAGCACATCGACAGAGTGAAACACTGAATGCTATTTCAGCTATCAAAAACGTATAGTGTTTTTTTAAGCTGAGTCACCATGGGATTGGGGAACAGTATTGAGCTGGCCATGTTTAGTTCTAATCTATGACTAGAAGGTGAAAGATGATAAAACAGAACTAGCGGCTAATTTTTTGGAGTGGCAGAAAATCCTACAGTAGAGTCACCAACAGATCAATTATGAGACTACTTTGATTTAATATTCATAACAGTTTTGGTATAGGGAGTCCAGGACCAAATTGCTAAGTTGGTATGGCTTTATAGTATCCCATTGTGGATAATGGGCTTCGGGAAAATGCTTCTTTTGTGGGAGGGCACGTGAACTCAAGTCCAAGGAGGTGTCCTTAAGAGCACATTCGTGAAGTCTCTGTTTTACTTAAGCCTACATCTTCATCTGTGCATAGGGTCTCTGCCTCAAGCAATAACAGAAGTAAAGAAAGAAGTCAGAATTGGTATCAGGGAGCAACTGCATTTTCACAGCACCCATGGACATAAACGAGGTGGCTCATACTGAGTTTATCCCTGTTTGATAATGTGCACAAAGGAAGTTGACATGTGATAGCTTGGTGATCTGGCCATTCAGTGGTTGGCTTTTTCTTTCAGTGCTGAGACTGCAAAGCTTCTAGGGGTAGAATATATATACATATAGATATAAATACAGATGCAGATATAGATATAGAAATATATCACACATACACATTCTCTACTGGGCAGGAATAAACTCAGTACTGTAAAGTGCTGTACAAAAAGTTCAATGACACTAAATCAGCACACATTGCTGTTCCTTGGAGTGTTGTTTATATTATCAAAATTTTTACAATTACTTCAGTTGTTTGTCAATAATAGATTGGGCAGATAGATTATGATACAGTCATGCAAAGCAAGAAGAACAAGCGGTTTAGAATGTTCTGAAATGGAATATGTCCAAGGCATAGCTATTAGGACAGAAAACGATGCAAATCAGGATGAATAACAGGATTCCAATATGAGTTAAAATTATGTCTTAATGTATGCATCTGAAAATGTCTGCATGTGTGTTTCTCATAACTCTCTTTAGAAACACAAAATTATGGGGAACCTTTATGTTTTATTTCTGTGCTGTTTGAATTGCTACAATAACTATGATTAGTTTGTTGTTAAGAGAAGCTTTATCTTTGAGAAGGAGCCGTTCCGCCAGCCTGGTTCCAGAGCCGCTTTCCTGCCAGCCTGGTTCTAGAGCCGTATCAGTCCCAAATAAACACACAGGAGGCTATATTAATTATGAAGCTGTTGGCCTTGCTTGTTTCTTACTGGCTAGCTCTGACTTAAGTAATTACCCCATAATTGTTAATCTAAGTATGTTTCTTACCGGAGAATAGTTCCAGGCTTCCTACCCCCATGGCGTTACATGTTGACTCTCTTGTGTTTCTCCTTCCCAGAATCCTCCTGGACTCCTAGCCCCACCTATCTAGATTCCTATAGGCTCAACAGTACTTTATTGACAAATAACAGGCAAATAACAGGACTTCCCCAACAGTTTGTAATTAAAATATGATTTCAAAATATGAATTTAGGACCTAGAGACATGGCTTAGAAGTTAAGAGCATACACTGCTCCTGTAGAGGAGCAGAGTTCAATTCCCAGTAGCGACATTGTGTGTAACTCCATTTCTAGGCAATCTAGTGCCCTCTGTTGGCTCCATGTCCACATGCAAGCACATTAAAAATATGACTTTACACTTATCCTCTTTACTCAATTGTGTTTGGGGGGAAAATTACTTATGAGTAGACAAAAGGCCTATGAATATCCAGGAGAAAGTGAAAAGGAGTTGAAAATCATTTCTCCCTTTGATAGCAGTGGCCTGGTATTTGCGTATGAAGGAAGAGAAAAAATCGAAGTGAACTCTGTTTCTTAACTTTGACTTCTGATTCTTCTCATTCTAATGCAAAATAAACAATGACAATATGTAGAGATCTGGAGACACGCGTGCAGCAAGATGTCTATCTCAGGTGGGAATCACTGTCCTGCTTGATGGAAACAGCTGACATTGGGGATGAGAAGCAGAATGAGTGGCCTTGGATTTTAAATCTTTGCCCTGCTCACTCTGCTGAGAATATCCATAGAGACCTCATACTTCTGATCCAAGAAGCCTGTGACTTCCCACGCTGGAGAGTGTTAACAGACTTCCCCTGAGCTATTATTGCCTTCTTTGGGGAGGGGAGACATGGAGACAAGCTGACAGGCATAATGTATGCTGCATCTGGTTGAGAAAGCTCCCTGACCAGAACTCTAGTTCCCATGAGGCTCACAGGAAATTGTGAGAGGAGGGGTCTGAGGTGAAGGCAGAGCTAGAGAACGTGGGAGGCTTTTTCTACTTCAAATGAGTGGGAAGCACGTGCAGAATTAGTCCTTTATGGTGGTTTTCAATGACCATGACCTTGAACCTCCCCTAGCATAGCTCTTCCTATTCTGTCACCTCATGTTCTAAAAGGCTAGAGAGAATTTATAGTCATCTCTACTGTTGGTACCCAATGGAGTTAGTGTTCTTTGATTGGGACTTTCTTTGACAAGCTTCCTCTTTCCCTTCCTTTCTATAGATACAGCCAGAAGGCGGCAAGAAATGGGATGAAGAATCAGTTTAACCTCCATGAGCTGAAAATGAAGGGTCCTGAGCCAGTGGTTAGTCAGATCATTGACAAGCTGAAGCACATTAACCAGGTATGTGGTGTATCCAACCAAAGTGAAAATGCACAAGAAATCAGTAAGACATGGATGATGTTCACTGCTGAAACTAATATTTCAGCGTGTGGATAAGCAGCAATTCTTCATTTTCTTCAGTGAGTTTTCTCTGGTCCTAATCTTTCACTCCATTTTTAAATTATGATATTACAGTAAGAGAGAAATGGTAATGGTATGACCTCCATGCCTGGATTTGTAAGATAATTTCTAAATGTACTATACTGACAACGAAGTCTCATGTTCCTATTAATCATTTTCTGTGGCTGTGTAATAGTCTGTTGTCTAATCATCATGATTGATAGACATTGTAATTGATTGCAGTTTCATTCCATCACTAAGCTGTCTTTTTATCCATAGTGCTATCTCTTGATCATGGATTACTTTCTTAAAATACAGTGCTGTTGGGTTAAGAGATGAGCATGTTTCCATGGCTATCTCCGAATTGCTTTCCAATGAGAATGTATCAGTTTTCACTACCACCAGCTATCAGAGGTCCAGTTTCACTGCACCTTTGCCAAACTCTGGCTATCTCTTCTCAACTTCTTGACCTGCACACATGGACTTTTCCTCCTGTAAGAAGTTTAGCAACAAGACACAAATAGAAGTTAGTTATACCATCTGTTTGTGATTGCTTTGTGGCCACTTTTTTTTTTCGAAAAGCCACCAGAAAGGCTACCATATGCCACAGTGACAGCATTCCTATGCCATGCCATGCTTCATGAATGGAAGGGCCCAGGTGCTTGGCTACTAAATTGGGAAGAATTTAATGTGACTAAAATGTTTATGCAAGGACAGAAGTTTCTGTATGAAGACACTGGCCTGATTTTATTTTTGGTGTGAAAGGTAGTGAGTTTTTGGCATTCTGAAAAAAGAACCTGTTTGAAAGGGCTTTCCAATGGTAACTTATTTCACTTGGGTTGCTTCATAAAAGTACTTGACAGCACACTTGGGTGGGGCTCCTCCCGAGCCTCCTAAAGTGTTGTGAACTCGGTGAGCCCTCAAAAATGCTTGTGACTGCTTCTGAGCACATGGCCAAAGCAGTGGGTTTATTTACAAATGTGTCTCAGAGGGTACCATGGCAAAGACCATGTGACTGCTTCACCTAGGAGCAGTGGTAGTATTGGTCTTTGGACTAGTTATACTGATCCCCACTAAATGTGTCTGGGTGAGAACACTTAGTTTCATCCTGCATTGGTTAAGAGCAAAATTTCAGGGCTGATCACTGTGCCTCTAATCCTGAGTGTATATGTCAACAGACTTTAAGGAGTATCTTATATGTGTTATCCCGGGTCCTAGAGACTTATGGAAAAGAAATGTTAATACCCTATTTTTACAGCCTCCCTGGGAAGGGAGCCCAAGCATAAATATCTCAAGACGGATAAAGTGTGATGTGAGATGAAGTGCCTGGAGAGATGCTGCTCATTAGCTTGCAGTGACATGGCAGAGACATAGGGTGAGCTAGACTAGGGAGGACAGTCCTGGGAGGAACAAACGTTAAGAGCTGCCATAAACCGTATGTGAGGCTGGAATAAGTAAGGAGAAGTAGACAGGGACAGTTATAAGGAAGATCAGACAAAGACCTGTGGACAGAAGCCACCTGAAAATGGGAAAAGTTGAAAAGATACAGTTTTCAATATGATCTGACAGTCGCCACAGGTAATTACAGAAAGCCTTTATGTAAAGGCTTCAGGTACAGTTAAAGAATATGTGTTTGCATCCATATGGGTCTGACTTTAGTTGTGGATCTTACCCTATATATACACATACATATATTAGAAAAAATATATAATCTTGTACATAAAATATATAATCTTTTACATAAAACTATATATTATATAAAGCTATATGTTGCAGTTTATATATAATTTTGTAATATATAACCTTAGGCAATTCAGTACTTTCATTCCCCCATCAGTAGTAGTACATGGCTATCTAAAACACATGTGTGTATATAAAATAGCACACAAATATCCATACACAGATGAATATATAATTGTATGTGTATGTTAGGCCCTCATTAAATGGTACTTATGGAGATTCTGCTCAGGTTTTCCCCTGTAGGTAGAACTTAAACTTTGAAAGGGAGCTTCAGTATTTTGGCCACTGAGTCTTATGTGAGGGCAGATCCCTTTGTTATTTCTCTTCTTGTCTCTTATACTTTTTTCTTTTTGACTAAGTTTCAGTCACAAAAGCACAAACTAATCCATGGAGATAGAGGTACACAGAAAGAGCAAATTCGCCATTGGCATTTCTTTCTTCTCCCTCAACTCAGAAATTAGTGTGTGAACATTTTCGGTTTCTGTACAAATACCATTGAGCAATCAATTGTCAATGGTAGACCAGTTTTACCTGTTAGCATTGGTCTGGCTCCAGACACCCACACTGACTTTCTTTTATTCTCACCTGTATTGCTTTACATGCACAAAATATATCTTTTTAAACAGATAAAACTCACCTTTTTGACCGTTATTCGATGTGAAAGTGAGATTCTTTGGGGAAATAACAAAGAACAAAGTTTTGATTATGATTATAAGAATGATAATACTGAAAATGTGTTAGATTTCTACAGCACATAACCTTATGTCAGTCATTGCATATTCTCCAAACTAGTTGTTTAGGGGGAAAATCCAATCTGGAATTGTATGAGATATACTCTTACAGAACCATTCTTTACAAGAATTCATTACCCTTAAACATTTTATCATTCTCACCAAGTGATAAATGTTTATCCCTTTTTATAGCTAGAGAAACTGAGGCAGGGAGCCATTAGAGGCTGCATAGGCATGCTGCCAAAACAACTAGTGAGTATAGTTGAAAATTCAATCAATTATCCAGATGTTGTTTCTTATATACTGCCAAACATCTGGATTCACTGAATGCCTGACTAAATTGGCCTAAACTTTTGGCAGTGGAGAGGTGGAATCAAGTTAACTTGCCTATGTTCACATGTGAGTGGTGAATCCAGGTAATGTTACTTTCCATAATATGTGTCTATAAATACAGACATATCTTCCTATCTGTGCTTGTATGTCTATCTTGTTGAGCTAGACCATTTATGAGCATATCCCAAAATAACTCAACTTTCTTCCACAGAAATTCTCAGCTGCCTCCTTTCAGTTTTTTTGTTGATAGCACTGGAAATACTATACCCACTAGGGGAATAAAGTAACATTATTTCTACATTGACAGTCCCACAGTGTAACCTTGAGGGGATGGGTCCAGGGTCAGCCCCGGGCCCATTTCCTGGGAAGCCATGCAGGTGTGTAATGTATTCCCTCCTTCTAAGCCACAGTTCATGTGTAACATTCCCACGATGGAAAATGAGGTCTTTTTTATTTCCTTTTCAGTTTCTAATTTGTGTGAGGATTTATTGTTAAGCGTTTGGAGAGAAATTGAACCCTTCTTGGTTCTCAGTGTTAGTTCTGGAATTTACTAGACCATATTGCTTTTAAGAAAAAAAAAACCTTTTCTGTTTGTGTCCATCTGTTCCAGACTCCTATGTACAGAAAAGATTCCACAATACCAAGAATGCTCATAATACCTACTTACCCATATGATGCTCTAGGTCATTTATCCTCTTGGTTTTGTTGGTACCATTTTCTCTGTTTAAGTATATTTATTAGTTACAGCTCATTTTGCTGTTCCTAAACTTCCATAGAAGTTATTGTCCCCAAGGAAAAACTAGCCATTTATCATGGTCTCCATTTCAGTAAAGGTTCAAATAAAATTCCAGAAATTGTTTTCCTGCCTGTCATAAAGAGTTGAGGCCACAGCAGTCAATACCTGCCCATTTGGTGTAAACAGTTTCTCATTCAATGTAGGATAAAGTCTCATCTGTTTAGGATGGGTGAAATGTCCTGCTGAATGGCAGGGGAGTGGGCGAGATGGCCTGTTAGGATTCCTTCCAGCCGCGTGATTCTGTGATTTGTGACTCAAGGTCAGGCTTTAACCCAGCACCCTCTTGTGAACAAGTCTTGTGACTTTATTCTCTGCTCTGCACTCTTTTTAAAACACCCTGTTCCCAGGTCACCCCTTTCCACTTTGTAACCTCTCATCTTTTCAGAATTTGGCACCTTCCCACCAGCCTCCAACCCAGGCAGATGGAACTTCAACTTGCCCTTCCCCCTATCCAGTTGTCTGTTCTGTCTTCTTTTCATTTGGCTATAAAACATTAAATGGTAAAAAACATTTTGGCATTTATCGCTCCTACTATGTATCCATTCTCCAGGGCCAGATATTTGACCTGTCTTGGAATCATGCTAACCATGTAACTTTATCTAAATGATAATTCAACCATATATTTTCACAGCACAAACCAGTTTGTAGATACTCTCTCGTGAGCATTGGATAAGCTGATGACATTGACCCTGATAGGAAAGCAAAATGGGTAGTATTTCTCGTGTTTACCAGAAGAAGAAATTGTAATGTTCTGATGAGACCCAAACTCCAAGGCTACTCATTTCATTCTCTGTGCTTTCCTTCTGTTTCTCTTATGAAGAGAAGAAGAAGGTATTAGGATCCATATATAAAAGATGTATAGGAGTGCAAATATGAAACCCCTTAATTTGTGATTTAACAATTTTCAAGGGCCAAATATAGTCATTTCTATAGTGTAAGCCTTTTAAAGTCTTGAACAGAGAAAGACCAAGATTGTTTTTCAGAATCCTAATTAGGACACTCATTAGAAAACTACCTACAAAACTTATAATGTACAAATAAAGGTTCTTTGTACCCTGGATTTGAGTTATTTTTGTAAGCTATCTCAAATTCATAGATAGAAAATGTTAAATATTCAAAGAAAATATAAAAATGTACAGTAGACAGTGAAATATCTCTACTGCCATCTCTTTCTAGAAATAGTGACAAACTATTTTTTAAGATGCTTGACAGAATTTGATATAAGGAAGACATTTGTTTTTGAGATAGAATGTTAAAATTTTAATAAGTGAATTTGTAAAGTTGTTGAATAACAGAGGATACATGGTACATTCCTTAGCATGCAGTTTTTTCATGTCTTTGCATTGGATCATATTCATGATAGAAACACATCACGTAACTTTTTCATGGTCTTCTCATGAGAACCAGTGAATGTGTGAAACACTGATCTGCTCCAGTGGTTTCTAGAAAGGCTAGCACTAATAGTTTCTAGATTCTAAAGAAAAAGGATTTTTGTGAAAATCAAATAAAAAAAAAGACCTTCCCAAATGGAGCTGTGTCCCAAAGTCTAGAATACTTTTTTTTAAACTTGAAAATAGTGCTTCAAAACTGTAGTAGCATCCATTTCCATAAAGAGCCGAGGGCATGGTGGGGAGACAGAGATCTGCAAAAGCCAATGAAATGACTTCTCAGTCACAAAAGGACAATGTAAATTAGTCTTTAAATATCAGCCCTTAGACTCTGTGGAGCTAAACATCATTTCACAAAAGAAGAGGAATTAGCTGATACATTCCAAAGCACATTTATCATTTGAAAAATCTTTTGTCGTTCTGCTTAATATCTTGAAATATAATTACAGTGTCTGTGGCTTTGGGGGAACATGTGTTTTTAATATCTTAATTACTATTTACAGTTTAATAACATTG
Source organism: Mesocricetus auratus (assembly GCF_017639785.1). Taxonomy (NCBI): domain Eukaryota; kingdom Metazoa; phylum Chordata; class Mammalia; order Rodentia; family Cricetidae; genus Mesocricetus; species Mesocricetus auratus. The sequence continues at coordinate 100,978,625 of NW_024429188.1, read as the reverse complement.
CACCAAAAAGAATTCTCAAATATTTTAGATTAAATTTCTTGAAAAGGAACTATTTCTATATTTAGAATGAATACACACCATGAATTGGGTCATGTATTTCAGTCTTGGCATATTAATTAAATTACTCAAAATTGGAAGATAAGTCATGAATGGTGTGTAGCATAGTTTTGGTATCAATGTCATGATAATCTTGATTGAATAATAGAGGAAGATGCATTGTATTGCTGTATTTTACTGTATTTGATTTTCTATAGATTTTGATTTATTTTACTTGTTCTTGTATGTGTATACTGTAGTTTGCTCCAAGGTCTTGTCCAATACAAATATGAATGCACATAAGCACGCATGATTTTTGTGCTGTATGCCATGGCAGGAGGTCACACTTCAGCAGTTCATCTTTGAAACAAAAAGCACTGTGGCACGAGGCATGAACTTGCTAATTATTTATCTCTTCTGGACATTAGCTAGGCTTGTTCATAGCAAGTACACCTCATTATCCATCACCCTCACTCATTAAACCCATGGAATGGTGACCACACTGAGTGGAGGCAATGTCTACAGGAATCACTGAACCACAAGCAGGCAGAGCCAGCAGGACCTATGGCTCAGACCTTGTGCTCTTCTCCAGAGGCTGACTCAGGGCCAGATCCAGAATCAGTCCTCCTGACACTCTCATGCCTTGGCTCTCAACTCCTCTATTTTCCTGGGTGCTTTACCAATTCAAGATTTTCCTCCTCTTTCTAGAATGACAAACTTACTATTCTATTAGTCAGTGTGTTTAAATGTCAAATAGCTTAGTTATTTTAAGACAGTGTTTTCAGATTCTGGTCCTTAGTCAATGTGGGAGCCTCTCAGTGTTATTTAAATCACAATAGTTCTAGTTGTAAAGTTCTTTTTAGATACTGGTCTTCTGAAAAGAACGATAAAAATCTCAGGCTGCTCCTGAAACTCTGGACACTACCTGAATATACTGTAGCTACACTGCACAAGAAAGTCACTGAATGTGAACCAATCCTTTTCAGCAACCTCTAAACTTAACTGCTGGTAAAAAAATGAAGATGACCAGATAAGAGAATGTGAGTGGCCATGACAACTGAATGTCCATGATCTAGTGCTAATGAGCTAAATAGTCTTGTTTGAAGTCGATGACCAACACTTCCAAAATTTCCTTGCCTGTGTCATTAGAATTTGACAAAACCCAATGGAAAAAGTCCACTTGTCTTGGACTATCTTTTCAATAGAGAGCACAGTCTCAACTTTGGAGATAGTCCCATGTTGATTGTCCCAACCAGATACCTGGCAAGAGTCCAGCATGCCTGAAGTTAGTTGTTTTTACCTTTTGAGACAGGGTCTTTCCTATGGTTATTTGAGTCTGAACCCTAAATTTTAAATGCATTTGACACATGGCCAGAAATGGAACAACATTCTATATGGACTCATTGTTGGTATTTAGCACAGTTAAAGTGATAATAAAGTCAACCCAGTATATCTAATTATAGGATCTTCTTAGGCTGCAACCACAGTGATTTTGCATAGCAAATGAAAAGTGGAGTTTCTCAGCCAGACTCCCATCTAATATCCAAAGTGAAAATTACATCATTGCTTAATTCGCTGGATTTCAGTTGGTAATTTCTTAAGAGTTTAAAGTGTCATCCCTTTTTCTGTTTAATCAGTTGATCTAGCTACTTTCTCAAAACCCATATTTTTCATTTGTTGTTTTCCCCAAACATTAGATAGTATGGGTAAGCCTGTGACAAGATGGAAAAAAGTTGAAAAGCTAAAATATTTACTTTTGTGTTATATCATAAAAATGAGGCCTAAGTTCAGGTCAATTACATCTCAGGACCCTGGGGCCTCTAAGAATTATTGTCATTCTAGCACTGTCAAAACCTTTGAATTAGCACAACAAATAGAGGAAGAACAACAAATCTGGAATCCAGTACAATGTTTTACCCTCAACTTTAAGAGGCAGAAATTAGATTGTGGAAATCACAAGCTAGATACATTAACATCACATCTTAGCAGAGTTCTGTGTTAGTTTCTTGGATAGCATGAGTTCTCAGTAATAATTGTGGACTGGGAGACATCATGAGCTCTCTCACAGCAAAGCAAGACATTTCCTCTTACAGCAATGTAGCTGACCACGTGTTGCTGGTCTGCAGGTCTAGTATAGACACCACAAGTCAACATGGTTTTTAATAAAGCTATCTTTTTTAAACAAATGACAAGAAATGTTGACAAAGAGATAACCTGCTTTAGTTGATATGTAACTAACTAATTAGTAGACTTAAAGAATATTTTCTTAATGAACTGTTGTCACCCTGGAGAGAGGTCTTCGCTGCTTTGCTTTGAACCTCACTTTGACTATTGAGAACTTGTTTAAATGACCTAGATGAAGACAGAGAAGCCATGTTGCCAGTATTCAGTCATAGCATGTAGGAAGGTAGGATACTAGTATATATAGTCATTGTCATTGGATCCAAACATATCTTAACAGACTGAATGATGGGAAAACTAGAAACTTGAAATGTCACATGGATAAATGTACGGTATTACATGTAGATTCACAAACATGAGTGCATAAGCTATATGGAAAGCTGACTGATGGAAACAGCAACAAGATAACAACCACTTTACAGTACTTTAGATGGTAGGATCAGTATTGGCACTGAGGAAGCATATGTGTGCGGAGTATTTGAATGGGAGAAGGAAAGATATGGGGTGACTAGGAAATTTTCACTCTGTTCAAAGGTTTAAAAGGACTGTTTGGTGCCTATAAGGTTCATTGCTCTGCCTGAGTTTTTATTAAAGCAGTACCTGTCATCACTGTGAAACCTAATTGGTACAGGTAAGAAAATTGAGAATACAGCACTCGTGTATTTACTTCGGAGTAAATAACAAAGGCTTTGGAGCCAAACAAGTCTGTGCTCAATTACCAGATATGTCCTCAGATAAATTATTTACCTTTCCATCATTCGAGTTTCTTAACACCTGAGAAATGGGTATACTATCATCTGTCCCTAATGCTCAACATATAAAGATGAGATACAAGGAATGCATGTCATAGGCACCATAAAGTTTAGCTATTCACACCTTTCCTCTTACTATAGTGGGAAATGTTAGCAGAAGGGAAAGAGGAGAGCCACCAGTAAGCAGTTTCAGTCTCTGGGCACGACTGGAGGCCTACGTCTTTTCTAGTTTGGAATGTTTCCGTGATCTTAAAATTCTAAACACAATAATCTCAATTCTAAAGATTCTTGGAAAACTGTATCTAGAGAAACTTCAACAGATTTTTTTAACTGTTGAAAATTTAGTTTGGCTCAAAGTGCTTGAATGCTTGAATAGAAAATGAGGATGACAAATTATATATGATTGTGTGTGTGTGTGTGTATAAGTAGAGTTCTTTAGATCTTCCCCAAGTTTGAACTCTGCCCTAAATTAGATACTCTATTAATAGGCATGCTGCCCTTGGAACACAGCTTAGGGATCTTAGCACATGATCCAGAAGTCTCATTTTGATCTTCAGCCCACCAGGACCTTTCATGGAACGGTAGTATCAAGTAGAAAGACTTCAGAGCTATAAAGTTCATAGCAAGTTAATCTGCATTCCTTTTGCATTTTGTTCTTTGGTGGAAGATGTTGAGAGGTTCCTATATTTAAATGCGGCTGCCATGGGATCCTTATTGGCAGATGTCTTCCAGGAGGTATTTAGAATGATTTGGAAAAGCATATAATATATTTGTGAGTGTGTGTGCAGTTCACATGCCAGCAGAACAGAAAGAATTCACAAGGCTTGGGGCTACTGAGCTTTCTTAAGACACCATCACTCTCAGCTGTTGGGGTGATGTCAGAGATGCCGGGAACACTGCTTAAGGCCGAAATTCCCAGAGCTCTATTTTGAATTGCAGAGAAGCTCTGTTTTGCATTGCAGAGCTTAGAGTAGGCCAGACCCATTCCGTGGGCTCTACCTTCAAAGAACTATGGAATTTGTTAACTACAGACAGAGACTAGTGACCACTTGTTGTCAGGCAAAAGGAAAGCTGCCCCCTGCTGCCTGAGTCTTTGTCCCTGCCTGGGATACCATGGAAAATGGGGAAGGAATCCAGACTCATTAATGAGCTAATACAAAAGATTAAGCCAAGCTAGAGGCAGTTCGTTATAACTGTGTATGGATTCTTGAAGGCGGTGGAGAGCTGAAAGATGTCCAGCCCAGAACTCAGTGGTGTTAATGCTTTTGTTCTCCAAACACAAGTAGAGGCTAAGGGTTTGGGAAGTGATTCTCTTACTGCTGATTTCTTTTTTTATTTATGTTGGTTTCTGGACTATTGTGTGGCAGAATGGTCTATCAATACTTGTGATCTGATAACTTCTAGTGCAAATGATTGTTGAAGCTGCAGTTTTTCACACTAAGAAGTTGAGATTCAACACAGAAATGAGCTTCTCCTTGGGTGCATGGCCTCTGTTCTTGTCTGTAATTCTTGGAAGTCACTTAAGCCATAATCATTTCTATGACACCTTTTCAAAATCAAGTTCAAAATGCAGAAGAACAAGTAAAATACGGTCATACATATATGCCCTCACATTTGCAGTTATTTAATTTATTAGGCATTTGTGTTTTATGTGCTGCTAAGTATGTATGTTGATAAGGATATACAGAATCCATTCTACCTACACATCTGTTGTCACATGTAGACATATCATCGCCATTTGGATCCATTTATCCAAAGCTGAGCAGCTATATTCCCAGCGCTATGGGCAAATACACATGGATAATACTTGAGCATAATGCCTTTTGAGGTAGGGAATGAGACATACCTACATTCTTGCTATCTTAGCCTTATATTAGTGTTGTAAGAGAAGCATAAATGAAGTCCTGCTAGCCCAGAGAAGGAAGGATTAATTCTTACTGAGAGAGTGAGACAGGACTTCAAAAATAGGCAGCCTTTAAGCCAGGCTTTGAAAGATGAAGAGAATTTTGGCAGATAATGATTTCAAGGAAGGATCTTCCTGGCAGAGGAATGTGCTGTGAGCAGTGGCTCAAAGACATGAAAGTCTATCAGTAGACATGTGGCTGGAGAGCTGAAACCACAGGCCAGAGTAGAAGAGGAGATGGGGAGTGAAAGATGAGACGGAAAAGGTGGTTCAACAAATGCCAAGGGCTATAGATAGCATCATACGGAATCTTAAGTTTTACTCCTTTGGCAGTGAGAGCCACTGAAGGCATAAGAACATGAGCGGGATATGGTCAGAGATCAGTGTTTTATAATGTTCACTCCAAGGGGAGCTTGAAGAGACAGGGGTTAGAGGTCAGAAATTGGAGGCAAGCAATCCAGCTAATGTTGTAAGAGATTCCAAAGCAAAGAAGTGAAGCCTGCCATTAAAATTCATTAAATCTTCCTTTCTACTGCCTGATGGAATAGTTTAGGGAATGGGAACTGCTTTATCCCTAATGTTGGCCTGGTCACCTTTTACCTGTTAGCCAGGACATAAGAAGGATAGTAATAGGCAGTACTTTGGGTCTCAGAAGAATGTAGTATGTCATAACTGGCTCAAAAGGTCCCACTGTACAAAGTTAAAAGAAATCTAGTACCTGCAAAGATTTAGCCCTCATTGAACCTTAAGAAGTTCTCACAATGAGGTATTTAGATTCCCCGATGAATGTGTTAACTATTACTCTTTAATCAATTTGTTACACGCTTTTTTTAGTCAATATCCCAATTAAAAGTGGCTCCTTGGATGTTGAATGTTGAGTGTCATCCATTCACTGAAGTCTCAAAAATTACTGAAACTGTGAGAAAGATCGAGAGAGATTATCGTGGTTTTCTTCAGCTGCCACTGAGGGAGCTTAGATGTGATGGAGAGACTACTGTGTTTCGTGACAGCCTCACAAAGAGGAGTGGGGGAACCAAAGGGAAGCAGTGACTGCCTTCTCCATACCTTTTTAGAACAAATTTCCTTACTTGACAAAAAAACTCCTGTGTTTTTGTAATTTTAGCAGCTACTTGTAGTTTGCTGTTTCCCAACAACAATCTATAAGAACTTTGTACACTTAATATACAGCATCTTGCTGTATATTAACTCAAGCATATGCTGACAGTGAGCTGACCTGACTTTTCACTGACACTCTGGCTATTTCTTCTCTCCACTTCAGCACAGACTTGTGATCTTGCTGATCGGATCTGATGCTAAGAAGGCCAATAAACCATTTAGGATCTGTAACACAGGAGCTAGTTTGTGGCTTTCCATAAGGGTCGAGTTTTGTTGATCCTACTCAGCAATGTGCTGTGTGCTCTTAAAACAGCCTGGTACATAGCAGGGTGACCGATATTTGTATGAATAAGTGAATGATTCTGTTCCGGTTTTTGAGCCACCTATTTCTCTGTTTTGACAGAATGTCTCTAACTGTCTAGCACCTGCCCTGCCATCACATTTTGAATGTCGATTGTGTTATCTGTTTTCATTAGTACACAGATAGAAGGGAACTTATGCCCATGATGAGTCATATGTTTAATCCCTTCCATCTTTGAATTAGATGGTACTATTTGGGACTGATGGGAGCTAATGGTACTTGAGATTTTGGGGGGGGTGGATTTAAAGTTGATGCAGTAAAAAAATAGGGCTATTGAGATGAGATGAATATGGGGAAATAATGAATTTAGGGAAGAAAATATAGAGACATGTTCAGAGAGAAAGCAAGCACCTAGGGAATTCATTTTACCATTAAAAATGAGGAACTGTTACACTGAGGGTTTGCCGTTAAAGTTTATGTACAGAATAAGCTACGTCTTTTGAAAGGCTATCTAGAAAAACAGGTGTGGTAGCACACACTAGTGATTCTAGCACTTGGGAGATGGAAGCAGGGAGATCAGAAGTTCAAGTCCATTCTTTGTTACACAGGAAGATCAAGGCCAGCCTGGAATACACAGATCCAGTCTCAATCAACAACAACAATAATAAAGTTGTCTAGAGTAGTCCTTTGTTCACTTTTTGAGAAATAGTCTAAAATAGTATTGTATCTTCCATGTGGGTTCTTTGTTCTGTTTGTTCAGAATCTCCTTAGCTCAATAGGAACTGGGAAACTCACAGTTTTCTCTCCACTCTCTCCTTTCTGACTCTCTCTTAGAGGATGTGTGTTGGTTATTTTTCATGGAGACAGCAAGCCACGTCCTACACCTTCTTCTCCTATCTATTCTATCACTTTCAGATATGATACTAAGCAACCTACTTTGTCAAAGCTTGAATAATAGGCACTTTCATTTTCTTGGCTCCTTTTCATTCCAAGCTTAGCTTGTTGAGGCTTGAACATCTGAGATGAAATATAAATTCATGCATCCATTTGATTTCTAAGACTCTGGTTTTCTTGGGTCCTGAAATCCTGTAGTGACTCATGCCTCGTGTGTAGGTAGCTAGAAGTTGAAAAGCCCATTCGTATTTGCAAGTGACTAAAATCTTGGGCACACCTGCCCTTATTGCACAGATTTCTCTCACCTGCCTGAAGGGCAGTGTCCATGAAGAAGGACAGCTTGTCCTCTAATATTATTCCTGCAACCAGGAATCTACTATGTCCCACTCACATTTGATTATCATTTCTCTGAAGATGTCACTAACTGTATTCTGCTTTCTGTAGCCAATCACCAAATGCTGTAATGTTGTCTTTCTGATACTTTTATGTCCCTGTGCCATTTATGCCCATTCAGGCCTACCTTGTTTTCACCAAAAGTCCCATGTTGGGCACAAAGACTAGAAAAAAAATCCATGTCAGTCCCTACCTTTGCTTTGGCTTCTAGGAACCTTGAGTCCTTTTCTCTTCTTTTTTTTCTGTTTACTTATAACATGATAAACACCAACCTGATTTCTATTCCTAGTTTGCTTTATATATTTGATTCTGTTGATGCCAAAACAGCTTTGTGTGTGTGTAACTTTTTTCTGTGGTACAAAAAGATTAGAAGCCTTACATTTCCTTGATTCCTACCTTCCTTGGCTGAGAGGCAGTGCTTTTCCACAGCTCCTCAGTTGTTTTTTCCCTCCTATCCACCCACTCCCATCTTCTATATAGGAATTTCTCATGTGGGTTAAAACATTGTTGTTTTGAGACAGGGTATCCTGACTAGCCTGAAACTTTTTTGTAGTCATAACTGGCCTCAAACTCAAAGATCCACCTGTCTCAGCTTCCTGAATTCTGGAATTAAAGGTGTACATTACTGTGCCCAGCCTACGTTAAGGTAGGGGTGTGTGTGTGTGTGTGTGTGTGTGTGTGTGTGTGTGTGTGTGTGTGTGTTTAATGACTTTAAATTTAATAGACAATAGTCAAGATAAGTAAACATATAACCTAGAGAAAGGCAGCTGAAAACCCAATGGTGTGTATTGTGAACATGCTGTGTATTTGGTTAGTGTCCTACAACCTCTAATAAAGCATGCCATGCTTATTGAATGCTTCATTTTTATTTTAAAAATCCATAATCTATAAATTCTTTTGGCTAGCAATAATGAGCAGCAGCAGTTTTTTTCCAAAGCAAAAGCACCAGAAGTTTGGAAAGGAATTGCAAGTTGTGTTGTAATGCAACTGATCTCTTTCTTCCTGAGAATGTTGGTGTCTCACCAGAATGTTCAATTCAGACCCACACACTCTGGGTGTATTTATAGAGTGCCCAATGAGGAAGAAGAGAACATGATCAGCTTTGCTCCTCAGCACAGCAACAACGACAAATAATCACCAGGTGAATGTTATGCAGCACGGAACTTTGAGGGGCCAAATACCCTCTAAGTATGTGACACACAGAAATGTACTGGGTTGAAAGTCACCCCTACCCTACTTGTAGCAGCAGCAGTATTGAATCCAGGAAACCAGAAGTATTGCTATGGATGCTACTGGAGAACCTTCTTTGGAGGGGTGGGCATCTAGATCATAATAGCCATATTAAAGCTGCTTTGTAATTCTTATTGTTATGGAAATTCTAATGGAGAGTGCTATATAACTCAAGCTGGACTTAAACTCATAGCAATTCCCCTGTCTCTGCCTCTCAAGTGCTGGAATTCCAGGCATGCACCATCATGCTTAGCTGCTTATAAAATCTTAACAATATGTAGATGTTAATAAAAATATTCACTGCTGTGGTTAAATGCTTATTTCCAATACCACATTTATTTCTAGCCCATGATTTAGCTATCATTAACGTATTACTGGTCTCTTCTACAGATGATAAAATTAATATTCAGATTGTAAAGAATTCAAAAATTAAATTTGGACTTGGGTCCCTGTCTTTGTGCTATGAATTCCATAATCTTTCCTTTACATTCCCAAGGTGATAAGAAGTAATAAGAACTGTTAGGATAATGAGCATGGGGTCAAGCCCAGGCTGGTGAAACCCACAGAAACAACTGACCTGAACAAGAGGGAGCTCATGAACCCCAGACTGACAGCTGGAAAACCAACATAGGACTGATCCAGACCTCCTGAACATGGGTGTCAGTGAGGAGTTCTCAACGATCTATAGGGCCTCTGGTAGTAGTCAGTATTTATCCCTAGCATACGAATGGACTTTGGGAGCCCATTTCACATAGAGGGATGCTCTCTCAGCGTAGACACACAGGGAAGAGCCTAGGCCCCGCTCCAAAGGATATGACAGACTATGAAGATCCCCTATGGAAGGCCTCACCCGCCCTGGGGAGCAGAAAGGGGATGGGATATGGCCTTGATAGGGGGCAGGGGAGGGGGGCAGGGAGAGGGAACTGGGATTGGCATGTAAAACAATCTTGTTTCTAATATAATTAAAAACTAGAGAACCCCCCCAAAAATAGGCCGGGCGTTGGTGGCGCACCCGTTTAATCCCAGCACTCGGGAGGCAGAGGCAGGCGGATCTCTGTGAGTTCGAGGCCAGCCTGGTCTACAGTGCGAGTTCCAGGACAGGCTCCAAAACAATACAGAGAAACCCTGTCTCGAAAAACCAAAAAAAAAAAAAAAAAAAAAAAAAAAAAGAGAGAGAAAAACATTAGGATAATGCTATTGCCTAAGAAGCCAGTTGAAAAATCCTGCAACTAGCAGCTCCATTTCTAAGAATTCCTCCCTAATAAAGTCTGTGAAGACCCACAAATATGTATAAAGATGTGTCATTGACTTTGTTGGTGACTAGCAAAACAACAACAACAAAAGTAAAAGTCACTCAACAATCTATCAAACGGAGACTCATTATGTGGGCTGTACTGCTCCTATACAATGGAGTAATATGCAGTCACAAAAATTTTTTTCAAAACATTATTATCTTTAGAAAAATTTCCAAACCAGGCAGTGGTGCAACACGTCTTTAACCCAGCACTTGGGAGGCAGAGGCAGACAGATCTCTGTGAGTTCCAGACCAGCCTGGTCTACAAGAGCTAGTTCCAGGACAGCCTCCAAAGCCACAGAGAAACCCTGTCTCAAAAAACCAAAAAAAAATTTCCATTACACATTTTGCTAAGTATAAAAGGAGATGATTGCCAAGTGTGGTGGTACACACTTGTAATCACAGAATTTGGGCCGTTGAGGCAGGGGAATCAGGAATTCAAGATCAAGTATGGCTACATAGGGAATTTGAGACCCTTCCTCAAAAAGAGGCAAACTATGAGATATATTGAAGTATAATAATTTTTCATAAAAACATGGGTGAGTGTGTCAAAATTTTAGCAGTATTACAATAATTTTCATTTTAACTTTTATACCTCTCAATGCTGTGCCCAAATACTTAGAAAATTATTTTTAAATTACAAAAACTGTAAATCCATTTACATTTAAAACAAACAAAAATAAATTTAAGATAGATATGTGACCAAAACTAACTTGGACCATTAGGTGTAGTGTTTCAAGCCATTAATCTTAGCACTTCAGAGGCAGAGACAGGTGTAACTCTGTGAGTTTAAGGACAATCAGAGCTGTATAGTGAGACACTGTCTCAAAACAAAACAAAACAAAACCTCTACTTGGGACCAAACTAAAGCACCCTTAAGTCTCTCATAAAACAACTAGGTTGCCTCTGTCTATATTGGTTATCTCAGAAATTGCCTAGCATTTGAATGGAACCAGTAGGAAGGGTCACCTGGACTGGTGACCCACAAGGAACACATATTGTTCTAGTATTTTAATCTCAAAACCCAGGTGTCATCACCTCTGGTGATGGCAACACCAAAATTCTTTAAATGATCCAAAGGGCCTGTTCCTTCATGTGCACTACTCAGGACTCACTGCTTACAGACATGTTCACAACTGGAGGTGACCATAAGTGTCCGAATTTCCCAGAATAACCTGTCATTCTCAAATCAGTCCACACATTTTGGAATCTATTTCTATTTTCTAGCCTGGACCACTCATCAAGGAAGTGAATTCCTTAACTTTAGTATTTGATGTGAAAAGTAGGACTTCCTTTCTTTTAACCTAAAATTATCTCTTTTATATTAAAAGGAATAACATCTTAATTCTAGTGTTGTAGAACCTATGTTTGTGGTTATTTGACTGGTCACCATTGTGTGCAGTTCTTTCCGGGAAGGTGGGTATTGGAGATAGAAGTCAAGGTCTTACATATGCTAGACAAATACTAGATAGCATTGTTCTATGGAGCTATAGCCCCAATTCTTTCAAAATGTTTCATTTTAAGGCAGGGCATCTCGAAGGCTGGCCTTTGACTCACTGTGTAGCCAAGGCAAATCTTGAACTTTCTACCTTCCTGTCAGAGCCTCCCAATAGTTAGAATTACAGGTTTGAGAAATAGTTTTGTTAGACCAGCAAAGTCTTCTATTTCCTGAACTTCTCCTTCTCTATGCTGGTTAGCAAACCATATCAGATTGTGAAGCTCAGCTCCCACCAATGGGATGACACACAATAACCACCTATGTTAGGAATAAGACAGAATCCATTTTGGCCAAGTGTGCTTGCTAGCCTGGTTTGAGTTCTGGTGCTTCCTTTTCACGAAAAGAAAAAAAAACCCTTCTGAGCTACTTTTACTTTGTTCCTTTGTTCCTTTGTTCTGTACCAAGACTAGTCTTTGTTTTCCAACACAAGCATGCACCACCATGCCCAAATTATAGTTCTCAATCATATTTTCCCCATTCAGCAATCAACTTTTCAGATTTGATAGGCTAATAGTCATTTTACATTCTTCATTCTTTCATTTCCCATTCTCCTGATATTGTCCTATTCCATTATTGTCCTATGATTGTACAACCAGCAGTATGTAACCCTGAATATTCTAGGACCAAGGTATAGCAGCACACATGCACAGCTCTCAGATCAGTACAGCAGCCTGAAAGCAACATCTATCAGTAGGCTACTAGGTGCAGGCATTCAGACGTTCAGTGTCCAACCGCAAAGTATTAATCAAAGAGCTATGCCTGTTGGGCCTTGCTTATCTTAAAGGATGCGTATGTGCTCTCCACCTTATATTATCAACTATACTAGTATCCAAACTAAGAATACAAAATAAGTTTTATTTGGAGGGGAAAGAGTCTAATCAATGAAATAAATGCTTTTTATAATATAATGTTCAAGCTCTCATGGATAAGACAGTGACAATCTCTCAAAGGCTAAAGAGAAGGCCATCTGACAACTTTGCAACGTCAGGGACTTTAGTCATTCTTTTACATACGTGTAAAACCTTCAGACAGTCTTGAGAAAATAACCTTTATTTTTTCTTTTAGAAAAGGAGGTGGCTTTGAAGTTTGAAAATCAAAGCAAATGAAAGTAAGGCAGCTGTTTCTCAGTGTAGAAAGGACTGTTCCTAAACTGTGAGAAAGTTAATAAGAATTTCAAAGGGCAGTGATAACTTAGATTCTAATGGGCACAGTATAGGGAATTCCAGGTTTCCACTATTTCTGGGCCTCTTCCTCTCTGTTCCCTCTTTGTTTTAACTTTCTCAATCTCTCTGTCACACACACATTCCCTTTCTTTGAAACACATCATTCCTAAATGTGGTATAGTACTTGAGGGTTTTTTTTGTATTATTTCTTGTGTCTTTTGAATAGAGTTCTCCTTTCCCTGTTCTTTTTATTTTTTTAACCCTAAAATAAATGACACTTTTTTTCTTCCGCAAAACAAACAAAATAAACTAAATGCAGCAGTTTTTTTACTTGTGTGTGGCCCCAATTGATTTTTTCCCCCTGTGGGTCAGTGGCCCTTGAAAGAAAAAAAAAGGTCCCCACCCTTGTACTAAGGGGTCTTGCCAATTTAATTCTTCTTCAAAAAAGGAGATGAATAACAGTATGGACAATTAGTTACTGTGGGTGGGAGAAGGAATTTGGCTGGAGGCAATTTTCTTTGGAAAGAGATAGACCAACACAAGAGGTTGAAATAGCTGTACTTGTGAAAAATAGAGGGTATGAAATAACTTGGTGGAAAGTTCAGCTGAGAACGGGAACATCTGGGGCTTATTCATGTTTTTTTTAAAAGAAGTTTTTGAAGCTTTTTTATTAGCTGACTTGACCTCAGATTGGGGAGGAGATTTTTCAAATGTTAAACAGTTTTTTTTCTTTTGCATTCCTAAAGTCATATTGTGTTCAGCTTGTTAATATCTGCACAGGGGGCCTTCAGCAGAGGCTGCCAGAGCAGCATGCTTTGGGGACATAGTTCCAGATAGCTGGTATTTCCCTTTCTTGTTGAGGATTTGCATGTGTCCCTTTCATCCATGCATATAGCAGATTCCTGCACAAATAATTGCATTTGACATCACAGTTGTTAGAGAAAATGCAGGGGGGGGACCCATTTCCCACACATAAGACAGCTGGAGGGAAGCAGATTAGACAGGGAAATACATAAACATACCTGGAATGTAGCAGCAGGTAACTATCTCTGTGTTCGTCATGATAATAACTTGCATATTGCAATATCAATGGCATAGATTGCAAGATGCGTAGGACTCAGAAAAATGCCCCCCCCACACACCACAAATCAACACCTTGCATCCTGTGGATTTACCATGTCTGACAGGAGAAACATTATCTCAGTGTTCCAAGGTACTTTCCCCTATTTTCTGGAAAAGGATTCCAGGTAATTCTTTTGGAGTTTCTGATGGCAGACACAAGGGCATCTGGCAGGTAAATACCACATTTGGCTAGTGGTAGATGGGCTGGGATGGTAGGAGATTGTCTGATTGCATTGTGGCAGAAATTCCTATCGCTAGAACCCTCAGAAAGACAGACTCTGATAATGTTGAGAAAGGGAGAGGGGGCAATGAGTCTGTCTACTGAAACTCTGCACAGAAATAGCTTTCTATGTTAGACAGTAACTGGTACTGCCTAAACAGAAGCCCTCATTCTTAATGGTCTGCAAAATGTTCTGTGGCTGAAGCTCTTGGAGGTAAGTCAGTGATTTGGATTTCATTTTCCTGCTAACTGCTAGACCTACAAAGGTTCCGTGCAAGCAAAAGAATTCAAACCAATCTCCAAAAAGTTGACATTCAAAAATGTTTGGAGTTATTCCGACACAGATGTTGTGCATTCTGTATTGAGCTTGTGGTCTATGCCAGGCTCCTTGATTAACAGCTAGAACACATACAGACAGTCCAATAAATCAACACATAATACTAGAGCTCTGCCTCAAAATGTTTCTTGTTTGTTCGGCCAGTGAGTGCCAGACACTGTGTTGGGCCCTGGGAATCTGGAGAGGAACAAAGATGAGTTAGACACAGTCCCACCCTCAAAACCCCTTTGGCTTCATAGGGGTGACAGACGGACACAAATAATTACAATAGTAGGCAGAAGGTGATTGAGATTCGAAGACAAGTCCAAACGAAGTGCTGGGAGAGTGCAAACAAAACAATTAGCATCACCTGCAGGAATCAGGAAAGACTTTGTGGAGGAAATGATATTTGAGATGATTCCTTGAGAATAAACAGCATGTCAACAGGGAAGCTCACCCAAGGCTGAGAGAAGAGCCTGGACACATGTGCACAGGTGTGAAATGGCATGGCCTCTTTGGAGAACACTGGGGAGTGCTGTGGGAAGTGAAGTTGGAATAGTCAAGTGCAGGCATACCAGGAGCCATCAGACATTTGAGCTAAGAGGCCAAGGATAAAGTTCAGACATAGAAGCCTTATTTAAAAGTCTAAAGAGTAATTCAGCCAGGATACTTGGGGGGATGCTATTAGAATCAGCTTCTGTTCTTTGGAGTTGCACAGCTCAATTAGAGGCAAGGCACATACATGATTTATAAAAGAAAATGGCCTAAGTATTATATGACAGGGCACATGGGTACCAGCCACCGGGTGGGTCCAGGAGAGCACAGGTACATATTGGTGAATGAACACTTTTCAGGCCAACTTGAAACCTTGGCACACCTTCCCTTCAAATGCCACAGCCTTCCTGAACAAAACCTGTTACAAAACCACAATCATACTTCATGTGTCAATACCCAGTGGCTAGGGAGGTAGGTGATAGAGCAGAAAGGATTGACAGACAATTCATTTTTAGTCTGGAAAATAAGAAAATTAACTGATCATACATTCTGTTGTGAATACGGTACCTCTTCATATTTTGCAAGCAGCACCTACTGATATAGAATGAAATAAGCAGGAAGGCCACATTCCTTCTTTGCTTTTTGTGGTTTGTTTTTCAAGACAGTGTTTCTCTGTGTAACAGCCTTGGCTGTCCTGGAACTCACTCTGTAGATCAGGCTGGCCTTGAACTGAAAGATCCACCTGCTTCCCTAGTGCTGGGATTAAAGGCATGCACCGCCACCACCCCTCTCCTTCTTTGGTGTGAGAGAGGGAAATTTTTTTCTACCCACCCATTGTGTCTAGGGGACACAGCTTTCTCATCATGTATGAACACACAAAAGTAGTTGACACTTTCTGCTGCTTAGAAAAAGAGATTCAATTCAAATATTTAGTGATGGCTCATTTTCAATACCAGGTGGTTTCATGCCGTTATTTTTGCCTCTAAGAATTTCATAGATGCAAAAGATAATCCTTGAGTGACTCAGTGTTTCCCCCAAATTGAGTTTCCTTCTGGATAACATTATGCAAATCCCAGAGGTGGTTTTGGAAGGGAATTGGGGCGGTGGGGTGGTGGTGATGACTAGAAGTGAACTTCTAGCTCTCCCTTAGAATTTGGTTGACTAAGACATCTGCTGCCTTTTAAAGCATCCTTCCGCCCAGCTCATTTCCATCACCCTGTAACACAAGGACCAGTGCACCTGCCCTGTATTGGAAAGGAAATAAGTGTCAAAGTGAGAACAGAATAAGAACAATTGGCTCATTCCACGTCTCTGTGGGACTGGAAAATAATCACTCTTCCCACTGTGTTAAGAGGAAGGGCAAGGCAGCCTCCCTGGAAACAAGTGTGAAATTGTGGCTTGTGTGCATATCCATTCCAGCTATTTATTTGTTTAAATCACCCTCAGCAATGGCAAGCTCTTATACAGAAATAAGTTTGCCAGAAAGCCTGCATTTTGAATAGTGGGGAGATCTACCCGTGAAGCCATATGCAGCACTCTCCCCCATAGTAAAACTGGATCCATACCACAACACATGATTGGGACCCTGGAGGGTTCCATTTCTTATAAGAAGTGATGCCAAGATTGCAATGACTTTGGGGCATTAAAGATCCTGTAGCACTTCTTAAAAGAGTGTAGGCTCTGACCTTCCTGGCCAAAGTTCACATCTGGTAATTGCATCTGTTGACACTGGCTTCCCTTGTCCTTTCAGCTGCATACAATATTGCCTGTCTCACATCCTGTCTTGACTGATGTATAGTGTTACTATATGCTATAAAGCAGCAATCATGTTGCACCCAGCAGGAGTGAATGTGGAAAGCCTTTGGGACTAGCAAGCTGTAGAAATGTTGAGTTGACAGCATTTTGTGTGTGTGTGTGTGTAAATCAGGAAATGGAAATGTAGGAAACAGATTCAAGCACTGTTCAGAATAATTGTTAATGTGTACAGCAGAGTAAACAGTAGTCATATGCAAGACCAGGTATGCCAAGGATCAACAAGACCCATTAAAGATAAGAAAGGGTGTCCTGTAATTTTAGAATAACATGTAAAGAATTCTAGGGTCTGTTGGAAGGCAGATAGCTACTCTTTATAAGGGTTTTTGCAGTGTTTAAACACACAAATTTATTTCATTTTCCCAACTCTGTGAGGTGTAGGCATAACTGTTAGCTTAATGCCATAGTGTAGAAAACTAGGAACAAGTTCAGTTCCTGGATCTGCCTAAGGTCTCATTTCTAGCAAGTGTGAGAAACAAGGAGATTTGGAACCAAGTCAGTTGATTCCAGTTACTTTACTATAGAACACACTATAACTGATAAGTGGTGTGTTCGTTGTGCTTTGTTGAATGAAGTGGAGGTGTGTATATTAAATACTAAGTAGCTACAATTCTTGGGGATCCTGGAAAGCCCAGAGGTCTTACACTGAAGGTTAAAGACAAAAATGATAAAATAGTAAATATTTCTGAAATTTAGAAAGCTTTAAATACACATCTTCTTACCTGTCATACAACTACACTGATCTCTAGATGTTTTAGGTTGTCTGCTTTTGGCTTGCCCCAGATACCTCCAGGCACCATTCCATAACTTTGACTTCTGTGCTCTTAGACAAATAGTAATACTTTGCTCCACTAAAATACTGGAAATTACTAATTCCCAAACGCAAGTAATTTACTTATCAAGTGAGGCCTGTTTCACTACATACTTGTGTATGTGTGTGTGTGTGTGTGTGTGTGTGTCTGTGTGTGTGTGTGTGTGCGCGCGCGCGCGCGCACCTGTATGTTCCATGATACAGCTATGGAGGTCAGAGAATAACTTTTGAGAGTTCATTCTCTCCTTCCACTATATGGGTCCCAGGGGTAAAACCCAAACTTTCAAGTTGATGATGAAAAGCTTTATCTGCTGAGCCATTTATCTGACTCAGATACATTGCTACTAAATATTGTCCATGAGTTCTATGGGGTACAATTAGGCAAGAGCAAAAAAAAAACCCACTAGAACATACTATTAGAGGGAAAACATGTAAGCATGTTTTCTTCGGGACAAGGGAAAATAGCACAAATATTAGGGAGTGGGGAGAGATGGAAAAGACATTTCACAAGGGTAGTGACTGAGTTTTATTTAAAAGCGTCAACTGGAGCTTCTTGTAGCTAATGTGTCTCCAGGCTAATGGGATAATTAGAGGTGGCTGAGTGTTGGAGCAGGAAAGAAGATATCACTGGCTAAAAGAGAGCTAGCTCCCTATTGAGTCGGACTCCAAGGACAGGTATTTTAATCCAAGCTTGAGCTCGTCACTTGTCACTGACTAGCATAAGCTCTCTCTTTTGGCAAAGATATTTTAGTTACTTGATTGAAGTATAACTTACGTTTTATCAATTTACCTATTATAAAGTATAGTCCAAAGAGTTTGACTAAATTCTGCACAGTTGGGCAACTATTAGCCCACCCCATTTTGAACTATTTTCATCGACTTGACAAGTTCACCATACCTATTTTCAGACATTCTCCATTCCCATCTAAGTCTTGGGCAGCCACTAATCAACTTTCTGTCCCTGTACATTTGCCTCTTCTGAGCATTTCACATAAATGGACTTATACAATATGTGGGGGGTTATGTGAATATATTTGGCCTCTTTCACTTAGCATAATGTTTTAAGTGTGGACCGGTACTGTAACATGTATCCATCCTTTGTTCCTTTTTTATTACTAAATAATACTCTTTATATAGCTATACTACGTTTTGTTTATTCAGTCACCAATTGATGGACATTTGGATTATTTCCCAGTTTGGACTTGTGTGAATAATGCTGCTAAGAACATTCATACACAAAACTTTGTATAGACAGATGTTTTCAATTCTTTTGGGCAGATTCCTTACTAGTGTAATGACAGGGCCATATGATACACCTAATTTCTTGAGAAACTCAAGTATTGCTCAAGCATTTTCCAAAGCTATTGTACCATCCTGCTTTCCCACCAGCAATGTATCAAGTTCTAATTTGTCTGTATGCATTTCTGTATTTAGTATTGTCATTCACTGATTCGACTTTCTAGCTGCTTCTGTTGGTATCTCACTGTGGTTTTAATTCCTATATCCTGGTAAATGTAACTGACCATTTGTATGCATATTCTTGAATGGAATGCCCATTCAAATAGCTCTGATGGATATCTTAGACTTTAAATAGGGGAGAGAAATGAAAAAATGTGAGTGTTCCAGAAGATATTTTGCCCTCCTTCTGTGACGTACTCATCAGCTTTTGGCTCTTTTTGTATTTGTTTTGGGGAGTATTTGCTTACTTATTTGTTTATTTGACTTTGTTTTGTCTTGAACTAAAGAACTGTAACACTATCCAGTGTCTTCAGGGACACTGATAATTATTTAGGTGGGGTAGGACTACACTGCTTTGGGTGAGATATTGCAGGGTGCTTTTGTATGTATTATCTCACTGACTCGACAATGATGTCCCATGATGTACATACCCCATTGTCTGCTTTTTATACGTGAAGCTCTCATTGGGTAATGTGCTCAAAGGAAATTGGGTGATAAAATAGTACAACTGAGTCTTTTTGTTTATGTGGGTGCTGGGAGTGAAATCTAAGTGCTTTCCCACTGGCCTACACATCCAGCCCCCTGTAATCTAGTCTTGATATGAGGTTTTCAAATTCCATGTTCTTTCCAATGATGTGGCAGGCAGTCACACTTGAAGTCCATTTTAAAGTGTCATTCTTCAGAATTCCAGCAAAGCCCAGACCAGCAACTTTAGGATATAAAGTGGGAATATCTTTAAGTCAGGCTTTCAGGAAGCATTTCCTCCCTAACGTGATTAAAATGGACTAGCCCATTTTCCCTTGGCCCAGATGTCTTGGTCTCTGTATTATAGACAACCTGATTGTAATCTGGAAACAATACAGACTCAGAACATCTGTTGAGAAAAGGAAATATAATATATGAGGTGGCATATTCTGATTGGAGATTATTTTAGGAACAAAACAGCTCACTTAAACCAACAAACAATGTTCAATTGACAATGTACTAAGTTATAGGTCAAAATATTGTTTAAAATTTAATGGGCAAATGAGAATATTAATGTATTTTAAATGGATTGCATTCAATTGCCCCTAGAGTCTTAAAGGAAATTTTATCTGAGGGTATAAGTGAGGAAATAACAGTTTTGTGTCATTCAGAGACCCATTTTAAAACATTTTGTCTGCTTAACTTCACAAATCATTAGAAATGTGTATGTCTCAATATTTAATGAGTATGTGAAACTTCTGTATTACCTTAAATACTCAGTCTGCATAAACACACACATGCATGCACACACACATGCTCATACACACACACACACACATTCTCTCTCTCTCTCTCTCTCACACACACACACATATACACACTTTGTCATATTACATGCTTTGCTTAGGGTTGGCAAGTATGGCCATCATTACTAGAACATACAAGAGAAATATGAGACATCATTGCCTTCCTCTAAAACTCTGTAAATTGTGGAGCAGTACAGAATCACCCAGAGGAAAACAATGAGATCCTAAGCACCAACTAAATCAAATATAGAAAAAATAAAAAATCGTGAGAAGAAAGAACCCTGGAAATTGATCAGCTGTCTCTTCACCTACAGAGCCATCTTGCCAGCCCTAAAATAGTAAATCTCAGCTATTCATAAGCTAAACAAAAAATTCCTCTATCCTGAAAAGGGATTTATCATCATTCATTTGCCTGGAGGCATGTGTTAAATATGATCCACAGACTTTTTATTCCTGTGATTTTTAAAAATTATTCCTCTAGGAAGCATAAGGAAGAAATGCTAAACAATGTTATTAATCAGAAAACCACTGTGAAATAAGTCCTCATGGCCCTTAGGATGGTTACTAAACAAACACCAAAACAACATACACAAAATAGAAGTCTTAGTGTTACAGGGGGGATGTAAACTTTGTGCACTGTTGGTAGGAATGTAAAATGATACAGCCATTATGGAAATCAGTCTGACTGTTGTTCCTCATAATGTTAAAAATGAAATTCTGATATGATCTAACATAATCTAGGAATATTGCTTCTGGTTATTACATCCAAAAGAATCTAAACCTGGTGGTATTTGCACTCCTGTGCTCATATGAGCATTACTCCCCATCAGCAGATAAATGAGAACAATGTAGTTTACTAACAGTAGGGTGTTACTTGACTAAAAATGAAGATGGTTCTTTCACATTGCTAGAACATGGGTGAACCTTGAAGACATCACACCAAGCATCACAAAACGTGGACTACTTTGTTAATTCACTTACATGAGCTATCTAGAATGATCGAAATCAAAGAAAGACAAAGGAGAATGGTGGCTTGCAGGATCTTTAGGAAGAAACATACTGAGTTGTCATTTAATCTATAGAGGTGAGATTGCAAGATGAAAATGTTCTTGAGATTGGGTTACAAAATGTGAAGATAATTAACACTAATGAAGTACGCTATTAAGACAAGTAGTTTTTCTGTTTTGGGTCAATGAGACAGCCTCCAAGCCTGACAACCTAGGTTCAATGCCTGGGCTGCACATGATGGATGCAGAAGACTTCTGAAAGTTGTCTTCTGAACCCTTCCCATGTACCATGGCATATGCACCACCCCAACACATTTTTAAAGGATAATGAATTTTATGTTGTGTGCAATGTAACACAAATAACTTTTAAATGTGTTCCATATTCTGAAGTAAGAAAACAACAGTATTCTAAGCCAAACTAAATTCATTTATAGAGGGACTTCTCAGAACCTTACCATAATGTGCACTATGACTCTGTACAAAGACTCATAGCAGACAACGTTTTCTCAACCTGTACAGCCGTGGATCTGTGTTTCCAATGCACTGTGCAACTAGCACTTTACAAAATATACCGGTGGTAATTTAGGCCTTACCCTTCTAACAAGCATTTTATCTCAAAGAGATATCTGCACTAATCAATGCATATGCAAGAGGAATGTGTGACTAAAGATAGAATGTTAATCCTTGGAAATGCCTACGGTTTAGGGACCCAGACTCCTAGCATCTTTCAGATTTGTGCTTGCCAACAGCCAAACTCTTCTGCCTATTTGGAAGGTCAGCCTGGCATTTTGGCAAAGGTGAGAGTAGGCCATAAGATTTAGTAGCTACTCTTAGGAGAGCCCCTTCTTCACTATGGATGTGATCCTAGAATTGTATGGCTTTCTTAAGCCATTCAGTCTTTCTAAGTGCAGAGAGCCAGCATTTCGTACAAAGAACTTTATGCTGTTCGTAAACATGCGGATGGACAGAATTCAGATAAAAAAAGGGGAAAACTTGTGTTGAATGTCTTCATGTGTTGTTCAAAATGGAAGATTGCTTGTAGGCTTACATGTGCTGTAGTTGAGTTAAAGGACAATGACATGGTTAAAAGCCAAGAATTTCCTCCATAAGCAGGTGAAGAAAAAAAAAACAGCTGACCTTCTCATTGTTTTCTAAGGGCTTCAAATGACTTTTCCAGACCTGCAGCTTGTAAGCATTTTATTAACATATGATTAGCAGTTATTTCTTACTGTGTTGACCCAAAAATAGAATCTGATTTCCTGACATTGTCCGTCCCCCAAATAAATCCTCCAATAACTCTGTGTTTCTTCCAATGGAGAAAAAAATCATTCAGCCAGTGGTGGTGGTGGCGGCTCATGCCTTTAATCCCATCACTTGGGCAACAGAAGCAAGCAGATCTCTGAGTTCAAGGTCAGCCTGGTCTACAGAGTGAGTTCCAGGACAGACAGAGCTCAATAGGCAAACCTTGTCTCGAAAGACAAAAGAAAACATCCAAAATTATTTGCCCTTTCCTTTCCTTAGGACTCTCAACAACACACAATCAGAGTTAAAAAAGACTTAGGGTTCATGTGGCCCACTCCCTCTCTTGACATTAGGGGAAACAAAGGCCCAGAGAGGTTTAAAAGAAACATTCTGACCAACGCAAATCCTGACAGAGCTGAGACCACGTGACTGCTTGTCTAGCACTCACTCTGTCGCACTGTGCTACCTCATTAGAATATGATCAGCTGGAGCTGGGTATATTTGTGACTGCGGGTCATATTTGTTTATAGTTTATTGGACCAGCAAATAACACAGGTTTTATTTGAATGCCAGAATATGATTTCTCATAGGTAATACAATTTGTAAGCTGAGCATGAAATTTAAAACCTGAAATAAATCAGTGCTCACAGCATGTAAACATGTATAGTAAACTGTAGTCTAACATTTTGTTTTATGTGCCAACATATAACAATTAGGTCACATGTATCCCCTGAAATTACTTGGTAGTTTTGATTTGCATTGGTGGTACAGCAGATTCTGAAGGGAATTTTTATTAGGAATTATCTGGCTTTACTATGTATGCTACATCCTATTTGTGAGTGATATAAACATCGTGGAGCTAAATGAAAATCAGAAAATAGCTGGCTTGATAGGAAAGGTTGTCTAGAATATAATGGAAATAAAATTCATGGTGCTTAAGAAGAAAGAAGGCTCTGCAGGCATGTTATCTGCTGGCTGATTAATATATTGGTGTTCATGTAGTTAAGGCTGCACACCACTTACCAGCTTCAAAGCCCTTAGCAATCAATCAGTTAGGGTGAAAACCCTGAACCTAGCTAATGTCTCATTTCATAGTTCTCTTCAGAGGTTCTTAGGACATTGATATACTTAAATAGCAGTGTACTGGTTTTGACTGTCACTTGGAAGAAGCCTCTAACCAAGTAAGCAACACTGCTGGTTTCTAAGAATAAACACTGATGTAAGTAGCTAACTTTTAGGATAGTTAAGCAGTAGTATCTGTATGGAGAGGTTACACAAATTAACTACTGCAATGAAAGAGCCAATTTAATCACCAGCCCCTCTTAAACTGCTGGGGCTGAAGTGCTGCTCGGCCAGGAGGTGGTGGTGCACACCTTTAATTCCAGCATTGCAGAGGCAGAGGCAGACAGATCTCTGAGTTTGAGGTGAGCCTGGTCTACAGAGGGAGTTCCCAGACAGCCGGAGCTGTTAGACAGAGAAACCGTGTCTCAAAAAACAAAACAAAGCAAAGCAAAACAAAAAGAATGCTCTTCCAGAGATCCAGGTTTGATTCCTAGCACCCACATGATAGTTCACAACTCCATAACTCTAGTTCCAGGGAATCTGGTGCCCTCTTCTGACCTCCCTGAGCACCAGGCACACACATGGTACACATAAGTATACATGCAGGCAAAGCACATATACCCATAAAATTAATAAATCTTAAAAAATTAGAGAAAAAATAAATTAACTAAAATTTTTAAAAAATAAAATAATTAGATTTTTAACCTCTATTCGTAAGAGATTCATTTTTTTGTGTTTTTGTAATAAGTTTTCTGGTTTCAGTATGGTCAATACTGACTCCATAGAATAAGATGGGAATTATTCTTTCTGCTTCCATCTGTATGGAAATAAATATAAATTGTCATTTAACAAGTGGTATAGTTGACTGGTGAGGTAGATGTTCTTGGGCTTCCCTTTGCAGGAAGATTTTTCAGTTACAAAATCAATCTTTTGTTTTGTGTTAGTATTCAGATATTTCCTTTTATCCCACTTTGAGTCAATAGTTTTACTAGTAGACAGTTGTTTAATTCATAAGAACTTTTCAATCTGTTGAAATATGATGTTCATATTACAATCTCAGTACATTCCATAATTCTGTAAAGTCAGTAACAATGTGCTGTACTGTGTAAGAAACAATCTTTGATCTGGTGAATTTTCTCTGGTTTTGTTGTTGTTGTTGTTTTGTTTTGTTGTCTTTAATTTTGTTAGCTTTAATCCTTCTTGTGCTAGAGATTCAGCCCAGGGCTTTGTATGTGTACACTGTATATCACTAAGCTACACTGCCAACCCCTTCTAATCTTTATTATTTACTTTCCTTCACCTTGTTTTATGTTGACTCTTCTTTTTTAGTTTCTTAAGGTAGAGAGTAGGTTATTTCAGATCTTTCCCCTCTTATTTTACTTGCAATTTTTCTCAACACTGCTTTTGCTATATCCCACAAGTAGTAGTGTATTATATTTATAATCTCATTCTCTCCAAATATTTTCTCATTACCCTTGTTTTCCCCCTTTGTTCATTGTAGATAGTAATGCCAATTTTCAAGTAGTCGTGAATTTCTCAAACTGACTTCTATTACTCATTTTTTGTGTGTTGTTTCATTATGAGCTGAGAGTAAACCAATATTGTTCTAAATACTTGTAAATTTTTAAGACTAACTTTATGACCTTGAAGATGTTCTGTCCTGAAAAATGTGCATTTGAAAACATATATATTCTGCTGTTGTTGATAGGAACCTTCCATAGACGTCTGTTAGGTATAGTTAGTGACTAATGTTATTCAAGTCATTTCCTCCCCATCAGTCTTTTGAGTATTCCATTATATAATATGAGATACTCAAATTTCAAGTTATTACTTTTAGTTAATTTTATTTTATTTATATTTGTGTGTCTTTGCACACACAGGTACCCAAAGAGACTAAAAGAGGGTGTCAGATTTTCTGAGCTCAAGCTCAGATGGTTGTGATTCATCATACATGGGTGCTTGATAACTGAACTCTGATCCCCCAAAAGAGCATCAAGTGCTGTTAACTGTTGAGTCATCTCTGAAGCCCCTTTAGTTAAATTGTCTGTCCCTAAGAAAGAACAAATATATTATTTAAATTAATTGATATTTGTAGAACTATTGTACTTACAAACCCCACTCTCTTGTAGTTTCCAAAATACTAAGTTTATTACATTGAATTGTATGTACAGCCTGATACTTTTGCCAGGACAAAGCAACCTATTTTAAAATCTCTTGAAATATTTTTACTGAATTATTTGGCAAAGCAAACTTAGTAAAACAACAGCCACATTCACTAAAAGCTAAACACTAAGCCCTTAAAATAATCATTTGTAGTCAGCTTTATTTTACACCTTCCTTAACTGTAGTTGATGTTTTTATGTGTTTTTATTTTTAAAATATGAAAGTTTTTCACTTATCACATAGGGCATTGGAATTAATGTTTAAAAGCAGAACTAGACAGCTGCCAATGTGAAGTAAATACGTGGCCATCCAGAGATATTTCTCCCACACAAAAATATCTCTTCCTTTAGTGTTCCCCTCCATGTCTTCAGTAAGCCATTCTCCTCACAAAGCCCTGTGTTAAGGGCATAGTTTACCAAAGAGGAGCCATATCTAAAGCTATTATTGATTGCAGTTAACAAAGAGATCTAGCATTTACTGTTGTCTATTGTGTTCTCAGGTACCATACCAAATTATTTCTTTGTGATAGGCTATGTAAGGCAGCTAGTATACTCTCCATTCGGTAAATGTAGAGGCTAGTACTTGGAAATTTTAAATCATAAGCAAGATCTTGAGTGTATTTAAAGATGGGCTTTGGCAGAGTAGAAGACCTGACACATGGATGTGGCACCACAGTGCCTTGACAGACGGAATATTCAAGGAACCACTGGAAAAGACTGGTTCCTCTAGAGAGAAGACTAACCACGTCCAGTTGTAAACATTGCTTCTTTGTTATTTCCCAGTCAGCTAGTCAAAGTAATAAAAATGTGCTGTGAATTACAAGGGACATGAGGAATAATGTACATAGATAATTCTTTTTCATAGAGTTTAGACGGAAAAGTCACAGAGCCATAACAGCGTTTAGGTGTGGTTCTCTAAAAGTAAGGTAATGTTTCTAAATACACAGGTTTGACCCACATAGAGATGCTAATGCCTAAATGCGTAAAGTGAAGGAACGATTTTCCCAGTTGAATTAATGGAAACAAAATTTTATTCCTGGCCTGTATGCCTAGGAAAAAGAAATAGATGTTAGGCTAGGGCAGGGTGAGCAGGGGCATGTTTTAGGATGGTAAAGAAGTTCCTTAGTAACATTTGCCTTCCAGGTGTGACATTACTTGTTACAAAGTTTAGTACTTAGTTTCCACCAATCAAGCTATCTGTATAGGCATAAATATTTATGGATGTGTGTTTCTGTCCATTCTCTCCCTGGTGTTGTGGGGAGTATGCTTATGCTTGTGGGAGAAGGTCTCTGTGCTATTGCTTCGGGTGATGAGATGATGATGATGATGATGATGATGATGATAGAATGTAGTTTGAACTTGTGGAGTCATTACGGACAGTTTTGCCATCGGTTGCATTATGTATGTTCCTGCCTCTTTTCAGAAACAAAAAAAATGTTGAAGAGCAGCCATCTGAAATGTTAGAGTAGTCCTTAAATAGGGTAAGGAAAGTAGGAAGCAAAATATAATTGTGTGTTAGGAAAGATGATTCAGCAGTGAAGAACATTGACTGCTCTTCTAGAGGACCCGGGTTCAATTCCCCTTAGTAAGGTATTGGCTATAGTACTGAACACTTCTGTGTTCAAAACAGCTATTAAATCCTTATTATCCCACAATGAATGTCATCCTCTGAGGGGTAAGGCTTCTGGTTTTTACCTACCTCCTTTCCTGTTGCACTTAGCTAGTGTATTCAATTTATGCCTTCAAAGATAAAAATTACCATGGTATCCAGAGTCATTAAGTGAACACAATACTTGGAATGTGTGTATGTTATCCATTATAAGGTTGAATGTTATGGAAGAGGGAAAGGGGAGATGTTAATTGCCTATAGCTGCCAGGAATCTCAGAAAATGGTGGAGAAACCCATGTCAGAACTGGTCAAGACATTCTTCCACATTGAGCTCAGTGAAGAGAAACAAAGAAAGGTAGAGCTATAGATGTGTGTTGGCTGTAATTTGTTGTTTCCTTTTTCCCTCCCACACGTACATTCTCTTATTTCTGCCATTCTATCACCACCGTCAGCATCAAATAATTTTGAGGGATGGGAAAAGGGTCCAGGTAAGATAGCCGTCCAATTACTTAAGTCTCAGAAACAAGAAAAATGTGCATACCATATCCACTAGAGAGAGCCATCACACACCTAGCCACAGAGCATAAGATCTAGCTCTCCCTAACACTCAGTTTATATTGGTTGGACTTGGCTACATAATGCTCTTCCCAGACCTTGTGGTTAAATTCAAATAAGCTTGTTGGGAAAATCAAAGGGCCTGTCTCAGGAATAGATTCCTAGGCAGAGCCAGTAGGAGAAATGGTAG
The DNA here is from genome assembly GCF_017639785.1 of Mesocricetus auratus. Taxonomy (NCBI): domain Eukaryota; kingdom Metazoa; phylum Chordata; class Mammalia; order Rodentia; family Cricetidae; genus Mesocricetus; species Mesocricetus auratus. Next base: position 100,950,532 of record NW_024429188.1, on the reverse strand, counting down.
ATGTGGTTCAGAATGAAAGAATATGAAGAAATGATAAAAGAGAGACAGACAGAAATGGAAATGATTGTATTTGTACTAGACTTTAATCCTATTCCAATTTCAGAGGAACAAAATTAACCCCAAGGCTAAAATCCTCCAAATGAACCAGGTTTCAGCTTAGAGACTCAATGGTGGTTGTGAAAGTTGGTTTAGACAAGTGCTAAATAGCATGTTTGTAAAGGTTAATTTGGGCAAATGTTAAGTCAAAAATATTTCCTAGGCTTAGAATCAGCCAAGCAGAAAGTATTACTGCTTTAAAATCCTATGTAAGTATATATGGAATTTAGTAGAGTGAAATTGATACAATGACTGCCAATGTCAATAAATAATAGATGCAAAGTGACTAGACTTTATTAAAACACTGTTGGTAAGGGTTTCCAACAAGCCAATGAATGCATTTGATATCTTATTGCGTAGGCTTTATTTGAAGTGTATTACTCACAATGTACTTTTTAAAAGTGTCCTAAGCAAGGAGTGGTGGTGTAGTTCCGTGGTGGAGTGCATGCACAGGACTCTAAATTTGGCCTCTAACTCTGAAAGGAGCAGGGGTGTCCTAAATAGTCACAAACGCAGAGTTCAAATTCCTTTCTATTGGAAAATACCAGAAGTTCCATTTCACATTCTTTCATCCAAGGTTGATCTTGCCATTCAAATCAGTTCAAGTCCAGAAAGAAAAACTACACCAGAAGGCAATAGTCAATCATTTGATAGAGGCAATACACAGCTAAGCTTGCCAGGCTGCACTGAAGAGTCCAGTTCTTAAGTGTTCTGTGATGAAAGTCTATGAAACTGTGGTGGCAAATTCTGAAGAGGCAGCCATTTCAGTGTCTTTAATGCTGCATTTACCAAACAAATTATCTTTTTATGGTATTGAAAATCATTTTTCAAGTGTCTCTTAAGTTAGCTTTTACTTAAAAAGCTTGAAAGACTTAGTGAACACTACTCTTTGATTTCTTCTCCTTCAGCCTTTAAAGATACATGAGATGTGGATACTGTAGTGATTCTGTTCCTGCCCCCACTTCCTGTGACAGTCCATTTCCCCTCAGGACTCCATAGACTGAAAAGTTAGAAAGAAAAATGTCTGAAATTCTCTGGCCTCGAAGGAAACTGAAAAGTCAGTATAGTTTTCCATCAGGTCCTGGCTCTTTTACTTGTACCAGATGCCCTGCATCATTTATTTTCCTTCAGAATTCTACAGTGCTACCTTAATTATTGAAAATATTTCAGAATTTCTATTTTTCAGATGTGTGCCAAAGAGAAAAACTAGTTTTTAACTGAAAAATAACTATCTTTAAAGCCTGGTCTAGATCTGGTCTTTCAAGGAAGGAAGAATCCTCGGTAGGAAAACTAGAGACATCTTGCTAACTCTCAGTGGGCCAGATGCCTTCAGGAAGAACACTGAAGCATCCTCCCCTCAGCTTGACTCTTCAAGCCCAATGCCTGATGACATGGTTCATACATAGAGGCTATTTTTAGAGGCAAGAATTCTCATTTCCCAAAAGTATAACCACAAGATGTCTATTTGGAATGGATCACATTTATGCACTCAGACAGTAGTAAATGCTCAGATCATGTCTGTGTAACCTCAGTTCCCCAAGGAAATACATAATATCTTGGTACACTCTCACCCTGGGACCCTTTGCCTTCTGTCATTGGTACTTATCTCACTGAGGCGATTCCTTTGGAAAGCAAGCAGTGGCGTGGGGTTTCACAGATGCCTTTGAAGCAGGTTTTGCTTCCACACAAATAAAGTGATATTTCATCCTTATATCTTTTCATGGTGGTTTCAAACTGATACAGGGACAAGCATGCCTATAATCTTCAGCGAAGGGAATGCTCAGGGTCAGCGGCCTCCAGAGGAAAAGCTTGACTTGCTGGTCTGCCTTTCTGTTACCTTCCTAGGCTGGCACTTTGCTGCCAAACCTAGCCAGTCAGTCTAATTGGAATGACTTTCTTGGTGCAACTTTTCTTATAACTGCAAGTCTATGGGGCATTTGGTTCCTAAAGCAGAAGCATACTCAAGTAAATCTGGAGCCTCTTGAGGAGGGAGTTACAGAACCATAATTAACAGACTGACAGACAAACCTAACAAAACATGTATTTGGCTATGGATTGGAAGATGCTCACTGGTTTGCTATAGGAGCCTCATTGAGCCATTTAGGTCTTAAGGTAACCATATCCTTTTGGGTTATCTGGCTAATTTATTTAAGAATATTCAATTGTTTCCCTTCCTCTTTGACTTTACATCACTTTGTCAGTGGGAGAGGATTCAGCATCTGGAGAGAAATATGGCATCTGCCTTTGAGGGTCCCAATAAAGTGAGTGGTGGCCCTCAGTCACTCAGCATATGTATGCATCTGGTCTAGCTGTCTGGTTTCTCCATCCAAGGCTCCACAGTGAGCATGAGCTATTAGTATACCAGGGCAATAACAGTGGAAGATACAGGAACAATGGTAGAGAAAGGGGATGGGATACATACAATTCAATGCATGCAGTTACTTAGGTTGTGAACTCATTAGTTTGTCCTTTCTTTTCCATTACTGTGCTGGAGTGTAAAGTCCCTCTTTGTGGTACTATTCCAAACCCCAGCTAAATTCTACTGTAGCTAGCCCCTCGTAAAGTTTTTATTTTGTTTTCAGAGACAGAATCTCAGTATGTATAACAGCCTAGCCCTAAACTTGTCATTCTTCTGACTCGGCCTCAGGATTACTGGGATTCTAGGTATGCGCCACCATGACCAGCCTTTTTACAAGCATGTAGCCTAAAAACAGACATATTGCCTAATGTCTCTCCCCAGGCTACTTCTCTTGTAAAATAAGGCTAATGATGTCTCTGTTGTTGCCTCATAGTGTTCTGGAGAGAATCAACTGAGAAGGCAGATAAGAAAGTGGTTTGAATTATTAAAATAATGCTGCTAGCAATAACAGAATAATTAACATTAAGGGATTTGTGTTCCTCATAATTAGCTCTACTTGGGCTGTAACTGAATAGTAACCTGTACCTAAAAGTTTCCTAATTCATTCTGTGCTTTGTAAATATGTAGTTTATGAGCTATATGTCACATACTAAGCTTAGAGCTTTATTCAATCCCTCCAGTCACACAGTGTGAGAGACAAGTGGAGGTATTACCATGCCTATCTCCTAGATAAGAAGCATGAAGCTTAGAGACGTTAAATAATTTGTTTACAGTACTGAGGGTGGCAGGCAATAGTGTCCAGATTTGGAGTCAAGTTTACTGACTCCAGAGTATAAGACTTTAGCCCCTGTGGAATGCCTCCTCTCTAAGAAAGCCTAAAGAACTATATGGTTCTAAGATACCAGTAGAACATCCTTGATCTGTTCTCTTGAAGCTCTAAACACTCCAAAATCCAAAACCATTTGAATCCCAACAGGACATCCTGAGTACAGACAGAGTAGGTACAAAGGCTGAGGGGTGGGCGTGGCAGAGCTCAGTCAAGAGCACCGATGGGAGCACATCCTGCAGCAGTCACACTACTCCTACCTCTTCTACACATCCTTGAGTGCTTCCTTGGTTCACAGACCTTTCCTTATCTTACTGGGAGCATTCAGATGGATTTTCTCATACTTGGAAAGAACCCACCCAGATGATTCTCTGGCATATTCAAGAAGCCCTTTACCTCTGTTGGTGTGGTGGGGCCTGCTGTCCCTCCTCACTTTCTTCTTCCTGGAGATTGTTAACTTCGTCAACAGTGGTACACAGATGTCAGAGAACTTAGTGCCTTGCCAGGAAATACCACTAAGCATGATATATTGTTTGCTTTTTTATGTCCATTCATCCATTTAGTGAACATGTATTGAATGTTACCTTACTTTGTGACAAATGGCATGCTAGATGCAGGTGATCAAGGCAGGCAGACTGTATGACTTCTTTAATCTATCAGAGATACAACAGAGAAATGTATATTTACAAACTAGAAAATTCCATGAGACAAAGCATTCACGGAACTCTCAAATGTATGTGCTGATACTTCTATTTATTAAAGAATTAATAGTATTGGCCCCATTTTGCAGGTAAGAAAGTTGAAGCTCAGAGAGGCTGAGTGACTTCTCCGGGGTCTCATAACTAGTAAGTTGGCTGGTGAGAGATTGGAATCCATGCTGATCATACTCCAAAGCTCACACTCTTAACTGCTATGCTGCATGGCCTTCTCAGTGTGAGAAGTGCATATACAGTCATTACTTCTAACCTTGTTCATTTGGGGGTCTGGCTTCATCTCAAAAGTGTGGAGTTGCAATTGTTTCCAATTACTTGTGGCTGTGGTTTGGTGTATTTGTTCAAAGAAAGTGTGCATGCAAAGCAGGGGTCACATGCTAGGCCTTGTGGATGTGCACAATGTGTAAATCATACTGGCATTCCAAAACATCCAAGATTCACTGGAGTCACCACATTTGTTTCCCATTAGCTTATGTTACTCAAATACAAACAGTAAAGCATGTGTTTACACTAGTGCGGACATGGAAAGCCAGACCCTCAAAACATTCCTTGCAGGTTGTATAAAGCAAAACACCCAAACAGTTCCAAATCAGTTTTGTAAGCCCAGCTTAATAGCTTTAAAATATAACCTGAAGTTCCCATAATAGAAACATGCCTAGAAGAGTGACTGTGAGTAGCTCAAAGACACACCAGCTAAATCCCCAAACTACATACCAAACCCCATATTTACAGTATCTGTTTTGTTACTTACCCTTTATTATTTTGTGAATGCTAAAGAGAAAACTCTTAGCTGTGTAGCAGCAAAGATGGCATTTTTCATTCTATCCAGCTGTCCAAAGCTGTCCATAGCTTTTCAAAACAAACCAATTCATGATGGGATGGTCCGGTTATTTAAGACACAATAGATGGAAAGCAAGTGGGAGGCATCTAGTGTCATTATTGCCCTTTATTTTGTTTTTTTTTTAAGCAAAGGTATCACTATGAGGCCTTGGGTACCCTGAAACTTCCTATGTAGACCAGGGAAGCCTTGAACTCACAGAGATCCAATTATCTCTACCCTAAGTTGATGGAATTAAAGGCATGTACCATCATAGCTGGTTTTATTGCCCTTTCTTCATTCTCCCACCCAATTAGTAAAAGTCTTTCCTATCAAGTTACAGTTAACACCTAGCCTCTGAGAAAATGCCATAGAACAGGAAGTTACTAATATCAGGGCAATCAAGTTGACAAAGGAAAACTGAAAATCTCGATTATACATACCTTTAAATAATACTATTTTTTAATACTATTTTTCTTGAAGAGTTCTGAACTTGAGGACTTAAGGGTGTTTTTTACTAAGATCCTTATAAATTACTCAGCGACTTAGTCTGGTCTACTATCTGAGGCTTAGAGTGTTTCCTTGATGCAGAAAATTGGAACAGCTGTCTTCCCTGTCACACAGTTTGGAGGACAGCATTCAAAGAGCACGTGAGAGAATATGTGCTTTTGTCCCAGCACAGTGTGAGGCTGATAAGACTCTTGCCCTCACAATCAGGACAGTAACAAGAGGCACATTGTCTGTACCATATAGACAGATCAAGACTTGTTGCTCCCATGGGCCTCATTTCAGAATATTTGATCCCCATAAGAACAAGAAGTATATTATTCTGATCTTTGTTCTCTTGTCAACCAAGTATGAAAAGAACGTTGGCCAAATCTTGTTGTCCCATGATGCAGTGCCCTTTTTTGATCTTAGTTATGTATTTAAGAATATGAGATTGCTATGTTCTAGAAAGTCTATTCTCTCTTGCACCATGTTTCTGATTTTCTTAGGCAATTATGTCAGGGTTTTATTTCCCTCTATTGCATGAACCTGGGTACCTGTTTCTAGGATAACTTTTCAGTGTTTCCCTTTATAATAAAATGAAGTCAATCACCTTTATACAAGAGGGTTTTCTTTCTCTTTAGAAGGGTATTTTTAATAACTACGAGAGCAAAAGGTCATGATGGTCATACCTCAGGGAAAAGAAAAATGCCATTGTGTTTTCCCATTTTCTCAAATTGGTTTGAAGAGCAATAACAAAAATTCCAACACACATAATCATGTACAATCATGCTAACATAATTCACATCCAAAGCCAGTTCCAAAGAGTTTCTAAGCAGAGTAACACTGCAGAAACCTTTCTTAAAGTCTGGCATGAACCTGGGATCCAGGTTACTTAGGAAGCTGAGGCAGGAGGACATCTTAGAATTGTAAATGTTAGACCAGCCTGGGAACATAATAAAACCTCATCTCAAAAACAAAACCACAACAAAAATACCTTGTCTGTGGTTCACCGACTTTGAGATTCTGGAAGACAGCTGTACTTAGAAATACTGGTGCGTACATTCCACTGGGATCAGAGCTTCTGAGCTAGTGAGCCTGGTTTCATTTCTTTTTTTCTTTTGTTGTTTTGTTTTTATTTGTGTATTTACCTTTGAGATGTCATGAATCCAACTTAAGACCTCAGGCCTGCCAAGCATGTACTCTTACCACTGATCTACATCCCTAACCCAGTGAGCCTCATTTCCAGCTAGCGTCTTAGATGTTTATAGACATTTATACTCACTATCATGGTACCTAAGGACTCTATGTACACACTCTTTAACCTAGTAATCCTACTAAAGAAATGATCCAAATTTTAAAGCAACCTGATGAGAATGATTTTGTGTGGAAAATCAGAAGTAGCCATAACGCAAACATTCAATACTGAGAAAATGGTTAAAGAAATTTTGATAAATTCCTTTGTTGGTAGATGTATAACCATAGATGAAATACTATAGTTATCTTATTTATTCATCATAAAACTTCTGTGAGGCAAACATTATTTCTCACATTTTTTTTTGTTTTTCGAGACAGGGTTTCTCTGTATTGTTTTGGAAGCTATACTAAAACTCGCTCTGTAGACCAGGCTGGCCTCGAACTCACAGAGATCTGCCTTCCTCTGCCTCCCAAGTGCTGGGATAAAAGACGTGCGCCACCAACACCCTGCTATTTCTCACATTTTGTTTTATGAAGATTAAGCAACTTGTCTGAAAATAAAATTTTAATTACTAGAAAAAATAGGATTACAACCCAGGTATGTGTGATTATAAAATTCAAGATTTACTATATAAAAGTCATCAACTTAAAACATTCCTTTTTTAAAAAACCCATGAATATTATTGAGTTTTACACTCAAAGGGCTTTCTCACTTGTTTCTCTTTCCCTTTACTCTTCCATACATATGTTGTATTCATTAGCTTTCTGTTACTTTGACAAAATACCTGAGATAATCAACTAATAAGGATGAAGGTTTATTTTCACTCATGATTTCCCAGACTCCAGTCCATGGTCAATTAGCTCTGTGGCTTTTGTGTCTGTGGGGAAGCAGACCATCATGGCAATGAGTACATTGTAGAGGAGCTGTATCACCTGCTTCTTGGAAAGCCAGGGAGGATGTTATGGACAAGCTAAGAACCCAGTGTCCTCTTCAAAGCCAGAAGCCCAGTGACCAAACTACTTTGAGTAAGGCCACACCCACTTCCTTAAGGTTCTAGCCCCTCCCAATAAGTTCATCTCCTGGGAACTAAACATTTGCTGTATGAACATATGCAGTACATTTCCAATTCAAACCCTGCCAATAGTATGATACATGGCAGCAGTCCTAACACTTAGAATACTGAAGCAAGAAGATTTTGAGATTAAGGCCAACCTGGGCTATATAGTAAGATTCTGCCTTGGAAGACAAAGAAAAAAAAAGAAAGGTGAAAACCATAGCATGCTACTTATACATTTAAAAAGTAGATTGTAAAATAAAATCAAGACCTAGATATGGGTCCATTTGCCTATTGTCTCAACATTATGAAAACTGAGGTAAGAGAATTTCTAATTTAAGGCCAAAGCTGGGATACATAGCAAGACTTTGTCTTAAAAATAATGAATAAATCTGTACTTACTATAACAGTAGCTAACACAGCTGAACAGAGGGTGGCAGCTATAGAAAATGCTGGGTTGTAAATGGTCTTGTTTATTTTGCTATATGTGAAGCAATGCATGGCAGATGCACTTCACATTTAGAGCCTGGCTAAGTGGACAGTGGATGAAACAGTCAGATTCGTATTTTAATAATATTTGACATTGATAATCACCATTCTGAGCCAAGGGCTTATTTTTAAAAGCTGACAGGATATTGTCCTTTGCAAATGACAAACAGTTCATCAACAACACTAAGACCTTTGTGTTACCTGTGCTTATGTACCAGTCTCTCCCAATTTTCTTTTTATGAAGTGAATGTTAAGTCTGAAAGACATTGTAAATAGTGAGAGAACAAAAAGGTCAATATTGTGAAATGGAATTAGCTGGTTGGATTTCTGAGCTAAATCCATAGTCATTTATTGGCAATTGTCCTAAGACCCATTGTCCTTCTTCCAATGCTCTTCTTCAGATTTTTTCTTTAAAAATTTGCATGAACAATAGTTTTCTTGGTTTGAATTTGTTTTCTTAGTATGTGAGGGCTAGACTCCTCAGCAGCTATCTCTGTGAAATCATTAGAAAATGTCATAATTACCCTTCCTTGCTGGAGTTGTCTTCAAAATGAGCATAACTGAAGAACCAAAGTAGCATCCTCCTTGGCAAAAATTTAAAGGCTTTTTTTTATTTCACCTTATTTAAACAGAGCTCCTGAACAATACTGGGGGCATTGTACAAAGGGTTGGAAAATGGCCTCTGGAAATAGCTACTGGTCTTAGCCAGGGTCATCCAAAAGGGTTTTAGCTGGGCTACTCTTCCAGAGCACCCAGATTCAGTTCTCAGTGCCTCAAAATGGCTCACAACTACCATAAATTAAATTCTAGGGTATCAGAAACCATCTACTGGCCTCTGCAGACACCAAGCATGCACATGGCACACATACACACATGCATATACATAAAATAAAAATAAATCATTTTAAAGTGAGTTTTGATCTCAATTTCTAAGTTCTTCTATAATTAATTAATCCTGCCTTTGAGATTTTTTTCTTTTCTATCCAGTTATGGAGCAAAATTCAAAGATCTACCATGCCACTTCATTTTGCTTCAATTCAGTAGCACATTTATTAAGTGTCTACTATAATACTATGAAATCCATAGCAGCTCAGTATATTAGTGGGGGGAAATCATAAATACACATAAGTAATACCAGATCATATATAGAAAAAGTGCCATTTAGGGGGTAGAGATAAAAGAACACTTGTGGGAGATGGAGGGAGAGAATTATAATGATCATTTGCCAGGAAGACTTAATTAAGGACATGGCACTTGAACTTGGCTTAAAAATCTGGAAGCCTTTCAATAGACAGAAATGAACAGCAGCTCATAGTATGTTCTCAGTTAATGTTTACTGAAGGTATTAATTAAAAAGCTCAAATGTGAGATGTGCTTGAAAAATAGCAAGTTCACTAATGTATACCTAACCACAAAATCTCCTCGTGTAAAAAATTCTAATTCAAACAGTCCGTGGTATACACAAAGGATGCATTCTTGGAAATTAACATGAAATGCTTATGTCAATAGTAATTTTCCCATAAGAAATAATGGTTAAGAATGGCTTGGAGGTTCTAGTTAAACTATAGTGATATTTGCATGGACTTACAGTTCTCAAAGAATGGTTTATGAACTCTGGAAGTCCATGAACTCCAGAGAGCCACAAGATTGAAACTACTTTCACAACAATACTAAAAATTTATTTGTTGTTTTTACTATGTTGGTATTTGCCAAGTCACTGACTAGGGTAAATGTTAGCACCACTGTATAAATCAGGGCAGTGATGCTAAAATGCAGTGATAGTCACCATAATCGTCACTACATATGGTTGCAGGAAATTAAGTGGTAGTCACCTAAGAATACTGTTGCTGAAGCTGTGAAAATTACTGATTTTATTAAACCTCAACCCTTAAGTAAAATTGAGAAATACACAACATATTTATGCCTCAACTATATATCAACATACATCTCAAGGAAACCCTCTTATGAGATTATTTGTGTTGTGAACTAAACTTAGCCACTTTTCACCATTTGTGTTTTGAATTTCTTAATATTTGGGGTTATGAAGTGGAAAGTACACAAAGTATGCCTCAATACACATTTCAAGGAATTCAATATTTACACATCACTGTTTGAAAAGGAACAAAGAGAGACTGTCAGCATTAGGAAAAGAAATACTCGTATTTATTGCTAATGATAAAATTCTAGCTTTCAAGAGAAGACCAAGAGTTGGCAAGAGCATGGGGCAGCTGGTCCCACTGTATCCAAGGTCCTGAAGTACAATGGGAGTTCTCAGCTTGTGCTCTCCTTTTCATACAGCCTGGGACTCCAACTATGGCATGGAGCATCTAGACTTAGGGTGGCTCTTCCCACCTCTGCTAACCTAATCTAGAAAATCCTTCGCAGGCGTGTGCGGAGACTTTCTTCCGTGCTCATTCCAAATCTTCTCAAGTTGATAATCAAGATCAACCATCACCAACTCTGACTGCAAAACAAGGGGTGGGACTGAGAGGACCAGAAATGGGTGACAAGATAGAGATTGGGGCAGTAATTGGGGATAGTAGCCAGATGGCAAAGAAAATGAAATGGGCCCTAAATGATGATTCATACTACGAGCTTGGGTCTGTCCACAGAGAGACTTTGGAATGATAGGAACCCCATAAAACAAGGCCACATGACTTAAAAGCTCTGTACCAGATCCAAACAAATATATATCTGGCTAAGCAGATTAGCTATGATAAAGCAAACTGATTTAAAAGCATCTTACTGGAGCTGTGGAGTGAGAACTGTTGATGAGTTTTGTTTTTTTTTTTTACTAATCAAAATATGGGATGTGACAATTGTAAGTAATCATTTAAATTGAATGTTATTCAATTAAGAGACTGATCTGTCCTCATTCCATTAGGAACAGCTATTGTTTTCATATAATGGTGGTAGGACACGTTTGTAGGGAATTTTTTTTCTGATCTTGGTGTCCTCGTAGATAATACATACGCTTCACCTGTCACGTCTTAAGTTCTCTGTCTGTGTTCTCCCACCATAGACACTCTCAGAAACATAGATACAATATTATAGAAATGAAAAATGCAATGTATCCTCTGGTTTCAGTGTGGTTTAAATGTAGTAAAAGAGTTGGAGAATCATGTCAAATGCTATGGAAATGTCTATAAGTATGGAACTCTAAAATGTGTAAACAATTTACACATAGTTAAATTTGAAAATGGCTTTCTAAAATGGAGACTTGCAATGTTACACAAACTGGTGTTGAACTCTGGACTCAAGCCGTTTTCCTGCTTCAACCTCCCTCTTAGCTGGAACTAGTAGTGTCTGCTACTACGCCCAGTTGGAAACAGTTGTTAAAAGCTGTGTGTTTTATAATACCTCTTGTTAGTAGCACATTCTTCTAAACCTATCAGAAAAAATAAGGAGAGTTTCTCTAGTCCTGTTATTTTCTTTCAGCTCCTGAGAACCATGTCTGTGCCCAAGGGTAAAGTTCTGGATAAAAACCTGGATGAGGAAGGACTTGAAAGTGGAGACTGTGGTGATGATGAAGATGAGTGCATTGGAAGCTCTGGTGATGGAATGATGAAAGTGAAGAATCAACTCCGTTTCCTTGCAGGTAACTGGCTGAAAATGGTGATGCCCTCAGATTTAAAAATCAATTGCTTTCTAGACCTCCACAAAAATCCCTGCAGCACACTATGCCATGAACTCTTTTAGGAAAGATGATACTCTCAAAGAGTGTTTTTTTGTTGTTGTTGTTTTACCATCTCTGACCCTGGGTAGATCTAAAAGTGAATTGAGCCATTGGCTGTTTTCCCATTGAATTTGTTCTTAAGTTCTTCTTGGTTATACAAAGAAATGCTACCTTGGGAGTCTTGTGCAAACCTACAGTGAGGCTTGGGATTGGAGCTGGGTAGAGTACTTGCATCTCATATATGAGGTACTAGGTTTAATTCCCCAACACTACAAAAAAGGGAGTAGATCAATGGAATAACTTTACAGGAAGAGCTATATGTTGACCTTTCCTTCTTCAAACAGCATGTCTGTTTTCTTTTCTCACAGCAGTCTAATACAGATAGGTTACAACGCATCACTGAACAGCTATGTAAAGACAATAGCAATAGAAAAAAGAAATAGCAGGGATGCTGGAGTCAATAAGGAAATACAAAACAAAAGTCTCCTCATATTTGTGTGTCTTAGAGTTTCTAAGTCCTTTCAGACTAACAGGTATTCTTCCATTATCAAATCCTGCCTGAAATTCCATTGTGCAAGGTCTCTAAGATGCCTGTTTCTCCCAAAGCCTCATTCCCTTACTAACTGCTATTTATCCTGACTCTGCCCTAAAGCTACCTGCCTGCCAGAGGTCTCATTTTAAGCATCTTCTTTTCTCTAGAGAGATCATACACATCTTATCCACTCCCTCTCTTTAAATATTTCTTAGAATCGAAGTCATTTTTTGTTGAGGAAAACTAATGTGAAATCTTCCCTCTTAACAAACTTATATGTGTACTGTACAGTATTATTAATTAGGTCCACTTTGCTCAACAACAGATGCTTAGCATTTTCCATCATGCAGGACTAATCACTATTCCCATTGAATAGCACTTCTTCATTTCCACTAGGCACTCCTCGGTCCCTAAAAATTACTATTTTCTTTTGAGGCATCTGAGTTTTGCTGCTTCATAACTCATATAAAGTAGAATTGTGTGCTATTTGTCCATCTCTGGTTCTCTTAATATTGTGTCATCAAGCTCCGGTCACGTGTTGTGTGTGGTGGCATGATTTTTTTCTCTTCCTCCATTTATTGGTTTGTTTTTTGAGTCAGGATCCCAGGATTACCTCAAACTCAATATATAACTGAGGATGACCTCAAACTGCTGACTCTCCAGCCTTCAAAACCCCTAGTTCAAGTATGCACCACCATTCCTGGATATATAGATAGATAGTTAGATATAGACAGATAGATGTTCAACCAGTAAAGGCCACATAAATATCCTATAATCTGGAGAACTTCAAAACCAGAAGCACTTTGGGTTCTAAGTCTTTTGGGTTAGGGATGTCCCTAATCTATGTCTGGCAACTTTTGTGGCCATTTAAATTATAAAGGTTGCCAAGATGGATCACCAAAAATGTTCTCTTGTCCCAGCACTGGTCTTCAGAACACACCATTCATACTTCTCCAGAAAAGTCTCTGCTCATTCCAACTCATGATTTCCTCCCTGTAAGACTTGTCCCTATCCATTTTTTAAATTTCTATAGTTTCAAGGTGACCTAACTTTTGTAAGCAATATTTGGCATGGGTCCTTGCCAAGGGCTTTGTCAAAATGTATCCTTGGTTTCACTTTGTTCACATGCACATTGATCCTCTCAAAGAATTCTCATTAGTTTGTTAGGCATAGTTAGCTTTAAGGTCTGTGTAAACTGTAAAAGACTATGCAAAAGGTACTTCATTTAATTTACAGGGAAAATGATGCCTTGCCTCCAAAGTATTACATGTGCCTAACCTGATCAGTGATTCTACCATCCTGTGGCTGGTTGGATCTCCTTTATAACACTTCTTGTAGAGAAGAAACCCATTGTCAATCTGGCACGCTCATGGCACAATAGCTATTTGGAATGAAAGGCTATACACATTGGTTAGCTGTTATATAATTTTACCCAAAATCTGGGTAGATGCCATGTGGTTCTGGTGATTCATCATCATCCATTTATTTAGTCAACTTGACTTAGAACATGATGTGCATTTGCCATTTCATTTAGTACTGCAAATTGCCTCCCCCAGAAGACAACTCAGGAATAAAGAGCATGGCTTAGAATTTGTTCAGTTTTCTTGTATCTTCCTTTTGTCCCTGAACAGACCTTTTACATCATAACCAGTGAGTGATCCTATTGGCTGACTTTCGTGTCTCACTTCTTCTCTTCTTTTGATACACTGCATATAATACTGTCTACTGGATTCTATTCTTGGACTTTGTTTCTAATTCCCTTGTGTCATAATTAAAGTCCCTTCCACTGTTTAGGAGTCAATTTCTCCATCTGTAACATAAAGACAATGCCTAGACAACTCTCACAGACTTGTCTACTGGCAACAGTCTGTGATCATTTCTTTGGCTGTGGTTCCTGGCAAAACACTTCAAAGAATCTTTAGAGGATCTTTTTTTATGCATTTCCACCTAACCTTGCAGGTTCTCTGTTCTCTTCTGAGATATATTTCCACTAAGAATGGACCTGATTTTCCCTATTCTGACCACACTGAATTTTCCTCTCAGCCTTCTTACAAAGAACTGCCTGCACCTAGCCCTCAGGAGGAGGATAATACCAAGAAGAATTTATGTGTTCAAGCTTTCTGGGGGTATAGTCACTTTTAAAACTCATCCCAAAGTCTGCCAGGTGCTTCTCTTTTTAATGGCTCTACTTCCATGACTTGCTTCTTCTCTTCCATCGCTGTCCCTTGTTTGAGTTTTGCTTTGTTTGGGGTTGGGTGATGTTTTGAGGATTTAGTTGGTTTTTGGGTTTTTTCAGGACAAAATTTTACAGTATAGCCCAGAGTGGCTTTGAACTGCCACAAATTCTCTTGCCTCAGCTGGGATTAAAAACATGTGCCACCAAGCCCAGTGCAACACAATTATTTCTGCATTGAAAATAGAATTTCTCAGGGTTTCTATTCCTTTCTGATTGGTGACTTTAGTACTTTGATCGATGACTGTTGCACAATGTCTCACCCACAGCTACATCTCTACTCATGGCTTACCAAGAGTAGCACTTCTCATCATGGGTGTCTTAGTCCACTTGTGCTATTAACAAATACTTTAGACTTGGTGGTTTATAAAGAACAACAATTAATTTCTCACAGTTCTGGCAGCTAGAAAGTCCAACATCAAAGCAGTAGCATCTGGCACCTGTCAAAGTCCTTGTTGTACTCTTAGATGACAAAAGATGCAAATGCTGTTTCCTCACCTGGCAGAAGAGATGGAAGGACAAAAATGAGCACATCTCGTACTCTCCAGTCTTTTTGTAAGGGACCAATATGCTACATGGGAACAGAGTTCACACATCCTTATCACTTCCAAACACCCCACCAGCTGCACCACAACAGCGTTGTGCTGGGAATTAAGTTTCAGAGTGAATTTTGGAGGGCAAATCACAGCAGTCATGTACTTCATCTCTCTTTTCCTGTTTCCACATTTGAAGAATGGGGCAACACTGTTTCTTATTTTAGAACATTGTGGACATTTAAAACAAAAGATCCGTGTAAAGCATAAAGCTCAGTCCGCAGTACCCCAACACTCAAAAACAGATGCCTGCTTTGAAGGGCATTGTTCTCTTGTTTCTGTTGATGCTGATGCTGGAGCTCAAAGAGCCTATGGATATAAACCAGCGCTACCTTAGAAAACCACTGTCATGATAAATGTATGGCAACCCTTGGGCTGGTCTCACAACACACTATGTAGCCTAGAATCATCTTGAATTTCTGATTTTTTTCTGTATCTATTTCCTAAGTAGATTATAGTAGATTACTTGCATGTACCACAACATTCAGCCTCTTCCCCCCCCACACACATTTTTAAATGATCAAGTACAACCCCAAATGCATACTCCCAACAAGCTTGTGGCATAACAAAGGGGATGGACATTTCAGTACTGTATTCTTCTAAACTGTCAGGTGAAATCCTAATAAATGTGAGCTGGAAAGCAAGGTGTATTAAGAAATTCATTGATGGGTTGATCTGATAAAAAGGATAAAACCAGCGAAGGAACTTTATGATAGGCCTTTTATCCCAGGTGACATCTGCAGACAGAGAGCTTATGGAGGAATGAACATCCTGGGTTGTTGTTTTATTGGGAGACATGGCGAGTCCAATGCAGAGCTCAAAATACATTCACAGCAGTAATATATCTATCTATACTGACCAACTGGCAACAAATCCATCAATATACCATGGCAGTTTCCCAAAATGGATTCTGCAATTAGAGAAACCTAGTTTTACTTCCTTTTTGGGAACACACCATACAGAACTTTGACACATAAGTTGCCAGTTGCATCTCACTAAGTAATTCATGCTTGGAATTCTCAGGCAAGATCTTGTGGTGACTCTAAACCTATTTGTTAGCATATCAGTTCCTTGAATATATAACTTTGATGCAGAAGGACCCATTCTATCTACTAGGAAGTGGACCTTGTCTAATAAGCAGCTAGAATGTCCTCAAGATGTACAGCATTGAAGCTTGAGATATTAAAAATTCATGGAGTCTACAAAGCGAAGAAAACTAGATCGAAGTTCTGTCTCTACCACTTCCCAATGCTGTGACTTTTTGATAGAGTCCCTCAGCTCCGCTAAACTTCACTGAGTGCATCTGTGAAAGTGCTGATAAAATGCCTTGTCAGCACATTAGTTGCTGAAGCACATGCGATAGTGAATACAAACATATTTATAAAATTATAAAACAGCACGCCCACTTTAAATATAATGACTATCATTTAGTACTATTGGGTTCTAAATTATTTTTGTTATACATATATATGGTCCAAATGTTCTGTCCAGTAATCTTCATTATGCATGTGTTCTCTTCTCCATCCCCCCAAAGGGGCATTCAGTTACTCATTAACTTGGTTTTAGCCCAGGGTTGTCTAAAGTGAGAAAGTATTTGAACAATGACAACTATGTCTGCTGAGTTGTACAAATGACCAGTCTCAATAGTAGTAGGTACCTACATCCTGAAAAAAATGACAGCTAGTTACATTTTGTTTTCTTTGGTGGGAGTCAGGCAGTGAGGGCAGGTGTGGACAGCTTGTTGTGGAGGGTCAAGAAAGAGCCCTGGGTGCTTTCCATTCATCTTTTTCTGAGCTACAAGCAGCCTGCTTTCATGTCTAGGTCTTTGCTTTTAAGAAGTTAATATTGCAGGGAAGCCAAAGGATGCAAAGCTCGCTGTAGTAACACACTCTTCACAAAGAGAGACCAGGTGCTTCTTGCTAATAGATTGACAAGAAAGCCAATCTCTACTCCCCCTAGAGCTTTGTGCAGCTCCTGGGGCTTACAAAGAAGGACTTAGATGTGAGCTTTAGCAGTGATATTATCTGCCAATTGAGACATATACCAAGAAAGGAGCCTTTCCCAACGTCTTAGTGTTGACTAGGGAGTTAACAGGTAAGCTGTTGATGGATGAGAGGAAGAAAAGTAGAAATCGTTTTCTAAAGTTGCCACAATTTGAGGTGTTTTGAGGAGTTTGTTATCTGCAATGAGATTATTCTTAGGTTTGAGTTTCCAGGTCTCCACCTTGTGATACTGCCCCATAGAAATGTTGAAGTGTGATGCCTTTATATGTGGGGTAATTCTTTATGAGTTTCTCTTCTGCTCTTTTTACACACAGAGCACTCAGAATGAGGTTGCTATTATGGATAATGTGAATGTTTATCTATGCAAGCAAACAGAAGCGAAGCAATCCTGTGTGCTAACAGCCTCAGGGGGTCTGGGAGAGTGAGTTTGTGTGGCATCAAATGGATCTTTCCGGCTGGATAAGATAGCAGAACAGAAAGGAAGATGGGGATTTCTAGTTAAATCAATGCTGTGATTGGAAGTTTCCCTGGGGAAAAAGGGGGGGATCTGGCAAAATGATCCATAGGTTTTGTTTAACTTAAAATTGTTACTTTTTTGACATTGTTTTGTTTTGTTTGGGACACAATCATTGTATCCCAGGCTTGTCTAGAATTTACTAAGTAGTCTAAGTTCACCTCAAACCCATGGCAATCCTCCCTGCCTTGGGCTCTCAAGTGCTGGGATTACAAGTGTGAGTCGCCATGTACAACTTTTTTAAAATTTATGGCTGTGATAATTTTCAAATATACATTCTGATTTTCATCTTTATATTTTTAAAAAGTCCTAATGTGCATGACTGATGTTAAGCCTTTAAGGTAAGAAGAGGAGTGCTAGCATAGACTCTCTATTTGTAACTTGTGGGTGGACTTAAGCAGTGATATAATTACCAAGTACATAAAAACAGAGTGGAGGTTGCCCTACAAATGCTGGTATCTGCAGGCAGTCTGTGTGTGAAAGCAGGGGGAAATCTCATTAGCACCTTCAGGATGGCTTTCAGAGTAAAGTGATTTGCCCAACTACCCATGAGCTCCTGGGAGGATTTCAAGCATGTCTTTTTCATCCTGTATCTACACTTTTCATCCTGAAGGTGCTAATGAGATTTCCTCCTGCTCTCAGACTGTCCCAGACACCAGAATCTGGAGGAAAGCTTCTACTCCATTTTCATTTACTTGGTAGTTATATTGCCGATCATGCCTATCAATCAGCTACAAATTAGGAGGGTCTGTTTGTGCTGAGTCCTCTGCTCTCAGTTTCCCCTTAAGGACTCAGCTATTAGTGACCAACCTTTTCTCTTATCCCCACCACTTAGTACCTGTCATTTCTCAAGTGTTCAACACACATTTCAGAAAGCTCAGTGGTAGAATGCGTATCTACCATGAGGGTTCCATCCCCAGTATCACAAAGTAAGTAGATAAATACTCCAATTCTCCATGTGCAGTGCTGGTTTGGTTTTCACAGTACTGCTTCATGCTTGCTAAGTAAGCATCCTGCCACTGAGCTACATCCCAAACTCCATGTGCAATATCGAGTTTTCATATTTGCTTGCTTTACCCCGTAGTTGGCAAATTAGCAAAGTATCCCACTCTCACTGTCTTATGAACTGATTCCTTCCAAGTCCCCTCCAGTTTCCTAAAGCTGAACTTGTGAGAACTGGGATAGGGGAGCCCTGTTCTAGTCCACAAAGGAGTAGGGACTCAGTCAAGTAGGCGAGTTGGGACAGGCACCAAGTGAGCACTTATAGCTAAAAAGTATCAAGAAGAATTTAAACAGTGACACTTGGAAGACAGTGACAATAACTACCAGTGTTCAGTTTACACAAGATAATAATTAGGGAGATGTGGATGTTGTCATTGTTTAGAGGACTTGCACATGGAAGAAGAGAGGAGAACTGGAAGTAAGGCATGGAATTTATAAGGAGCCATACTTTGACAGAAGGATGAACTTTCCTACCTTTTGAGCAATTCCTCAGTGGAATGAATGGCTTGTCCTAGGAAACAGTCAGCTCCCTGACTATAGAGGAATTTGGGTATCCATTAAAGAATATCTATTTGAAAGATTAATCTAATGGACACAGGTGAGTGTGGATTAATAACTATGGCAAGGGCTCTTGATTTCCAAGATTTTTGAAAGGCTCTGGGTGACATGGTTGTCCAGAAGTAGAGCGAAAGAAAATAATGATGGTAGAACACACCACCATGGCCGCTTTCAGCCTAGAGGAAGGAAAGAAAAATGGAGTTCAGAATCTCTATGGTTATTTGCATTTGAGCACATGTCATCAACTATGATATTCTGTAACTGTTTCTCTAAACAAATGGATACTTAAGAATAACAGAGATTTTACCAGGGAGTGAATCTTTTTAGCATCCTCTGTCACTCACAACCCTCTGGGGTTGTCTTGCTTCTGTGAGGCAATAGATCTTATTTCTCTCCAATTATCTACAGGCTGTGGCCTTCCTGCCCTTGTGCCAGAAATGCAGACTAGGGATAGAGCCCCAGCCTCAAGTGATTGGCCTAAATGGCTAAATTATCAAGATCAAGGTTATCTGGTTCACACTCATCTCTAGCTACACTACCTTCTCCAATCCGCTTTTGGTTCCACCAAATAGACTAGTATATCTCAAATAATCTGTGATCCAGAACTCCCTCTACCAAAGCTATCACAGACCAATACTTTCGTAGGGTATAATAACCATACATTACTAGAAAAAAGAACTAGCAGAACGGCCCTCCAAACATAAACCACAGTTTTTAATCAGAAGAGTCAACAAACCGAAGTATTTGTGAAAATGCTATAAAAGTTTAATAGCTGGTTTTCAGTTTTCATTATTTTCTTACAGATCAGCAATAAGTAGCAGAGTAATAGAGTACACTTGGAGCAGGGAGAAGTAGCCTGTTCTGTGTATGTCTGCTTGGCATCCCTCCTTACCATGATGGGACCTGCCCAAAAGCATTTTAAATGAGAAGAGGGTAGTGATCTACTTGGGTTGAGTGGCATTGTGTCATAAAAGACAGTTGTTACATTTTCCAGAATTTCTGTGAGCCAGTTGTTAGACATACCATTATTAATAAAGACTAAATTTCAAAAATTGTAATAAAATAAAATTTATTCAAAGAAGGATGATTCTCCATAATTATCCAATCATAATTACTGTGTCACATGGTATAACTGTGTCTGTTGTATCTGAATGACAGAAATACTATATACATTTATCCCTCTGCATCAAGTGCCAGCACATGTGTAGCTTGATGTTGACCGTGATGGAAGTAGTTACTCCCTTAGAAGTCAGCGAACACAGTAAATAAGGGCTCAAGTTGTTGTTTTGATTGCCTAGAATCCAGACTTAAGAGAGTGACAGGGGAAAATGTTAGTAGTGTAGCTTGCCCTTGTAATTATGTTGTAGCTACAGCTATATCATCGTGAGTAGCATACTATTTGGGGGATATTCTTCCAGAATTTGAAAACTATTACCTAATAGTAAATATCTCACTCTGGTCACTGATGGAGTGAAATCCCAACTAGTGCTTTTGTTTCTTCTCTTGCATGAGGTTCCTTAATGTAAACCAATATATCAAGTGATATTCCTGTAGGAATTGTACTTGTTTATCAGTTGCAATGTAGTTTAGTCATAGACACAAACCTGGCAAAGAAAAGATCAATGAAAGCATTAAAACCAATTCCTATATGAAATTCATTATAAAGCGTATCATATATTTTATCTATAAACCATTTGCTGCACATCCTTTATTCCAATAAAACTTAAAATAAAAGGACAAGCATACTTCTTGTATTGAGAGCCAGTTGTTAAATATTTACTGGCATACCACTGCAGTGAGGAGGTGCATTGGGAAGACTTGTTTCCTTTCTTTCATCCTTTCTTCATCCTTTAGGGCTCTTAGCTTAAGGCAGTAGCTCTTTCCACCATGGAGAGAAGTTCTTGTCTTCCAAAGTTATGCTAAGAAATGAAAGAGCTCCTCAGTTTTGTCACTTTGATTTCTAGGAATCTAAGGCTTGGAAACTTCCTTAACTCTGGGACTACTAACCAGATCCATAAACGTTGCCTTTCTCAAAGCTCTTTGTTCCTTATTGAGTTTGACAGGCTCCTTCTGAAGTCTCACTTAACCAGTGGAGATCTCATCAATCCCATCCCAAATCTGGATGAGAGTCTGATAGGCCAGCTCACTGGGGCATAGAAGCAAGGACCACTTGGAGAGTTGAGCTTCTCTATCAGAGGGCATTAGGACAAATGAATCCCGTGTGCTGCTATTAGCTCTGCTTTCACAGAGACTGGAATTCCTAATATCAGATTACACTTTGTTGGCTTGGTGATCATTTTTTTTAAAACCACCAACCATATGGGCAGAGGTTGGAAAGAAAGCTAAATTTGGAACACACCCCCACTCTCTTGTTCAACATTTCTTTTCTGTTTGTGCAGGGAGACAATGCATCACTCACACTCACATACCCCACCAATCTGATACTCGCATACCCCCATTAACTGCTGGAAAACAAGAAATGAGAGTCTCCCCAAACGTGGTCAAACCACTGGCTGTTTTCCACCTATGCATGCATTAAGAATGGCCATACTCTGCCCCTGCCAATTTCTGAATCTGTCTGAGACACACAACACTGAAAGACTAAATTAATAATGAGAGAAGCACGGGGATTTCATGACTGAATTTCTAAGTCCAGGATCACTCTTCATCTACATCTGAGTCAGGGATTTTTAGAATGTGGAGCCGTGAAGTTCTCTCTCCATTATTTTTTGTTCTGGATTTACTTCTTCCCCACATATCATGTCATCTGGAATGACAGCTAGAGCAAGAAAGACAGACTGGGGAGGTAGGCAGTGATGATTGGGGCTATATCTATGGAATCATGCATATTGTGTTCTGGGGTTTTTCTAAATGTGAACAAAGAAGTTGTAATTTAGCTTAAGATTTCTAAAAGGGAATTTGGAATCAAGTTTAGTGTAAGAAGTGAATGGTGGTATGCCTTCCCTCAAGGAGAAGTTAAAGTCTTCTCAGTATCCAGCTAAGAGTCAGAAAGATGTCCTCCTTTCTGCCCCTAGATTCCGGCAGGAATGAGCAGCTATGAAGCCAAATACTTTAACCTAGCCTTTCCTCATCTGGTTCCAACCTTCTCCAGTCCTGGCTCCCATTAACCCTTGCCCCACCCTATATTCCAGATACTTTATAGTTCTCACAAACGGCCATTCTAGTCTTTGAGGCCTGTCCGGAACTTTGTAAAGTCCTCTGTAACACACATAAAGCTCTTAGTCTAGTGCCTTTTCTTTGATAGGTTTCAATAAGCAGTTAATATTCTGCACATGCTGATCTCTTAGCCCATAATTATTTTCCCTTCTGCATCTTTTAAATTCACTTCAGAGGCTCCTCCCCCTCCTGTGAAGCTTCAGTCGAGGCAGAGAGCTTTGTTAATATTCTTCCTGGCAGGTAACTCCCAGTGCCTAGCTCATAATCAGTGCTCAATTAGGGTCCGTTACGTGGCCCTGGTCATACAAAAGCATGAATGGGCACACTACCTGCTGGCGTTCATATGTTTGGAAGTGAGGGAAGAAAAGGAAGCACCAGAAGGACATACACATCTAGCTGGAAAATTAGACTGCAGTGCTGTTCAAGCACCAATTGTAGTATGCACAGGGAGTTATAGAAACACAAAGAAAAAGCTACAAACCCTTACTGGACTGGTTAGACACTGAATTGAGTTTGAAACAACATGTGGAGTTGAGCAAATGGAGAAGAAAGCTGTCAGGCGAATATAAGCGAAGGCATGGAGGTGAGCAAGAATTTAGGAATTTTCTGTGGTGTAGCTGGAGTAGAAGGAATTGAGAATGTGAAGGCTGAATGATTGGTTAGACATTGATTTATCAGTGAATTTGGCCTTGATCCTTTGGCATGGCCTATACATTTACAATAGGTGTGTCACCTATGTGCTAGCTCCTATCCCTCTCCATAGAAGACACTAGTAATCAGTCACAGTACCCCATTCCACTGAGCGCAAATGGGACCTTTAATCCTTTACAGCAGAACTTTATAGAGGAACATCGCCAAGAGACTGGATGTCCTACTGTGGTTTGCTGTGTGTGTGTACCTGGAGGATGAAATGGTGGTGAGAGAGCCTAAGTGATGAGAGAACTAAGATGTTGTCACATTGAAAAGCCCACTTTGGAGGAAGAGATGAAGATGTAGGAAATACCAAGAGTGCCTACTTACTCAAATGTGGCAATGTGGGAAAGAAATAATAGGCCAGAAGGAAATCAATGTTTCTGTCTGAGCAGGTGAGCAGATACAAAAGTCAGTCAGAAGACAGAGTGTAAAGGAGGTAATACTTCACAGGGTTTTTTATTTTAATTCATTCATTTGTTGTATGAGTGGGGGAGAGCTCAGAGGACAACTTGCAGAATCAGTTCTCTCCCTTCACTATGTAGGACTAGGGCAGTGGTTCTCAACATTCCTAGTGCTGTGACCCTTTAATACAGTTCCTCATGCTGTGGTGAACCCAACCATAAAGTTATTTCCGTTTCTACTTCATAACTATAATTTTGCCACTGATATGAATCACAATGTATTTTATAGATAGAGGTTTGCCAAAGGGATCATGACCCACAGGTTGAGAGCCACTGACCTAGGGGATTGAACTCAAGTCATTAGGCTTGGTGACAATCACCTCTACACACTAAGCCATGCTGCCAGTCCAATAGCTCACAATATATAACACATACTGTGTAATTTAAACATTTTATGTAAATCAATACATTTTACTCTCTCAAAAATATGGTAGGGTAGATGCTATTATTATTTCTTACAGCTGAAACTATACAAAGAAGTGTAAGCACAATGAGGGGCACTAAAGAGAATACTTTAAAGAAAGAAACGCTGAAAACCATCCCTGCATCATTTAAATGAATATGGATGGAGCCAACTAGGTCACCAGACACCCATGCAAGGTTTATTAGTTCATCTCTAATGTTTTAGAAACCAGGGGATTTACAGTTCTTGGAAAAGGACCGTTTCAATGTGCATGAATCCATCCTACTGTCCACATCTGTTCTACTTACAAAGGCAAACACCAGGAGGAACAGAATTAAAACAAGCCTATCCAATGATGACCTAAATGACTTTCAAATGAATCTTCAGATATAAAATGCAAATCCTATTGTTAAAATTAAAAGGAAGAGAGGTTGGGGTCTAGATGGCTTCCCAGCACCCCTTATTACCAGAGTTATAACGAAATCACTTCTCTCCTGAGAAACAAAGGAAAACCTCAAGGTTAGGAAGGATATTGAATTTAAAAACACATCACATGAAGCTGTGTTGGTTTTTCCAAACTTTAATCTTTTCTCATTTCAATAATTGTGCTATGTGCATCTGTGTATATAAATATTTATACTTGTTCCATTTGTAAAACAAATTCCTATTTTTCAAAACACTTTCTCTTGGTCCTTTGAATGTTACAAGGCCCCAGTGCTTTCAAGACCTCTTGTTCTAGTAACTAGTTGATACATTGTACTTTGATTTTAGCTTCCCATCTATCTGGTCCTCTTACTGACTGGGCTATGGTAGTGTTACAGTGGCAGACAGTTGGAGAAGTCAGATGCCACAGTCAAGAGGGAGGAAACATTTATGCCTTGTTGCCTAAGCATAGAGCTTGTGCTAAGGGCTGAACTACATGGGTTTTTATACTTCTAAATCAGGTGGAAGATTAATTTATGGGTATGAAATCTTTATGACTGATATAGTTGACTATAGCTATAAACTTCACATTCATCACTGATTTCCCTATGTCCAGTAAATTTTTCTACATTGTGTTTTCATTTTTATTTATCTCCAAGTATTTTCCAGTGTCCTTTCTCTGGTTTCTTCTTTGACTCAGGATTGTGCTGGGTAATCATGGCGGGGAATTTGCCAAACAGCTTTCTGTTACTGAGTCCTAATTTTATGCCATGGTGCTTTGGGGATTCTTTGGGTTTGTTTTTGCTGTTGTTTAGTTTTGCAGTACTGAGGATTAAAGCCAGGGCCTTGAGCATGCTAGGCAAACATAGCTACCACCAAGCTACACCCCTAAACCTTTCTAAACTTTGATATAGAATCTCACTAAGTTATCTGGGCTGAGCTCTAACTTAGGATGCTTTTACCTGAGCTTCCCAAGTAACTAAAATTGCAGCTGTGTGTTGCTACCAAGCTCCATGGCACTTAGATAATACACTTTGTGTGCTATTCATGTTTTTAAATTTATTGTAGCTTTTTTATAGCTATACAGTCTGTTTTAGAGAAAATTCTATGTGAGTTTAACAAAAATGTATGAATTACTTTGTACTAACCCATCTTTCTTTAGGATTAATATAAAAGTGTAAAGTGATTTTTTTGTTTTCAGTATCAACTTAATATTTAAAAACAAGCTTTCTTCCATAATCCTTTTTCATGGCTTTTAGAAGAAAACATGCAATTTACAATTACCATTTAGAAGTCAGATCTAACTAGAGAGTCTACTTCTTGGTGACCTACTCTAATTAGCTCTGTAAAACACCTGAGCAAAGTACCTGCATGTGAGTGGCTTTGCTTAAGTCAACTGTGATGCTTAAACTCTACTCAGATCATTCATGGCTTATTTTTTAAAAACCAGCTGTGCCTCAAAAATAAGTTCTGGAACTAATTTCCTATTTTAAATGGCATTTGGTATTGCCTTTTGTCAGAGAAACCATTCTCACTTGTAGATTTATAAGGTAATGCAAATACACATCAAAGAAATAGCGATATTTTGCTCAACCAAGATGTTGGTTTAAAGACAAAAAGAAAGAAAAGTCTGATCCCTTTTCAAGCTTCAAAATTCTCATGATACTTATGCCATACACATATATGTAAGTTTATAAAGCTATACAACAATAAAATCACAGACTTTCACAGTAGGTAGGTTTAAGATTCAGACACAGGAGAACTATATCGCCTATGATTTTTTTTAGTTTTTATATAAGCACTCTTAAAATACAACTACAATATACCCTGCCTCTAAGTAATAAAATAGGGTACACTGGCTATAGCAATATAAAGATGGCCAAGGACCAACAAGAAATGGTGAATCGCTTTAAGAAATTGGTCATGGAACTAAACACCAGACTCTCAGACCTGGACTGTGTATCTAATTCTACTTAGTAAATCAAGATAGTGAAGGCAGTGAAACTCATGCTGAGAAGAGGGAACCCCGAGTCAAAGGCCCCTGATTCTGATGGGAGTTTGGAGAATGGATGCTTTTAAGGAAATTCTTTTGTTCAACTCAGAATGAGTCATCCCCAGATGTGCCCATTTCATCTCCGATTTGTTAATACCTCTGTTTTAAAATGTTCTTTTCCAATACAAATGTGTTAAGGCTGATGTTTCTAGCGTAACCAAAATTTGTATAATCTAGAAATGAATTCCATCTGCTGATACTCATTATGCAATATGGAAATTGCTCTTAAGAGCTTGCTGTTTATATCTACAGGGACACTACATGGATAGGTGTTTATTACCACATGTGTCTCACATTTAACCATAAAATAGATACCAACATCCATTCAGCACGGAGAGGTTTAAAGTGCAACATTTAATTGCCAAATGTTAGTTTTGCTCACAAAAATAGATGGCTTTTCTGGTTAGAGAAAACAAAAGGCCATGGAGTGATGCTTTAAGGCAATTTTAAGTGAAGTTGTATCTTTACTTCAGTTCAAATTCCCATGGATGGTAATGATGATAAGTTGGGTTCAGGGTTGAAGAGTTGGCTCAGTGGTTAAAGCACTTGCCATAAAAGCGTGACATCCAGGGTTCCAATTCCCCAAATCACATAAAATGGCATATGGGCATAACCATCCACCTGCAATTGCAGCCTCAAGACAGAGAGACAGAGATCCTCAGAGCAAGACGGCTACCAAGACTAAGTATACTGTTGAGTTCTGAGTTTGACTAAGAGAACAAAGTAGAAAAGGGATTATGGTTGCTTTCTGACATCAATCTTGAGCCTCAATGTGCATTCGAACACATGTGCATATGCAGCCCCCCACACATGTGCCCATGCACATGCATGCCTAAAAAGAAGAAACAGTAGGTTCACAGTAATGAGCACTTCCCTGAAGAAAGGCAGCTCTTCTAAGCACATGGCCCATGGTTTCTGAATCAGCCTCCCACACGTACACCACTCTATTGCACTCCTACCTTGACAGACTTCATTCTGAAATCTTCCTTGTCCTTGTCTGGGGACAGAGAGAGGGTCAGGGGAAACCAGGTTCTAAGATTTTAGTTTCAAGGTTGGAAGTTCGTATGTATTGAGCAGCTTCTACAAAGCATATTTATTTATATCTTCATTTGTGATTCATTTATTCTACAGTTTCATCCTAACCTAACTTTTCTCTTTATGAAATAATTTATTTAACTTTATTTTATGCGCATTGGTGTAAAGGTGCCAGATTTCCCTAGGTGCTAGAAGTGGAGCTTGGGTCCTCTGGAAGAGCAATCAGTGCTCTTAACCGCTGAGCCATCTCTCCAGCCCAAGCCTACCTTTTCAATGTAAACTTTGCCTTCTGCCCACACAGTCCAGTCCAACTGTATTGCCTGAGCATGTCTCCATTTCTTCAGACCACTGTGCCTCCATCACATTCTTCCTCTGTCCAGAAGAGTTTCATCTTTTCCTTTGACTCAGTCTCTACATATCCAATTCCTACCCATGCTTTCTAGCACAAAGTCACATATTTCTTCCTCCATAAAAGTCTTCCTTGATCCTGAATACTCCTACCCAATCTGGAAGGGAACACCCACTCCTCTAAACTTCCTCTGTTCTTCTATACAAACTCAAGACAGAGACTAGATAAGAGAATTCATAGCACTTCTGAACTGTAGCACTCTGGGTAATCTTTGAATCTCAGACCCAAAATTACTACCTACCATCTAGGATTTCTTGTAAGGATAACTGAGATTGTACCATACATACGTACTGCACTTTAAAGACAGGCATAGTGTGGCTCAACTTTGTGTCCCAAACACTTAGCATTGTGGGTTGAATACTGTATAAATATTTACAGTAATAGAAACTGGATGGAGAGGCAGAAGTGGCTTCCGGCGAGTTTCTTGTCAACCTACAAAAAGGAGCATCCTTTTGCAGATTGCTGCAGATCCTCTTTTTCTGCTCCTAGTTTGGGAATCAGATTGCCCAGTGAGTTGAGAGCTTAGTGCTCCATTGCAGTTCTGTGATTAGTCACTGATGGTTTTGCTCTCCTGTGTAGGCCTGAAAGTCTACCATTTGCCAAGAACAGAACCTATTCAAAAGACAGCATGCATTTTTGAGCTTTTTTCAACTGATTTTGTAGTTTAGTTCTCTAATATTAGGGCAAAACATAATTTTTCCATTCCCAACATCTCTTTCAAAGTTTCCTTTAAGTTTTTGGTACTCTCAAAAGATAATTAAATGTTTTATGTGTAAATAAGTGAGAAATCCTTTGGTTACTTAAGTTTTCCTCTGGTAAAGGCAATAGGAGATAATGTATTGCAATGAGCCATAATTTTTATTTCTTGTGTTTAAGACTGTCTATATCCTTTTCTCCTTTTTTGGAAAGTGTGAAATATTTTGAAACCCACATTGAATTTCAGTTAAACAACATTTCTGTATTTTGTTTTAAAAAAAATACTTCTAGGAGTAAGCAGAGGGATAGAGGGAGAGGGCTTTCAGTGCTAAAGACATTGACCAGTAGAGCTCAGGCACATTTTCAGGAGATAAGGATAGACTCAAAAGTCAAAGAACACAAATTAATAAGAAAAGTAACGAGCAGAGGTATGCTGTAGACCATTGTCTTGTCTGCCAAGGATCATGTGATTGAGTGTGTGGTCCTTTGTAGGCACAAGAGTTGAGACTGGTTATCCTCAGAAAGCTAGCCATAATTGCTAATTGCATGGCACATTTAGCATGTACTGTCACCTCTGCTTTTTTAGACTCCATAATAAATGCCTATAGAGATGGGATAGACTGGATGTATGGCAATGTGGTATACTTACATATACATCTTTCTCACCCACAAGTACACTGGAGTTGGGGCAAGGTAGGGTTCACCTGAAAAATCTTATCACCATGCTGATGCCTAGTGCAATAAATATTTAAATAAATTAGAGTTCATGCCTAATGAAAAAGCCTTCATTGGAGAAACACACACACTCCAAAATATATAAGTCCTCCCTGCTCAGTGAATATAATATTATTTGTTTATATGTTTTCAGAGCTGACCATTTGGTATTAGCTAACCAATCAGTGTGATCGTCCCTGGGAAACACAAAGATCCTAATCCCAGCTTATAGTTGCCTATAGCTTTCTGTGTGGGGTTGAGGCCCTGTGGTACTTCCCCCATCCCATCCACTTAGCATATTTATTGTTGTCCTTGTTTAGCTCTTGTTTAGGCCATCGTGTTGGTGAGACTTTCCAGAGTATCTCCTGACATTCCTAAGAGACACAACAAAATGAAATATGAAAATTCAAAGCAAGTCCTTAGTGCCTAGTTTGCTATAGAGCACTAACATATCAATGGGGTTTGATATATCCTCTCTCTTATCCTTCTGTCTCCACACCCTGAATTCTGGAATTACAAGTATGAGACATCATGCCTGGTTTATGAAGTGCTGGATATGAAACCCAGAATGTCATTCCTGCTTTATCATGCACTCCAGAAACCTCAATGGTATTTCCTGATCTGCACTTCTAAATCCTTCACTATCCTCCCATGTCTCCTACATCTCAGAAAAAATGATTTATCCATTTTGCTAGAAGATACAGCATCATCCAGACAAACGGTAGTCTCTGGAAGAGACCCATGATACAGCATTGCATATTAGTGCTGGTAGGGGTGTCAGAGTATGACAGAATATGAAAATATCTGTATAAAGCTCCACTATACTTAAAACAAAACTCTCCAGCCAATCAGGCTCTGGAACAGACTGTTTTTTAAAGATTGATCACAGTCATATATACACACACACAAAAAATGGACTGTGTGTGTACTTAGTAGAGTCCTTGCCTAACATGTATGAGGCCTTGCATGTCATATCAGCACTATATAAACCAGATGTTGTGGTACACACTAGTAACCCCAGAATTTAGGAGGTTGAGGCAGGAGGATCAGAATTCAAAGTCATCCTTGCATACATAGGGGATTTGAGGTTTGAGCTACATGATATTTTTTCTTTAAAATTAATTACATTAAAAAATACATTGTAGTTATTCTTATTTCCTTACTATTCAAAATTATTTTATGGCCCACATTTACCAAAGAGCATAGATCTGCTAAGGGCTTGTTGTTTATAAACATCCTGTGGAGCATGTACCCTGTAACCATTCTTAAAGTAGACACTCAACGTTTCCCAAGTTCCACACTAGTAAATGACATATAATAGTGAAAATGACCTTACTAATGACACAGGGATCACTGTTGAGAAGGCACAAGGAAGGAAGAAATTATCAAAGAGAACTGATTCAGTTCAGTCAGTCAATTGAGCTGAACTTGTAGATTTACTGGGCACTTCATTTATGCCTAATTCTGTTAGTCACAGTGTTAGGATATGACAGTATTTACTATGTAAAAGGAAGGTAAACTCAAGAGGGCCAAAGTGGTTGGGCTTCATTCTGCATTTACAACAATAAGGCCTGTGTTGCCTGTGAGCACAGTTGTGGCAACATCTCCCAAGGTATGCCTTTATTTTTAAGTTGTTACGGGTGGAGGGGGTCAAGAGATATCAGGAGGGCAGTGATTACTGAAAATCCTTACTATGTTATACAGGGGTGTTAAAGCTTGGAGAGTGTCTGCATCTCTGCCTAGCACCCTCTGTACATGTGAACTCCCACGGTTTAATGAAAAGGATATAAACCAACCATCTGCAGCAACATATTTGTTTAAAAAGGAAACACCAGAATGAAGACTTAGCAACTTTGAACCAGTTGAAAGAAGAGCATCTGCCTGATATTCTCCTAGTGGTTATATTAATTGTTTATATTCCATTCTTCTTATGGTTTGTGTTACTAGCATATTTGTATTGGTCCCACAAGAATCCTTGCAAAAAGAACCTGCAAATGGTTACCTTGGAGAGATTAAAATCTGCAAGGGAATTAAAGTCCCTGACATGCATAATTAAGAGCATATAATGTTCTATCCATCTTGAAGCTCTTGCATCTCTGTTGACTTTTCATAGAATGCTTACTTTTTAAATTTTTTATATTATTTATTTTTAAGTTTAAATTTAGATTAGAAACAAGGTTGCTTCACAAGTCAGTTCCAGGTTCCTCTCCCTTTCCCTCCCCTCTTCCAGTGCCCTCCCCCCAATCTCCCCCAATATCCCCTCATTTCCCCAGGGAGGGTGAGGCCCTCCATGGCGGTATCCACAGTCTGTCATTTCATGCAGGGCAGGGCCCAGACCCTCCCCCAAGAGTTCAGGGTAAGAGTGCATCTCACATTGTTAGATGGGAGTCCAAAGTCCATGTGTATACTCGGGATGAATACTGATCTAGAATGCTTACTTTTATAAATCTGTTCTGTGCCGAATACCATACTAAATACTTTCCCATATCCTCACAGAAGTCTTCAGTCTGTAGGTGAAGAAACTATGGTCCATAAAAACAATATGAATATCCACATCAATATTGAGCATGTAGTATTGACAGCTACATTTGCTTGACTCTGGGTCTAGGATTCTACCACAATACCACCCACTCTGGTGTGTCTCATACTCCTAGGGTATATGCTGTCTGAGTCACCAGGAATGAACCAGAGTCTGACTTGCTTATGAGCAAGTAAGTCTTAAACCAAACACCTGGCCCTGTAGAAATGAAGCTCAGATGGCAATTGATGTAGGTGGGCAACATATTGGGAGAATCAGATAATTAGTAATGCCAACACAGTAAGACTGCCCTAGTCAGTTACAAAACAGCACAAGTCAACAAACGTCTCTTTAGAAGATAAAGAGGATACAGTAGAAATGGCAATAATGGTGAAATAGAGATACTTTGTCCTTCTTTAAAATTTGTTTTTAAAAACAGGATTTTATAAATCCCAGGCTGGCATTGGACTCACGCTATATAGCCAAGGTTGATCTTAAATTCTTGATTCTCTTGCCTGCACCTATTCAAGTAATAAGATTATAGGTGTGCATACCCAATGGTTTTTGTATGCCAGGCAAGTCCTCTATCAACAACTATATCCCCAGTCCCTTTCTTTGCAATGTCTGTCCCCAATAGGCATGAAACAAGATAAGACTGGAAATGTGGCTCAGAGTTTATGAACACATATCACTCTTTCTGAGGACCTGAGTTCAATTCCCAGCAAGCACAAGGGTGCCTCACAGTTGCCTGTAATTCCAGTTTCAGAGGAATGTGATACATCTGACTTCCATGGGTGCATACTGAGACAGACACATGCCATATACACATAATTAAAAATAAAATAACCTAAAAATAAATACAAAAAGATCATCAGATTTCTTGGTGGAGACAGATCCCTGTCACCCTGTGGATCCACTTTGTCAGAGTTCTAGGTGATAAATGTACCCAAGCCAAACTAATAGTGGCAAGTCACTCCAGGGTGAGCCTGAATCACAGATTTGCTCCTCAGACCCCTTTAAGTTTTGTAACAATTTGAAATTGTGACTTTGAAACTTGGCGTGCCCCTGACATTTCTAGTATATTCTCTCCCTACTAATTTTAGAAGTGGCTTTGGGAGAGGAAATATGGCCTGGTAAATGGTTAGCAGGAGCCCTGCCATTTCCCCCACTGGAAATGGGAAGTAGCCCTGTGCCCAACTAAGTCAAATACCCATTAATGCCTGGGACTGTAGGCCTGCATATGGAGAGAAGATTAAAATATGGAGCAACCATGTGAGAAAATAGAGGCAAACAGACTGAACTGTTTCAAGGTGAGAGAACCAGTATTTGAAGTTTCTAACTTCAAGGTTTCATTGTGTGCATCTGTAACAAGGTTATAAGTAGCAATAATTTGATTTCTACCTTAAAAGTCTAGGATTAGCACTTTGGAATAGTTGCTGTAACTTAACAAAATACCGAATTTCATGACTTGAGATTTAGCTGTTACCTAGAACCATCTCTTTTATTAACTCCTTTAGACAGAATTGTGATTCTGATTATTTGAACATTTTAAAATACTAACACAGCTACATCAGATCCTAACTCAGTGTAACCATCTAGATACAATCCAGTTGGATTGGTTTCCTTAAAAAAATAGGTGAAGGTCTGAGGACATAGCTCAGTGACTTGTGTACTCATGGAGACCAGGTGTGTGGTTGGAGACAAAGGTAAGAGGGTGCCACAGTTTTGCCCTGCCAGTCAGGCTAGAAATATTGGTTTCTGTGAGCTTCAGAATCAGTGACAGATTGTCTCAAAATAAAGTGGAATATGGGCATGGTGACACATACATACCTTTAATCCCAACACTAAGGATGCAGAAGCAGGGAAATCTCTCAGAGTTCAAGACCAGCCTCTTCTGAAGAGCTGGTTCCAGGCCAGCCAGGGCTACATCGTGATATTCTGTCTCAAAAGAAAAAAAAAGTTAGTGAGTGATAGAAGACACTCGGTGTTGACCTCTGGTCTCTCCTCGTGCACAGGAGTTCACATACTGCTCATGCACGTGCACACGCGCGCACACACACAGGAAAGCTGAAGTCAACAAGATGCTTTTCTTTCTGTCTTGTAGACTTGAAGCCCAGCTTCGTTTATTGGTTCCTAAACATTTTAAATATACCTGAATTAAACTTTGCGTAATTCTCGTCTAAGCTCTGTTCTGAGACAGTTACCCTGGCATGATCCTTTCCTTCTCTTCGGTCCATAGACTAGGATATAGATAGTATCTCATTCCATCCCCGCTATAATCCTGTAATGGAATTTTGTATAGTTGTTAGTTTTCAGGTTAGCACACAGAAGCTCAGACTTAATGGGTTGTGGTCACATAGGTAGTAGGTGATGTGGGATATGCAATCTTTGTCCTGTGTCTGTTCCTTCAGATGCCTATTAGTAGTTCTGTCATAGTGATTCCCATTTCTAAGTAACCCCATAGAAACAGATTAGCGTTTTATCATCATGGGCATACCCATGTCTAATTCTCCCTAAGTCTTACTGTGCCAGAATAAAACTTGTCCAAATAAAACTGTCAAAGATTGGAGTCTGACTGAGAGGTGGGAATTCACTAATTCATTATCTGTCTCTTTTTTTGAGTCCTTAACCAAGGGCTTCATGTATGCAAAGATAATGCTGGTTTTGTTTGTTTTTGATACAGTATCTAATGTGGCCTAGGTGGGCTTCAAATTCCTTGTGTGACTGAGGCTGGCCTTGAACTCCTAATATTCTTAAGGTCAAGTGCTTCTTAAGTCCTGGGGTTACAGGCTTAGGTCACCACACCCAGGTTTTCATTCTTAATCTTGGCAAAAATCATCAGGAAAATTAGAACCTCTAAGGAGAACAGGACCAATCTGCCTCCTTACTTTAATAGCGCTTGGAAAAATACTCCTGACTCCTTCCCCTTTTATATTCCACATAAATATTCCAAGCTCCTCAAACATTTTGAAGGCACTATTTTCATCTCTTTATTCCTCTTAAAGTTAGACTAGAAGGCCTGTATGTGTACACATGCACATGTTTTAGAACTGTGTGCTTCATGTGCTATGGCCTGAAAACTTTCCATGTTATTTTGATTTAATAAATATTTTCATAATTGCCCAAATGGTGCAGTTCATGCTTTTGTCATCAAATATAAACTAATGTTCTCAAAGGGAAAAATGCAATTGCTTTGGCATTGTGTCAAAAAATGGTCCAGAGAAGATACTGGAAGCTTGCTTCCTAATATATCTGTCCTGATAAGTTAGCAGGTGTTCAATGCAAACTAAAGAGCTGGTTTTTAATTCCTATTGAAATCATTGCAAGTGCTCCAAGTTTTATCACTCATAATTAACATAAAGAAATTAATGTCTTACGAACTTCAATATTGGAAGCCCTATGAGTCCTGAGGATATTTAAAGGGAGACGCAATGTAAATAGGATGAAATTCTTAAGCAAGATTACTGATATGACAGGACTAAAGAGCTTGGGAGTGTGTGAAAAGTGCCTCTTTTCTTCCCTTTAATAAGTCCATTACTTGCACTTGGGCATATTTTAAGGTCCTTTTCATGCTGAATCTAGACTTGAACATGCTTTGCATTTCAAGCTTTGTCTATCAATCAGTAGAAGCCAAAGTTATTTCTGCTTTAAAATAACAGGAGCCAGGAACAGCTAATCTCTTTTCATTCTGAGTTCCTTACATTATTTTACCAGGACAAAGTTTGTGTTGGCTACAAAACAGGCCATTCACAACATCCAGGAGAAGGAATTTAGGTAAGAATGAAGAGAGATTGTAGGATGTATAAAGACTCCCTCTCCTGAGGCCATTAAGAAATTCCAAATTGGCACAGTTTTGAATAGTGCCATTACATTAGCCTTGCTAATTTCAGTAATTCAAGCTGATAGTCTCTCTTACGGGGCTTTTGATGGAAAGCAGCCCATCATGGCAGTACCATTTGGGTGTGTTCCTCTGCTAAGGTGAGCTAGCACTTTAAAGCATGTGACCAAGGGGGACAGTAACCAGCTCAAGGCCACCTGAGTCAGAAGCTCTTTGGAGAGCAATGCATGCCTTATTTTCCTCAGCAAAGGCAGTCAGTCTTCACTTTTCTTTCTTTAACCAGAAGTGAGAGTATGAGACAGGCAAGATTTGTCACCTTTCAGCTCGTGGCTGCTGACCCCTTTGATGATTTCTGTCTGGCTTAATTGTGTTCCTTTCAATAATTGGGTAAATCAAAGAAACCCTTTCCAAGGTTTTCTTTTCATTTTATCTTTAATTAACAGATAATGCATATGTTTATGGGATACAATGTGTTGTTTTCCTGTATGTTTGTAATGTGGAGTGATCGCATCATTTTTATATATATCATGGGAGCATATCTGCTCTTCATTTTATAAGATGTACAAAGAAACTGACAGACAGTTAGTAGGGGGGGAAAGCAATTCAGGGGCAAGGACACTTCGTTTTAAAGGAGTCCACATTTAAAACACATTCTCCTGAATCTTTCAGTTAGCCGGCATCTCACATCGTACTGGCAAAATGTACAAAGGGAAATATTCAGAACCTCACAAGCTAAGAAAGTAGGAAGATGGCCGAGTGTTTGAATGGGTTTAGGGTTTCATCCGAAGAACAGCTGCACCCTACTGTGCTTGTAGTAAGATATATCAAATGCCAACAAGCCAAGCAGACCTTGGCAGAGGCCCCAAGTGCAGTGATAGCAAGAACCTTGGATGACAAAGCATGTCAGCGACCCGGACCTTGTGCACATCCAGCCCAAGGTTATTGACTCTGCTTTCTTCTTAGTCAGTTGGTCACTAAGACCAAAGCACAAGGGCTTTGCCTGAATGCTTCAGCTCATTAAGCAGTAAGGATTAAAAACAGAGGGAATAGCAAAAGAGGATGGATGGGAAAGAGGGGAGAGGAACATGGGAAAGCATGAGATCTCAGGTTCTAGAATGTTCCTCAAGGAAATAGTTGTAGTTAGCCTATATAAGAAACATCTTGCTGGGGGTGAACACTTGTTAATCCCAATGCTGGGGAAGTAGAGGCAGGAGGGTCAGTACAACCTGGACTACATATCCAGAGATCCTGTCTCAAAGCACTAGTGACACAAAAGAGTCATATGCTTGTTAAGGGTTACAAATAGTTCCACATCTTGTGTCATTGTCACTTGAGAAATAAGATAACTTACAATCAGCAGTATGGGTCGTTGATGACTTTCCCCCAGGTTTTTGCTTCTTAGACCCTCTGCATTCTCTGCTCTTGCTCACATCCCCAGGGCTCTTTGTCCGTGCCTCTCTTGTGGCACTTAGCACATTCTAACTTGGAGGACGAGTTATTTTTGGGACTCAAATCATCTGCCTCATAAGATAGACAATTCCAGGAGGCCAAGACTGAGTTTTCTTCTGCCATAGAACCTGGCACAATGCCAAGCAAATGACAAGGTTCCTGTTCACTGCTGCTTCATCTCACAGCTGCTCAAGGGCAGCCTGAGCTACATATCCAGAGATCCTATCTTAAGGCACTGGTGCCAAAAATGAATCGTTGCATCTTTACCTCCTGATGGTTAGAGGTTTCCTTCAGGGTAGACTCCATAGCTTACCCAGTGTCCTCAGGGCACCTGGCTCTCTGCTTCCTAGTATATCCATAAATGTTCCTACCATTCAAGAAATGTTTAACAAATTAGTTAAATAATTTACTCTACACTCATCTGTTCATATATGACTGCCTTCCCCATTCATCCACATCAAGAGATGGCTAATGTTCACATGTAAACATCTGTTTACATAGACTCAGGTAACTGTAACGGAAATCACATCTTCACATTTATACTCCATACATGTTCGCCACTATTCTCCTGCAAAAAAAACAAAGTGGCCAAAATTGGAAATGGTTTTAGGGAATGAAGCTGTGAGAGGAAAGAAAAAAGGCAGTAAGGTAAAGAAGGCAGGCTGAGAAAGATTGGTAGGTGAAGAACTCCACCTGTCTGTATTCAGGGCTCTGAACCCTCTGTATTGCCTGCCTGCCTGGGGCATGAGAAAGATGAAACAAAAAAAAGCTAAATAGAAAAGGGGGCTCTTAAACTTTGTCTTAGCATTAATAGTAAGGAAAAAAGACTTGAGTATTACTTATCTTGTTGTTAGTCAAAGGGGGCTTCAGATTTCTCCCCTGGGTGAACTAAACTGCAATCTGTATCTATGACTCTTTGTTAATACTTCTTTCATTTGTGAGGAAATTATAGTGACTAGAGAGGCTCAATTTACTTCTAATCTCTTGGTGGAGAAATTAAAAAGACAACCAGAAATTGCTATCCAACTGGAATTCTACATGGCAGAGGGAGAAGCCATTGGGACAAATCAATTGAAGAGAACCATCTTTATTTAAGGGGTCTGCATCTTTAATCACCATAATCCCTTTGGTAAATTGCTTTTCCTGGTGACATTGCATACCTAATTACAGCATACTTATTTTGATTTTCCCCTCACATGTTGTTTACTGTTTGTGCAATTGTGGGTTTTCAGGCTGAGCAACAAACTAAGTACCAGCATTAAACCCTCGTCACCAAAAACTCCCTAAAGGTCTTAGGACCACAGTGTCACCACTTTTGGAAGTAAATCAAATGTCTCTAGACAAATATATTTCTCTCTTTCTTTCTTTTTTGGGTGGGGGCATTTTCAGACAGGGTTTCACTATGTATCTCTAGCTGTCCTGGAGCTAGCTCTGTAGACCAGGCTGGCCTTGAACTCACAGAGATCTGCCTGTCTCTGACTCCAAAGTGATGTGATTAAAGGTGTGAGCCACCACTACCCCACAAATATATTTTCTTTGGCACTTCCTCGGAAGACCCATTTTCTACTTTGTTGATGATTTGAATTATCTTCTCTATGAAGTATTTTCAACATCTTAAAATTGTGAAGGTTAAAAAAAGATATTGTACATGCATCCAACTAGCAGCCATGAAGGTAGTTTACATACTAAAATTTGACCCACCAACCAATTTATATAGCCTAGAGCCATGCTGTTATGCTTAATGAAAGCACTCTGTTGTCTAATCATATTCAGTAATAGGTGACTGTCACTCCCCCTTCATCTCCCACAACAATTCTGCACAGCCAGATTTTTCATACATTGAAATTTCAGTTTTTAGATGAATGTTTGAAGAGGTATCTTTGGTTGGTTGGTTGGTTGGTTGGTTGGTCGGTTGGTTTAGTTTGGTTCTTTGAAAGGGAGGGAAGTCTTACTATATTACCCAGGCTAGTATCAAAATCACAGCCTTCATTCATGTCTGAGTCTACCAAGTAGCTGAGAGTATGGGCATACACCACTGCGTCTGACTCTGGTTTTTAAAAATATCTGTTGCCTTATGCTACTTATTATAAGATAATTTTCATCCCAATTCCTTAACATTGTAATGTTACCTTGATATCATATTCTGCATTATATTTTTAGAATATTAACCCCCTTTCTCTCAAAATTCTTTTTTTCCAACTAGCCTGTCCTGCCTTCTGCTCTGTGGTCCTGCGACTTGACCATATTTGGCTATCATTCTACATGCTAGGATGAAATAGACCCCATAGACTTACATCACATGCCAAAGGCATATATCAAAGCATATTCACTGAAGCTATTTTTATATAGGAGAAATCAGAAACAACTTAAATGCCTAGCCATGGGAAATAGCTCATTATTGCGTTCACTCTATGGAATCCCTTGCAATGGTTCAAAAGAATGAGGTCATTCTACAAATATTAACACACAAAGATTTACAAGATGGTACAATCTGAGTCCGTGTATGCAATCATCACTGAGAAGTTGTCAGAGGAAATAGTGAGATGGAAAGTGTGTGTGGGGGGGTGTGTATGTGTGTGTGGTGTGTAGACTGTATATATGTTGGTGTTGTCTGAACCTTTAATATTAATGGATTTCCCATGTGGAGGTTTTTGAAAACATATAAGAGAGTCTGAGAACATGGCTCAGTGGGAAAAGCACAAGTTGCACAGCATAAAGATCTGAGTCGCCAGAACCCATATGAAGCCAGACTAGGTAGTGTGTATCTGTAGTCAGTGTTCCTCTGAAGAGGTGAGAGGTGGAGACAGGAGAGTCTCTAGAATCTGGCAGGCCAGCTAGCCTGGCATGTACAGTAGTTAAACAATAGGAAGTGAAAACTGACTCTTAGGTTGTCGTTTGACTAACATATATGGACCACAGGAAGTGTGAGCCATGCACTCCCACCTATGAACATATATACACATACATACACATCAATCACACACATAGAAAAACTAAAATAAAAAGGAAGAGTTAAAAAAAGACTCCATGACCCAGCTATAGTCTTTCTAGACATAAACCTTAAAGGATCTATAGCCTACCACAGATATTTGCACATTCATGTTTACTGGTGCTGTATTGAAAACAGCAAAGAAAGAGAACCAGCCTAGATGTTCAAAAACATTCAATAGCAATTTATTCAGTCGTGGATAAAAGTGAAATTATGAAAATTTCTGGAAAGTGGTTGGAACTGAAAAACACTATATTAAGTGAGGTGGCTCAGAAAGACAAATATCTCATTTTCTCTCTCATACATGGACCCTAGCTTATAACCTTAGTATGCGTGAGCTATATGAGAGTGAATGTGGGTGTAAGTCATAAAACTAGAAAAGAGGATGGGGAGATGGGGAAAGGGGGTTTTAAGGAAGGGAACTTGGGAGGGTAATAGAATACATGTGACAGGAAAGGAAAAAAACTGGAGATGGAAAGATAAGACAGGAAGGGAGTACAGAAAATGGGGGTGTGTCAAGGGACAATCAGTCGAAACAAAATATGCATGAAAACATCATAGAGAGACCTGTTAATTTGTACACTAATTTGTTAGAAAAGTGTGTTTTCATATAATTAGAAGTGAAACTATCTATGGGAACAAAGGAGACTAATGGAGTGAAGAGGGTCAGGAAAGGGGAAAGTAGCAAGATATAGGAGACACAATCAAAGGACATTATATACTTCCATGAGAAATGCCTTCTGCCACCCCTCATAATAAAATAAAACAATATGTATTCATGGGCCAATGGTGTAACTTAGTTGATAGAGTGCTTTCCCAACAGTAGCCAAGCCCTGGGTTCCATCTGCAGAAAACATAGGCATTACACAACTATAATCCTTGTGCTTGGAAGGTGGAGGTAGTAGACTCAGGAGCTCAAGGTTGGGGTTAGAGAAGCAGCTTAGTGGTTAAGAGCACGTGCTGCTCTTGCAGAGGATCCACAAGGCAAATCATGACCATCTCTAATCCCAGTCCCAAGGAACCTAATGGTCTCTTCTAGCCTCTGAGGGTATCAGGAACACGTGGCCCATGACCATACAGACAAAACATCAACATGCATAAAGTAAAATAAAAATGTTAGAGGTCAAGATCATCCTCAAGGCTACACAGATAATTCAAGACTACTACAGGCTACATAAAACTGCGTCTCAAAGTTGAGGAGGGAAGGAAAGAAAGAGAGAGTGTATTTGCATGCTGGGTAGTCTGGTAGGTAGCAATCAAATGAAAAGATTCCAGTGATTTGGATAAAGATAAAATGGGCTACTACAATAGCCCAGGAACAAACAATGGCAATTGAAGGGAAAAGGATTCTCTGAATATCAAGAGGACAAACAGTCCTTAGAGGAAGTGGTGGTTAATTCAATGTAGAAGATGAAAAGGGAGACTGGTAGGTTTCTGACTGGGGTGATGACTAAAGACATTCGCTGAAAGGGGCTGCAGGAGACGAGGAGGAGAGCAGTTAAGGGAAGGGAAATGCCTCGTTCCCCTTGAGATATGAGAAGTCTGAGCTGCCTGACAGACATCCAGCTGGGAACAGTCAGTGAACTTAAAAATCTCCAGAAAGATGTCTGAGATAAACCCAGATGTGGAAATTCTCGGTTAGAGATAAATGTGGGGCCGGGTTGGGGGGGTACCAATTAACATATTGAGGAAAATTTGTAAAATGGGAACAGTAAAGACTGGAGGAAGAGAATATCCATCTTTAAAAACAGTGCAGGAGAGAGATAAAAAGTCCTGAGGAATCTGAGAGTGATCAGAGAGGTAGGAGAGGAGCAGGCGGAAGCAGTGACAGGAAGCAGGGACCATGCCAAGTTTTGAAACAGGCCATGACCAAAAGTATTGAATGATGCAAACGGCTCAAGATGAAAAATTCAGGAGAATCCATTGGAGGATTAACTGTAACTGGTATGAGGGATTTACTGAGCAGATGAAGGTGTTCCACAATTGCGCTCTGATGACGGTTGCACACCGCAATAAATTCACTAAAACACACTGAACATTTGAAATTTACTTGAAATGGGTGAATTTTATGATATGAAATTTTTACTTTAAACTTATTAATAGTATAAACCAGAAAAAAAGAATACATTGGACTTTAGTTTGAGAAAAGCCATGTTTACAAGGCATGTTTCCCAGTATAATCTCTTCTCTTTTTTTTTCAATTTTCCATCTTGAAAATTTTTATTTATTTAAATGTTTTTATTTTACATACCAGCTACAGTTCCCCCTCCCGCCCCTCCTCCCACCCCCTCCATCTCCCTCCTTCTCCTCCCCCCATCCACTCCTCAGAGGGAGTAAAGCCTCCCATGGGGAGTCAACGAAGTCTGGCACATCAAGTTGAGGCAGAACCAAGCCCCTCCCCCCTGTATCGAAACTGAGCAAGGTATCACATCATAGGGAACAGGCTCCAAAAAGCCAGTTCAAGCACTAGGGATAAATACTGATCCCACTACCAGAAGCCCCACAAACTGCCCAAGCCACAGAACCCCATTGTAATCTCTTCTTAATTAGTGTGGGGAAAGCGCCACGAAAGAAAGTTATAGGAGTATACGAGGTTCCTGGTGCCATACCTCCCATTTTAATATCAGCCTCCCATTTTAATATCAGTACCAAGTGTGTGAGTTTGATTTGTTTCTCCCCAAGACATGAATATTACCACCCTATGTCCTATCCTCTTTTGGATAGTTACAGGTTGACTGCTATGTTTATTTCTATTGTTTTTTTTTTGACATATATTTCCAGAATTTTAGAGTGGCAGGCTACAAAACCCCCATTTTTATCTGGTTTAGCTATTGGTGACTGAATTTTTTTTGACATTATAATTTCATCATTTTGCCCCTTTTCTATCATCCTCTCTCCATACATCCCCTCTTGCCCTTTTTCAAATTGGTGGCCTCTGTTTTTCCTGTTTTAGTGTGCTTTATCATGGATTCCTTTTGGCCCTGCAGTTACTGAAATGTCCCTCGAGTGGTTCTTACAGCATGGTGCTTTGTTCTCAGCCGTTTTTCTTCCTAATTCTAATTAACCAATCACAACACGTATTTGTGTGGCTCATGGACACTTTGATGTGTTGGGTAGTTAGGGAAAAACATAGTGGAAAATGTGTCTTCCTTTTCACTTACAAAGAAGCAGGACTGCCAATGGTCATAGTTAATCAGTGTTCATGCTGACTGCATTGTCTTTTACTTTTGGTGCACTATCTTCCTGGTGGCTTTTTGTACTCCTCCTCAGTGAGCTGTCACTCTTCATAGTAGGCATTTCCTTTCTCCCCTCCCAGGTTTAGGGTTGTGAGTCTAGGCTGACTGGTACCCTTTTTCCCTTCCCCAGCCTCACTTTGCACTCACAGAGCTATTTGTGTGCAGATCATCTGGCTTTTTCTCCTCAGTTTGTCTGCCTTTCCAGCTTAGGTCCTAAGCATGGTCCTCAAAGGACTTTTATCCAGCTAAGGCCTCTTCTTTGCTTCCCATGTCCTGAAGGGTGGCTACTCTTAGGAAGTTGCCCTAAGCACAGTGTCTACCACCTGGGAATCACGAATTGTTCTTCTGGAGGATGCATTGTAAGCAAAACTTGAGTAGATTGCTCCAT
Organism: Mesocricetus auratus; assembly: GCF_017639785.1. NCBI lineage: Eukaryota > Metazoa > Chordata > Mammalia > Rodentia > Cricetidae > Mesocricetus > Mesocricetus auratus. The sequence continues at coordinate 100,906,901 of NW_024429188.1, read as the reverse complement.
CATCTCTTGCACAGGAACGCCTCTATACGGTTACCCACGCTGTACATTTCATATTTCCTGGTACAAATTTTCGTTATTTTTGATATTTAACTCAGCAAACTAACAGCTCATAGGATTCTTTCTCTCCACCTTAAGCAAGTCACCATTTATTCCCCTAAAATCATGTCTTAGTCAATAACTCTTGAGCCAACTTAACATCTCCCTCTTCAAGCTAGCCACTGACTCCAAAAGACACTAGTCAGTTTCTTTGGGAGAGACTGCTCTGGAAGCAGTATCTGTGTCTGTGGAAAGTATACAAAGGTCACTTTGACCCTTATACCCTCATCCTTCATCCCTGTCAGGAGACCTTTCAAGATCTAAATGAGATTCTAGAATCTCAGGGCTGGAAGAAGCTACCTCCCCACCCCTTACATTCCATGTATGAATTTCTTCACCAACTTCCTACCTAACGGCTGTCCAAACTCCTAGGGACCACCTTCCTGAGATCTGATCATCTAGGGGAAACCTACACCTTAACAGGTTGTTCTAATTGTCAGAAAGGCATTTTTCAGATTACAAAAATGATTAGAAAGTACTGAATCTCTCTTAAGTCCAAATTAGTTTCCTCTTAGGAGAAAAACAAGGTCATGAAGCAGCAGGAACTAAAGTGGGGTGGGCGTGGGGTGAGGAAGCTAATCCAGAGAGAGAGGGGAATAGCAAAGGACCTGGGCAGATGATCTGACTGTCATGGAAGTAGGCCTGTGAGCTAGAGAGGCAAAAGAAGAACACTGAGGTAAGAAGCAGAAAGGGACTAAGGGGTGTACACAGGAAGAGAATGAAGATGCTGGCGGAAGATTAAGGAAGGAAATACTGGAATCTCTTCCACAAGAAACAGAACCTGGCATAGGGGTTTACAGCAAGTATGAAAGAATCAAAAGATAAAGTCCTGTTTATTATTCAGAACCAAGAAGCGGGGATGTGGCTCAGTGGTAGACAAGCATTGGTGAGGTCCTGGGTTCAGTCCTCAGGACTCAAAGGCGGTGAAGGGGAGACAAGCAGGATGATGGCAGTTTCTCTAGAAACTTGGCTGTGATAGTTCACACTGCTGCAGTACTCGGAAGAGTGTGGCAGGTGAATCAAAGCAAGTTCAGAGCTGGCTCTGAGTTAGAGTGAAACACTGTCTCAAAACCAAAAACATTTAAAAATCAAAATCTATCCAATCATTCCAACCTCTGTTTTTGCCTAAGGATATGGAAAAGAGTGCTGTGGAAACAGGGGAGAAATGTTTGTTAGAGAAAGCTATGATTAGACCATAGAAAAAAAATAATTGGATACAGGAAAGTAGCTTAGAGAGCAATGGAAAAACAAAAAGAAGTGAATTGAGAAATGGTATTGGGGGTTGGGGGGATGACAACACAGAGCTTCCAGGTTAAGGTATTGTACTCATTCTTCTGCCAGCATGCAATTGTATTTTACTGGCACTCATCCCATGAACCTCTGCAATGAGAAAGGGGTGCTGGCAGGTGTTACTGAGAGGATTGAAGTCCTGTTGCTTTGTATGCTCACAGCTAAGCGGTGGACTTCATTAACAACGCCGTACTTTGATGTTCCAGAGACAGGCATTGAGACTTCAATCACAGCAGCCCCTACACTTGGGAATCATTGGTGAGGGAAAGGATGGGGTGTGGTGCAGGGGTGGGTAGATCTTGAGGCAGGGGCAGAGGCCAAAGGTGTGGGGACACAGTCATCAGGGTTGCAAGTGGGAAATGAATGGAACTACTCACTACAAAACCTGTTTCCTGCTCTGCATGTCACACACAGGGCTGGCATGTGTCAGCTGCTCGCATAGCAAAGCATCAAGTTCCAGGCAACAAAAGCAAATACGAAAATAATCTTTGTGGATTCCATCCACACTGAGTACAATAAACTGCTGCTGCGGATCATGAAAACGGACTACTGCTTAGCAGTGCCTAGGAAGCTAAACGCCAGACTTTGAACATTACCATTTGCTTCCTGAGCTTCCCACAATTTGGCTCTACATTTGTGTTGTCTTCAGCATGGGTCAGTGGTGACTCCCGTGATGAAATCAGAACCATCAGTCCTTTAAGGATGGGCATCATGGAGGAGATTGCCCCACATCTACATACTCTCAATAGGCCAGGAATAGGACATTCACTTATTCATTCATTCAGGCAACAAGCAAATCCTGTGTGGGAGCTATGGAGAACAATGAAAATCATTTCTTACTTCACCAAAGTCAGTCTAGTTGAGGAGGAGACTCTGGGAATGACTAGCTTGACTGTGATACAAATTGAAGTTGGTTCTATAATGGAAATACAATCCAGTAGTAACTGAAAAGCTATTAATTTGGGCCAAGGCAAGAAAGGTAGGCTTCCTGAAAGATGTGTTGTGTATAAGTTGAAACTTGGAAGATGTATTTGTGGCTAGAATAGATGGAGTGGGAGGAAAATAAAAGATGGAGAGCTGGGGAGAGAAAGTAGAGAAAGAACATACAGACACCCATCCCAATCTAAGAAAACAGCTTGAAAAAACTTCAAGTCCTTGGCATTTTCAACATTGCTAGGACTAGAGTATATGATGCCTGGAAAAATATATGGGCAGTTCTCCAATTAGAAAGAGGGAAACATGAGGCAGAGAAGCTGCTGAGGACTTAGGACTATCTCCCATATGCAGGAGTGAGCCATCGAAGAATTGTGAGGCAGGGAGAAATGTGTTCCCACATATGTTTTTAGGAATAAATGCTGTCTTATTTCTAGCTGTCACAAAATAGAATATTCCTTCCTGGATACCCCCCAAAAGTGGGGTATTGGAGAGAAACTGCCATCTTATATAATTTGGCCATTGAGGACTAGGTCAAGGGCCTGGGCTGAAGCAGAGGACAAAGGACCAGCACCCAGAGAAAGAAGAGATGCCTGTGTGAGAGTGATAGTCCAGATACACAGGTGGGATGGGATGGCAATGGAGCCAAGAGGCCAATGTGTGCATTCAAGTAAACTGAAAGAAAAATAGTCTTATCCCCGAATCCTGCCGACAATGAGGGAGGAATTGTACAATTGGTGAGCATTTAATGAACAAAACTGAGACTGAACAACTTAGGGAAGCTGTTCAGCTTTCATTTATAAGGACACCTGCCTGCTCTTGATTTCCAGCTCTGAATACTTTTAGAAATTTCCTTTTGCCCCCACTTTGGCTAGGATGCGAGTCATTTTCTTATCGTTAGACACTGCCAGGACACTGTAAGTATTTTGATTCTAGGGTAATCCCCCCCACCCCCACAGATCTTCTACTGCTCATAAAAAATGGAAGCTTACCAGAGTTTTCCCATCAAAATAAAGCCCTCGTGTATTTGATAACTCCTAATATAGTTGGCTCTGAGGAAGTGCATGACCATTTCCTTATTCCCATGAGTCCTCAGCAGTCATTGGATTTGGCTACAATAAGTGACATTTTGTGTTTTCTACATTCTTAAAGCCTAATGATGCATACCTCTGTGATAGTGTCATGCCCACAATTGATGTTACAATCAGAGCTTCGTGATCTGACCCATTAATTTTTAAATTTATGAGGAGAGAGTCTCCTTGTATTTGTTGTTTTGAAAATATAATTTAAACTTAGCATCATTTGTATGTATTAAAACAAAAAGCAAATATATACTTCCTGAGATTGTATATACCTGCTCTTTAGTAATCAGTCTCCAATTAAAATCCCTAAGCCCCTCCCCCGTAAAAAGCCTTCCTCATCATTCCCTGTTGAGAAGCTTTACATGTATTCCATGGTAATACTTAAGAGCCATTCATTTTTATTGTTGTGCACAACTTGACTTGAGTTTCAAAACGCTGCAAAAGAACCATTTGGTGTGTGTGCCTTGGTGTTGGGTTTATTTTCAGCTAAGTAAGGTACCAGACTAGCAATGTCCTTGCACTGGGGATTAGGGAGTCTGTATCCTAAGTGCCATTATTTCTTGTTTTCTAATATAAGATTACTTGATTGCTTTGGTTGTAGACAGGGCCTCATGTAGCCACCTCCTTGAGTTCAATTTGTAGTTAAGGAGACTCTGACCCTCCTGCCTTCATCCAAATGCTGAGATTATAGGCATGTACCACCATATCTAGTTCATGTGGTGCTGGCTATTAAAGCCTGGGTTTTGTGTCTGCTAGGCAAGCACTCTGCCAACTGAGCCATGTTTCCCTGACTAATATATGCTTTTTAAAAGTTTTTTTGGGATGAGGTGATGTGCACTTGAATGTAGGTGCCCATGGAGGCCATAGGAGTCAAATCCCTCTGGAGCTGGAGTTACAAGTGGTTGTGAACCACCTCATACGGGTACTGGGAGTCAAATCCTGGCCCACTCAGTCATCTCTCAGCCTTATTTTGTTACTCATGGTGTACATACAGACAAGCAGCAGCATGCGCACACGTGCACACACACACACACACACACACACAAAATAAAACCTTTGTAAACGTTCTCTTCTGAGATATTGATAATAATAACAGCAGTGATGATAATATGAACAATTAATCTAAAGACTCTCCCTTCCCCTGTCTCTCAGTCCCATCACTTCCAGTGAGAATAAGGGAGGTTCTTGTGTGGAAATAAAGGCTTTGATGAGCTGGTTCTTCTGAGGCTTTAGGAAGCCTCAAGGAAGGAACACTCACTGACATGAGTGTAGTAATCACCTCCTGAGGAAGGTGATGCCCGTGCCTCTGAGCCTGCTGGGGGAGGGCCAGCACCCACTCACTCCCTAGGTTTCCAGGACAAAACAGAGCTATTCTCTTTCTTGGGAATATGACTTGACTCATAACACATCCAAAGAAGTACAATAGTGGCCCATGTTATGATAAGATTATATAATAAGACCACTTGCTATTTTCTCAAAGATTGAATGATTTCTTGATTGATGCTTAACTGCAAAACAACAATATAGCACAGACAATGTTTCAAATTCCTCGAGACAGTTTTCTATTAGAAAGTTAGGCAGCCTGAGCCATAGCTGAGGGCCAATGGTGTTGTCTGCTGACAAGGAAGTCACCATAGAAGAGAATGTATTGGATCACCAATTGGAATTTGAGAGTCAGAATGTCATAGGTGATTTGTTGGCCCTGAGGATATAGAACCTAATTTGAAGGGCTATCTCAATCAGGAATGTTTTATGAAAGTTTCATTGTATTTGCAGTGTACTCTTACTCCATCATACAACCTTATGTGTTTCTTTAAAAACATTTTTAGTTTTATTAATGTATTTGAATGTGTGTGTGTGTGTGTGTGTGTGTACCTCAATGTATGTAGGTGAACAATGTGCACACAGAAGCCAAGACGCCTCAAGAGGGTGTCAGTGTCACCCTGGAACTAGAGTTAGAGAGTGTTGTGCGTTGTCATGTAGGTCCTGGGAACCAAACCCAGGTCCTCTGCAAGAGCAGCAAGCACTCTTAACCACTGAGCCACCTCTCCAGCCCCAGCCTTGAATGTTTTTTCTATAAAGCAGTGTACTTTTCCTCTACTACAGCCCTGGGAAGTATGTCATGGTCTCTATGTCCATAGCCCAGTGCAGTGTAATCTAAAGATATTGTATTCCAGCTTGAAAAACAGGACTATTATGAAATAGATCATTCCTCCTGAATGGACACAATCTATTGTATTCTCTCAACACTTTATTCTTTTAATAGAAATAATACTCAGTTGTAACTGAGGATGTTTGCAGGCTGGAATTAGCAATAAAAATTGAAGTGGCACTTTCACTGCCTACCCCTGTTCCAGGAGCAGCCACAAGGTCACTCCCAGGCTTTACAGTCAGTTATCAACTGGGCAAAATAGAAAGCTCACTTATTTGTCAATAAGACATCCTATGAAATGTGCCTGTTCTCCAAGGGGTCCCATTAGAAGAATTAAAACCCAAAGGCCTGAATGAAGTATGCCGTTTACCCACATCTGAACTGTGAAAAAGAAAACCGAGACCTCCAGAGAACCTGCCTTCACTTGCAGAGCCACTTGCTTCTGCTTCCATTCCTGAAAGTTCATACAGGAGGTGGGCTTACTGTGGCAGGAAGGGGGCTTTTGTTGTGGTTCAGAAGACAAGGCAACCAAGGTCTGTTTGGGAATCAGAAACCAATGGCAGAGCCCCAGGATGTCCATGTGAATGGGCAGCAAAATGAGCAGTGTTGCAATGAGTGCCGTTTCCTTGGAGATTGCCCCCAGTTTTATCCTCTGGGGTATGCCAGGCAATGTCCTGAGGTTTCGCATACTCAAGTCTTAACTGTACGCAGCAAATGGAAAACAGGGATGGAGGCAGTGTTGTTCTGTTGCTATATTAGGGCCAGATTGAAGCCATCTGCTGGGACAGGCTTGGCAAGGAAGAAACCCCCATTCTTGGCTTAGCAGCAGCATCCTCTTCCCTGCCATTTTTAATTCTAAGACAAGGTCTTCTGCCAAGGATGACCTTGAACTTCTGATCTTCCTGCTTCCACCTCCCAAGTGCTGATATTACACGCATTGGCCACCACACTCAGTTTACACAGTGCTGGAGATTGAACCCAAGGCCTTGTACATTTGAGATGAGCATTCTAACATCTGAGCGGCATCCCTAGCTGCCCTGTGCTGTCAGTGTAAGTGAAGCTCTTCCTGATGCTGATTTACTCAGAGGATGGGCATTTGCTTCTTGTTATATACTCAGGCCCTCAAAGACTTTGAAAAGGTCCCAAGACTCATCTCACTGGCTGCGAAATCCTCCTCCTGCAGGCCTGCTTGAGGGACCCTCCCTCAGATCCGGCAGCTTCTCTCCCAAACCTCTGGGGGCAGTAGCTTCGGTAGGGTTATTATAACACAGGTTAGAAACAAAACCAGAGAAGTGCATCATGGATTTGTTTCTTGTCAGGGTCTTTCATCCAAGATGAGGAAGTCAAGAAGCAAGAGAATTCAGTAGCTGATGATTACTAGAGAAATATCCCCAGGGAAAAATCTGATTGACCCTGCTTGTACAGGGAGGCTCTGTTGGAAAAGGCCACCTTGGCTATTGTGAATAAAGGAATGATTACAGCCTGCAGCAGACTATGCTCCTTTTCCAGGTCCCAAGAGCCTTGAAAGCAAAGATAAATAGAACGCAAAGGAAGTGTGGGGGTCATCAGTTCAGCACCCTGATTTTCCAGATGGGGCAACTAAAGCTGGGAAGGAAATGGTTTGTCAGAGGTGAAATAGGAAGACTGCAACCAAGCCAGGTCTTGAATCTAGAGTTCCAGACCCCTGGGGATGGTAAAGACTCCTTGGGGATTCCAGGAGGAGATTTTTAATAACCAGGAATGGAGGGCTCTCCTCTGAGAGCTTTGCCCAGTGCAGAAAAGCTTTCCAACACAAACAACAGGCAGCCCCTAATGACTGACTGTTATTTTAAATGGATCATCTAATCTACAACACAAAGGCCACGAAGGCGAAATAAGAGTCAGGGCTGAGTATGTAATTAGTACAGATAGTTGGGTCTACCCCCTGGGGATAGTTAAACTGATTACAAATAGAAACAGACATTTAGATGTAGCCTGGAAAAAAATCTTGCTGACCCAAAAGGTTCTCACAGAAGAAACACTCCAAGATAGAAGCAATTTATGTCCCTTTCAAAATAATACACCTAATGTGATGAAAATATAGCCTGGAAATCATTAGAAAATATGAATGATTTCAAATAAAATCATTTGTAGTGTTTCTTATATGTCTGATTTATAGCAAAACCAAGTTATTTAATTTGGTATAGATTTAGCTTTTAGGTTTTATTTTTTTTCATATGTGCTACTCACTGATCCCTAGCTTTCCCACAGGCTCCTCGCTTCTTCAGAGAAGATGCCTGAGTCTTCTGGCTTAGGGCATGCTTCACACTGATAATACTAGATCAGACTGTGCACGCATTGCCTTAGAAACTGTCAAACGCTCTCTCTGCTGCCTTCACACATTTTGGCCCCAATTTGTCCTTCTTGCCTTACCTTTCACCACTACTACCTCCCTTCACAAGTGTGTGCATGCGTGCTTGCTTACATGAGTGTGTGTGTGTGTGTGTGTGTGTGTGTGTGTGTGTAGAAAGAGTGTGTACTCCACCCCCTTACACCATAGAGGCCCCTTGCTCTTATTGAAAATCCATTGTCTGCAACCTCAATTCTTGGTGAACCATACTATAGACATCGTCATCGTCATGCTTCCTAATGCAGATAACCAAATTGGCTTAAAAATCATCCCAGATACTTCTGTTTGGGGGTTTTATCCCCCTTGGTAATTTGCCAATGCCTTTGTGTGTGCCCTTTCTGTTTTGGGAGAGATGTCTACTTGGTTTGTCTATTGTTGTGCTCTTGCTACAGTATGGGATTCCTTGAAGGAGTACCTAAATCTTTCCTCAGCCTTCTGCTTAGGACATCATACACAGACTAGCATTGTTTATTAAATGAAATTGGATACTATTTCCTTCATCCAGGAATGTCCCCATTTATCTTTGACCAAGATCCTATTTCTCCTCTCTCCCATGATACTCTATTGCTCTCGGATCCCTCCTGGCTTTGCTGGGCTTCCAGTCAGTTTACACCGCAGACACAGAACTGAGGGACTGAGGGACAGACTTCTCTTCCTTCTGAATGGAGAGCCTCAAGCAATCACTAACCATAACTTAGATAAGAATATTCTGAGAGGCCATTTGGTGGCCTAGATTTGTCCCAGGGATCTAATGGCCTTAGCCATTATTAGTCATCTCTTGAGAAACAGAACTGATAATTTCCATGTCAGGTCCCCAAATCAAGAAGTCTTTGCACCATTCTACAAAGTTTAACAAGGTTTCTTAATTGAGTATGTGGTAAACTTGAAGTGAAAACAATGCCTTTTTCCCATGCTTTGGAAGTTCCCTTTTATTATATACATTCAGGAATTGAGGATTTTTTAATGGGACTCTATTCCTACGTAGTCTTGCAGCATATTTGGTATATAGAATTTTTCAAGAAGCAGTATGGTGGACTGGAGAGATGGCTCAGCATTTAAGTGCATTGACGTCTGGAGTATCCAAGTTCTATTCCCAGCACCCATAAGACATTTGACAACTGTCTGTAATTCCAAGATCTGACACTCTCACACAGACATACATGCAGGCAAAACACCAATGCACATAAAAGAAAAACAAATTATTTTTTAAAAATGGGAGGCAGAGGCAGATTAATTTCTTTGTGTTTGAGGTCAGCCTGGTCTACAAAGCAAGTTCTAGGACATCCGAGGCTGTTCTGTTACACAGAGAAACCCTGTCTCAAAAAGTCACACACACACACACACACACACACACACACACTTTTAAAAGGAGAAGCATGGTTTCATAAAAGCTTTATGGTCAGAGCCTGGATTCAAATACTACAGCTGCTGATAATCAACCATGGAAATATAGACCAAAATCACTACCCTGAACTTGAGTTTCCTCACTTGTAAAATGGGAATTCCAATACCTACTACATAAGGTTGTGGGGAAGATTAAAGTCAATGAGATGGTATATATATTTATATAATTTATAATTTATTTAATGTAGACACTGTCTAGTAAACATGAGCATTAAATAACTTAATTAGAGTGTTATTATTTCCAAGTATAAGACCCAAGGGAGATGATTAGAGGAGAGAAGACACACTTGCTGTACAAGATTGAGTTCAATCCCCAGAAGCCACATGAAATGAAAGAACCTACTCCTGAGAGTTGTCTTCTGACTTCCTTCTACGCATCTGCACTCACATATGTCACACTAAGTAAATAACAAATAGATGTAAAGTAAAACTTGCATTAAAAGGATTAAAAACTAGTGGACTGAGCAGAAGTGTTTGCACCTGCTATAGCTGCTACAGTCATCAAGACTGTTCAATGTTAGCGGATTATTTGAAGAGTAAAACCGCTAGAGGAGGAGCGAAGTGGGAACATTAATAGATATTGTTTCATCTTGATGTTGGGCAAGAGTATCATCCAGACAAGAATGTGAAAGCAATGCTGAGAGCCCTCTCATTCAGGTCAGGCCTAAAAATACCCCTCTTTGCTTAAGTGGAGAAGCTGCCTGGGACTCAAGGCTTGGCTTTCAAGAGACCAGCCATATGTGCTCTCTGCTTTACTGAAAGCCGATCGTGACCTAAGCCTGTGCTAGCTTTGTCAACTGACAGCTGACCCTAGCCATCTTGTGCACCCTGCATAGCTCACCTTTCAGAGAAAGAGGTCTGGTCTCCAAGTAGAGTATTACTCTTTGTTCTTTCCCCCCTTTATTTTGTCTGTCTGTATGTGCTGAGGGGGATCTGGATTACAGCCTGCTAAATTACTTTTCCTGAGCAGAGTTCCCCAGAAAACAAGATTTGAAAAACTGTCAGCACTCAGGCAAAAGAAACTTGCTTCAATTTTAGAGGAGTGAAATAGAATCAGATTTATACATATTAAAAGCTAGGCCATCATCTCCTTGGGATGCAGTGACAAAGAATTGCAATAAATTACAAGATAAAAAAAAATAGTTGGTTTTGGCTACTATAAGCAAATGGTCTAATATAATATATATCACTCAAATAGATAGGGAAAATATAAATATCTATCACACTAAAAGACAGTGAATTTGAACTATCACCCAATGATAAATATAATTAGTAAACCAAAGCACAGAAATACTTGGTCTACACTGCTGATCAAGTATATGCATATTAAAGTAACTTTGAAGTAAAACATATTGTTTCTTCAGATGAGACATATTAAAATTGGTTCTTCTATCACCCCTGGGAGCATTATTGATTAAAATAGTCTTTTGGAAAGTAGGGTCCCAGCCTGTGAAATCAAAGCTCTTGGCTTTGATCTCCTTGATTTGCTTCCTGTACTAACCCATGCCAGCCTCAGAGCTGCCCTGGTCTTGGACCCAGTTCTGTGAGTATTTGGAACCAGTTGAGTCCACACACTTGCTTCCTGGGACTTACTGAGTATTTTCGTGGCCTGTAATAGGAGCTCTTCCTTCCTCTCCTTGCCTTCACTCAGTAGAATCCCAGTCATTTCCTTTGAGCCTCTCAGTGCCCCCTGGCCATGGGACAGTTGGCTGGTTGGTGAGCAGCTCACATCACCTTCACAAAATACTGAAATAGAAACATTAGCCATGGAGTCAAGAAAAAACAAGGGAGTGGATTGGATCTGGAGACACAAATTTGTAGGAAACTGACCCCTGGGCTGGTGATCCTGAATTTCACATAGAAACCTTTGTCTGCTTAGATTTGCCTTCTTTTGTATCAGGACAAGTCAAAGACATCCTATTTCTTTTCAGAATCATGTATAGGTCTCATACATAACAGGCCAAGAATGCAAGACTGTACCCATCAGCCTCTCCTTAACCTTAATTCACTTGGCATCAAATTATATCCTATGTTTTCAGGCATGCCCAACCAGAAGCCTCATATACCTGAGGACAGCTAGGAATGCAACCCAACACAAAATCATAAATTTATTTCAAACATTAGGAGTGTTTGGGGTAACTTTTTTTGGAAGGGGTAACTTGATTGAATACTTCTGGGGCTGCCTCGATTGAATAGTTCTCAACTGCGAACTTCATAGGTGACAATGCTGTATTACAATGTCAAAAGTTTGGACATGCATGCTCAATAAGATGTGACTGTTTGGTAAGGTTTTATTGCTTTTATGGGAGAGGAAATTGTATAAAAGAGGAAATATTGGGGAAAAATAAAACAACTTTCAACAGCAAATTACCCTGTCCTTCAACACTAACTCAACAAATTTCCTGGGATAAGAATAACAGTCTGCTCTATGGGGCTAAAGGAAAGTACACTACATAGCCATCAGTCTCCCCCTCCCTTCGCTAACACACAAGGACAGATATGTTCATCCACATAGCGTATTTTGATGTAAGTTCTGATGAAAATGACCTTCAATTCAAGGGTACAGATCTGCCTGGGAGATGCTGCAAAGGGCCAACAAACATCCTGCTGTGTTGGTAGAGCCACAGCGGGGGTGGGGTGGTGATGCTGCTGAGAGACTCCATTGCTGTGCTCTCTGCAGAAGAGCACTTCTAGCTAGCTCAGTTGCACAAAACACCCTCCAAACACACCTTCTCCTTCATGGCTCTGGAAGCCCTCCCTTTCCAAACACAAGAAAAATCCAAACGGGAGCTTCCAGTCCAGATGGGGGCTGGAGGCTGGGAATGGTGTGGACTTGCTGGGGTATATCAGTCTGCAATTCCAATCCTCCTTCTCTTTTGACAGAACTGGCGTATGATCTGGATGTGGACGATGCTCCAGGGAACAAGCACCATGTAAATCAGAAGGACAACGAGATCACCACCTCTCACAGCGTGGGGAATATGCCATCCCCGATGAAAATCCTGATCAGTGCGGCCATCTATGTGGCGTGCTTTCTTTTCCTGGTGCACTGACTTGCCAGTGTCCCGGTGCCCGTGCTGCCCTGCAGCACCTCGTGGTCCTCCTACATCAAGGAGCCACTTTCTTTTTTTTTCTATTTTTTTTTATCTTCTCTGCCTCCTCCCGCCATTAAGTAGGAGACTAACCGTGTGTTATGTTTTCGAAAATCAAATGGCATCTTTATGAGGAAGGTAAATTTTAGTGGTAGGATAGATTGTCTTTTTGAAAAGAAAAAAAAAAACCTTCAACTTGTGCCAAATTATTTTCTTACATTTGACTGCTAGAACATGGCTGTCATGTTTCCCTCTTCTCTTTCTCTGCATGGATTTCTTTGAAAAAAATAAATAAACATTCAAATAAAATGACATTGGGTCTTTTTTTATAAAATGGTCATATGCTTCTCCTTCCTTCATCCAAATTTTCTGTCTCATCTGGCTTTCTAGTCAGTGTAATCTCGTTAAGAATCCAAAAAGTCCTTGCAACCACTTCTTTTCCTGTACCCTCTAGGTGAGTGCCAATGCTGACCTCAATCAAGTATGAAACCGCTCCTGATTAAACCACTCACTCTTGATGTACATCGCACCCAGTCCCCATTGAGAAACCTTAGGTTTGACTGTCCTGCCTATGAGATCAAAGGTGGTCCACAAGAGTTCTGCTGTGGCCTCCCTTTACAAATTTCCCTTCAGAACTGAAAAGATAACCTCCATTGGTAACATGCTTGCCTTAAAAGCATGGGGACTTGAGTTCAATCCCCAGAAGCCATGTAAGAGAGCAAGGCATGGTGGTGTGTGCTTGCAATCCCAGTTCTGTGGAAGCAGAGAAAGGCAGAACCCTGGGCCAATGCACTCCAGGCCAGTGAGAGATACTGACTCAAAAAGCAAGGGAGAAAGCATCTGAGGAGCCTAAAGCTAATGTCTGGCCTTCACATGCTGGCACACAAACTTACCTGAGCATATATGTACACCTATACATCTACATCAATTCCAAATAGAAAAGCTTCTGTGTAGGTTATATACAAATCATAAAATTAATATTCCCGTCTTCTCTAGGCTCAAGAGGTGGACCCGATAAGCACAAAGCAAGAATTCTCTCAGCTCTCTCACGGGCCTTGTTCTCAGCCACGTCTCTCTTCAAGTACTGCAGCATAGCAGGGCTAACAGATGTCCTGGGTCCTGTTGTAAAAGTTCTCATCAGTACGCCTGTGGTTGCCCAGAAGCTTTTCTAAACCTCTGCCTCAGCTGGCTTCTCCAACAGGCACTCACTTAAACTTTGATTTTGTGAACCTATTGAGTGACTGGTGAGGCACCAGATTCTAGAGAGAGTGGCGAGTGAAATAGCCCTCATAGTAATTCTAACACTGGCCTCCCCTCCCTGTCCTCACACTAATTCCAACCCTGGCCTTCCATGAATCATAGGCCCAGTATTTTGACTTCATTCCATTTTGTGCACACACAGCATCTCAAGCACTTGCTATTTTACGTGGTATGTCTTTCTGCTGCCAAGGAACTCCAGGAATAACCAATTTGCCATTTTCACCATGTATGTAATGCTCTGTACACCTGGTTTTTCTACCGGGTAATGCCAATATACAGAGCCGAAGTGAAGTGCAGGGAGAAGATGGTCAATCCTCCTTGAATGTGGGAAATGGTCCCCTGCAGGAGCTCCAGCTTCAGTCCCATAGGAGGAGGCCACTGCAGGGGAGGTAGAAGGTACAATTTATCACAGCATAGCATCCTGCCCACCTTCACCCCTGCAGTCAACTGACACTCTTTAGTTGGTCTCCTGAACAGAAGAACTTTCCAATGTCAACTTTTTTTTGGTCCCTTGCAGAAATGCCAAACAAGTTTTGCTTTTTGTTCTGTTGTTATTTTTAGTTTTATTTTCTAACATAACTTATGTGATTTGTCGAGGTTGGTGAGACACAAAAAACAAGAAACTCTTTATTTTGAAGATAATTTGAAGATGAATCTAAATTTGAATAAGGCTTGTGAGACCCTTTGGTCTTGGATTTACAAAAACCAAATACTTGAAAGGTTCATTCCTTAGACTTAAAGTCTGATTTGCTAGCAATACCAGACCAGAAGGAGGTCTTAAACCTAGTTACCATCTAAAAACTTCCTGTCATTCCACAAAAAGGCTTTATTTAATGTGACTGATATAAATAATAAGTGCTCAAGAAACCACATTTTGCTCCTGCAAGCCGAAGAATGGTTTTAAATTCCATGTCTTCACCCTGAGAGTCAGGCAAAAGGAACTCTCCATTTCATCAACAAGGTCAATAAGGAGATTGGACTCTAAAACTATGAACGCAATGAGTCCTTTCATTCATAAATCGTGTCGTGGGTATCTTGCTACAATAATTGGAAAGCTGAGTAAAACGCCCATACATGTCGACTGTTAATTGGAACCAGGGTGGTATGCTGGAGATTAACTCAGCACCTTGCACATACTGGACAAGTGTTCTAGCACTGCACAGACCCCAGCTGCCAGAGTTAAGCATGGATTTTTCAGTCAGTCATTCTCCCCTTTCTCTCTATACATGTGTACTCACATACTTGAGATTATATTAACATACAACTCTAGAATGCGACCCGATCCTTAGTAGGTAGAGTCTAAAGATCCCTTCCTATTATGTCAACTCATTTCTCTAGCTCTTCCATAAACATGGTATTAAGGATAATATGATGTTTTTTCACAATTGTCCTTCAACAATAATTCTAAATTGTGCCTCTTCTCAGCTCTTTGCTTTTCTAAGCATGTCTTATAAAACCCATAACACCTCTTCCTTTTCCATGTTGAAATGGGCCAATAGTTCTGCTGGACTGTTAGGAATGGCTGTACCAGTGGTGCACTTATAGTCTGAGCGAGTGGAAGAGAGGCCATTGTATTTCCACAGAGGTCCATGACACAAAGGCTTACTTAGCAGCCATGTACTTAGATTTTAAGACAGGGTCTCTTTAGGCCAGTCTAAAACTCACTGTGTAATAGAGGATGACCTTAAACTTCTAATTCTCCTGCTACCCCCAGTCCCAGAGTTCTGGGATTATAGGCTTGTACCACCACACCTGCTTTGTATAGTGCTGGGCCTCATATATACCAGACACACTACCAACTGATCTATACCCTAGTACTCCACACCACACTGGACAAATGATCTTGTGACCAACTGAACTACCAAAATAACTTTGTAGAAATGGCTACCACCTAAGTCTCTTCCATCTCATACTTGCATGATTGGTGTTTATTTTATTTATTTGTTCCCTTGCTTCTTTCCTTGCTTACTTGTTTTTGAGAGAGAATTTGTCTCCCTGTGTAACTTTGGTGAGCCTATGTTGACAAGGCCAGACTAGAACTGGATATTCTTTGAACCTCCAGCTCCTGAATAACAACAAGGAGACTTTTTAATAATTTTGTAAGTTTGGTCTTAGTGTAGGCTTTTTCCAAACTAGCTTTTAAAACTTAAATTAAGCCAAAAGATTAATAATCTATGTTCTGCCATGTGGCTCATCACCTCTTCTCAGTACTGTATGTGACGACCTCTGAATCTGGCTCGTCAATCTCCCACCTCAGATTTTTCTCAGAGTTCCTGTCTCTGCCCAGAAGTCCCGCCTATCCTCTACTGCCTAGCTATTGGCCGTTCAGACCTTCATTGGACTAATCAGAAAATGTCTTAGACAGGTGAGATAAAACAGAGACATCTTCACACAGTGTCCAAACGATGATCCCAACATGGAACTCAGAGATCTGCCTGCCTCTGTCTCCCCAGTGCTGAAACATGGTGTGTACCACCATGCTAGACCCTCCATTGGTTTTCAAAAACCATAGTCTAAATATTTAATTTGTCTACATAATGTACCAGACAATATTCTCCCCCTTTCCTCACCGTGTGTGTGTGTGTGTGTGTGTGTGTGTGTGTGTGTGTGTGTGTGTGTGTGTGTGTATGCCCACGCATTGGAGTTAGTAGAGGTGATGGTAGTTAGTAGTAGCAGTAAATTTTTTCCTTTCCAAGGCCTCAACATGTTTGGAAATCTTTTGGAAGCAATTCTGAGCTGCTGTGTGTGCCATACATGCAATCAGTCTTGTTTCTTGAAGCTCACACCTTGCTTGGAGCCAATGGTGATATTCTTCAGCTTGATCACACACCTCATTCACTAACTCTGCTGCCAAGTGGCTTTTAGCTGTTTCCAAAAACTCAAATGTGCCTTCAAGAAACAACCCCTCCCAACAGAAGATTCAAAGAATGTGCTGTGGATTAGGAAGCTTGGCTTTCCCCCGCCCAAAGGAAAGTTCCAAAAGAAAAATTGAGGATACTTTCCCTGATACAGTCATCTCCTCCCAAGGGTGCTTCTTGAAAAGAAATGGTACTATTTGGGATGTAAAAAGTAGTTAATCTGCTTGGCTTGCCAAAGGGTCAGCAAAGTAATCTTACTGCTTTTTACTCACATGTATACAGCAACTTTGAAAGATACACATTGAAAATAGAGTAGAGGTCAGCCAGTGGCTCAGTGGGTACAGGGATCACTGTCACCAAGTCTGACAGACTGAGTTCAAGCCCCAGGACCCACAGGGAAGAAGGATAAAACCCACTCCTGACAGTCAGTCTGTGATCTCTACTTGTACACTGTGGCATGCATGCTCTGCATACGATGAATAAATAAATTTACTTTCAATATTTAATAGAGCAATGGGCTGGCATGAAGTTAGCTAGGAAGTGTTTGATGACCCCGGTATTCATGTGACAAGTACTTTGAGTAATGTTTTGTGCACATGCCATATCACATACTAAAGACACTCTATGACAGACCTAACCCCCTACCTTTTTCAGATTTCACATCTACTGTCTGATTCAAATAGGGAATTGCACAAAATCTGAATGTTCCATGTAATATAACTGTGATATACAAAGGAGAGTAGAATGCAGTACATGTAGTGTTCAGCAATCAAAGACGACAGGACAGAAGTTGTACAGATTGTAAAACACAAGGGAAGTGAAGAAAGTGGAGAAAATGCCCCCTGTGAAGGGAAGAACAAGTTAGACAAAACAGTACATCACATGTCTGTAGGGAATGATCCACAAGGTAGTTCTTAGCTGCAGTACTGAGTACGGTGAGGCAAAGCAACCCTCGGTGCCCTCCGAGGATAAGGCACAGTTACATCATGCAGTGGAGCACACAGGAAGTATTCAAAGCAATTAGAAGCAATGAACCATGTGTGGACCCAAAAGCATAAAGAGAAGTTGAAAACAATATGGGATGCGGAAAAGTGCTTGTTTCCAAGCCCAACAATCTGAGTTGGATACACAGGACCCACAAGGTGGAAAAAGAAAACTGTAGCATGAAAAATAAAAGACCCAGAGACTGATATTGTGCTTCAAGCTTCAAGTTGAAGATAAAAGAAGCAAAGCAGCCAACCACTAGTTCCTACCTCTACCTCAGGCTAAAAGGGTGATCCTGTCTCCACGTGCTCTCACCAAGCCTCAGACTGTTGCCTCTCCTTGGTGAGGCAGGAGAATCCAATGCCTTCCTCTCCTCAATGTGGCTGAAGAATGAATCCCTGATACTGACTACTGAAGACCCTGTTCTGTCTTCTGTACCTCTCTAGTGCTGGGATTAAAGGTGTGTGATCCCAAGCGCTCAGATCACCTTTGTGTAAGCTGTTTCTCTTTAGGGCTGGATCAATTTCATGTAGCTTAGTGTGGCCTTGAACTAAAAGAGATCCATTTACCTCTACCTCCCAAGTGGTGGGATTAAAGGTGTGTATCACCACCGCCTGGCTTCTATAGCTAGCTAATATGGCTGCTTTGCTATTTTAATATCCAGTGGCCTTAATAAATCATAAATAATACATTACCACAGAAAACACATACCCTCAGGTTGTCCTCTAATCTCTGAGCATGTGTATATGTGCATTTGTGTGTGTGCCTGTGTGCATGCACAAAATAAACATAAGAAAAAGACGTAAAACCATAATATAATCAGGAGTGATGGCACATGCCTACAATCTCAGTATTATAAGTACTGAGGCTGAAGGATCATGGAGGCCTGCCTGCATAACATAGTAAGACCATGAAGCAGAGTTGATAGCCTGGGAGTTAAAGCTCAAAGGTGCTCAGATAGCATGAATTAAGGCCCTGGGTTTAAACCCTGGCACTCCAAAACAAGAATTCCTGTGGCTTCCAGGCTCTGGTTATAACAACAACCGTACTCAGGCATCAGTGGTGCAGGCTCTTCCGTCTCAATGCCCTGGTATGCTAGCCTAGGCCACAGGAACAGCCCCAGCTTGAGAAGGTGCAACCCACTAGCAGCCCTCTCCTGTGGTACCTGGCTGAAAATACTGTTGCTGGTGCAGCCCACCTTGTAGATCCAGAGATAAACCAAAGTGTCTGTGTCTGCATTCTGCAGTGACCTTGCCACTGCTCAGGAGAGATACTTTCAGAGGGAGGGGAAGCTAGAAAGAAAGTTGGACTGGATGACCCTTCAGAAGCTCAAGGGTCTAGGGTTCATCTAGCAGCAAGAGAAGCAACTGGAGGCCTTCCTTATCCCAAAGGTCAATGTTGGCGAATCCAAGGTCGGTGATTGGAAAGGATCTCCAATATAGATGCCAACAACAATGAGCTTGTTACCAAAGTCCAGCATAAACCTTGAGGATACAGCATTGCTAGAAGGCACGGCATCTGTTTTAGGGTTTTTATTGCTGTGAAGAAACACTATGACCACAGCAACACTTATGAAGAAAAGATTTAATTGGGGTGGCTTGCTTACATTATCAGAGGTTCAGTCCATTATCATTAAGGTGGGGAGCACAGTGGTGTGCTGGCCGACATGGTGCTGGAACTGAGAGTCCTACATCTTACATGCAACAGGAAGTCAACTGACACACTTGGAGGTATCCTGAGCATAGGAAAGCTCAAAGCCCACCCACAGTGACACACTTCCTCTAACAAGGCCATACCCACTCCAGCAAAACCACACTTCCTAATAGTGCCACTCCCTAGGAGACTATGGGGGCCAGTTACATTCAAACTATCACAGCATCCAAAGAGTTAATTGTGTTCACACATCACAACTGATTCCAGATAGCAAAGGAGAGACCAACTATGACGACACAGCATGGACTAAGCAGTGGCTTCAACTCAATCCTCTGTACCCCAGATCATGAATACAAGCAAAATCAGAGCCAGTGAGATAGTTCAGAGAACTGATTCCTGCAGTTTGTCCTCTGATATCCACATATATGCCGTGGAATATGCCCTTCTTCACACAAATAAATAAATTGGAAAGTATAATTTTAGAATTAAATTGGAAAATGTAATTTTTAAAAAAATCACAACGGGAAAGGGGGCCGAGAGGATAAGGTAGAAAGAAGGCATGGAGTTCCAGGAGAAGCATCTCATCTCTGGGGATTGGGACACTGTAAGTGCTCAAGAGACATTGTAAGTGCCGAGAGACATTGCGAGAATGAACAAAAGAGCAGTTCGTGTGTCCTATGTCAGACTAAATGAATAAAGCTACCTTTAAGCTACTTGACCTTCTTATTACCTGGTTCTACATTGACTTCAGAATTTAAGAAGTGCCCCCACTGCTCAATGGCAGCTTCATTTTATAACAGATGTTTGTTTGGGGGAGTTTGGGTTTTTTGTTTGTTTGTTTTTGTGGTTTGTCCTTTTTTTTTTCCTTTTCTTTTTGAGACAGCTCTCGAAAGACAGGTCTTGAGTTCTAAATCCTCCTACCTCCTCCTCTCAAGTGATAGGATTGCAGGCAAGCTAATGTGGGACTGGGGAACCAAACTCAGGGCTCTGTGCATGCTAGACATGCGCTCTCCCAATGGGGCTACTTTGCCGGTCCCTATCACAACATTTTAATTATTAATTTCATTTTATGTGTATGAATGTTTTACTTATATGTATGTCTGTTCACAATATGCATGTGTGGTGTCCTTGGAGGCCAGAAAATAGTGTCAGATGCCCTGGAACTGGAGTTACAGATGGTTGTGCCATCATGTTAATGCTGGGGATTGAACCTGGGTCTTCTGCAAGAATAGCAAGTGCTCTTAGCCACTGAGCAATGTGTCTAGCCCCTATCACAACATTTTTAACAGTTGCTTCAGGCATGGTGATTACTGCTTTCCTTTGGGTTGAGAATCCCCGGTTTTCAATACTATAGGCTGTTGGGTTGTGCTATCTGTTCTACTTGGTTGGAAGTCTCACCTCGGGTTTCCAATGCCCGTGCTTTTCTTTCCCTGATGTAGAAAGTGAGGCCCAGGCAGATTAGGAGACTTGCTTAAGGTCACACAGCAAGGTGAGTGCAAAGTCAAGACTGACTCAGGACCTTGGCAATCACATCGCACATCTCATCACTTTGTACTAGCAGAAATAACAAATGCCTGCACTTGTGAGCCAGGGTAAAGTCCTGCTTCCTGAAACCTGCACCCAGGCAGACAGAGTTGGTAATGCTGATCTTCATTTTGATCCTAGTGGCAGTTTTTTTAAACCCTTATCTAACAAGACACATTGCCTTTCCAAATGAATGCATTCAAGCCAGGGCCTGCTTAAAGACATTTAATGTTGCCCTTCCAAATTAGAACCTGGGGTGCGGGAATTCCATCCTCCTCCCAAAGCCTCCTTGTCACAACAGAAGCATTGTTCTCCTCCCCTGCACTGTTTGCTTTCCTGCCTCTTCGCTAAGATGTTAGGTATTTGTTTTGTTTTGTTGGTGCTTTTGTAATCAGTCTAGACATGGACCTACCCTGAACCTTCCAGGAGGCAGAGCAAACTCCCACTGTGGAATGAGGTAACTAACCCACTCTGGGCTGCCTGTCAGCAAAGGCTTGGAGACCACTAATCTGCACCTGGTCCCCAAGCCAAACTGTCCTTGGTGCAGATCAGTAGACGGATCACTTCCTGCAGGAGGCAGGACATGTTCTGGCTCTGAAAATTCTTCCAGGCCCATCATCATCTTGTCATCTTAGCTTGGCACACGAGATGAAATTGCTGGTCACAGTTTTTGTCTTAACTAGGATAGTAAATGAAAAGGAAAAGTATCTTTTTGCATGTATCATTGAAACTGCTTTTGTACTTCTTTCCACAATCCAGACGCTGTAGATTTTTCCTTAGCCTGCACATGCAAAAGTATAGCAAGACAAAGAAAAGGGACCAGGGGAGGGGGGAGGGAGCGTGTGACAAGCTATTTGAATTTAGTTACAGTGAATGTCATCTGATCTCTGATCCCTTGATGCAACTTGGTTTGGGATTTTGTGGGTGTGTTGTGGTGTGTGTGTGTGTGTGTGTGTGTGTGTGTGTGTGTGTGTGTGTGCGTGCGTGCGTGCCATGGGCATTCATGTGGAAGTCAGGGGACATTTTTTTTTGTTTGTTTTTACGAGACAGGGTTTCTCTGTATTGTTTTGGAGGCTATCGGTCCAGCCCGGCCTCGAACTCACAGAGATCTGCCTGCCTCTGCCTCCCGAGTGCTGGGATTAAAGGCGTGCGCCACCACCGCCTGGCATCAGGGGACAATTATAAAGAGTTGGTTCTTTCGTTTCCCCATGAGTTCCAGCAAATCAAACTTAGATGGTTAGGCTTGCAAAGCAAGTGCTTTCACCCACTGAGTCATCTTGCCAGCCATGTTTGTTCATTTTTATACTCTTATTATATTAGTAGAAAAGTGACTTGGGTTCCACAATTAACATAATTGATGCTACTTGCTTCTACTCTAAAGACCTATGATGGTTAGAAATGAAGTTTTGGGCTTCTGGAAGACCTGAATAGGTAGGCTCTGCTCCGGAGCCTTTGCAAGACCACATCTATGGTCAGAGATGCTTCCGGACTATTAGAAATTCCAAATAAGAAGATATCCTTTAGGCTAAAAGTCACTGAGGTCACTTGACCTGGGACCATTCACAGCATATGGCACTCTTAAACCAGCACCACAAATATGTGTATGGAGGGAGCATCTATATGAGTGTCCAGAACTATGTTAGATAGGGTCGAAAGTGCTCAATTTGTCTCTAGCAAGCAGTATCACAGACTATTCACCAAGAAGGCCCATCTGTGCAGCACAGAAGCAAAATACAATACCAGCCCTTCCACTTCACAGGAAAAAGCATCAGAGTTCCAGTGCTTTCTGCCACCTTGCCCTTTCCAAGCACTTCACTCTTAAGAGCAGGAGGTCATCTTCAAAAGGATGATACTAAGGCAGATGCTAGAAGAGAGCACTTCAGTTACATTTGGTGCTGAGAATCAATGTCCCTTTTGAAGGAAGCATTACAGAAAACTCACAAGTGGCTAAGGCCAAGAGCCTGCCTGACCCGGACAGAAACCTGTTATGAGAATGTCTTCCTTCAGCTCTTGATTGATCTTTCCTGAAATGGCCTTTTGAAAGCCTCACCAGGGGTCTGATTCTAACTAAGAAGACAATAGGAGTTTAGTGCCCATCTTCTGTATTTGGGGCTCCAGCAGCTACCTTGGATACCTCCCAACTTCTCCTTTATTAGTCACTTTTGTTCCAACCATTGTCTAGGGCAGTAGGTAAGGCCAGTAGGATGGCCATCCATTACAGTCACTCCGTGGAGGCATTCAAAACCAACTAAGTCAGCTGTCAGCTGTTTGTCATAATCTAGGCTTTCCTGAGTGCTTGTGCAAAGTCATCAACAATTTAGGGATGAATATCAGTTCTAGCCTAGCAGCAAACTGGGAGTGGAATGAGCAGTGTCTACTAAGAGGCTATGTTATGTGTAGCCAAACTGTGAAGAAAGCTTAGGTTTCCCGAGAGTTGACCAGAACAACCGAAGCCAGCCACAGACCTAAGGACTCATGGGCTCCAAGGGCCAAGTACTCCCTTGGAGAAAAAAGTCTGCCTGTTCACGTCCCTACAGCCACAGACACAGCTTCCCTAACTTCAACAGTAGGAGTCTAAGATTCACACAGACCTACTTTGTGAGGCTTGCTTGCCCTGTTCCTTGGGGCATCTCTGTGCTGCTCTGTGGGTCTCCCATCTAGTGTGCAAGCCTGTAGGTCTTCCTCTTGTTGCTTGTGAAAACATCTTCAGGTCTGCTGTGTGCTCATAGTGTGAGTAGCATGCACAGTGACTATTCACAAGGTTTGGCTCAAGCCCTCCCAGGAGTCCCTATTCCCAGATAAAATGACCCAGCAAGCACAATCAATTTGCCTTATTGAGCTTCTGAGGCTCCCATTTTGTTCAAGGCCTTCAGTTTGTGTTGTATCTGTTGTTTTGTCAGAGAAGCTGTTGTGTGCCCTCAAACTCACTATGTAGCTGAGGATGACCTTGAGTGTCTACACTTGATCTTACCCAGTACGATGACTATGCTTTTGGGACCCTCCTGCTTCCACCTCCCAAGGACTAGGATTGCAGGTGAGCATCACCATGCTCAGTTGTATGCAGTGCGGTGGACTGAACCCAGGGCTTGGTGGAGGCTAGGCAAGCTCTCTACCAACTGAGCTCTAGCCTCAGCTCATGAGCCTTCTGCTCCAAAAGACTAATGAGAGCAGTTGATGCCACCTTCCCTAGTTTCAGAGCTCTAGGAGTCAGTGCCATGCATCTAGCCATAAGGTTCCTGTGAGTCCACGTGAAACTGTGGACTTCCGAACAGGCAAGCAGCCGCAAGCAGTTTCAAGCGCCTTCCACATTCTTCTGGCCTGAGAGTTGTGCCGAAGCTGCAGAGCTTAGTGCTTCTTCTCCACAAATCTTCTGGCAGTTTTTATTTGTAATCGTTCCAAAACCACCCAACGTTCTTACAACAACTGAGATTTGAGAGAATGTGGGGAAAAAAAGGATCAGCTCAATGATGAAGAGCACGCTGGCTCTTGGGGACTGAGTTTCCAGGGGAAATGAGATAAATGGCCCTGTGTAGCCTCTTGGACAGTGCTGATTCCATCCTGAACTCCACATAGTGTTTCTACTATTAATCAAGGTGGCTGCCTTGAGTGGACTAGTTGTAAGATTAAGGATGAGCAGAGACAGGAATGGGGGGCATGCCCAAAGTCAGTGCTAGGAGCCATCTGGCAATAGACTGGCCAGAGTGAGGGACAGAGCTTTACGCTGCAGTCAATCCAAGGCCCAGATGTTGGCTTCCCTACTTTACCTGTCCTGCTCTGCAAACTGGATGCAAGAAGAAACAGAAATTATGCAGGGGCAGAACAGGTAGGCCCTTGAGGCTAGCTGGCCCTGACTTCTCAGGTGATGGGATAAGAAAGGCCTCGGGGTAAACGAAAAATGTTGGGATGGTTCTAGATCCAGGAGTCTCCTGTCCAGGACACTCTTGACTTCCTTGCAGCTCATAAGAGGAATCAGAACCAAGATAGACATCTAACAGACCATAACTAAGATCTTTATTCATTTCTGTGTCACTGGGTTCTTATCACTAACCCTTCTTATCACCAGTCCTTCTGGCAAGTATCAGGCCAATAAATTCTTTTGTGGGATCTTTAAATTGCCTGGAAGATAGATGCTAGTGCACTTCATGGAGAGCCCATTGGACAGGCCAAGAAGAAAAAATACATTTGCTCAGTTAACTCATACACAGATTACTGCCTCTTACCCTGGAAACTAACTTAGCCATGTACTTATCTGGAGACATACCTTGGACATGCATATCCAGTCCTTAATTGTAAGGAAGCAGACTTGAGCTGCTAACCTCACAAACCATTTTCCAAGAAAAACAGCATGTTTGGCCCAACATGTTATGATTTTCACTTCTGTTTCTTGGCAGAAAAAGGAAGTTTTATCCACTCCAATCAACTGAGTCCAGGACAAAGCCCTTTTCTGAAAATCTTACCTCTAGGAAAGGTTCACACACTTGGTTCTTAGAACCAGGAAGAAAGGTTGAAGTGAATAGGAAGTACAATTAAGGATAAACTAACACAGTCCCTACAGTAGGGATTTATTAGTTTTGAACTATTGCTCCAGTAATGTTGTATGATGGGAACATGAAAACTTGACTTATTTTGCTTGTTTATTTTTGCAGGGGCTGTGTGAGTATATATCTTTCTTGTTTTTTCTTTTTGTTTCTTGTTTTTTCAATAGCAAAATTGAAAAAACATATAATTGGGTGAGTAGGTAGGAAGGCAGAATCTAGGAGAAACTAGGGGAGAGAGGAAACATGATCAAAATATATTGTATGGAAACAATTTTAATATTTTTTAAAATTTTGACTTAACCCTGGGGCATGAATGTAATTTCCTCTGAGATGGTTCTGTGTTTCTGTTTCCTGGATTTTAGGATGGCACTGAGATCCTGCAGAGGAGGCCCCAGAACCGTATCTGCATCTCAAATCTAGTCATCAAAAATCCTCTCTGACAGGTTATTCATGTTGGAGTTACAAATGGTTCAGCACTGCCCTGTAGGTGCTGAGAATTGAACCCAGGAATCCCACGCAAGAGTATCCAGTGCTCTTTAATTACTGAGCCATCTGTTCAGCCCCCCCCTTTTTTTTTTTTTTTTTTTTTTTTTTGCTTTTTCGAGACAGGGTTTCTCCAGCTTTGGAGGTTGTCCTGGAACTCACTCTGTAGACCAGGCTGGCCTCGAACTCACAGAGATCCACCTGCTTCTGCCTACCAAGCACTAGGATTAAAGTCGTGTGCCACCACCACCTGGCCAAAGTCAGCTCTTAAATATTCAGGGTTTGTGCTGGGCGGTGATGGCGCACACCTTTAATCTCAGCACTTGGGAGGCAGAGACAGGCAGATCTCTGTGAGTTTGAGACCAACCTGGTCTACAGAAAGAGCTCCAGAACATGCTCCAAAGCTACACAGAGAAACCCTGTCTTAACGCCCCCCAAAAGTTCAGAGTTTGCTTTTCCCTTCCTCACTCCCTCCCCCGCCTCTCTAAGAATTGTACAAAGATGTCTTTGAAAATCAGATGGGAGCTTAGCACTCTATAGAAACAAAGTATAGCCACATATAACCAGCACTAGTGAGGCTAAGACTGCTGTGGAATAGAATATTTGTCTAACTATGTAAAGATGTGTTGCATTTGTTTGTGGTGCAGAATAATTAACTCTATAAAGATATGTTTCATTTGTTTATGCTGCATTTGTTTCACTTTGCAAAAATGTGTTGCTGTTTTACCTTGGCTGCCTAAGACACCTAATTGGTCTAATAAAAAGCTGAATGGCCAATAGCTAGACAGAGGAGGAAAGGCTGGGCTGGTGGGCAGGTAGAAAAGGGGGGCTGACCAGCCAGCAGGGAGGAAGCAGGAGAGCAGCATGGACAGTATGTAGATAAGGAAAACAAGCCTCAGGGCAGCATGTAGATTAATAGAAAAGGGTCAATTTAAGTTGTAAAAAAAAAAGCTAGCTATGACATGTAAAACAAGCTATTTAAAATTAAAATAAAAAATAAAAAATGATAAAAAAACTCTAAATGTATCTCACAGGATTGTTGAAGTGGAAGCTAAAAAATGTTCTGTATTGCTTATAAAAGCAATGATATTTTTGTAATAAATAATCTTTTCAAATTTGTAAAAAAAAAGCTAGCTAGATACAAGCCTAAGCTAAGGCCGTGCATTTAATAATAAGTCTCTGTGTCATGATTTGAGGACTAACAGTTCAAGATAGTCTGATACATAAGACAAAAGAATCATTGTGGGTTTAAGATCAGTCAGCCTTAGCTACATAGTGAATCCCAAGCCTTCTTGGGCTACATGACAAGGCTCTGTATCAAACAAAACAATCACAAATACTCTGTAACAGAAAGCATCTTTGACCACTCATCATGGTATTTTGGTATTTATCCCTTTATATAATCCCTTCCCCTTGAATACAACGTGGATCTGATGGCTGGTTTTTATAAGTGAATTTCAGCAAAGGTGATGAGATTAGCTTAAATTTATATATGTGGCTTCCATAAAAATATTTGCACATAAGTTTTAGAAAGACTGCCTTATATCTTTTTTGGCTCTCATTTGCTTTCACGTGTCCTCATTTCCATATTGAGCACTGCTCTGTACAAAGATCTGCATGGCAGAATAGCAATGCCTCTGTCCACTAGCTATCAAGGAATGAGGCCTGCCAATAGTCACATGAGTGAATATTGGAACAGATTCATCTTCAGTCAAACCCTGAGATAAATACAGACTTGGCCAATATTTGATTACAGCTATGGAGTGACCCTAAGCCTTAGGCACTAGTTAAGCCATACTCAGATTCCTCTCCAAAGGAACCAAGTGAAAATAAATAGTTTTAAAGACTGCTATATCTTGCAGTAATTTATTGTACTACAAGGGAAAACATGCGCACATGATTTTGCTAGATGTTCAGGGAATTCTATGAACATCTTAAGTCTCATTCCACATTGTTTCTATGTTAATTCTGTGTTTAAAAAAATCCCTAGATTGGTATTAGTCAATAGAAATATGGCATATGACAGAAGCTATTTTAAATGTTCTAATAACCACTCTTTAAAAAGAAGCAATGCCAGGCATGGTGGTCCATGTCTTGAATCACAGCACTTGGGAGACCGTACCAGGAAGACTGCTGTAAATTCAAGGCCATCCTGGGCTATATAGTGAAACGTATGCAATGTACATGAAATAAAAATAAATAAATTACATTTAAAAAGAAGTGAAAATGCATTTAATATATTTTATATAAAAATATCTAAAATATTATTTTAACATATAATGGATATTAACATCAATTGGACACTTTCTTGCTAGGATTTTGTACTACCTATATGAAATCAGGCCTGTAAGTTAATGAATAGTTCCTCTCAATTTGGACTAACTGTATTTGAAGTATTCATTTCACATATGGACAGTGTCATCTAAAGTGGACAGTATAGACCAGGACTGTGGGAACACCAGACCTTGAGCAGAGACCCACTTCCCCTTCTGCCTGGGAGTAGGCAGCTGTAAGACAATGTTTACTAAAAACATGTTTACTAAAAACAATACAATGCCCGGGGCAATACGTTCCTGGAAAAGGCCTACCCACAGAAACCACCCTGACCTCGACCTTGTCCAAAGACTAACCACCTCTTCTGCCACGCCCAGATCAGTTTCTGGGGTCAGAGCAGAACCAGCCAGGGGAGAGGAGAGAGCAGAAGCTTCTCTGGTGGGAGCTTTTCTTAGGAAGTTTTCTTGAACCTTTTTGGGGCCTGCTTAAAGTTTTCTTTACATCGTTGAACGAGTCTCTGTGTTGTCAATCCCCGACACCCTCCGCACGTTCTCGGACACAGGCCGCGCAGCAGACGCGACAATTGGCGGTCCTACCGAGATCGTGAAAGCGAGGTAAGTGGACTGGGTCGTCCCTTTTGCCAGCCAGGGACAGATGGAGGAAAATAGGAAAAGAAACAATGGGAAATAGTCCCTGGAAGTTTAAATTACAGTATCACATAAAAAAGTTGCCTGAAGAACAGGGGACTACCACCATGGCAGGCTTTTTAAAATGGATTGAACGAGGGACACAGGCCGCGCAGCAGACGCCACACAGGACTAATAAAAAACTTAAATAATTGAATTCTTTGACCACCCTGGATTCATAGTAGTCATGCAGAAGCTAGCCTAGCCTACAGCTATTGAAAAATCTCAAAGGGGTAAAGATATCATACTCCTAAAATCTCCATTAAAAATTCAGCTTTTGTTGTTGTTTAATTTGGGTTTTTTGCAGAAATTGACATCATGGCTCTACAATTTACAGGACCTAGCAACTGCCTAACACAAGTAACACACAATAGCTCAAACAATACTGAAAAAAAGAGCAAAATGAGAGAAATCACCATTATGTATTTCAAAACATACAACAAAGCAGCAGGAAAGAGATTCAAGATAGTGGAATAATGGCATCAAATTGAAAAACTTCAATGAAACAAAATAGAGAGTCTAAAGCTGAGCCTGTGTATCTGTGGTCAATTGGTTTCTGAAAAAAGACCCAACATCATTCAAGGAGAGAAAAGCAGTCTCTCCCAAAGGGTGCAGAGATGAGTGGATACTATGTTGGAACCCCATCTCTCATAACACACAAAAATTAACTCTAATGGACCGAACACTACAATGTGAGAACTATACCTATAATATCCTTATGGTTACTTTTATAACATTGTTTTTTATCATATTTATTTAGACATAACACCAAACCAACAAGATACAAATAGAAATTTATGCTTCAAAATGGAGCATTAAAGCTGGAGAGATGGCTCAATGATTAAGAGTGCTTACTAGTCTACCAGACGACCTGAATTTCGTTCTCCAAACCCATGTAAGGCAATTCACAACCAACTGTAGCTCCAGGGAATCTAGCACCCTCTTCTGGCATCTTCGAGCACCTGCACACAAATGGCATATACATCCATACATACACACATATACATACATTTAAATTTCTTTAAATAATGTTTCAAGGTAGTATTAAGGAAAAGATGAATCACAGAGTGGAAAAATTCATTTAAAATCATGTAAGAGACATGCACCTATCATAAAGGATCCTGGGACTGGAGAGATGGCTCAGTGTATAAGAACACTGGCTGCTCTTCCAAAGGACTCAGGTTCAAGTCCCAGCACCCATATAGCCACTCACCACTGTCTGTAACTCTAACTCCAGGAAATTGGACACCTTCACATAGACATACATGCAGATAAAACACCAACGCACAGAAAAATAAAATAAATAAGTCATTAAGAAAGATTTTTAAAATCCTTACAATTCAATAATAAAATAATCAACCAGTTAAAAATGGGGAAAGATGAGCCATGGATGTGTCTTCAGGGTGGAGATTTGTCTAATGCAAGAAGCCCTGGGTTCAAACCCCACTTTAGAAAACTCAGGAAGAATGGAGGCAGGTATGGCAGTGCATATAATTCTAGTTACCCATGACACTGAGGCAGGTGGGTCAGAGACTCCAGAAGTACTTGAGCTACAGAGTAAGAACTTGTCTCATAAAATAAAATTAAAAAATTATCAATAAGCATGTACATAGATACTGTGTATCATCATTTGGGAAATGTAAATCAAAGCCACAATGAGGTAACATTTCACACCCACTCAGACAGCTGTAACAAAAATACCTGAAAATACTATGTGATTGTAAAAGAACGGAGAAAACATAATTCTCAATTGTGGGTGAGCATGTAAAACTGCACAGCTGCTTGGAAAGTAGCCTAGCAGTTTTTCAGAATGGTAAATAGAAGGGTATCGTATGACATGGCAATTCAACTCCTAGCTATGTGCCCCCAAAGAACTGAAAACGGACTCAGCTGCTGATACACTTGCGTTCCAATGTTCATTGCAGGACTATTCACAATAACCATGAACTGAAGAGACAACTTAGTGGGAGAAGTGATCTTTACAAACATGAGGACCTGCATGCATTTGGATCCCAGGTTCCCAGATATGTCTGTCATCTCGGAGCTGGAAAGACAGAGGCAGGTAGATCTCTGGGACTTGGAGAGCCCCAGGTTCAGTGAGAAGCCTTGTCTCAAAAACTGAGGTGAGTCAGACGTGGTGGCACATGTCTTTAGCACCAGCACTTGGGAGGCAGAGGCACTCTGAGTTTGAGGCCAACCTGGTCTACAGAGTGAGTTCCAACATGGCCAGGGCTACACAGAGAAACCTTGTCTCAAAAAACAAAACAAAACAAAAACTGAGGTGAGGAGCTAAGCGTCATGGCATTCTCCTTTAATCTCAGCACTAGGGAGGCAGACACAGGAGCATTTCTGGGTTTGAGGCCATACTAGTCTACTGAAGGAATTACAGAACAGCCAGGACTACTCAGAGAAATGCTGTCTTAAAAAACAAGTGGGGAATGGTTGAGGGAGACACTTAACATCAACCTTGGCCTTCACATGCACACACACATGTGCACACACAAGGTGTAATGGGCATGGACACACTCGCGGGCCCGCACACACGCATGCACGCACACACACACAAACACAATGATGGAAACAACTTGTGTCCCAAATAGATGAATGAATAAGCAAAATATGTATACCATGGCTTATCATTTAGGCATAAAGAAAGTAAGCACAGCTTTATTCTTCTGGGTGGGTAGCATGATACTAACTGAAAGAAGCCAGGCACAAATATTGTATGATTCCACTTTTATGAAACATTAATAAGCAAATTAATAAAGACAGAAAGTGGATTAGAGGTTACCAGAGACTTGGGGAAGGGAGAATTGAGAATTATTGCTTAATCCTCACACGGTGATGAAACTTTCAGAAATACATAGTGACAATATTTATATAACATTTCTAATTAATGACACTGAATTTTCTATGTAAAACTAGTTAAGATAGCTAGTTTTATATTCTATATGCTATGGTATAATTTAAAATTTTTTCGAGGTTAACAATGAAGCATACACCAAACCATTGAGTTAGATACTTTGTGTGGGAATTGTGTGTGTGTGTGTGAGTGTGTGTGTGTGTGTGTGTGTGTGTGTGTCTGGTGCATGATGCAGGGCAGGAGCAAGACCTCAGGTATCTTCTGTCCCTCTCCAATTTTACATGGAGACAGGGCCTCTCATTGGATGAGAAGTTCCTCATTTTGGCTAGGCTGGCAGGCCAGCAAACTCTCCAGATCTGTCTGCCTCTGCCAGGTTTGTAGGCATGCACCCAAGCCTTTTGGGGTTGCTTTGTTTTTATTTTGCTTTTGTTTTTGACATTAGTGCTGGGGACTCACACACAGGTCATGATGCTTGCAGAGCAAATGTTCTTACTTACCTGCCATATACCTCCTCAGTCTGAGCAAGGCATTTTTAGTGGCTGAAGTGCAGACGGTAGAGCACTTGCCTAGTAAATGAATGGCCTTCGTGTCTATCACCAGAACCTCAAGAGTAAAATAAAACAAGGAAGATGTCTCAATAAAGCTGTAAAAAGAACCTGGGGATTGGAGGTATGACTCAACACTTAAGAGAGGCTTTCTGCTTTTCCAGAGGACATGAATTCAATTCCCAGGACCCATACTGGGCTCACGAGTTTCTGTACTTCTAGATCCAGGGGATCCAATTGTCCTCTCTGAGCTCTGCAGGAACCTCCGCGCATGTGCACAAGCACACACACACATACACATGCATGCCTGCGCTCTCTCTCTCTCTCTCTCTCTCTCTCTCTCTCTCTCTCTCTCTCTCTCTCTCTCTCTCTCTCTCACTCACACACACACACACAGGCATGTACACACACGTGCACAAATTTAATTTTTTAAAAGAGAAACTCTAGTGGCTGGTGAGGCAATCTCTGTGGCATCTCATTGCCTCCATTCTTTTCCAGGGATGTCTGAAAAGGCAGAAATGAAGAAAGGCTAGGAGGGCCATGGAATTTAGTGAGCACCCATGCCAGGCTCACATGGCTCACCTTCACTCAGCCTGGATTCTGATTATGGTTCTGCTTGTTTTACCCAGGAAAGCAATTCACACAAGCAGCTGAGTGGTAGAGCCCGATTTCAGCACCACCTCCAAGTTCCTGCTCTTCTTCCTCTGTGTTGAGGTCAGATCTCAGCATCTGTGGAGATGCTATCCCTAGGCTCTGGGTCTCAGCTTCCTTGAACGTGTGTCAGGGAAGGGTTTCACGACAGCTACAAGCTCAAAAGATCACTGTGACCCAGCAGGCTGAAATGAGACTCTTAGAGCAATAGTCATTTTATAATCTCAAGAGCCCGGGGATGTCTGTTACCATATATGGAAATAGTATCTATGAAAATGTGATCAAACTCAGGGTCTTGAGACATAGAAATGATCCTGGATTATCTGGGTGGATCCTAAATGTTCTTATAAGAGGGAGATAAAGAGACGTGTTACACAGATAGAGAGAACGCATGGTGACTATAAAAGTGGCCACAAATCAAGGAAGGGTAGCAACTGTCTGCAGCAACACGGCATGGTGACCACTTGATTTTGGTTTAGTAACTGATTCTGGACTTCTTGCCTCCAGACTAGTTTTGTAGTTTGTTTGCTTCTTAACAGTGTCTGTTTGTCTTTACGACAATGTTTCTTGTAGCACAAACTGGTCTGTAACTCACTAGGTGGCTGAGGATATCCTTGAACTCCTGATATACCTGCCTCTACCTCCCAAGTGTCAGAATTACAGGAATGTGTCACCAAACCTGAGCTTGAATCTCTGTGGTTATTACTCAACCAGATTTGTGGTAATTTTTACAGCAGGCATAGGAATCAAATACATGAAAGATGTTTCTCGTGTTCAGGCATGAAACTAAGCTGGACATCAGCTGGCTCCTACAGTGAAGTCTGTTCTCAATATGACATACCAAAAATGGAAGAATGGCAGGGTCAACATGTAGCTCAGTTTCCTTAGAGAGAGACTTTGGAGCCCAAGAAGCCTGGGGAGCCTAGATAAGGGAGTTGGTTACTTGATGTCAAGTCATAGGAATTTTGAATTTACAAAAGACACTGAAGTGGTGAAAAACTTTGTGACAGGACTGATACCTCCCAGAAGACTCACTGGCAAGGGAGAACCACATGAAGCTTGGCACTGATGCTTTTGAAACCTTCTTGGCAGGTGGTCCAGAGAATTCTAAACTGAAAGTGCTTTGCATAAACTTTCAATTCTTCCTGCAGTGCTAGGGATGGAACCTAGGACCTCACACAAGGTAGGAAAGCACTCTGCTACTGAGCTACACCCTCAACTCAAAATTATTATTTATCCTCTCTCTCTCTCTCTCTCTCTCTCTCTCTCTGACCAATCTCTGTATTCTGATAGGCAGCCAAGTTGGAGAAATGACTGCCTCAGTCTCAGTACTTGACCTCATTCACGACCCTGGGAAGTCTGCATGAAGACACAGAAGTGTCTTCTGAAACCGTATGTCCATCTCAGTCCTTTCTTCTCAAGCATGCCAAACCTTCAATCCATGGCCCACGTGCATCCTGGAATAGCTCCGAATGTAACCCAACCCAACATATTTGCATGAAACAATATCATATCACAACATTCAAAAGGTTGGACATCCCTGCCTGGAAGGAGGAAAACTGGGGCAAAGACAAATGAAACAAGAAAGTCCTGTGAGGCCCACTCTGAAGACCTTCAGCAAAGGCTAGAAGCAGCTTCACTCTCTGGCAGACCCTGTAGAAAAGTTAACAGCTTGGATCAATGGTTCCCATAAACTGAACGGGACCCTGGTTTGGCCTTTAAGGTAGGTCAGACAGCAGCATCTCTGGCATAATTTATTCTGATAGAAAATGAATGTGTCTGTCCATCAGAGTCATAACTGACCTTAGAGGTAAACAACATACGATAGCAAACTTGCCTTCCTCCCTGCTTTCAGAAGTTTCTCTAAAATAACAGCACTGACCATTAGCCATTAGTGTTCTAATTAGTATCTAGCATTCCCATGAACTACCCATTATATATGCTTGGTCGTCATGCTAGGTAGAGCCAGTCTGTGCAAATAAATCTGATGAACTATGTTGTGAAGTTTTATTCCAACACTAAACTGTCTAGTATCATGGCTGCTTGGTTCAAGTATTCTCATTGGCCTCAAGAATGGAGTCAGGAAAGTACTTCCTACTTCTTGGCTCCCTTCAGTGACAATTGTTATCTGTTAAGCAACCTAAGATACCTAAAGCAGAATTCAGCTACTGAGAAATATATGGCCTTGAAAACAATCAGTGAAGCTTCAGAGGGGAGGACCCCAAGATTTCGAGCACACCTATTCGAACAAGACACAATGAAATTTGCACCTTCCTTGTGTGTTTGTACAGCTCCCCAATTCACAGGGCCAGTAGTACTGACTGGCAGTGGGAAATGTGACTACCAGAGAGCTGTGGGAGCTAGCACACTAAGGTGGATTTGAGGCTGCTGTGGCCAGCCAAGAACAACAGGGTCAAAGCAGCTACGGGGCTTTGGTGTGGCTGGGAATGTAGGAGACCATAAACCCACTCAACTTCTAGACTCTCCTAGGGAGCTTAAGTCAGGCCACGGGGCCTTCGGTTAGCTCTGACTCATTGTCAGAGAGGTGACATCAGGGCTCTGAGGATGAAGGAAGCAGTTGCCTAGGTATTGACCACCTTAGGAAAAGGTGGAAGGGGCTGGGGAAAGCAAGGGAGGCAACGAAGAGAACCCAGCAAGTGTCTGGAGTTAAGTTACAGCTTCATGGCATTCCCCTCTGCTGAGGTAAGATGCCTCCTTCCTGTTAGAAGCAGATGAGTAGCTCTGGGCGTGTTTATACAGCTAGTGATGTCGTCGTCTAGGAAAGTTTCTGTTTGTTGAATCTGTATATTTTATTGGGAGTTCGAGCCTTTTGAAAATAAACATCAGTAATAATGCCATGGCCTATGGTGGAATCTATTGAATGACACTTCTTATAGATTTTTTAGGTAATATTTTATCTCTGAATAAGCAATGTAGAAAAACATTGAATTAAAACTGAAAGCCTACATCAATTACCCTCTGGTGGCCAGGGGAGCTCATTGGGACTTTAGAGACGCTCCATGTCTAACTGTTCCCATTTCTCCTCAGGAAAATAGAGGCTGGGGAACTTGAAATTCAATGGTGTACACAGTAGCAGCAGGTAACTCAGTTGGTAGAGTACTTGCCTAGCTTATATGAAATCCTGGTTCAAACCCCAGAGCCACATAAAATCAGGTATAGTGGAAAGGCAGACGAAGAAAGATCAGAAGTTCAAGGCTGGCCTGGGATAATCCAGGCCCTGTCAAAAATAATAAAAGGAAGGAAAGAGGGAGAAAGGCATGCACATACAGAGAGACACACACGGAGAGAGAAAGATCAAGGTGTCAAGGTCTAGTGATAGCTTACCTGGAAAAAGTTCAAGCCCTGGAAGCCATGTGAAAAGCTGGATACAGTTGTAGGCACCTACGGGAGCAGTGGTAAGATGGGAGACACACAGGAGAATCACCGAGAAGTTTTTACAAAGCACAGCAGATAGATACAAGAGAGATCCTGCCTTAAAAACAAGGTGGAAAGAGAAATATGACTCTCTAATGCTGTGCTCTGACCTTTACATACACACCACATAATGTATATACCTGCACGCACGCACACAGACACACACACACACACACACACTCACACACCATACCCACATATATACAATAATAAATGACAAATAAATTTAAACATTAAAAAGAGAGAAAGAAAGATATCAGTGAAGAATTCCCACAATCTAAATAGAGACTAGTTTCAGCTTTCAGTCCTGGGATTGATTCCAGAACCTTGTGCATGCTAGGCAAGGGCTCAGCACTATCGCATGCACTTTCACAATGGAAATATCTGTGATACATTTCAAAATAACAGTCAAAAGGAATGGTGTGATACTTCTCCAGAAGAACATTAGAGTGAAGTTAATTAAGAATTAATGAGGTTTACTGATTAGAAATTAATAAAGCTTTCACTATGAAATTCTGGCACTTACTTCCATGACTTTTTGTCTGGTTCTAGACTTTATTTTAATCATAAAAAGAACATGAGACCCATCAGTGAGATCACCTGTATCTTTGAAATTGTCATCATTGATTTTTTGGTATTTTTCTTCACTCTTTTGTTTTTGTTTTGTTTTGACAGAATCTCTCTATATAGCCCTGAGTGGCCTGAAACTTGCTATGTAGACCAGGCTGGCATCGAACTCAAAGAAAACCTACCTGCCTTTACCTCTCGAGTACTTAAAGGCATGTGCCACTATGCCTGGCTTTTTCCTGCTCTGTTATAAAGAAGATCACCTTTTTCCTAAATATTTGTGTGTGTGAGTGTGTGTGTGTATGTGAGTGTGTGTGAGAGAGAGAGAGTGTGTGTGTGTGTGTAGGTCGGAGGACAGCTTTGGGGAGTCAGTTCTCTTCATTCACCTTTTTTTGAGGCAGAGTCTCTCTCATTTCTCTTCCATGCTGTGTAAGCAGGCCAGCTGGCACTCCTGCTTTTGAGCTTCTGGGTCTGCCTCTCATTTCTGAGACTATAGCTTTTTACAGTAGATTCCAGGGATCAAACTCAGGTCCCCCTTGCTTTACCTGATGAAATAATCTCTAGCTTAAGGTCACTTGTCTTATTCTTTGGATATTTTCACATTTAAACAAATTTACGCACACACACAGAGGAAGAGACACTTTTTTTAGAAATGTATTTCATTTGATAACATTTTAGGAAATACTAATATACAAATCAATCCAAGCTAAGATGGAACTTCACTCAGCCTGATCTCTAGTCTCAGACACAAACATCGGGGCAACAAAATGCCTGACTCAACTGAAGCCATCAGAATTCCAATACAAAACACATTAGTTTCACACCAAGGGAAAGGTCATTCTTTAATCCATGTCCTCTGGGAATGTACACAAATGTCATTCTTCCCAATGTACGTAATTAAACAATTTAACTGATGTGGCCGTACACTGTTTATTTTCCCATTGGTAATGGGGAGATGTTAGCATCAGATGACAGAGAATGAATGTAGACTATGGACAGTTGCAAATGTGTTGGGGATTTCTCTCTCCTCTCTGTGGTGTTGTTTTTCCCTCTCTTTAAGTAGTCCAAGAAAGGCTTGGCTCAGACCACAGAGCAAGAGTCAGCATGCTACAGCTTCTTTGCCAGTTATGATTGGTGACTCGAGCTTTATCATTTCTCTGTTGAGACCATTGCTTTTATTTCAAAGGCAGACTCTATGCTAGCAAGGCATAGTAGGAACAGTAGGCAAGCTGCACACAGGGAGTGGGCAGCCTATTGCTTTCAGGTTATCCACAGAGCTCAACTGGGCGATACAGCCTGGAACAAGGTGGAAGGAGGAAGTAGGGTCCTGGAAGCCAAATACAGCAATGACAGCCCTGGCTGCTGCCCCATGTTACCATGGGCAAGTTTCCACATCTTTCTAAAGTTCAGTTTTCCACTTCTTTGATGAAACCAATCATGATATACAATTCATAATGTTGTTGGGAGGGTTCAACAAGATAAAGTACAAGAAACCTGCTATATATGGGCAGGAAGCAATTACTCCATAAATGGGAATTTCCCACCTATATATAAAAGTCCAGGGGGCATATTTGGGGGAATGGAAGAATTATAATTGCATGGGGCAGGTAGAAAGACTTCTTGAATAGGTGGAAATTTTGAGTTCATGTCCTTGGATGCTTATTACAAAGTTCTGCTACCGTAAGAACTCTCTGAGTCATGTTTTGGTTTCATGTGAGGGTTTGCTTTGGTTTAGTTTTTGAGTGTTTTGAGACAGAGTCTCATTCTAGAGCCCAGACCTCTAAATCAATATCAACCCCTCTTCCTCCCTTCTCCCCTCACTGTTCTCCTTTTTAAACATTCCTGTTTTCTGTCTTTCTCTCTCTCTCCTCTTTAATTTTGGTATTTTGAATTAGGCTGGTTTCAACTTATTATGTAGGTAAAATTGACCTTGAATTTCTGGTCCTCCTGTCTCAGCCTCCCAAGTACTAGAATTACAGACATTCCATCCTACATCTAGGTGATGTGGTGCTGGGCATAGAACCTAGAACTTCATAATTGCTTGATGAGCACTATTCTGATTTCTGTCTATTAATTTGAGTGTTCCAAATAGTCCATATAAACAGTGTTATCCAGCACACAGCCCTTTATGTCTGGTTCCTGTGACTTAGCTTAAAGTCTCCAAAGCTCACCCACGTCATAACATGTGTAAATAACACATTCCATTTTATGACTGAATAATGCTTTATTGTATAAACATAAATGTTGTTTACCTGTTCATCCATAGATGGGCATTGGATTGTTTCCACCTTTTGGCTGTTGTGAATAGTGATGTTATGAATATTTGTATACATGTTTTTGCTTGGACATGTTTAAATTCTCTAGGGTATATGCCAGAAAGAACTTGTAGGGTCATTTGGTAATTCAGTTTAACTTACTGAGGAACCACCAAGCTGTTTGTTAAGGTGACAACAGTTTTTATATTCCCGCCAGCAACTGATGAAGGCTTCAGTTTCTCCGCATCTCAGCCAGCACTTGCTGTTTCCCATCTTTTTAATTATAGCCATCCTGGTGAGTGTGAAGTAATACCTCATTGTGGGTTTGATTTGCATTTCTTTAATGACTAATGATGTCGAACATCTTTTTTGTGCTTGTTGGCTATTCGTACAACTTCTTTTGGAATAGACCCTCTCTTCTTTGTTCTTCTATGGTTCTTTTGTCTCATTTCTCACTTCTCTCCTTCTTACTCTCATTGTGCTCTCTTTCCACTACATCTACTGCTCTGATTCCTTGGGATTCTGTCCTCGGTGGATTTTTTTGTTCTTCCTTCACACACTGTCACTGGTGATCTCATCTGCCTGATAGCTCCATCTCAGTCTCCAAGCTGGCAACTCCCAGATCACCATCTTCAGCCCAGATCTGTCCTGGGCTCCAGGCCCATATACCCACTTGCCTTGCAGATGCTCCACTTGGGTGTCTCCCAGCACGTCACATACTCAAGCAAGCCCAGACACTACTTTCACATGTCCAGACCTACTTAGTCACGAAGGCCCCAAACCTTGAAGTCTCCTTTGGCTCCTCATTCCAAATTTCTAATCAGTCGTAACAGCATGTGGATTTTGTTTTGGATGTTGTCCAAGAGACCACAAGCCTAACTAAGGTTTAAAGCATTGAATTGTTCCCTAACCTAGCACTCCAGGTAAGAGAATCATCAAATGCATCACACTTATAAACTATTTCCAATTTCCCTAGCTACTTATCCTGCCTGAAATCTAGTGCCTAAGTAGGGACAGTGGGGACTCACGTTCTGGGTTCAGTTTCACTGTTCTTCATGCTAATGTATCTTCTCTATTTCATGTCTTCACTGTCTTCATCTAAACTATAGCAATAGTCTCCCCATTGGTCCCCTGTCTGCACTTTCCCCTACTTCTGAAATCTTTCTCTTGACAATAGGAATGTCTTCCAGAAGCACAGTTCATTATGTTTACCCATCTTTACAAACCTTTCAGCACTGAGGAGATGACTCCATGGGTAAGTGTACTTATTGCCCAAGCAGAAGGACCTTAGTTGGGACAAGCACCCATGTAAGAAGCTGGCCAGAGCTACATGTGCCTATAACCCCTGTGCTGGATGCGGGTGGGTGGAGAAATAGAGGGTTGCTGAGACTTGCCAAGGGCCAGCCTACCCCCAGAAAAACCTTGAACTCCTGGCTCAGTTAGATACCCTAGCTCAAAGGGAAAAGGTGAAGAGTGATAAAGATATATGAGTACCCACCCACACACACACAGTGATTCCTTCTTGACTGCGTCAACAGGCTAAATGCTAAAGTATTGGATGAATATTGAAGACACCTCATGATCTGGGTCATATCTATTCTTCCCAACTCCTTTCTTCATTTTTTAAAATTCTTTATTTTTTCCTTTGTTCTCTTGTTCTTTTTTGGAGGAGCCATTAGGGATGGAACCCAGGGCTTCACACATGCTGCTTGGCATTCTGAGCCACATCCCGCTAGCCGCACCAAGGCCATGTCATGCTGAAGACATACTATAATATGTTACTCTCTGGCCCTTCATTCGTATTCTTGTTCTCTCTGGAATGAGGCAGCCTTCCCTCCTTCTCTTCCTGTTGTACTCCCAGCAACCAATAAGCTTTTCTTCTCTGGTAACCTGTATAAATATAATTGTCTCTGTGAAACTTGATGGAATAGAATGGCCATTTAGAGGCATTTAGTTCCGTTAGCATGTACTTAACTCCTGTGAAATGACGTGCAATATTATGTAGACTGTTACGGCCATGATCAAGT
The DNA here is from genome assembly GCF_017639785.1 of Mesocricetus auratus. NCBI lineage: Eukaryota > Metazoa > Chordata > Mammalia > Rodentia > Cricetidae > Mesocricetus > Mesocricetus auratus. Next base: position 100,865,860 of record NW_024429188.1, on the reverse strand, counting down.
GTGTAAATCCTCTCCTGAAGGAGTTCACAAGACACACAGGAAGGACAGCCTAAAATACACAAATGACAAGGTAGCATAGGAAGGGCTATGTTAGGGATTTTTTGCAAACTGCAATGGAAATGCTTAAAAGGCAATTAACAAAGTTGCCTGGAGGGCTGGGCATGTAGCTGAGTTGGTAGAGTGCTTGCCTAGCTTACATAAAGGCCTGCTTCTGCCCTTAACACACCTGTAAAGCCAGAACATGGGTGAATAGGCATAAAGATTAGGACTTCAAGGTATTTTTCACCTATATAGTGAGTGTGATGCTCCCACCAGGTACATGAAATTCTATTGAAGGGGAGAAAAGGATGAGATAGAAGAAGAAGGAGAGGAGAAGAAGAAAGGGGGGAAAGGAAAATTTTGCCTGGAGGCATCAGAAAAATAATGTTCAATGAAGAGATGAAATGTAATCTGTGTATAAAAACTATCAGTGATACACCATGGAAGTTGTGAAAGAAGACAAACTTTGGAAAGAAAAATCTAAATCCTAAATCCAGATTGCTACATTCTTGTTGCCTATGAAAAGTCCAGGTGATGCTGAGGAGTCAACAGTAGGAGCTGGAGCTCAGGAAAGGGTGGTGAGGGTGGCCTGACAAAGCAACCGGAGGCAGCCTCACCTTTCAGCCTCTCTTCCTAGAGCTCAACTACTAGCTTGAATACACACTGCAGACAAAGGTTGACACTTGCCCACTCCTTTCCCCAGCTTCCTCAACCCCTTATTTGCTGCCTAGAGCAAATTGCTGCCTAGAGTAGCTGTTCAATATCTATGTGTTAAGTGATAACATAAATGTTATGTGGATTCCTATCCAGGGACTTCAGCTCTGAGAAGAGGAGGCCTGGAACAAACAAGACAACAACATTAGTGGTTGTTTCCAAAGGTGCTATTCAGGGTCTCTGATGCTTCAAGGTGAGTCTCAGAATAGGTTTTAAAGAAACTGCTGCAAAGAGAGAAGTAGCAGTGACCATCAAATAGGTTTGCCAGCAACTGAGGTTGGCACTATTGCTCCGTCACCAACTCCATCTTAGAATCTGTGCTGGTAGCAGACAAATCAGGAGTAGACTAGGACATACCTAGGAAAGAGCAACAAAGTAGGACTTGGGGCAAAGAGTGTTTGTTTTGCTCCTAGCACTGAGGCCTTTTTATGTGATCCGACACACCCAGGGGCAGCTGAGTTTTTCTAATTAATGTTTGCTTACTTTCCAATCATATCTATGTACCCATCCCTCGGTCTAGCCAACATATCTATTTACACATCCCTCAGTTCATTTCATGTTTTAAAATTCATTCCAAGGCAAACTACAAATACAAATACACTTTACTTCCTAAACACTTGAAAATTCACATCATTGACACAGTATCTGAGATTGATCACTCTTTGTGGTAAAATCTGCAAGACGGACACACATAAACCCTTTCTATTTTGAGATACAGTGTTGTGTATATCTCAAACTTCCTGTGTAGCCAAGAATGACCTTGAACTTCTGAGTCTCCTCCTTCCAGCTCCCCAGTACTGGAATTACAATTGTGCAGTGTTGGGGACAAAATGCAGAGGTTTGTACATGCTAAATAACACTCCCAGCCTGACATACACAATTTTTATTGAAAAAACGTTTTTCATACAATATTTTCTAATCATGGTTCCCCTCAACCAGCTCCTTCTATATCCTCCTCACCTCCCCAACTCTGCGCTCTTTCCTTCTCTCTATCATTAAAAAAATGAATACACAGGCAGACAAACCATAACAAAAAAGGGAAAGAAAAAAACATAATAAACACACACACACACACACAGAGAGAGAGAGAGAGAGAGAGAGAGAGAGAGAGAGAGAGAGAGATGTAAACAACCAAAACACGTGAAAGCAAAAACTCAGAAACCATAATAAACACGCATAAGGGCAATGAGACAAAGAATACCCAAACAAAGCAACACGAGAGGAAAGTCTACAGAAACAGCACTGAGTTCGTTATGTGTGGGCCATCTCCTACTGGGCATTGGTCCTGCTCTTAAGTGTGGTTAGTATACCCCATGAGACACCATCAGAGAGAACTAAGTTTTCCTTTGTGAGCAACTGTCAAATGGATATGGCTTCTTGGTTGCAGATGTAAGCGAATGTCCACTTCTCCGTCTCTGTACTGGGCACCCCATCTGCCCTAAACCTGTACAGGCCCGTGCATGCTGCCATGGTTTCTGTGAGCTCTGTTGTATCTGGAGAGCACTTTTCTTTGGTGTCCTCCATCCTCTCTTGCTCTTAAAATCTTTCTGCCTCCTCTTCTACATGGCTCTCCAGAAGGGGGGGAGGTTATCTAATGAAGGCATCCAATTTAGGACTGAGTGTTCCAAAATCTCTCACTCTCTGCATAATGTCTGGCTGTGGGTCTCTGTGTTAGTTCCCATCTCTTGCAGGAGGAAGCTTCTCTGAATAAGGTTGAATAAGGCACTGATCTGAGTATAGCAGGATATCATAGAGTCATTATCTTACTATTTCCCTTTAGCACAATAATAGTATTTGGGTTTCCCCTTATCCCATGACCTATCCAGCATCAGGTTCTTGCCCACCCAAGCAATGTCAAGCATGAGTTCCATATCATGGAGTCGGCCTTAGAGTTTATTATATTTGTATTAATCTTTGAGAATTTTACACAATGTGTTTTGGTCATATTCACGCTCATTTCTTCCCTTGACTCTTCCCAGGTCCATCCACACCACATCATTCCCAACTTGTTCTCTCTCCTCCCCCATGCCCCCACCTTGCTATACGTCTTTTTGTTCTTTGGTTTTGGTTTTTTGAGACAGGGTTTCTCTGTGTAACAGCCCTGGATGTCCTGGAACTCACTCTGTAGACCAGGCTGGCTTCAGACTCACAGAGATCCGCCTGCGTCTGCCTCTAAGTTCCAGGACAGCCATGGCTACACAGCGAAACCCTATCTCGAAAAACAAAAACACAAACAAAAAAACCAATGTTAGCTGTTATTTTAATGTCTGATATCATTCTTTTATGGTTTCATTGTACTCTATGAGCTAAGAGGATCCAAATTTGCCCAAGTCTGAAAGTTCTGAAAACTCTGGAAGATAAGAGTCAGGGGGTGAGTGCATTCCAAATTTAGAGCAGCAGGGTACTTCTCAGTAGGTGCTAGTCTAAGTTTCAAGCTAAGTGAAGGGTGCTCAACCTTCGTTACATTGGCATTTGAACTGTCAAATTCTTCAATGTGTGTGGGTACTGAGTATTGGAAGGTGCTTTGTGGTGTCTCTGGCCTCTATCTACTGTGTACTAGTCTCGTCTTCATTCAGAGATCCGCCTGCCTCTGCCTCCTGAGTGCTGGGATTAAAGGTGTGCACCTCCACAGCCAGGCTCACGTACATAATTTTTTAAAGATGTTATTCTCAGTTTTATGCATGTAAGTATTTTGTCTGTGTGTGCGTACATGCCGCGTGTGCATGCCTGCTGCCCACAGAGGCCATAAGAGGGTGTGCAGACCTCTGGAACTGGAGGAATAGATGGTTGTGGATATGGGGTATTGAACCCAGGTCCTCTGCTACAGCAGAAAGTGCTCTTTTTCAAAAACTCATTTTACATACCAACCGCAGCTCCCCCTTCCTTCCCTCCTCCATTCTCCCCACCTCCACTGACCCCATACCTCCATTCACTCCTCAGAAAGAGCAAGGCTTCCTATATGGAGTCAACAAAGTCTGTCACCTCAGGACCTTAGGCAAGACCAAGCCCCTCCCTGCAGCATCAAGGCTGGGCAAGACATCCCACCATAGGAATGGGCTCCAAAAAGCCAGTTCATGCACCAGGGACAGATCCTGGTTCAACTGCCAGGGGCCCCACAGACAGACCAAGCTACACAACTGTCACCCACATGCAGAGGGCCTAGCTTGGTCCCATGCAGACTCCTCAGCATTTGGTCCAGAGTCTGTCAGTTTCCAGGAGTTCAGGTCAGATGTCTCTGTGGTTTCCCCATCATGATCTTGACCCCCTCCTGTTCATATAATCCCTCCTCCCTCTCTTTGACTGGACTCCTGGAGCTTGGCCCAGTGCTTGACTATGGATCTCTGCATGTGCTTCTGCTTCCATCAGTTATTGGATGAAGGCTCTGTGATGACAATTAGGGTAGTCACCAATCTGATTACAGAGGGCCAATTCAGGTACCCTCTCCACTGTTGCTAGGAGTCCTAGCTAGGGTCATTCCTGTGGATTTCTGGGAATTTCCCTGGCAACAGGTTTCTCCCTAAACCCATAATGGCTCTATCTATCAAGATATCTCTTTCGTTACTCTCCCACTCGGTCCCTCCCCCAACTCAACCACCCCATTCCCTCATGTTCTAATCCTCCACACCCTCCCATCTACTGCCTCCCTGCCCCAATATTTCCCCTTCCTAAGGCAATCCCTCTTAGGATCCTCCTTGGTATCTGGCTTCTCTGGAGCTGTGGATTGTAGTCTGGTTATTCTTTGTTTTATATCTAGCATCCACTTACAAATGAGTACATACCGTGTTTGTCTTTCTGTGTCTGGGTTACCTCACTCAGGATACTTTTTTCTAGTTCCATCCATTTGCCTGCAAATTTCAGGATGTTATTGTTTTTTATAGCTGAGTAACACTCCATTGTGTAAATATACCACATTTTCTTTATTCATTCTTTGGTTGATGGGCATCTAGGTTGTTTCCAGGTTCTGGCTATTACAAATGATGCTGTTATGAACATAGTTGAGCAAGTGTTCTTGTGGTATGATTGAGCATCCTTTGGGTATGTGCCCATGAGTGGTATCAGCAAGTGCTCTTAACTACTGAGTCATTTCTCCTGTGCAATACGCACAAATCTTAACTGTATCATTTGAGGATCTGACCATTTGATGGACATAGAAACCTGTGTAACACTAACTCTTGTTATGGTAAGAAACCTATATTCCTTCTCCTTCCTTTAAAGCAATGGTTTCATCTTATGGGTCCCGACTCTTTTGGGTTTTGAAAACACTTTCACAGATACTGCTTAAAACCATCAGAAAACACAGATATTTACATTATGATTCAGAACAGTAGCAAAATTACAGTTATGAAGTAGCAACAAGAACAATTTTATGGTTGGGGCTCACCACAACATGAGGAACTGTATTAAAGGGTCACAGCATTAGGAAGGGTGAGAACCACTGTCTAGACCATCAACATGAGGAACTGTATTAAGGGGTCACAGCATTAGGAAGGTTGAGAACCACTGTGTAGACCATCAACATGAGGAACTGTAGTAAAGGGTCACAGCATTAGGAAGGTTGAGAACCACTGTGTAGACCATCAACATGAGGAACTGTATTAAAGGGTCACAGCATTAGGAAGGTTGAGAACCACTGTGTAGACCATCACACATGAGGAACTGTATTAAAGGGTCACAGTATTTGGAAGGGTGAGAACCACTGTGTAGACCATCAACACGAGGAACTGTATTAAAGGGTCACAACATTAGGAAGGGTGAGAACCACTGTCTAGACCATCAACATGAGGAAGTGTGTTGAAGTTTCACAGCATTACGAAGGGTGAGAATCACTGATCTATAGTCTTTATCTGTTTACTGTAGTTTTTGGTCACTGGACTGGGGAGCTGATAGATTTCCAGTGTGTGCTAAGATATAATTTGTAAATGTGACAGACAATAGAGAAGAAAAGCTTTAGGAACTATCATTGAACAGAAAAGAATCTGGAATGCTAAAGCGATGATAATTTCCTTTATGGAAGAAGAAGAAAATGCTGAACAATTAGAGCAAACCTCCACTAAGGAACAGGAAGGGAGGTGGAATGGGGGCATTCAGATTGAGACTCAGGTTTTGTTACTGAATCTAGAATTGAAGTACTCACTGGAAATAAGCTGAGCTTTGAAGTATCTGTGAGTAAAGCAGGGGTGGGTCAGCATGGGTTAGGTCCTGGAGGATGTAGGTCTCCAGCCTGTGAACACTCATGACTGTGTAGTAAATCCTTGCTACCCAGCTTCCCACTACTGCTCACCTCAGGGTACGTTCACTGCTCGAGTATAGCTAGATTCTGAGAAGCTCCTAGTGAGACCCCTGTGAGTTTTTCACCATGTCAAATATTCTTCCCAAAAGGTCAAATGGATTCAGGGAAGTTCTGCTGGCTAGAATGTTACACGGAGTTTCTCCTTTAGGGAAAAAAACTTTAGACAGAAATGTGTGTAAGGTCAGTGCTTTATATAGCAAGTGAGGCACTCTCTTCTCTCTTCACAGCCTCATCAAGCAAGCCCTAAGCAAGACTACGATGCCCCCACATAGGCTCTATTTTTAGCAAGGCCTTGCTTGCAGACTGTGCTCACTAAGTGGGTCAGATGCCACAGTCAAGGACAGGGAACCTCTCCTATGTGTGACCACTGACCGACAAAACAAATACCCTGCGCAGGTCACACACAATAAGAAGTGACTTCTATTAGCAGTCACTGCTTCTTAAGAAAGGAAAGCTGACAGAATCCTTCTTGGGCCCACATTAAAGCATACACTATATCATTTCAAAAGTGAACCTTAACACTTGAAGTAATCAATGTGCTTTATTCCTTCTAGTGGTTATGTAAGAGAGGAAGAACATGGGAAAACATAGGAATAAGGGTCCAGAATGTAACACAGCTTGGAAAGAAATGCGGAAAAGGAAGATGACTGAGAAATGGAAGGGGACTAAGAGAAAGCAAGAAAATAAAATGGGACACAGAAAGACAAATGGGGATACTGGAGAAACTGGAGACAGATAGAAGACTGAGAGACAGTGCAACAGACCAGGGATGTAGCTCACTTAGTAGAGTGCTTACATGGCATTTATGAAGCGCTGAGTTCCATTTCCAGAACCCCAAAAGCTAAGTAGAGTGGCACGTGCCTATGGCCTCAGTACTCAGAGGGTGGAGGCCAAAAGAACCAAAGTCTAAGGTCATTCTTGGCTACACAGCAGGTTGGAGGACGGCCTGGATACACAAGGCACTGTCTCAAATGAGGAATGAAAGCAGTAAAGCAAGGATGGAGGGAAAGAATGGAGAAAAGGCAGCCAAACTAAAACCCTAATTTTTTTGAAGAAGAAACCAAGATTGAGAGAAGGGCTGTTATTTGCCATTTTTGCTTTCAGTTAAAGCTTACATTCAAACTCGGGTCTTCACACTCCAGGGCAGGAGTATGGTCATCTGTTGTGTGACAAAACTTTTCCTAGGGAGGTACAGCATGCATATCTACTCACCCCGGATAGGGAAGCCAAGACAGACCAAAGAGGATACCACCAAAGTCCAACTTGGTGAACCAATGAGTTTTATTGGGGTTACTTACAGAAATATGGGTGAGGGGTTGCATACAGGATCAGAAATGATTCAAAGACAGCTGCATCACCAAAGCCACCCCAGAATACTCCAAGGGTCCTGGGAAACTAGAGGCAACGTGGGATATGTTTCCTTCATCTTAAGTTGTCCTGTGGCTCACTTTGCCAACTCCAGGCTGAGTGGAGCTAGAGGCCAGTGGTTCTCAACCTGTGGGCCATGACCCCTTTGGAAGATGAAGGATTCTTTCACAGGGTCACATATCAGATATCCTGCATATCAGATATTTATGTTACAACTCATAACAGTAGCAAAATTACAGTTATGAAGTAGCAAGGAAAATAATTTTGTGTCTGGGGGTCAGCACAACGGGAGGAACTGCATTAAAGGGTCGCGGCATTAGGAAGGTTGAGAGCACTGACAGAGGCCAACCTCAGATTTGCCTTTCTGTCAGGGCTGCACAACCTGATGGCTGTAAAGGTATTCTGTGCTCAGAATACTTGACAACTCACTAAAAGTTCCAGCCTAACCTGGCCCCTCCTGCTGACTGAAAATCCTTCCGATTTAACTTGGCTGAGACTGATGGTGGATATAATGAGGCACCATCCTGAGGTTCCAGAAGCCTGCCGTATGCCTCTACACATACCAAACACACATGGAGAAAATACCTTTGATCCACTGAGCTGATACCAAAAAGCTACTTAAAGGGAAATCTCTTTGGTGAGGGAGAGATTTCTTTAAAAGCCCTCTTCTAAGGAAAATTTATCTTCTTCAGTGATAAATCTGGATTTAATTCTCACTCAGTTTCATCAAACCATATATGCAAGCTTTCTCGTCTCTATTGTTTTATCCTAAGAACCCCTTGGGGCTTCCTTTATTTTAGTTCCTGCACCTGGACTTCGAGGCCAATGATCCAGATAGACAGTTGCAAACATGTGTTGAAAGGTCACCTGACAAAAAAGAAAGTACCTTTAAAAAGGACTGAAATATCCTATCAGAACTACCCAGTTGTAAGTCTAGTATAGAGACCAATGCAAAGGAAGTGCGCAGTATTCGCTTAGTAAGCGGTCAGACCTCTTAGACATGGATTAGTCGGAGATTGTTTTGATTAAAGCCCAGAAAGAGCAAGTAACTTATCTATGATCAAATTCAGTCAATGACTAAGGTTCCACTAGGTCAGGGGTTGTTCATATAAACAAGGAGTTAGCCGGGCCGTGGTGGCACACATGTTTAATCCCAGCACTCGAGAGGCAGAGGCAGGTGGATCTCTAAATTAGAGGCCAGCCTAGTTTACAGAGAGAGTTCTGGGACAGCCAGGGCTACACAAAGAAACAATGTCTCGAAAAGCTAATAAGTAAACAAGTAAATGAGGAGTTAAAAGACCAAGTTCAGACCGGAAAGATAGCGTAGTTGGCAAAGTGCCTACCATGCAAGCATGAGGGCCTGAGTTCTGATCCCCAGCACCCATGTAAAAAGAGAAAAGCCAGCACAGTGTGGAACAGCTGTAACCCCAGTGCTGTGAGGGGCACTGGCCAGGCTTGCTGAATCAGTGAGAGACTTTGGGTCCAGTGAGGTGCTAGTAAAATGATTCAGTGGTTGAAGGTGCCTGCTGTCATGTCAAGCCTGAATTCAGTCCCTTGGCCAAGTCCACCAAGTTTTCCTCTGACACTACAAGTCCACCAGGGGACAATCACCACCGCCCTCCACACACACACCATACCCCTCTACACAAACACACACAAATGCTTTTAAAGATTTATTTATTTTTACTTTTATATGTATGGGTGTATGTATACACACCATGTGTTGCAATGTCCAAGAGGCTGTCAGATCCTCTGGAACTGGAATTACAGACAGCTATCAGTCACCATGTGGGTGCTGGAAACTGAATCCAGGTCCTCTGCAAGAGCAGCAAATACTGAGTCACTTATCCATTCCCAGGGAATATAAAACTACATTTTATATTTTTAAATTAAGATAGAGAACAATAGAAAAAATAACTGTTATTGACCTCTGACCTGAAAATACACATGTAAGTATACACATCTGCATGAACACTGCAGCACACATTAAGAAATAGAACAAGGGCTGGAGAGATGGCTCAGCAGTTAAGAACACTGGCTGCTTTTGTAGAGATCCTGAGTTCAATTCCCAGCAATCACATGGTGACTCATAGTCATCTCTGGTGGGATCTGATGCCCTCTTCTAGCATAAAGGCATGCATGCAGATAGTGTTTATAATTTAAAACCTGGGGGGTGAAAGAGACAGCCATGCAACAGAGTTTACATGGAGGACTTTATTGGAAGAGGGGAATGGGAAAGTGGGAGAGATAGGACTCAGGAGACAGGAGTGGCAGAAGAGAGAGGTGGGAGCCGGATGATGCTCACTTTTTATGAGGGACATAGCGCATGTGCTGTAGTGACACTACAGTGTGTAGCAGATGACATTGCCAGAATCCTGAGCAGTGCAGAGTACTACCTTAGTACTGGCAAGAGACAGGTCCCCAAGGGGCAGGCCAGCATAATTCCTGAATGCTAACAGATACAGCACTCATATACATACATAAATAAATCGTTAAAAAATAGAACAAGTTCCTTCCACAATCATAGTCTCTTAAAATTGTCATAGTGACCTTTCCACAAATACTGTATCTACCTGCACTCCCAGCTACCCAGGAGCTGTTATGCTTTGAATCTGACAGGCTTGTGTTTTAGATGTTTTGTTTCTAGCTAGTAGAACTATTTTGGGAGGTTCTGGAAGCTTGAAGATGTGGGACTAGCTGGAGAAAATAACACCTCAGGTAAGTCTTTGAAGGGTACAATATCACATCCTTAGTTACTTCCTGTTGCTCTCTGCTTCCTGTCTTATTGGATTTGAACAGGTGACCTCTGGCCCCAACTTGCACTACCATGATGTTCTGCTCAAGCACAGGGGCAGTCAAGCAATCATGGACTGAACCCTCAGAAACCGTAAGCCACGATAGGCTTCCGTTCCTTGTTTCTCTCAAATATTTGGTCTCAATGACCTTAAAGTAACTAACACAAGCTGCATACAAGAGGATGGCTTCCAAAGAGTTCAAAATCAGCCTGGGTAGAAGAGGGAGAGCCTGTTGCTACCAAGCAAACATACAAATGAATGAATGAATGAATGAATAAATAAATAAATAAATAAATAAATAAATAAATAAATAAATAAATAAATGCTGTTTGGGCCTGATCCCTATGATTAGCTGAAACATACCTGCTTATGACTGCCACTCTAAGGCTTTGATCTTGCTCTCTGGTATGACACAAAAGCAGGCAAATCTTTCTCCTTGATGGGATGTAAATGACAGAGAACACAGCTTTTCAAAACCCTTTGTTCCCTCTCAGATCTCGTGTGACACACTTTGTCTTCACTGTGCCCGTCTTTTGCATTCATCACAGCCCCTCTGGCATATGCTCAGCGGCAGCTGTGAGCCTCAGAGGGGCCTGCCCCTGGCAGCACGGGGGTCTCAAGTGTTCCTTTGCCTTCCTTGGAATGTTTTAGCAGGCTCACCATATCACCCTCATTGAACTCGTGGTCACCTCAAGTTCCTAAGGTCCCTCTGACAGGAACTGCAGTCACACACTGTCTCCCTCATCTAAGCATTTGTACATTAGTCAGGCTACTTTGCTTTTGTCTCAGTTTCTAAGTTCTGATGGCAATAATTAATATCTTCAAACTCTTTCAGACCCAAAATGCCCACATGTCAATGTTGAGCCTTTAATGAAATGCTCTTCCTTGCGAGCTTTTCTGTCTTATGTAGTCTTGAGGTGGACAAACATTTAAATAAGGATCGTTTCTATAAACTGCCAGAGCTTTACCATTTGTGATAGCATGCATATGGTGAGAGGCTTGTATGCCAGGCCTTAAGTTTTATAGGCATTAGCTCATTCCTTCAATAGAGGTAGTATTGTTAGCCGTGGTTTATGAACAACAAAAGTGAGACTCAAGAGATTCCACTGTTGTTAAGGGGCCAAGCAAAGATTTGAATCTAGTTCTGAGGAACCCAAGGGCCGTGTTCTTCCCTTCCCACTAGTGGCTCTTAACCTTGGCTGCACATTAGAATCACCTGGAGAGCTGTTAAAATCTCCCATCAGTGAGGCTCCACCCCAGGCCAGTGAGAGCACAGTCCCCAGGGGTAAAGCCTGGGGACTAGTAGGCTTTAAAAGCTCCCCAGGTGATTCTAATATGCGGCAGTAAAACCACTGTTTTATCCCATGCCATTTTCTAGGTGCATTAGTCTGGTGCAAATGTGAATGCAACTATTAGGTTTTCTATATTTTTAGCACTGGTTGCTTTCAAAAAGCAACACTAAAGTTATTTAAAGCACTAACATCCAACAAATGGTGATGGAGCAGCTTCCACATGCTGCTACCTGCTCTGATGGGGAGGGCAGGCGGGCAGTCTTCTCCACTTCATTCCAATTACCACCCCAGGAAAGCTTCCACAGGTCCCATCCCTGAGCCACGCCTTTCCTCTGGTTAGCTTCAGTTAGCTACATCCTTGTCAAAAGTCTACACTGGTTGCATAGATAACAAGAGGACTGGAAAGAGTCACACCCATGTGCCTTTGAATCGTTGTAGCAAAAGCCTTGAGATTTTGTTCATTCTGAGAATGCTGCTTAAGACAGTCTCTGAGAAGTTGCCTGGAGAACTCAGAGTCCACATAGGTTATCCCATCCTGTATTCTACCATCTCGTCCTTATGTGGAAAAGCTCCGTATTAGAGATTTGAAAAAATTAGGCAAAGACATGACACAACTGAGAACATAATTTGTGTCTTAGCAGGAGGTACAAATCCCTAAAGAGCACAATGAAAAAAATCAGTAACTCCGAGTCAATGGGAAGTTGTAAAAACCTAGTACTGCGAGAACAAAGAGCCCCAACCATATGGAATAGCTTATCAGAGGCTTGGCCACGGAACCAGTGCCGGCGTGAGAACAGCACAGGCTCTGGACAGAGACACCTAGATCCATTCAAGGAGAAGTCAGGAAGTGTCGGGGATGGCGAAAGAGCCGAAAGATGTGATTAAAGTAAATCCCACAAAGATGGAAAAGTTAGACTAAATGGTTTCTTCCTGTTCTTAATATGCTTTCTATTTTTCCTAGAGGCAGGGGGCAGGCGGGCAGGGGGTAGGGGAAACATTCTGAGCACTTTGCTTATTACCCATGACTCCCTGTCCTTCCTTCAAGGCTGCTACATATTTATTCGCCTGCAAATCCTAAATGTATGCTTACCCTCTTAGAAGCAGTGGGAAAGTATAGTACTTAGAAACCATATATTCAGCCAGATGTTGGTAGCATTTAATCCCAGCACTCGGGAGGCAGAGGCAGGCAGATCTCTGTGAGTTCAAGGCCAGCCTGGTCTACAGAGAGAGTTCCAGGACAGCCTCCAAAAACAATACAGAGAAACCCTGTCTCGAAAAAAACAAAACAAAAAAACCATAGGTTCATTCTGTCCCTGTCAAAAAGATTCCTCTTAGCTTTCTCCAAGCCTCAACATTACTAACCATTAAGTCAATAGGGACTTAGCAGGGCCATTCCAACACATCAATTACATACATGTTCCCTTAGACCATGAAAGAAATAAAAGACCAAGTGTTTTCCTTCCTTCTTTTCTTTGTTGGGCCCTGAGTGAGTCAGGTAATCTAGTTCTCATAGACCTAAAGCCTGCTCACTTGGTATGGGCAGGCAACATCTAAGAACATGTTAGAAGAGCTCCATAATGTCTGAACATACTCAAAATGATTTCTCATGTGGAACTCATCTCAAGCTTCGTCTAACACTGAAGCCATGTGACAATTTCCATGAAAAGAGAGGGTCTCAAAATAGCAAGCAATAAACAGAACCAAGGTGCCTGATGCAGCTCTGCCCTGCGCCGGAGTTCAACCCCTCTTCCCTCGAAGGAAACCGATTTTTCCATGACCTCACTTCTAAGCCAGACTACAGGGTCATGTCATCAATAGCGGACATCACACCCTATACTTAACCTGAAGGAAACGAGAACATAGAGAACACTTGGTTTCACTGATTAACGAGCTCTGTTGACTGGCAAGGTCCATGAGACCAGATGTATCGCTAGAGCCCAAGTGCCCTTGGGTGAGCAGGAAGGTGAGAGGCAGGATGGTAGGGGCCCCAGGAACTGCTAGATCAAGGAGGCTCTAGCCAGGCAGAACTGGGCTGAGGCAAATGCAATGGTTTTTCAGCTTATAGCTTTCATTTATCCTAAGTGATTTAAATGAGTTTCTGGGGGGAGGAGCATTCTACTGGATTGAGTCCATCACTAAATATTTGGGACACACGTTGAAAGGTTAGAAGCAACTCCTGCAAAGAAATGATTGCTGGAATGAGCGAATTGGCTACCAGAGGAGGACTGGGATGGAGGCCAACAATGACCCGAGAGCGAATCAAGAGCAGCGAAATGATCCATGAAGTTTCTTGGCATTTCCAAGCACTCCTGGAAAGAAAGAAGCTCGTCAACTTCACTGAAGAATCTCCAAACAAACAGTCCAACTGTCTCTGTGTTTCCCAGTCTTGGAACCGGGCTGGAAAATGTGACATCAAGTTACAACATGAATATTTTGAGTCTGATGTCTGTGGCTTTCTAATGTGGTTTGGGGTGTTTCAGGCACAGTTCACTCCATTCTTCACATTTCCAGGAGTACCAGCAAGTTGTTGTCTGAGGAAGACAGCTGTCCCCAGCCTTACATGGACCTGCCTTCTTACACAGTCTTCTAGGAGTAGGTTTGAACATCTTTACTTTAAAAATAAAACAAGAGCTGGGTGTGCTGTCCAATCCCAGCATTCCATTTGGGAGGTGGCAGAGGCAGGAGGATCTCTGTGAGTTGAAGGCTAACCTGATTTACAAAGTGAGTTCCAGGACAACCAGGGCTACACAGAGAAACCCTGTCTAAAAGCACAAAGCAAAACAAAGCAAACAAATAAGTAAATAAATAAATAAATAAAACATAGGTGTCAGGAGATGGCTGAGTGTTTAAGAGCCCATACTGCTGTTGTTGCAAAGAAGCCAAGGTTGATTTCCAGCACCTCCACCTACCTGTAAGTCCAACTCCAGAGGAATCCAATGCTTCTGGCCTCTTCTGGCACATACCCACAAACAGCCATGCACACATACACTTTAAAAATAAGTAAGAGGCTGACAAGGTGGGTAAATCTGTAAAGGCTCAATCCTAGCAACCTGTTTAATCCCCAGAGCCCACATAAGGGAAACAGAGAAGCAATTCTACAAAGCTGTCCAAACTTTACACTTGCCATGGCAAATACCACCCAACCTACACATAACAATAAGTAAATAAAGGAAACCTCAGTGCTGTTAAAATTACATGAATAAATAAATGATGACAAAAATCTATCAAAATTCGCCGAGTGGTGGTGGCGCACACCTTTAATCCCAGCACTCTTGAGGCAGAGGCAGGCGGATCTCTGTGAGTACAAGGCCGGGCTGGTCCAACAGCCTCCAAAAACAATACAGAGAAACCCTGTCTTGATGTGGGAAGTCCTGTGATTATGTCAATAAAGCACTGTTGGCCAATAGGAATCTAGATAAGTGGGACTAGGAATCCAGGAGGACTCTGGGAAGGAGAAACACAGAGAATCAAGATGTAATGCCATGGGGTAGGAAGCCCGGAACTATTCTCCAGTAAGAGAAATACTTAGATTAACAATTATGGGGTAATTACTTAAGTCAGAGCTAGCCAGTAAAAAGTAAGCAAGGCCAACAGCTTCATAATTAATATAGCTTCCTGTGTGTTTATTTGGGACTTATGTGGCTCTAGAACCAGGCTGGCGGGAAGGTTTCTCTCAAGGAAAAGATTTCCCTTTACATAAAACCAAAAAATAAAAATCTATCAAAATTCTAATATTCTTACACAACTAGAAAAAAACTACCACAATTCATATGGAATTACCAAAGTTCCTGAATAACTATAGCAATCCTGAGGTGAGAGAATAATGCTGAAGATATCATAATACCTGATCTCAAATTATACAATAAAGACATACTCCAAAATAGTAAGCAAGGCAGGGTATCATATACCTTTAATCCCAACACTCAGAATGCTGAGGCAGGTAAGTCTCTGAGTTGAAGGCTAGTCAGGGCTACACAGTGAGACTCTATTTCCTATCTCAAAGAAAAAATGGCATACAGGCTAGTAAGATGGCTCAGCAACTAAAGATGCTTGCCGTAAAGCATGGCCACCTTAGTTTAGTACCCAGGAACAATATGGTGGATAGAAAGCACGAACTCCCACAAGTTGTCTTCTGACCTACACACACACAAGAAATGTAATTTTCAAATTGGCATGGTACTATTATAAACCAATGGACTAAAATAAGGAATCCAGAAAAATTACACAACTATAGCTGCCTGATTTTTGACAAAGCTATCAAAAATAAACATGGTTAAAGTTGTAGCCTCTTCCACAAATATTTCTGAGGATACTGGATATTCAGATATAGAAGAATGAAACTAGATCAATATCTCTCATTATACTCAAAAATTAATTCAAAATGGATCAAATACCTTAATTGTAACACCTGAATAGTTCAAACTACTGAAGAAGAAAATACATGTATATGTGTGTATATATATATATATATATATATATATATATATATATACATACATTTCAAGATACAGGTGTAACTAGGGATGGAGATATGGCACAGAGGTTAAGAGTACAGGTTGTTCTTGAAGAGGACCTGGATTTGATTCCCAGCACCCACGTGACAGATCACAACTGTCTGTAAATCTAGTTCCAGGGATCAGGTTCTCTCCTGGTCCTCTGTGGGTACTAGTAATACACATAATATTTAAAGATACAGGTATAAGTAAGGACTTTCTGAAAAGTACAAATGAGTCATTACAAATTTAAGAAACTTCTATAGAGTGAAGCAAGTAATTAACATAGTGATGATACAGCCTAGAATGTAAGAAAGTCTGTGGCATCTGTACATCAGACAAAGAGCTGTGTCTACAACATATAAGGAACTACAAAACATAAAACTAAAACTAAACCCCAAACTTTCCATAAATAAACAGACCAATGAGCTATATAGTCCTCAAAAGGACAAATACAAATAGGCAATAAATATAAGAAAATGTTCAACATCTTTATCCACTAGGAACATGCAAAATAAATCTACACTGAGATTCCATCTCATCCCCGTCAGAATGATTATCACCAAGGAAACAAATGACAACAAGTGCTGGTGAGGATGAGAAATAAAAAGGACTTTTATTCTTTGTTGCTGTGTAACACAAAAAATAAAAACCCGGAGACAGATATTGGGGTTCAAAATGAAGATCAGAAAAGCAAAGCAGCCAGCCACTAGCTCTTACCTCTACCTTAGGTTGAAATGGGTGATCCTGTCTCCATGAATTCTCAGAGTGCAATGCAGGCTGCACTCCTCTCCACCAAGTCTCAGACTTCAATCTCTCCACAAAAAAACAAACAAACAAAACAAAACAAAAAACAACAAAAGCCGGAATGCAATCCCCTCCTCAAAGTGTCTGGAGAATACTTGCCCAAAAGTGTCTGGAGAATACTTGCCCAAGACTGACTTTGCTTCTTCCTTATACAGCCCTCTCTTCCCAGACACATGGCTCCTGTCTCCACCTCCATAGTGCTGGAGTTAAAGGTCTGTGATCCCAAGAGCTGGGATCACCTTTGTGTGAGCTCTGTTTCTCTTTTAGACTGGATCAATTTTGTGTAGCTCAGGGTGGCCTTGAACTAATAGAGATCATCTGTCTTTGTCTCTTGAGTCCTGGGATTAAAGATGTGTGCCACAACTGCCCAGTTTCTATAGCTAACTAATGTGACTGGTGAAATTAAAGGGATATATCACCATTGCCTGGCTCTATGGCTATACCTAGCTTAGCATTTTGATCTCCAGTGGCTTTATTAAATCATAAACAATATATCACCACATTGGTGTGACTGCTACACTTGTACAGCATGAGTGTGCAACTTGACTCCCATCCAACAATGTGAGATGCACTCTCACCCTGAACACTTGGGGGAGGGTCTAGGCCCTGCCCTGGATGAAATGACAGACTATGGACACCCCCATGGAGGGCCTCACCCTCCCTGGGGAAATGAGGGGATAATGGGAGGGTTCGGAGTAGGTCACGGGAGGAGGGGAGGGAAAGGGAGAGGGACCTGGAACTGACTTGTGAAGCAACCTTGTTTCTAATCTAAATTTAAACTTAAAAATAAATAATAAAAAAAACTAAAAATAGGGTTAAAGAGATGACCCAGCAGCTCAAAGCACTGGCTGCTCTTCCAGGTGACCGAGATTCAATCCCCAGCACCCACATGGTAGCTTACAAACATCTGAAACTCTGGTCCCATGGGATCTGATTCCCTCTTCTGGCCTCTGTGAGCACTGAATGCACTGGAGTACAGATATGCATGCAGCAAAGCACGCATACACATAAAATAAGAATAAAATTAAAATGAAAGGGAAGAGAGTTGTCTCAGTGGTTAAGAGCACTAAGCCATGTTCAATTTCCAGCACTGACATGGTAACTCACATTCTTCTATAACTCCAGTCTCAGATGCACTCTCTCCACCTCTGAGGGCACCAGACACTCATGTAGTATACATACACACATGTAGGCAAAACACTCATACACATAAAGTAATAAAACAAATCTAAAGGATAAAATGAAAACAATAAAAATAAAAACAGAACTACCATATGATCCAGGTGTATTGCTTGGTATATACCTGACGGGCTCTATCTATACTATTGATAGAGATACCTGCAGGCGCATGGTCATTGCGCCTAACATTCACAATCGTTAGGAACAGAATCAGTCTAGATTTCCGCCAACTGTTGAATAACTAATACAAACATGGTACATATACACAATGGGATTGTACTCAAAGAAAAATGAAATCACACTTGCAGGACAGTAAATGAAATTGAAGACCATCAGATAAAGCTAAATAAGCTAGACTCAGATAAGTAGCCTGCTTTCTCTCATATGTAGAACCTGGATTTAAAGAAGAAACGTGTGTATGTGGCACTATGGGAAGAAGAGGAAGGAGGCGGCCTAAAGGGTGGTATGCTAGCCGGGAGGTGGTGGCGCACGTCTTTAATCCCAGCACTCGGGAGGCAGAGGCAGGCGGATCTCTGTGAGTTGGAGACCAGCCGGGTCTACAAGAGAGACTTCCAGGACAGCCTCCAAAGCCACAGAGAAACCCTGTCTCTAAACACCCCCCCCAAAAAATGAGTGGTATGATAGTCAGCTTTTGTGACCTTAACACAAACTAGATCTTCTAGGAAGAGGAAACTTCCATTGAGGAGTTGCACCCACCGGACAGGACTACAACTATACTTGTCTCTTTTCTTTACTTCTCTTTTCCTCGTAAAAATCCTTCCTTTTCTTAAAAAAGTTAGATTTATTTATTTAATTTATACGCTTGGGTGTTTTTCCTACTTATTTTATGTGTAATTCATGAATTCTGGTGTCCTCGCTGGTCAGAAGAAGGTGTCAGACCACCTGAAACTGGCGTTTTGGATGAATATGAACCACCATGTAGGTCCTGGGAACTGAATCCTTGTCCTTTGCAAGAAAAACAAGTGCTCATTAACCTCTCAGCCATCTCTCAAGCCTCTTCCTACCTTGTCTTCTTTTGAGAAGGATCACCCCAGCTGGTCTGGAGCTCACCGAGATCCATCTGCCTCTGTCTCTGTGTGCTGGACTACTGGGATTCAAATCTACACAATAGCACACGCCTTTAATGCCCCCAAAGGCAGCCAGGTCTCCAATTCATGCCAGCCTTGGTCTATAGAAGGCGTTCCAGGACAGCCAGGGCTGTTACACAGAGAAACCCTGTTTAAAAAAAGAAAAAGGAAAAAAACAGAAACCAATGAGGCTCCAGGATGAGAAGTTAGCGGGCAGTAAAAGTGAGAATAGTGCAGGAATTCTCCAGTAAACATACCAGGGGACTGACTGACCTAGGATCTAGACCTTTCAAACAAAGCCAAGTTAAGCAGATGGAAGAGGCAGGAGCTGGTTCAAAGAGGAGAAAAATTGGTCAAATGTGAGGGTAGATCCAAGCTCCCACTGTAAACCCCAGTAGAGGCCAGATTACATGAGATAAGTCAAGCTGAAGACACACTCTAGCCTGGGACCCTCCAGAATCTGCTTGCAGGGTTCCACCCATCCGCTGATAGAATAGCGTTATACAAGGTTGAGGTGGTGGCCCCATGAGGCATTTCCAGCTACTTTAGAAGCTGAGGTAGGGGAGTTGCAAGTCCAAGGCCAGCCTAGGAAAACTGGCAATTCTCTGAAAATAAAAATGTAGAAAGGCTGGGGCCATAGGTCAGTCAGTGGTAGAGCTCTTGCCTACTTAGTATATGTGAACTCTGAGTTACATCTTCAGTAAATACCCCAACTCCATGATAAACACTCCCACGATAAACACCCCCTATAAATGCCCCCACGATAAACGCAGGAAAGAGATCACAGATTAGTTTGACCCAGGGAAAGGCGGGACGCCAGAGGCGTCTAACACAAGATAAAGAATACAGCCCCAGCCAAAAAGGCCCACTCGGTAACATTCCCTGGAGCAAGGGAAGGGCATTTTTCTGAGAGGCTCATGCTGCTCCTTTAATCCTGAAGGAGCAAGATGAAACAGCCTTCAGTTTCTGTCCAAATCCGTGCTTTAAATTTACTTTAAATGTTTTATGATGAGGGATACAGGGTCTTACTTAGTGCACTTTCTAAGGATTTCTTCTCCCAAAGCAATTTGTAAATGTTGCGGGGTGTTAGAAGAACCGGCCTTAGTGAAGAAAATAAATTGTGATCTTAAATTCCAAGTAGCAGGCAGTTAGCACTGGAAATATCTTCCAGGAAGAGAAAGTTGCTCAAATCTTTCAATGTCCCTAAAAGTTTGCTTCTTAGAACTGAGAACCTTTGGCCATCTCCGAACCCTCTAGGGAACAAAATGGTTCCCCCTTTCTGATTGGGCTGCAGTTTGATAATGACTTGGGAGGCCTAGGACACAGATGCAAGACTCTACTCTCTACCCCTGAACCTTCCCATTGGTCTTGGACACAGAGTTATAAGTGGCCAGAGAGGAAATAATATCTGGTCACTTATAATAGCACAAATGCTCTCCAGCATATTTACTTTTCTTCTTCAAAATAATTATATTACTTTATGTACTTATTTAATGGGTGTGTGAGAGAGAGAGAGAGAGGGAGAGAGAGAGAGAGAGAGAGAGAGAGAGAGAGAGAGAGAGAGAGAGAGAGAGAGAGAGAGAGAGAGAGAGAGAGAGAGAGTGTGCATGCGTGCATGCCAGTGTTAGGTCCTTGTGTGGAGGGCAGAGACCAACCAACAGGGACTCAGCTCTCTCCTACTATGTGGGTCTTGGGGATTGAACTCAAACTGTCAGGCTTGGTGACAGGCACCTTTATCCACTGAGCCATCTTATTGGCCCAAACAGTCTTCTTATCATATAAAAAACAAAATGTCATTAAGCTATGATTTGCCTATCGTACAATCCACCAAAGTGTTATGTTTTGCTGGTTTGTATATTTTGTACAACTATTCTTAGAATTGTCACCACACACACCAAACAAACCAGTAGTCATTGGCAATCACTCAGCATCTATTAGCTTCAGCCTTACGTTTGCTAATTATGCTCATTTCATATAGATGAAATCATAAATATTTGTTTTTAATTTGTTTGTTTGAAAAAGGGTTTCAAGTATCCCAGATTGGTGTCAATGCATTGTGTAATGAGGATGACCCGGAACGTCTGATCTTCATGGCCCCAATGCTGGAATTACAGGTGTGCACCACCACGCCTGGTTTATGTTACACTGAGGATCAAACCCAGGTCTCAAGCATACTAGGTAAGCACTCGGCCAATTGCCTTCTCTCTCTCCCTCTCTCTCTCTCTCTCTCTCTCTGGCCCATCTGGCCCAAGTTGGGTGTTTTGTTTGTTGAGTTGTGCTTTTTCAAAAACTCGGTAAAAATTCCTTATCAGTCATATGCTTTGTATTTATTTTGTGCCATTTTATTTTCAAATCCTTCAGAAGTCATGCATAGTGGCGCGTCCCTGTAGCTGCAACCACTCCAGACGATCCCATGAGCTCAGTAATTTGAAAGCAGTCTGAAGAACTTATCAGTACATCAACTTGAAGTAGAAAAATAAATCTTTTAAAAGTAGAAAAAACATTCTTGGTGCTACAGGTGCTCAAAAGCTGATAGATTTGGCTCACAGGCTACTACAGTTTGAAAACACAATTAGTAGTTTTAATTAACAACTTTTGTTCTACCTTCCTAGGAACTCTTTCTGGTAGGAAAATCTGTATTTGGAGGGGGGCCATCTTTGCTCCATTTTATGGGACTGTCCATGGAGACATCTCATTTTTCTCTTAATCAGAAGTGAGCAACTGAGCTAAAATGAGCCAAAGAAGTAAAAGTCTAACAAACTCCAAGTGACAAAAAGAGAAAGGAGCAGTTAGCACTGACTCACTGCAGCAGAACCAGCTGATAAGCTTGTCTGTGAGTCCCCACACTTAAGGCACTTAGTTTCTGTTCTCTCTGAGACACACAATGAGAAAGGAAACAGTAGGCTAGCTTTCCCTTTAGTTATTTCCATTCCTAGATAGATAGATAGAAAGATATGTTGTTGTTTTACATATATGTGTGTGTGTGTACATACATATATTTGTTATTATTATATATATGTTGATGTTATATATACATATATTTGTTGTTGTTCATATATCAAATACAAAAAAGAAATCAAGTGGATCAAAACTCTGTCAGATGAGAAACTATCATGCTTTCAGACTAGTGATGGAGCTCAGTTGATAGACTGCTTCCCTAGCATGCATACAAAGCCCTGAGTTCCATCCAGAGCAATGCATGAACTGGACACAGTAGCACACACCTGTAACTGCAGCATTTGGGAAGTAGAAATAGGAGGATCAAGAGTTCAAAGTCATCTTTGGTGGCATTGGAAGTCTGAGACCAGCTCAGGCTAGACCCTGTGATTTAAAAAATATAACTAAAAATTAAGTTTAAAAACATTCTCAGGGTTCTTTTGCTCTTAGAGGAAAACTGTATAGCCTGGATTTGGCAATAGCTCTTTAAACCAAAAGCAGAGGCAGCAAAAAAAAAAGGATAGATACATTGAAATTTATAAACCTTCCTGTTATCAGTGGATACTGTCAAAAAATGAAAAAGGGACTGAAAGAGATGGCTTAATAATTAGGAGCACTGGTCAGCCCTCAAGAGAACCAGAATTGACTTCCAAGCACCCACATCAGGGTTCATAACCATCTGTAAACCCCATTCTGAAGGATCTAACTTTGTCTCTAGCCTCTACAAGCATCAGATACACATAAAGTATACAGACATAACATGCAGGCAAAAACACCAATCCACATAAAGTAGAATGTATTTTTTAAAGAATGAAAGAAAACTCAGTAGACGGAAGAAAACATTTCTTGATCCTCTATTTGAGGACTGGGGTATATAGTTCTATGGCAGAGCGCTTGTCAAGCCCACCAGCGCTCTGGGTTCATCCCCCGGGACTTCAGAAAACCACACAATTACATACAGAATACAATTCAATATCCAGTATAGACAAAGAATTTCTGAAGCTCAGCAAGAAGCTAAACTGCCCAAATTAGACAGATTTTGAGGCCAGCCTGAGATATAAGAGACACTTTCTTTAAAAATATGAAGGTAGAGGCTGGAGAGATGGCTCAGCAGTTAATAAAGCTTGCTGCTCTTGTGAGGACTGGAACAAGTACATGAAAAAAATTGTTCTACATCATGAGTCATTAGGAAAATACAAACCCAAACCAGGAGATATCATAGCATATCCACTAGCAAAAGATGAGAATTAGGGGCTGGAGAGATGGTGCAGTGGTTAAGAGCACTGACTCCTGTTCCAGAGGACCCAGGTTCAATTCCCAGAACCACATGGCAGCTAACAACTGTCTATAACTCCAAGATCTTGACATTCTCACACAGACATACATGCAGACCAAACACTAACGCAAACAAATAATTTTTTAAAAAGATGAGAATTATTGGCAAAAAAAAGAAAAGGAAAGGAAAAGAGCATAGCCCATAGCCCTCACACAGTGCTGATGGGAAGGTGATCTGGTCTCAGTCTGTAATGAAGCTCAGCTTGTCTAAAAGTGACTCAGCTGCTTGGCTTCTTCACTCTAGCAGGCAGAGGCCTAGGGAATCCAATCAGTTTCAGGGACTTCCTGAAGCTATTTTGTGTTGCTTACTTTCCTATTTAACGAACTTCTTGGCAAAATGGAGTATTTCAGTCTCAGAGGAAACTGTGACACAGCAAAGCATTATCTGCAAAAGTTTGTCAACAGATGAGTGACTAAACTAATGATCCACACAATGGAACACTATTTCCTTGAACGAAAGAATGATATTCAAATATATACTACAGGATGGCTGAGACTTCAAAATATTATACTAAATGGCGTTAGGCTGATGTCAAAGGCCATTACATGAAGCCATTTATCTAAAATATCTACAATAGGCCAATTCATGGAAGGCAAAGGTTAATTAGAGGTTACCAGGGGCGGAAGAGAGCATGGAAGAGAGCTATTGCTTAACAAGTACACAGGTTCTGACTGGGATAAGAAAAATGTTGAAATGGATATTTATGACTGTTGTATGTGTAACTATAAATGCAATTATGTCATAGAATTGCATTTAAAATAGCAACATTCTTATCCCAATAAATGATAGGAAGGGAGGTGATGCTAATTACGAGAGTATTTTAGAAAAACAAAAATCCCATCCACAGAAGGAGAGAAACAAAGACTCATGCTTGGCTTGTCTGAGACTCCTGCTGAGCAGTCTGGATGAGATCCAACAAAGGCAGAAAGGGGTCCCTCAGGTGCTCTCACTCCAGCCTCTGGAGACCTTATTTCTACATTCTTCTGACAGAGGGGAAAATCAATGTTTAACTTGTAGAGCATTGCCAAACTGAAATGAGATTTGTAAGGCCAGAGCAATGGGCCTGAGGAAAACACAGCTCAGGGAAGTAACCACAGAGACAGTACAAGGAAAACTCAGGGCATGAAATCCAGTGAAATAACAGCTCTTTTGAGAATACAGACTCCATCACCTTCAGAGAGGAACAGGAGCCACTTAGCTCCTGTGGGAAATGGAGAAGCTCAGGGGTTGGACTTCAGACATAAGGCTACATGAAATTTTGAGGATAGTGATGCACCTGTAGTCCCAGGGACTTGGGAGGCTTGGGTACAGGAGAGCCTGGGCAACATATGGAAACCCTCTCAAACGTATGGTGTGCTAGAGTTGTATGCCAGATAGTAGCATGCTTGTCTAGCACACATGTCGCCCCAGGTTCAATCGCCAGCATCACATAAAATTGAGTGTGAGGCCAATGAGATGGCTCAGTGGGTAAAGGTGGTTATCATCAAGCCTGATGACCTGAGTTCAACATCAGAGACCACAGTGATGGGGAGAAATGAAGAGGACTGAGTTCTACAAGTTGTCCTCTGACCTCCAAATATGTGCCATGGTATGCATGCTGTACACACACACACACACAAACACAGAGAGACAGAGAGAGACAGAGAGAGACAGAGAGAGAGAGAGAGATTCTTAAAATAAAACAGAAATGATGACAACCATGTATAATTATAATCCCGGCACTCAGAGTAGGAGTTGGAGGATAGAGGCAGGAAGATCAGAAGCTCAAGGTCATCCTCAAGTACATAGTGAATAGGCTAGTCTTATCTTCATGAAACCCTGACTCCAAAACAAAACAAAAAATTGGGTGAACCCTTGAGTCATATGCCATAAAAATGGATTAGATAAGCCAGCACCATTCCCCACAGCTAGGAGGTATTTTGTAACCTTTTTATCACTCAGGTTCTGGACCATCTCATTGCTCTGGGCAAATAAGAGTTACAGTTAAATACAATTACTTCCAAGTTTTCATTTGAATCTGCTTTCCCCTAGAGGAACGTGCATCCTTACATTTGACTCATGACACTCAGAAAACCAGTTGTTCTCTGTTCCTGTCCCAGTCCTGTTTGCCCACTCTTATTCAGGTGCCAACAAATAGAACTCACATCCTCATGTACAGACCCCTTCACTCTCTGTGTCTGGTTCCTACATGTGCACCAGGATGCCCAACTTTGGCCTGTGATGGGCTCCTGGTTACAAGGGTGTTTGTAATGGCTCCATATGCCTAGGAAACAACAGTTCGTTATTCAACCCATAGGCACCAAATAGGGCTGCTTTGAAAATATGAACCTATGTCACTTGGATGTTTGTGGGTGTGGAAAAATCAAGGGACTCTGCATCAGGAAGAGCTAAGAACAGGCGGTGCCATGTGGGACCTCAAAGCACTGTGATAGAAAATAGGATCAGAAAGGAAGAGGTAGGCAAGAATCCAAGAAAGCCTCCAGTATTTACACACTATTTGACTTGACTTCTACATGTTGCTACAGCATCACAGGGAAAAAATCCTTTCTGCAAACACAAGAAATGTGACCTCCAAAGATGATGTTAATTGTACATATTGGTTCAAAGAACACTCTAATTGCCATGTCCCTAGCACTTTATTCCTGTAAATTGTTTCTGAAGTTGATGCCAATAGAAAGTGACCCTGAGAGCTCTGGGGTGACCATCCTCCACCCAGCAGAGGCATCCAGCTTGTTCCTTGTCTCTGCTGCTAATTGCCTAGAGCTTCCTACAAAGAAAAGGAAAGGGACCCAAAGTTGGTCAAAGTTGTATGGAGAGCTGGGGTCTGACGAAGTCTAGCCAGGGAGAGAGCAAAGGGAAGAGGAAGCCTAGCTCTAGCTCCTAAGAACGAACTCCACACTGTGGACCAGGGACAGGCTTGAGAGGGAACAGGCTCATGTGCTCTCAGGCCCTGCTGCCACATAACTGGTCAGCCTGGGCTCTTGATCAACCAAAGTTGTAGTCACACTACACTGTCTACGAAGCGTGTCCACATAGATGTCAGAAATGAATGTCAAAATTAATAAAATAAAAAGCATATCTTTAAATTTTTAGTTAAGCAATTTTTAAAGAAAATCCTAAAACTAAAATGAGACGTAAAAGTTTTGTTCTGGAGATATCTCAATGACTACTTGCAATAACTGATAGCAAATTATCAACTGAAACTTGATTATAATAAATAAAACATCTCAACTTGAATCCACTACAGTTTTTTAATAAATTACATATATAATTACCCAAGTTAAAATTCTCTTGAATTCTCTAAAAATACAATGTTTTTTCAGGACTGGAGAGATGATCCAGTGGTTAAGAGCATTTGTTGCTCCTACAGAGAACCTGGGTTTGGTTCTCAGCTGCTAGGGTCCACACCCTTGAAGAAAACTCCCTCTCCTCCCCTAGAAACCACCAACTGCCATAATTGCTCAGTTGGGGCAGAGCTCATGAATCCTTCCTGCCTCCATGCTGTAATATTGACTGGCTCCAGCTTGTGCAGGCAACCACAGATGCTCTGAGTTCACAAGTACAGTAGTCCTATCATGTCCAGAAGACAATGTTTGGTTCTGACCCGACCTCTGAATCTTAGTCCTTTCCCCCTCTTTCTTGATGGTTTTTTGAACCCTGTGGAAAGAGATGATATTAAATGTCCCATTTATTCTCTATACTTTGATCAACTGTGACTTTCTGTATTAACTACTGTCCACTATTCAAAGGTTTGACAGCTGCACTAATCTATGGATACAGAGATATCAATTCAGAAGACAGTTTGATATTCTGTTCATTAGCAAAATAATAGTAGTAGGCTCACTCCTGGGGCTTGTGAGTGCCCCAACTGTGGGTTATTGGCTAGATTTACAGTAGCAGGCATATGTTTCCTCTCGTGGAGCAGGCCTTAAATCCAATCAGAAAGTGTTTGGTTCTTCTAGAACTTTCATGCCACCAGTCTACCCAGGGATAAATTCTGCCACACTAGTCATTACTGCAGCTCACAGGGTTTACAGCTGGGCAAGACAGTTGATTTTCCCTCCCCATAAGCTTCTGTAGCTTCTTCTGTTGCTGTGAATGCTAGCCAGCATGGAAGAAACTTCCTGATCATTACCGATTTAATTTCTCTATGCCCTGTGAGAATTGCTAGGGTTCACCTCTACCAACTCAGGACAAATCAAACCTGAGGAAGACTTGAATAAAAAATTTGCCCTCCCCCATTCAGTGGTCTGTGTCGTTGCACGGGTCACTGATAAACACTACTGGTCAATAGCCAAAATCTCTTGTTACTTGTCACCACAAGTCTGTAAATTTAGAGAAGAGTCCTCTGTCTTATTTATCACTGCATACCTGGCACCTATATTAGTGTTTAGATCAAAGTTAATGCTCAGTAAGTATCTATTGCCTGGATGAGTAAGTATGTGAATAAATGAATGAATGAACTAGTGACATAGCCAAATATACTGAAGGGAAATGAATACTTTTACCTGCTGAGCCATCTGACCAGACCGGTCCCAAACTTTGACTTCCCAGAAGGCTCTGCACTGAGCACACCTGAGTGATGAAGAAGGGAGACTGGGATTGAGGCACCACTGTAGCTTATTTTCCCAGAACCCACCTCTCATCTCACCCTCTGTAGTCAATCTCAAGGGACTAATGTCACTGTATCCTGCCTGGTCTGTATATGTTGTCACAGATGAAGCATTTGAAATTTTTTGCCTGGGAATGGAGTGAAAGGCATTTTTAGAAATATTCAAAGCATGCCTCTTTGCTTCTCAATGAGAACCAAAGCTGAGGATGTGACGTTTATGGGACATGTCAGTGGAAAAGATTACTTTTCTTAAAATACATTTGTTAAATGATAGGTAAAACAGCAAGCGGATGGGAACCTACAACTGGGAGACATCACAGGAAGAGGGAAATATGAATTTTATTATAAACACATGTATTTTATTATTTCTCCCAGTGAGGACCAGGGCTGGGAATCTGCAGCTGTGAAAGGGCAATGAGAGAAAGCAGTATTTTTAGCCATGTCACTGTAAAATATACCTTCTCCTGCACTGCTGCAAGTTCTTTAAACAAGACCCTCTTGGAGTCTCAGCACAGCAAAGATGAATATCCATATAAAACAAATGACTAGGAGGAAGCCCTTCCTCCTGTCCTGGAAAACACCATCTGAAATAGAACTTGGCTTGTCCCCAGACCCACCCAGACCCAGCTTGTCCCCCAGACTTGAGCAATCATGCTGCTGTTCTTCCCAACATGAACCTTGGAAATCACCCATGACACCCTCATCTCTCACAATTCTAGAACTACCTGCAGTTAAGCCCCGTTGGTTGTTTTTCCAGAAGCCTCTCTGATTGAGTGTAAATAGAAGCAACCATGCTGTTGGGGTTTCCTATAGGCTTTGGACATACTAATACCTTTGACTGGCCACCACTATCACCACCACCATTACAGAGACTACTTGCGCAGTAAGAAAGCAAGAGAATCAGTCCCAGTTTACAATATCTCCAAGGGCATTTTAGTTTGACTCTACAAAGTGTTTTGCTAGGCCTGGGGAGGCAGTTCAGTTGGAAGAGTGCTTGCCTAGTATGCATGAGTCCTGGGTTTAATTCTTAGCAGCACATAAAATTGAGCATGTTGATGCATATCTCTAATCCCAGCACTCAGAAGGGAGGTGAAGGTAGTAGATGGATCAGAATTTAAGGTTATCCTCAACTACCCTGCCTCAAATAAGCAAACATACAAATATACATACAAACCACAACACTTTACTAATAGAATATACCTAAGAGTAAACTTTTTCTCCCTCTGTCTCTCTCTCTCTCTCTCTCTCTCTCTCTCTCTCTCTCTCTCTCTCTCTCTCTCTCTGCATGTGTGTATATGGTATGTGTGATGTATGTTTGTGGACATGCTTACACATGCATGCAGATGTACATGTTCAAGTCAGAGGTAAATATGAGGTATTTTCTTCTATTATTTTCTTCTTCTCCTCCTCCTCCTCCTCCTCCTCCTCCTTCTTTTTCTTCAACTTCTCCTTCTTCATTATTGTTATTAGTTTTTTGAGACAGGACTTCTCTGTCTAACAGCCCTAGCTGTCCTAGAACTCACTCTGTAGACCAGACTGGCCTCAAAATCACAGAGATTCACCCACCTCTACCTCTTGAGTTCTGGGATTAAAGGCATGCACCACCCGCCTCCTGGCTCATCCTTACTTTAAAAAGTATCATTGCTGTTAGTATCCATGTGTGATGAGTGTGTGTGAATATAGCCACACACGTGCCACAGTGGAATATGGAAATCAGAGCAGAGTATTCCACAAGTCAGCTTCCCCCCTCCGCCATGAGCTCCAGGGACTGAAGTCAGCCCCAGCTTGTTCAACAAGCGCTTTTATCTGCTGAGCCATTTCACTTCTTCACTGGCCCAATTATCTTATTTTTTCAAACAAGATATCTCACTGAGAGCTGAAGAGATGGCTCAGAGGTTAAGAGCACTGGCTGCTCTTCCAGAGGACCTCAGTTCAATTCCCAGCAACCACATGGTGGTTCACAAACATCTGTAATGAAATCTGTGCCCTCTTCTGCCTTGCGGGCATACATGCAGGCAAAATACTGTATACATAATAAATAAACAAAATCTTAAAAAAAAGATATCTCACTGAACCTGTATCTTGATGGCCAGCTACTTTTGCCAAATCAAACCATTAATCTCCAGAGATCCTCTTGTCACCAAACCCCACCATGCTTAACCTTTTACATGTATGCTGGGGGATCCAAACTCAAGTCCTAATATTTGTATAGCAAGCCCTCTACCCACTGAATCATCTCCTCAGTCCCCAGGAGAACTTTTCATATTTGTAAGTTATTTGCAATACTTAGTGTTGAACCTAGAGTCTCACACACAGGCACCTTATCACTAAATTATATTCCCAACTCTTAATTTTCCCTTTCAAGATAGGGTCTGGCTGGGCAGTGGTGGCACACACCGTTAATCCCAGCACTTAGGAGGCAGAGGCAGGCGGATCTCTGTGAGTTTGAGGACAGCCTGGTCTGCAGAAAGAGTTCCAGGACAGCCAGGACTACACAGAGAAAAAAAAATGTGGGGGGGGAATCTGTTCAAGTTGCCTCGTTGGGTCTTGAATTCACTCTGCAGCACTGGCAGGGCTTGAACTTGTAATCCTCCTGCCTCCACTTCTTGAGTAGCTAGGACTAGAGACCTATGCCGCCAGGCGCTGTGGAGAGAAGGCCTTATGGGACAGGATGTGAGGTGGGTGACAACAAGTTCTTTGTTCAGGCCATTTCCCCGGCAGATAGAGCTGCTGTTGAGAGGGTGAAAAACTTCCATCATGCCCCTCAGTCTGCTTGTCCCCTTAAGCCAAGAAGCTGCTGCTTCTTTGTGGCATCCTGGACCAAAAAAGCCTGGAGCAAGTGGGAGTGACAGGCACTTTATTACTGGCATGTCATCGCCTACAGGGGTCTGCTCTGCCAGCAAGAATGCCATTTCTCCAGCCACTTTGCAAATGACCGAATTACGGGTTTGCTCAATCTTTCACGCTGCCAGGCGCAACATTGTTGTCTGCTTCTCTCATTACCCTTGGCATGGTTTCTACCCTGGGGAAGGAAGAATTCTCGGGGACTTGCTTCTCCCTAGGGGCTCTAAAATATGCCTTGTCTTCAAATGAAAATTATCTGTGGTCTCGGAAAACTGTTACCTTTACCCTTGCCCACACACCCATGGCACTATTGGGGTCTCAGCCCTGGGCAAAACACTGAAGGCCACATTCACATTCTGGTTCTAGTTTTCAAACTGTTTCTTAGTGAAATATTGTCATTTTGGGAAACAATTCTGTCAGGAAGTCATTTCAGGCACACACACACACACACACAAATCCACAGTATTCCCCACAAATAACAAACACCCTGTGAAGCCCTTCGGTGGGACTCCAAGAACTGCCATTTGGAAGGGAAGTCAGGAAGTGGAGCATAAACATCTGGTGTTGGATAGGGCTGGCCTGGAGGCTGCTTGCAGATGTGAAAAACCATAGGCTCCAGGGCCTGGCCCTGGAGCACCTTCTCTTTGCTGTTTCTCAGGACTGTTTTTTTTTTTTTTTTTTTGGCTTCTGAGGTATTGAGTCATCCAGTCCTCATTTAACACTAGAGATCTTCCTCAGACATGTGAACTATTTATCAAGGTGATAAGCCATTTCACTGACTTACCTCCCCCCTTTATTTTTTTTAATTAGCCCAAGTGCTAATTTGCTTTGAAATTCTTTGAATAATTAGTGCTGGGAGGTTCTGAGTCCTTCAGAAAGATTCTTTTGAAAGCCAGTTTCCTAATTCTCACTGGTTCGTTGGGCACTTTCAGGAGTGGAGTACCATGGTGGGTTCCTTACCTTTCTTTCCTGCAACATGTGTGAAAACAAGCACATGGGCATCAGGAGTGTCTAAGCAAGATGCTGCTGACAGCAATGGGCTCTTTCCAAGCAGCTTTCAATGAAACGGCCCCACACATTTGATCAAAAATTAACTACTTAACATCTCCAGCACACCTGCATCCTGACTCACAGCCATCAGCTAGCTCTCCCTGGATGAAATGTCAGCCCAGATAGAGTAACATTCCCATGCGGAAGCTGTAATTGCAGGAGTTGAACATTGATGGACAGTTTTTGGTTAACATCCAAGATTTTACACTGTAATGAGATCTTCACTGGAGACCCAATTGGTTCCCAACCTTCTCTGCTTTTCCATCTAATTGGAAAGGTGATGCTTGCCGGCATATTTCTCAAGTGAAGGCTAGGATTTATAAGGTATATTCTGTTTGCCACTGGCTGGACATGATGGCACACATGCCTGTAATCTCAGCACTTAGGAGATGCAGCAAGAAGTTTGGGAGTACTAGATCATCCTTGGCTACATAACAAGTGGGAATCCAGCCTGAGATACATGACACCCTGTCCCCCACAAAAACAAAATAAAATAAGAACCAGGGATTAGTTCAGTTTGTAGAATACATGTCTAGTGTCTTAGGATTTCTATTGTTGTGAAGAGACACCATTTCTTATACAGGAAAACACTTAATTGAAGTGGTGGCTCACTTACAGTTCAGAGGTTCAGTCCACTATCATCATGGCAGGAAGCATGGCGTGATATAGACAAACATGGTGCTGACTACATCTTGATCAGAACTTCAACATTGAGCAAAGTGTGAGCAAAAGAGACCTCAAAGCCTGCCCCCCACCCCGCCCAGTGACACACTTCCTCCAATAAGACTGTGATGGTATCTTGTTTAACAAATAAAGTTTGCTTGAAGATCAGAGGGCGGAGCTAGCCACTAGCTAACCATAGAGGCCTGGAGGTCTGTACAGACAGACAGCAAGTAAGATGGCTGGGCTGAGAGAGGAATGTAGGTGGGAGGAGACAGGAACTCAGTCTTTTTTCGTCTAGGAAGTTGAGGAGGTAAGGTGTGGCTTTCAGCATTTGACCCTATATCTGACTCCCGGCTTTTATTATTAAGACCTATTAGAACTCATGCTACAAAGATCATACCTACTTCAACAAAGTCACACCTCCTAATAGTGCCATTTCCTATGAGCTTATGGGGGCCAGTTACATTCAAACTACCACACCTAGCATGCACAATACCTTGGGTTGCACCTCCCACCATGAAAACTGAGCAAGGTTGGGCATACAGGTAATCCCAGTACTCAGGAGGTGCAACCAGCAGGATCATTCGAGGTCATTGTAGCTATATATGGAATTTGAAGTCTGCCCAGGCTACTTGAGACACTGTTGTGGGATATTTGAAACATCCTACTATGTATTGTACCAAAAATAAATAGAGCCATTAACATGGCTCAATGGGTAAAGGTGCTTGCCCAATAAGCCTAGGGCCCTGAGTTCAATCTCCTGCCACTCCTAAGAGGCTCTCATCTATGTACATGCCTGTGCTCATGTACACACAACAATAATACATAAAATTTAAATATGAGTCAAGCATGGTGGCCCACATTTTTAACCTCAGCACTCAAGAGGCAGAGGCAGGTGGCTCTCTGTAAATTCAAGGCCAACCTGATCTACATAGTGAGTTCCAAGATAGTTAGGGCTACATAAAGAGACCTTGTCATAAAAGCCAAAATGTTTTAAAGAAAACTTATGTAAGGCTAACTAAATAAAATGTAAGGCCAGCATGCTGTGCTGAGGGGTATAGTTGGTGGAGGTTCTCAGCAAACGTTGAAAGCTCAAAGTGGAGGCAAAAAGTAATGGAATTCATTTTGAATGGTAAACTAATCCCCAGATATTAACTAAGATGCTCAGGAAATAACCTATACCATGCTTGCTACCACCCTCGGCAAAACAGAATGTAGCCAGATCCTTGGAACTAAAGCACAGTGAGAGAAGTCAGTAAGAGAATCCAAAGGAAAAGATGACTCCAGAAAGGACAAGTAAAAACCCCTTAGCTGGAGAGCATCCCACAGCACATGGCCTCACTTCTTCTTCCTATCATTTCATGTTCTAATACGTGGAGAGGTCCTCTTACCTCACGCTGAAAGGTGCTTTCCCTGTCATCAAAATGGCAAGGTTCTGGAAATTCAATTTGCACCAGACACATTAGGAGTGGGATTCTATTTGAACTGTTGGATTAGCTGGTTTTTGTTGTAGAATACATATTTTTTAACCAGGCAAAGATGTATTATATTTGTTCATGCTGCATTTGCTAACTATGTAAAGATGTGTTGCATTTGCATTAATTAAATAAAATTACCCTGGGCTCAGAAAGTTAGAATAGCAACTGGCTAACTTAATGTTTGTTGTCATCCTGGTAGCACCTCCCTTACACACTGCCCCGACTAAAAACCCCATGTTGAGTGCAAACTTGTACAGCCACTTTGGAAATCAGTATGGTGACTTCTCAAAAAATTGGGAATCTATCTATCTCAATAACCAGCAATACCACTCTTGGGTATATACCCAAAGAATGTTCAATCATACCATAAGGACACTTGCTGAACTATGCTCATAGCAGCTTTATTTATTTATTTATTTATTTTGTTTTTTTTTGAGACAGGGTTTCTTTGTAGCTTTGGAGGCTGTCCTGGAACTCCCTTGGTAGTCCAGGCTGGTCTCGAACTTACAGAGATCCGCCTGCCTCTTCCTCCCGAGTGCTGGGACTAAAGGCGTGCACCACCAACGCCCAGCGGCAGCTTTATTCTTAATAGCTAGAACCTGGAAACAACCTAGATGCCCCTCAACCAAAGAATAGATAAAGAAAACGTGGTACATATACACAGTGGAGTTATTACTCAGCTGTAAAAATAATGACATCATGAAATTTGCAGGCAAATGGATGGAACTAGAAAAAAATCATCCTGAGTGAGGTAACTCACACTCGGAAAGACAAACACAGCATGTACTCACTCATAAGCAGATAAAAGTTGTAAAGTAAAGGATAACCAGACTACAATCCACAGCTCCAGATAAACTAGGTAATAAGAAGGACCCTAAGAGGGTTGTATGCATTACCCATGGAAGTGGAAATAGATGAGATTTCCTGAGTAAACTGGGGGCAGGGAGGTGATAGAGGGGAAGGGATAGGGGTGAGAACATGAAAGAATGGAATGGTTGAGTTGGGAAACAGACAGAATGGGAGAACAATGAAAGAGATATCTTGATAGAGGGAGCCATTATGGGGTTAGGGAGAAACCTGGTGCTAAGGAAATTGCCAGGAATGCACAAGGACGACCCAAGCTAAGATTCTTCCAATAGAGACAGCTGAACAAAAATCATGGAAACTCACAAGATCAAGGCCTCACAAATGCTATGGAAGAAATCTACCACTGTGACAGTGTTAATTGTCAACTTGACAGAATCGAGAATCACTTGGGAGATGGGTCTCTAGGTATGTCTATGAGGGATTATATTTATTATGCCAATGGATGTAGGAAGACCCATTTTAATTATGGGTGAGATCACATTCCCTAGACAGGGTCCTGGACTGTTTAAACTGGAGAAAACAACCTAAGCACTACCAAGCATTTTTCTATCTGCTTCTTGACTATTGATGCAATGTGACCAGAAACTTCAACCTCCTGCTGCTTTGACTTCTCTGTCATGATGAACTGTACCTTGAACTATGAGCCAGAATAAGCCCTTTCTCCCTTAAGTTGCTTTGGTCGGAGCATTTTTATCTAAGCAGTAGGAAAAGAAACTAAGGTGGTGGCGCACACTTTTAATCCCAGATCTTCAGAGGCAGAGGCAGGCGGATCTCTGTGAGTTTGAGGCCAGCCTGGTCCACAGAGTGAGTTCCAGGACAAACAAAGCTACACAGAGAAACCCTGTCTCAGAAAAAACAAAAAAGAAAAGAAAAAGAAACCCTGTCTTGAAAAAACAAATGAAAGGAAGGGAGGGAAAGAGGGAGGGAGGAAGGGAGGGAGTGAGGGAGAGAGAGAGAGAAAGAGAGAGAGAGAGAGAGAGAGTAATACCTTTCAAACTCAAGAAGTCCATCTCCCATTCTCAGACTAATTCGTTGCTTCATGAACGTCCACCCAGTCACTTACATCTAAAACTTGGCAGTCATCTTTGACACATTTCTGAATTGTCACTTTTTATCAGTTAGATCCTCTCGAAAAACAACAACAAACTATAGAGCATGAGAGTCCATTCATGTAGTTAAAGAGTGACAACATTAAGCTGTAGTGCTAACTTTGAGATTAGTGACCATCTTTGGAGGGGGGCATGTGACTGGGAAAAGAGAGGTAAGGGGATGTCTAGAATACTTTTTGTCGTTTGTTTGCTTTAAGAGATGGACTTATTATAAGGCCTCCCAGTCCTCAGTGTACCAAGATGGCCTTGAACTTCTGATTTTCTGTTTCCACTTCCTACTTGGGTGCTGGAATTATAGCTGTGTGCTGTCACATCCAGTTTTTTAGTGTTGGAGGTAGAACCCAGGGTATTGTATGTACTAGGCAAACACTCTATCAACTGAGATACAGTCTCGGTCCATTATGTTCTATTTCTTGATCTAGATAATATTGCATTGGTGTGTTCAGATGTGAAAATGCATCAATGTTTTATTATGCCTCATTAAAGACTTTAAAAACCCCTACTTTGAACAATATCAATCATCATTTCAACTTTTAAAACTTCTTCTGTTATGGACTAGAGCAATGCTTGGTGGTTAAGAGCACTGGATGTTCTTCCAGAGTTCCAGAGTACAATACCTGGCACCTACACGTCATCTAACAAACTGTCCGTACTCAAGTTTCGGTGAATATGATGCCCAATTCCCATCTCCAAAAGCACTGCATGCCTGCAACACAGATATACATTCTGGCAGAAACACTCACACACACACACACACACACACACACACACATACACACACACACACACTTACTTGCTGGGTGGTGGGAGGAAGAGGGGGCAGAGACCTCTGCCTGCCTCAAAAAAAAAAAACAAAGCAGAATTTCCTTTGCCAGACTGGGGATGGGGATGGGTAGGATGGCACATGCCTTCAGTCCCAGGACTTTAGAAGCAGAGGCAAGCAGTTGCATCTCTGAGTTCAAGGCCAGTCTAGTCTACAGAGTGAGTTACAGGACAGCCAAGGCTACACAGGGAAACCCTGTCTTGAAAAATAAAATAAATAAATAAAGGGTAAAAATTAAAAGGAAAACCAAAAAAGGACTCCTATGCTGGGTGTGATGGCACCTCTAACTCCAGCATTTCAAAGGCTGAGACTGGAGGATGCTGAATTCAAGGTCACTCTAAGCTACTTAGTGAATTAGAAGCTAGCTAGCTTGGCTTACTCTATGTGTAGAATAGTAGCTGTGGAGATGCTCATCTATGCCAACATCAGAATGTCTTTTCTTAATCACTGCTAGGCCTTATTTTTGAGACAAGACCAATTACAGACCCTGGAATTCATCATTTCAACTAGACTGGATGCCCAACCAGTTATCCAGATGTAGCTTTTGCTGCTTCCCAGTGCACTACCACACTCGGCTTTTTGTTGGGGTACTGCAAATCGAAGCTCTGGTCCCAAACAGGACCCCTGTGGTTTTGTGTTATGTGTATGCATCACTTCTGTTCTTTTGCACAGCTATTACTGTTGGTTCTTGAATGGTATGTTTCTGGTCTCCAAACTGGACCAGCATTACATCTATGCCTTTCCCTCAGTATTCAGTTCCTTTACCATAGCAAAGCCAAAATCTCACCACACCTTTCTCTAACACCCTGAAATTTTTGATGCTACTTCTTCAAAGAGCAATAGTCACAACAAATTGGAAAATAAAGCTTGAGAATTGGTTCAGTGGGGACTCCTGTAACTGAGTAATAGTGTTGGATGGTGATATCATGAACAAAAATCTGAAGAGCAAGAAAATGCAAGCAATCCTAGGAGGAAAGTAAAGAGCTCAAATATACACAGTCTGGGGTTGATGGCTGCCAAACTGGGTGGAGGTTCCAGGTCAAAATATCTAATCAGATATTCAACATTACCAACAAGCTGATAGATATGGAAGAAGAGTAGTGAATATCTCACACCTACCCAAAGGGAGATGGCCTCTAAATAAAGGTAAGTGAATGCTCATCTTCTCATCTGGTAGTCTGGTTCTGAAGGAAGTTACACCCTTTCTATGGTGGATAGGACCTGAAAAGTCTCAAATACTTGCTGTGCCCCACAATGTGCTGTGCCTTCTCCCCGACATGTATATTTAGCACTGCTCAGGACGTGTAACTAGAAAGAGTACCCAGGAGCCATAGTTACTCAAAACATCTTGCAGAGTTGTCTGACATATCTAGTCTGCCTTGGACTCTAATGCTGGGAATTCCTACCATCATGGTTTCTAAAAGACAGAAGATGGAGAAAACAACAAGAAAAACAAACAAACAAATGCACAAACATCTCAACCCTCAGCTCCTTCCCATGTAGTTACTGAAGCAAGAAAAACAAGAGACTGTTACTTCTACTCTATTATTCTATGTGGTAAGGGCAGGAAATAAAGGCCCTTCTGTGGGCCGCACCCTCAGAGGTACTGTGTCTCTGGACCATCTTTCTTTAGATACAGAGCATCATATTTCAGTATTCCTCTGTTGAAGGCAGTAACAACATAGTATTAACACTATGCTCCTATTTTAGTCTAAGAAATGCTTCTCAGAGTTAGGAGATTTGGCTCAGAGGGTAAGAGAATTTGCTGCTCTTTCAGAGGGCCTGGGTTCAGTTCCCAGCACCCACATGGTGACTCATAGCCACCTGTAACTGTAGCTCCAAGGGATCCAGTACCTCTGTACACACACACACACACACACACACACACACACACACACACACACACACAGAGAGAGAGAGAGAGACAGAGACAGAGAGACAGAGACAGAGAGAGACAGAAAGAGAGAGAGACAGAAAGAGGGGGGTCGGAGGAGGCAAAACACACTTACACATAAAATAAAAAAACAAAAAATATTCGAAATATATGTGTCAGGACTGGGGATGTAGCTTAGTTGGTATAGTGCTTGCCTAGCATATGGGAAACCCTGGGTTAGATCCCAGCACCTCGTAAACCAAGCATGGTAGTTCATGCCTGTAGTTCCAGCACTTTAGAAATTCAAGGTCCTTATCTACATAGTGAGTTCCAGGTCAGTCTAGGATACATGAGATCCTGTTTAATAAAAGAAAAAAAGAACAAAAAGAAAAATGAAGTGCAATTATTTCTAGGTAGATTTGTGTTCTTTATTACATAAAATTGTATATGAGTATACCTGAGGTAAATCCCTTGAATTCCTTTTTTATTAAAAAAATTGACATACCCTCACAAAGCCTCAGCGGGTGAAGCCTGAGCTCAATTCCTGGTGCTCAAGAAAAGGTAGAAGGAGAGAACAGGCTCCCCATAGTTGTTCTCTGATCTCTACCCTCAAAATGTGGCATGTGCACCCCCACATACACCACACACTAATTAATGACTTAATTAATGTCACATGGAAATGAGCTTCCCTTCTAGTATGGAATAATAAGTTATTAACAGATTCCCTTCCTTTAAGATAACAATGAAAAATTCTAGGGAAAATATGCAAAGGCAAAAATAAATAAAAGAAACCTGGAGTCTCCTAAGAATGGAAGGTAAGGAACAGGTCAACTTTGAAACTACAAAGTGAGGAGTGAGCTTCCTCTTTTTACAGCTTTACTAGAGCCTACTACTGCAAGAAGAAACCTAAACCTCTCCTAGGAAAGCTGCCATCCTTCTGTCCTGAAGAGCAAGGTGTCAGACCGCATGGTAACCACAGTCATTGGAACAATGCTCAGGGTATCTAGAAAGGAGAAGGCAGATCAAGGAAGTAACGTATCCTGTCCCTAAACTGTGTTATGAATCATGAGTGATGAATCATATATGTTCAGGGTACATTCTGGTTACCTTAAAGGTTAAAGCTTGTAACTGATATTTAAGTTTATGTCCACCATAAATGAAGCAAAATTTGTACTCTAAGGTTAAGCTTACTTTAAAATTAACAATAACTACATTCTTTGGAGGAATATACCATAATCAAGAGTTTCCACAAGGCACCAGTTTATATGACAAATATATAATACAAAATTATTTAATGTTTTAAAAAGCCGGGGGCATGTGACCTACCACTTTAAAGAGAAAAAATAGCAGTCCAGTTCAACCTTGAGATGGCCCAGATAAGAGAATTGTCAAACAAGATGGTTAAAGTGATTAGTATAGCTTTGATGAATGGTAAAAAGGGACTTTCAAGAGAAGAAATCAGAACTATGAAAGGTCAACCAAATGCTCAAACTAACAAACAAACAAACAACAAAAAGCATGAAAGGGGATACCGAATGGACTTAAGCAGAATGCAAACAATAAATGAAAACTTTCTAATCTTTTAACATCTTTAGCCATGAGGTAAATGCAATTCAAACTAAACTGAGATTCT
Source organism: Mesocricetus auratus (assembly GCF_017639785.1). Lineage (NCBI taxonomy): Eukaryota > Metazoa > Chordata > Mammalia > Rodentia > Cricetidae > Mesocricetus > Mesocricetus auratus. The sequence goes on along the minus strand of NW_024429188.1, from coordinate 100,825,570 downwards.
ATCTTCCTCAGTAAGAATGACGGATGATTGTCAAGAAAATGACTAACAACAAATCCTGAGCAGGATGTGGAGAAATGGAAATCCTTACATATTGTTGGTAGGAATGTGAATTAGTCAAGACATCATAAAAATCAATACAGAGGTTCTTTTCAAAGCTAAAAACAGCGGGGCAGTGGTGGCACACACATCTTTAATCCCAGCGCTTGGAAGGCAGAGGCAGGTGGATCTCTGGAGTTCGAGGACAGCCTGGTCTACAGAATGAGTTCCAGGACAGCCAAAGCGACACAGAGAAACCTTGTCTTAGGGAAAGAAGTGTTACATGTGCAAGGCCCTGGATTATATATGTGTGTGTGTGTGTGTGTGTGTGTGTGAGAGAGAGAGAGAGAGAGAGAGAGAGAGAGAGATGAAAGAGCCAGAGGGAGTGGATGGAATCAGGTTCACTGCAGGCTCATATTCATTACCAGTTCCTCTGAGAAATAGAACTCAAATTTTGATAACCAGTTGGTTTTCAGGGGCCCTGAAAAAGAGCCTGGGCTAGTTCCCTTAGATTCTTCTGATCTCAGGCTGTTACATCCTCAGCATATTCTACAGTTATTTGAGGTAAATCTATTGTTATTATGGTTATTATTTGGTTCCTTTTTTCTTTCTGGTTTTTCGAGACAGGGTTTATTTTTGAGGCAAGGTCTCAGGCTGGCCTCAAAATCAATATGTAGCTATGGCTGACCTTGAACTCATGATCCTACTACTACTTTCCAAGTGTTACATTTGTTTATGCTGCAGAATATTACTTTAACTATTTGAAGGTGTGCTACATTTGTTTATGCTGCATTTAATGATGAAAAGATGTATTGCTGTTTCACCTTTCCTGCCTAAGGCACCTGATTGGTCTAATAAAAAGCTGAACAGCCAATAGCCAGGCAGAGGAGGGATAGGTGGGGCTGGCAGACAGAAAGAATAAGTAGGAGGAGGAATCTAGGATCTAGAAGAGAAGGAGAAGAAGAAGAGAGGAGAGAACGAGAGTGATGCCTGGGGCCAGCAGCCAGCATGGAGACAGCAAGAAAGTAAGATATGCAGAAAGGAAGAAGGAAGGAAGGAAGGTAAAAAAAACACCGAGGCAAAGTGTAGATAGAGAAACAGTTTCAAATAAGAGCTAAGATAAGGCTACTCATTCAAAACTAATAATATTTCACCATGTCATTCTTTGGGAGCTGGTTGATAGCCCAAAAGAAAGTCTTGTACACCCAAGTTCTGGGTTTATCGGTGTGTGCTACCATGCTTGGTTTATGTAGTCATTCCTGAGAACTACAAGCAAGAAATGTGGGCAGGAGGGGCATGAAACCAGGTCGGTGCAAAGGCCATAGAAAAACTGTTGTAGTAAAGACATTTTCAGGGCCAACCATGGATAGGATCAGGGCTATGCCAGTTGTGGTGGTGAATGCTGATAGGAATTGCTGAAGGAGGCAGGAGCAGGAAGATCACGAGTTTGAGGCCCACCTGGGCTCAAACAAAAAAGGAGGAAAAAGAGTTCAAGACCAGTCTGGGCTACATGAGATGCCGTCTCAAAGATTTTAAAAGAAGGGAGAATTCATCAGTAGTCAGTAGTTCTGTCTCTATAATAAATGCAAAGAGCTCATACAGGGCAAATAATATCAAGGGGATAGATAGTTGCATTTTCAGGAAGATGAGATACCAGCAAGACTTCCAAATATAAAATCAGTGGTTGGAAAGGATTTATTTAATCAACCACCTAGATATAAAATGTATGAAATGGCTTCAAGGACTTAGAAAACAGAACAATGTATTACTATTCAGAAATCACAGAGTGCCAGTAAAGCCACAAACAAATTCCTATTATAAAAGACAAGGCTAACGTCTCCCTTCCCTCTCTGTAATGAATGGAGGCTTTAGCCAGTGCTGTCTGTGAGCTTGCCCAGATTGATCCTTTCCTAAGCACCTGAGGGAGGCCATGCGTCATGACTTCTCCTGAGGTCAGTTTGTACTACATATCCAACGTTGTTCTTGCATTTGTCCACATAGAGTGAGTGTGCATTGCATCTCTTGGCACCCAGAAGCCAACTAACCGTATCAGGGTTTTAAAATGTGGATTAGTTTCAAATTAAATGTGCTCATTACATTTGAATGGAAGAGATAGATATTAGTTGAAAGTTGATACAAGAATAATTTCCTTCTAAGTAACTTTTAAAAAGCTCGGTGTGGTAGTGTCCATATTTAATCCCAGGACTCCTGGGGCAGAAGCAGACAAATCTCCAAGTATGCATGGTTTTCAGGTCAGCAGAATCTATGGAATGAAGCCCTGTCTTCAAAATGTGAAAGAGTCAGGTAGTGATAGCACGCAATTATAACCCCAGCACTCAGGAGGCAGAGGCAGTGGATCTCTGTAAGTTCAAGGCCAGACTGGTCTACAGAGTGATTCCAGGTCAGCCAGAGCTTTTACACAGAGAAGCCCTGCCTTGATAAACCAAAAGAAGTAAATTAATAATGTGAAAGGAAGATTTTGGTTTCTTGAGATAGGGTTTCTCTGCGTAGTTTTGGAGCCTGTCCTGGCACTCGCTCGGTGGACCAGGCATGCACCACCACTGCCTGACTAAGGTGTGAATTCAGGTTGTCAGGTTTGTGTGGCAAGCACCTGTACCTTTATTGACTGAACTAGCTCACCAGACATAAGAATTTCTTTTGTGTGGCTGAGGCTTGAGCCCTCAACCTCCTACATGCTAACGCTCCAGCATTTTACCACTGGGGAAGCCATCAGCTTCTTAGGAAAATGAACTTAAGTCACAATGCTGCTGACAGATTGTGATTAAAACGTTGCCTTTGGCTGGGCGTTGGTGGTGCACACCTTTAATCCCAGCACTTGAGAGGCAGAGGCAGGCAGATCTCTGTGAGTTTGAGGCCAGCCTTGTCTACAGAGCGAGTTCCAGGACAGCCTCCAAAACAATACAGAGAAACCCTGTCTCGAAAAAAAAACAAATGAACAACAACAAAAAAAACTGTTGCCTTTGTACAATATTGGTATAAATTAGTTTATTTTCTTTTTGACGTAGTGTCTGCTCTATAGTCTAGGCCAGCCTTGAATTTATAACCATCCTTACTCAAGCTCCCAAGTCCTCAGATTATGGGCAGATAAAGCTACAAACAGCTTTTGGGTTAATTGTCTCCTTCTTCCCCTTCCTTCTCCTCCTCTTTTTTTTTTTAGACCGGGCCTCACTATGTGTCCTAGAACTCTATCCATAGATCAAACTGACTTCAAACTCACAGAGATCTGCTTGCTTCTGCCTCCCCAGTGAGTGTTAGGATTAAAGATGCATGCCACCCAGACTGGCCATAGTTTAACCGTCTTGAAAAGCAACACTTTACGAGGAAATAAACAAAAATGTTAACATTACTCTTGTGAATTTTATTAACTGAAAAAAGCAATCAAAAGCTCTATATACTGAAGCATTTGATTCACTGTTACTCTAAATACTATAATAGTGAAAACAACCATTACAATAAGAGGGAAATGATTAGGAAAATCACTTTCCATTAATGCAATAGAACATTAGAAAGCCATTGAAATATATTACGTAAGAAAATAAGTAACAGTACAGACATGCTCATTCTGGTGTACAGTAGCAAAAGCAAATTACAAAATTACATGTTTATCATGGTATGACTGTGAACATACACACACTAACTGATTTGAGAGAACATACTTACCGTTTCCTATGTAGCGGATGTGCTAGTTAAAGGACTTACAGAGGTGAAGATATGGACACATGCACCCACTCAAGAAGGTTAATCCTATGTGGAAGACAGTCTTGCAAGAAAACTGCAAGATGTTGTACCACAAAATTATTTTGGAAGGCAGAAGGAACATTAAGCTTGCTGAAGAAGTCAATGAAGACTTACCAGATGGGGTAAAACAATATGATGTGAGGACAGGTTTCTTGTTTTTGTTTTTTCGTGTGTGTCTATGGGGGGGTTGAGACAGGGTTTCTCTGTGTAACTGCCCTGGATGTCCCAGAAGTCTCTCTGTAGATCATGATGGCCTTGAACTCGCAGACCTCTGCTTGCCTGTGCCCCCTGAGTGCTGGGATTAAAGGTATTTTTGTGCTTTTTGCGTTTTGATGTTTTAATTATTAAACTGGGTCACATAAGACCATTTCCATGCAAGTACATAATGTAATTTTGAGCACATCTCCCCTTCCTGTCAGTCCTTTCTTCTGCTAAATGCTTCTCCCATAAGGGGCTAGGACATCCAAGTTCTATCCCCAGCACTACATAAACAGGGTGCTGCGGTGGACCCCTAACCTCAGCATTCTAGGGGAGAAGGCAGGGGGGTCAGAAGTCCCGGGTCACTCTCAGGTACAGAGCTAGTTTCAGATCAGCCAAGGGTGCATGACACCCTGCCTCCAAATAAGGAACAACAACAAAACATTTAAGAGTTTATATAACTACAAAATGAATGGTGGGAGTGTTGCTCATTGGTAGAGTCTTTCCCTAGCATGTTTACGCTTTTGAGTTCTTCTGTAGCATGAAAAAAAAACGTGTCAAAAATGAAACCTGCATTCGGTTTTATGTGAAGCGAATCTCAACAATATTGTACACATAAAGGACAATTAAAAAGATTCCCTGGGCATCCTTCCCACCTATTTCTCACATAAAAGGGGGCTGGCCCAGCAGTTCTGGCTTGTGGGCAGGCAGCAGAGTCTAGGCTTCCCATCATGACACCACACCACACCTGAAATACCCAGCCTTCCAAGCAGAAGAGCTTTCCCAGCTCCCACGGTGAGGGCTGCACAGATAACCACAGGAAAAACGCCTCTCGCCCACACAGAGGCTGGGGCCGTCCACAGCAGATTCCTGGGGATGGGGCCGAGATAATCCAATGCCCTTTCATGGGGTGACTGGCGCTCCTAAGTGGTGCTGTACAGGGCTCTTCCTCAGGCCCTCAAAGGAAGTAAGGAGCTGCTCTGCACCAGCCTGGGGCTGGAGAGAGGGCTGCAGAGATTTGGATGAAGGATAACTCCATTAACTCCTTAGTGCCCGGTCCTCAGTTCTCCAACCAGCAGCTTGGTGGAAAGGCATTGCCTCAGCCCCTCCTCCATAGGCACGCTTTCAGAATCTGCATTTTAATAAGCTCCCCAGGTGATTAGGGTACGCATTGAAGTCTGAGAAGCGTTTGTGAAAGGCAGAAGGGAGTGATCCTCCATTTGCAATCGAGTTCTTGCGACAGCAATGGTAATTGCAGGCTTACCTCTGAACGGAGAAGACCAGACTGGTGTGGCTAAAAGCAAGTTTCTTGCAGCCCAGCCTTCTAAAATGCTCAAAGCTGGGATGCCAGAAGACCTTGTGTTTGTGATAAGCATCCATAACCCTGGAAATGTCTGTGTTTGTATTCCCTACTATCTTCCCTTAAGGTTAAAAGGCCAGGACTCAAAGTGCACATATAAGGAGAGAAAATGGCATGTAATTAATGAGCACAGACTCTTAAGGAAGTAGGCAAGCTTGCCTTCTAGGCCCAGTATTTCCACTAACCTCATATTTGGGCTTAGTCTGGTCATGTGAGTTCTGTGAGTCTCCGTTTCTTCATCTGTTTTTAACCACGATAGTAAAGATCCTCTTGGAATTGTTGAAGATCCAAAATATGCCTAGGAAATACTAAGTACTCAGTAAACCAGGCCCCTTTCCCTTTCAACCTCCCCCTCCTCCAGTGCCTACCTCCATCCTAGTACATTTTTCTTAGGAACCCATTGACTGTGTATTAGGTGATTGATCAAATTAATGGTCCTAGATGCAATTCATTTTAATAACTGACCTGCTCTTTTTTTCTAAATATCAAAGAAATCTTTCTTGCTAATGGAAACATTTTGGAAAGCCCAGGAAGGTACGATGAAATATCCTAAAGCTACGAAAGCCAGACATGGTGGCATATATCTATAATGGCAGTGCTGTGAAGGCTGAGACAGGCTGAGGGAAAGGTCAAGGCCAGTCTGAACTACATAGTGACATCTTGTTCCTCGATTTTGTTGTTGTTGTTGTTGTTCCTAATACAACTACTTAGGCACATAACATATTTATGGCAATGTTTTAGAAAATCTCCTTGTATTTTTGTGTATGTGTATGCATGTACAAGTGTACACATAATTAGCTATTTTAAGCAACTAAGTATGTATGTATACACACATAATAATTAGCTAATATAATTATACTGTTGTTTTACTCAAACGATCTCTAAAGAAAATGAGTCAGCTGGGTTTCCTTGCTTTCCAGGTGCTGAGTGTGGGGGTTCTGAACACCAGGTCTCAAAACAGCCAAACTGAGCTATTTCCCGATTCCGTGAGCAGCCTCTGTGAAGCCAACGACACAGGTTGTAGAACAGTGCTTTCAAAGACTATGTAGGAGAGGAAAAGGGAGTAATCCCTCTTCCTGCCCATCATAAAGGGGCCCAGCAGACACCCCTAATAACAAAAGACAGATTAACAAGGGGAAAGCATAGCAGATTGATTTCATCATAGTTTTATGTGAACTATCCACTTTTATACTGGGGTTTTATGAAGCACAGACAATCTTATAGAAATGAGATTGAACAAAAAGCTTAGAAGCAAATGCTAATAGACCAAAGGGGGAGACCCAGCACAGCCTGTCTGTTCAGATTCTTTTTGGCCTCTCTGCAGCATTCCTTCTGGGTATAGCTCCATTCTGTAATGGGGAGGGGGGTGATGGGTCTTCTGATCTGCTATCAGACAAGATAGGTCAGGGCATTTCTTTATGACTAGCTCCATCCAAGACAAAAAGACAGGGGAAGTCTAGAGTCATATTTTCAAGTTTTATGGCTGGCTTTAGGGGAGAGAGGTTCTGTTGCTATGTCCTGCCTTGGGGAAGAGGAATTCTGGTTTATATGGCCTGCCTTGGGAGGGGAGGAGGGGAACGGGAGAAGAGCTGAGAGACACTTGATTTCTCAGAATGCTTGAGAGCTCCTCACATTGGAGTGTTGTTTTTAGTTTTGTTTTTGATTTTGAACTCCAAATGTCACCACATATTTGAATTGGTAACCAGTATTCAACAGTCTCTGCTTCAAACCCGATGGCTTTTAAAAAGAGAAACAATGAGCCACTGAAAAAAAATGATGTGGAAACTGAGTTCTGGTTTTGCATCAGCTCTGGTTTTGTGTGCTGCAAAACCCCTCTAAAGCCCCACAAAGTAGAGGATGCTCTTGAATTCCGTATCCTCCTGTCTCCGCTTTCCCGGTGCAGAGATTGCAGGTGTATGCCCTCACGAATGACTTGAATTTCCTGCTTTAAAAAACTTTTTAAAAAACATGTATTTATTTTATTGTATTAGGGTTTACTTGCATGTATGTATGTGTACTACATGTATGCATAGTACCCGTGGAGACCAGAAAAGGGTATCAGATCTCTGGGAACTTGGGCTACAGATAGTTGTGAGCCACCATGTGGGTACTAGCTGAGCCTGGGTCTTCTTCAACAGCAACTCGTGCTCTGAACTGCTGAGCCATCTGTCTAGCTCCCTGCTTTTTCCCCTTTAACTGGGAGACAGGAAGCATTTGAAATTGAACACAAGGCAATATATTTTCATTGATCTAAGAGAGAGTAGAGCTTGTTTAAATGAACAAGACCCTCACAACCTCTATTCAATATGCTGGTCCTGGGACGAGTTGGAGGCTCATGGGGAACTCAGAGGTAGAACATATGCTTAGCATGTGTAGGACCCCGGGATTCATCTCCAGCACATAACACACACTCACTCACACACACACACACACACACACACACACACACACACACACAAGGAGTTGGACTCCTGAGTGAGGCAATAGCAAAGATTTCAGACATTGTTAAGGATTTTGAAACCAGAATGTTCGTGAGCATGGTGACACATACCTGTAATCCCAGTATTCTGGAAGTTAAATCCAGTCTGGAGTACAGAGTTTGTTCGAGGCCTTGGCAAGACCCTATCTCATAACTTAAAAAGAAGGCTGGGACTAGAACTTGGGGGTAATAGGCTTGCTTAGCAAGCCTTAAATTTGATGCCTTGTATATGGGGGAGGGCCATAAGTAAAAAAAATCATAATCTTCATTGTCTTGCTCAGCAGCCTTCATGGATGTCCCAATCAGACTGAAACTGAAATCCTGGCAAACCCCTGACCCCAGTCCTACAAGACTGTAGAGCTGTGAACCCCTGGTCTCTCTGGCCTTTCTCTTCTCAGACCTGAATCCAGAATGCTGTGGTCTGGTTGAAGAAGACTTCTCTTTCTTCATCCAAATATTGGTCTTGATTTGCATGATCCTGGGTTTGAAGCATGAAGGCCTAGTTCCAAATTTTCACTTCTACCATTTGTAACACATAAGTGACCTTGGCTTTGACATGAAACATCTCTGATCCTTGGTTTCCAAGTCTGTAAAGTGGGGATAATGAAACAATTTCCTCTTCTTGGATTATTTGGGAAATCATTGAGACAGTTTCCAAGAAGTGCTGGAGCACCAGTAAGGTAGGTTTTCAATTAAAAAGGAACATCTGAGATGTCACTGAGCTGTAGGGTATGTGTTTGGTATGCAACAAGTCCTACCGCCATCTCCAGCACACACAGAGAGGGACACAGGCTGTGGCAAGCTCCCCCTGCCCCAATACCTGAAACCAACTTGTTCTTTGTTTGCTTTATTTTAAGACAAGGTCTTCTTATATTGCCCAAGATGACCCCAAACTTATAATTCTCCAGAGGCTTCTCCTGACTGCTGGCATTACGGGAATTCACATCATGCCTGCCCCAGATTCTTATTTTTTTAACAAATCAAAACAATGCTTTTTTTATTTTTACCAAATCCTTGATACTAATTCCATGTTTAAACCCGTTTCTTTGCTTTCAAATTGTCCAAATAGTTACTTGTAGATACTTCTCACTCCTGAAGCTAGGACCGAGTTTTCAACCCTTAAGCCTCTCTCCCATGTCATAGCCTATTCTGACTTTTCTCCTTGCTTTTGTTTCCTGCATGTTGCCATTCCTCCTTTAACATCCTTAGTGACTCCCAGCTACAGTCAGTAAGCTTAATTTCTTTGTTCAAATTCCACCAATTCAAGAGGCTTAAGAAAACAACAGGTTAATCCCAGCACTCAGGAGGCAGAGGCAAGTGGCTCTCTGTGAGTTGGCAGCCAGCCAGCCTGGTCTACAGAGTGAGTTACAGGACAGCCATAGACTACACAGGCTACATAGACAGACTTTCCCTTGAAAAATAATAAATAAACAACAGTATACACCTAGTAACCCAGCTCATGAATGGGGGAGGGTAAGGTAGGGTGACTGCTACTTTCTCTGTAAACCAAAGAGCAATGTGGCTGAACACACCTGTACTTTTAGCTGTTTGGGAGGTCGAAGCAAGAGAATCCAAGGCCAGTGTGAACAACAAAGTCAGACTCCCATCTCAAAATGAAATTGGGCTGGGGTTATAGATCAACGGCAAGGTGTATGCTTGGCATATGTGAGACTCTCGGTCCCAGCTCCAATGCCACAGGAAAATAGGATGCATGGATATCAACTCTGAAAACTTAAATGACTATTTATTTATTTTGTTTTTTGAGACAGGGGTTCTCTGTGGCTTTGGAGGCTGTCCTGGAACTCGCTCTGTAGACCAGGCTGGTCTCGAACTCACAGAGATCCGCCTGCCTCTGCCTCCCGAATGCTGGGATTAAAGGCGTGCGCCACCAACGCCCGGCTTAAATGACTATTTATAAGAAGATATTAACCTGTGTGGAAAGATACTTTCACCAAACTTGGGCAGTCTAAGACCCTGTTGCTTCCCCAAATTGTAAAAACAAAAAACAAACAAACAAAAGACCCTCTTACCCACTGTCAAGAAGAGGTCCAACCTTTTACAAAGCATTTAGGCTGGACTTACAGGACCATAAACATCTATACTGCCACTTAACCTTTTAGTTCAGTGTCTAGGAATCACTTCAAGGGAATAGTAAGTGGTGTTAGTGAAAAGACTTTATATGCTCATGCAGGGTCATTGTGGTTTCAGTTTTTAACAGAATCACTGACCTCTAAAAGTGAGGATATTTTTAGTTAAACTAGTGATGCTGAATTCACTAGGCATGGTCTGCAGCCACTAAAATAATGACTATGAAGTCTACGCTTAGAAATGCTTCTAATTGTGGAAAGCAAGGTATGTGTGTGTGTGTGTGTGTGTGAGTGCACGTGCAAGCACCCTTGCACATTGGGCAATGTCTAAAAACAGCAAATGGTAATTATGAATGAATAGGGTTTTCTTTCTTTTCCTGCTTTTCCAAGTTTCTGTAATGTAGCCATATTCTTGTTTTATATACTTACAATGTTCCATATGTGTGCTTGTGTGGTGTGTGTGTTGGCGAGGGAGTTCCATGTACGTTCCTTTTACAAACACACATCCTTGGAAGCAAGGCATTCTGAACTAGGCATCCCTCTTCCTTTGGCTGTTAAGCAGTGGCCCTCAGCTATTGTGTTAGCAAAACCATCCAGATCCCCCACGGAGAGTCTTTGCTGATGTTCTGTTTCTCGGGGCCCTGTGTTATGGAATAGACTAGTCCCTTAAGCCAGAGACTGGAAGCTGGAGAGTCTGCTCTTCTTGGACCTCTGCCGCTGGAAGCCCTAGTGGAATCTCAGGCTTGCTATGGAACACCTGGAGGGAAGGAAATGGGAGGCTAATGGGAGTTCTGCCTCCGGGGCAGTGTCCTTTAGATGGGATCTGTAAGGGAAAGAAATGGCAGTTTGCCCCAGCACTGCATTGAGGGAAGAGAAGTTCAAGCAATGCTAGGGAAGAAAAGACCCTGTCGATAGGCTCTTTCTAGATGAATTGGCCAAAAACTTCCCAGAAAGAAAGTTTTAGTGGCAATTTAGAAAACTGAAAGAGGCGATTCAGGGGTGTGTGTGTGTGTGTGTGTGTGTGTGTGTGTGTGTGTGTGTGTTTTGCAATGATTAGGAATTGGGGGTTTCCTTTAAAGTGTGGACTGGATTCCCAACAGAAAGGAACTGGATTGTGTCCCTTGTGTTGTAGAAAAGAAATAGGAAAGGAGAGAGTTGCCTGAGTGTTACCTAGTATGTGGCGGACACTTGAAAGCAGTCTCCCTTTTCGTCTTCAGGGTGCCCCAGACAGAAAAGTACTATTGCCATTGACTTACAGAGGAGGAAACTGAGGCTCAGAGAACTTCCCCAATATTACAGGCTGCTTAGTGACAGAAGCAGAAGGTAGAATCCTGGCTTGACTCAGCCATCTGACTCCAGTTTCTGTGCCCTTTCCTCTATGTCAAGGCCTAGACCTTTCTTTTGAATTTGAGGAAGCTGAAAGCCAGGGACAGGAAGTGGTTACACCTTGTTATATAGCTCATCTGCTAGGGGCAGGACTTGTAGGGAAGTCGTCTGATTGCCCAGCTGTCTGCTTTTTCCACTTCCTTCTAGGTACCAACCACCTATCTATTCCAGAGTTTGCCTTTCTGAGGCAATTCTGGTTAATTGGGAAGCCCAAAGCAATGCCTCTCGGGATTGTTTGCCCTTTGGGATTTATTTGTTTATTGTTATTAGCTTCATTATGATTTTTAGTTCACTTCATTGTTCACTTCTGTATTTCCTCCTGGGCTGAGAAGCATTTGTTGAAAAACATTATTTTTGAAATAAAGGCCATGTAACTGAATACATAAAAGCTGTTTGCCCTGGAGCTTTATGTTTGAAACTGAAGTCTGCCCGACCATTGAGCGCATTATCTGGATGATATCTAATATCTCCACTTTAGAGTGTGAGAATGAGCCCTTTTCTTAAAAGAAAAAAATCAGAAAGGAATATTGACCTTCCTAATGTTTCCCAGCACAAAGGAATCTGTCTATTGTCGACAACTCCAAGACAGAGCAGACTCAATACCTTGAAAATCTGGAACCTTCTGCTGTAGAAATAGCATGTTATTTTCCTTGCTTCCAATCAAGGGGAAAAGGAATTGTTGACAGATCTCAGAGTTTGTCTGCCCTCTTACTGTCCCCACAAATGCTACCGTGCTACCCACAAGTCATGAGTCCTGTGTTTTCATGTGAAGAATTTTGAAATGTTCTTGAAAATCATAGAGGAGAAGAGAAACAAATTCTCCTGAAAATAGACCAGGAAAAAAATGTAAAGACCAAAATTAAATAAAAAACAAATAAATAAGTAAAAAACACCCCAAAACCATGAAACCGCCAATGGGACTTCATAGTAACTTTTCTGGCGTAGCCTTGCCACCTTGTTAGTTACAGAAGCACTTTTAGCTCTGTCCCTGTTTTTCATTTGTTTGTTTTGTTTTGGTGTTGTATGATAAGGTATGTACCTAAGGCCATAGAGTAAACTGCCTTGCTTGGATTTCTAGTTACCTTTTCACTTCTCAGGATCAGCTAGATCTAAATATCTTGCTAGGTTTGGGGAGTGTAACTCAACAGTAGAGTGACTTACCTAATGTTTGCAGGGCCCAGTTCTATCCCCAGTGTGTTAGATAATAAATAAGTACCATATTTTAATCTTAACGAATTTCTGCCTAAAACATATCATCTCCAGGAAGGCGAGCATGCTAGTTGTCTTGTGTCTTCAGTAGCATTATATTAGGTACTGTTTAGCTTACAGTCAACTACCCACACCAATACTTTTCCCGGATGATTATTTATTTCCAATTTTGAGTTTTAAAAGCCTCTAATTTTGTGCCATTTTAATTTTTTACAGCTATACAATAGATTTCGATTACATCAATCATCCACTTTGCCCTCTTACTCCTCTCTACTCCTGGGTTCCCCAAACACACCCCCTCCAAACTTTATGTCCACTTTTTTAGTAACTACTGAACCCAGTTAGCACTTCCTATATGTGTGTGAATAAGGCAACATCTGTTGATACATGGGCATTGATAGAGCCTCGAATTTGTTTTGTAGCCAAGGATGACACTAAATCTCTTAGTCTCCACCATCCAGATGCTGGAGTGTAGTTTATTGAGGCTGGACTTGGGACCCTGAACTCCATGCTGCTCCCACTGAAGATCATGGTGCACTGTGGCATGACTCTGATTCCTCTTGGAACAACCTGCTCTTCTCTTCTTCCTTCTTAGCTAGTGACTGCTGAACTTTTCTTCATCTCTTTTCTTTTGTTTCCTTTTGGAGGTAGTGACTTTTTGTTTGTTTGATTGGTTGGTTGGTTGTTTTTTGCTTTTTTTTTTTTGACACAGGGTTACTCTGTGTAGCCCTGGCTATCCTAGAACTCACTCTGTAGTCCAGGATGGCCTTGAACACAGAGATCCTTCTAGTTTTTCTTTTTCTTGAGATAGGATCTTACTCAAAAGAAACCCACACTGACTTGGAAATCACCACTTGTCATAGACTAGCCTCAAATTCACATTGTTCCTCCTGTCTCAGCCTCCCCCCAAGTTCTGGAATCACAGGCATGAGCCATGATGCTCAGCTTTCTGTTTTATCTTTTATTTACTTTTTATGTCTTCCCCAGGAACCTTCCCCTGTTTCTGTAGCCAGAGAGCAGTATTCCCTCTTCTACTCTGAATATGTCTTCTGACCACATTGCCTTGAAATTTCTTATAGAGTTGCAGGTGGAGCTTAGTGGAGAAAAAAGAAACCTGCTTGAGGACCTGGGTTCCATTCTCAGCAATGATGAAAATACAGAACTTTTTTTTATAAACCGATGCACCATGGCTATGATGTGACTTCCTTGAGGGCAGAAACTAGGTCTTGGTAATTTCTGAACTATAGGACCAGGAATCACCCCTACTCTCCAGACTGTAAACATTGGTGTGTTTTGCCCTAGTCTTTCCCTGCGTCATCAGTAGGCTCTTGGGCTTTTGGAAAGTCAGAACATCTTCATAAAGCAGCAGTAGACAAGCTCTTTAGTGGGATTTAGGTCCCTTGGGCTGGTTATCTGGGACTTCACAGCGCTTCAGAAGAACTGAGCAATGGGCAGCCACCATTGCTTTCCATTTTTTTTCCATTGCCAGGGGGACGGGTCCTCTTTGGGTTTCAATCTCATGCCCGCCCTTTCTTTTACTTTCCTAAAACTCTTCTCAGAAGGTAAATTCTCGAATAGGGACACTGGAAAGTTCACTCGACAGGAGTTTGTCCAACACATTCCAAGCACCCATAAAACACAGGACCAGGTGGGGACTAAATAAGTTGTTTGAGTGCTCGCCCAGCATGCACAAAAGCTCTGGATTCCATCTTCAACATTGCATGAAATGGATGTGGTGGCCTCCACCTATTAATTTCAGCACTTGGGAGGTAGAGTAAGCAGGATTGGGAGTTTCAAGGAAATAATGAGTTCAAGGTCAGCCTGAGCTACTTAAGATCCTGACTCCTTTTGCTCCTCTGCAGAAGCCGATGACCAGAGTCCACTTCTTCCCTGGGCACTGCCATGCCACAGTTCCTGAGAGGGGGTAGGGCAAGCGAGAGCCAGGATGGGAAGCCTAATTGTCTCCCACATATTCTCCCTGTTCCATTTGCTCAGCTAAGTAGGAGCCAATGCCTCATCTCTACACTTATCAGAGGTAGTCCCCACCTGTGCTCCCCACCTGCCACCATTATGGTGATTGTGTCCCCATTCCTTTCTTTTTGTGTTTTCGGAGCGCTCAGGTGGAAAACCTGAGCCCAGCCTGTCTGACACTGCCTGGAAAGACTCCCACAACAAAGGACCCCCTGGGCCAGCAGGAGGGAGAAGTTCTCTAGGAGACTTACTCCCACTGTTCACTGGGTTACCCCTTTGGATAGCTCTGGATAGTGCATATATGCAGGACTCAACTCTCTGTGCCCTCCTGGTTTCTCTAAAAGCCCAGGCCATCGCATTGTCTTCAGTCATTTGGAAGTTGGAACCCTCACGCTACCTTTCAAATCCCCAGCCCCCTTTGCTCCCAGTAAATTTAAACAACTGCCTGAGAGGGTCTAAACTCCCCTTTGTGCTATAATTAGGCTGGAACAAGGCTCACCCCGGGACAGAAATACTGTAAGGGGGCGGGTATAGACCGCTGCTGGTCCCCACAGTAGGGAAGTAACGACCTTTTGAATGGGAGGATTAACACATTAGCACATAGATTCCTGCTTCCGGGGAGGGTTGGATCCTAGGATAAGAGTTCCAGCCTGGATGGGAGGGGGAAGTCAAAGGGGGCAGCTATGGCCTCTAAAGACTTTGTGTGTTCCTGGGAATCTGTGTGTGTTGGGGGTGGGGGAAAACACAGGAAGAGTCAGATAAAACACCAATCAGATGAGCACAGCAACTCAAGCCCTTCCCATGGCAACAGACCAGAACACAGAAATCTGAAGCACTTATTGGCATCTTCTTCTTCCCTATGGGACAGTGTTGGCCAGTGGGCGTGCTATGGTGAAGCCCATCGGACACAGGTGCTGAAGTGATGGGCAAAGGAGTCACGGAAAAGCAGTTGTATGGTGTTGGATAGATGCCTACACATCTCACATCCGTACCTCTGTTTCATCATTACCATAAGAGTACACAAGATATGTCAGGAAAGGCCCAGATGCAAAAAAGTACCACTCAGCCACCCTCAAATATCCCCTCTGTTATACACACTCACAAGATTCTGCACTGAATCTCATCTTTTTGTTTTGTTGTAGTGTGGGGATAGAACCCAGATCTTGTACATGTAGACTAGTTGGACTCCACCTCTCAGTATCACCTTTGATTAGTCATTTTGATCATATCCATTATTATGGGAGGCAGAGTAGGTATTTCTATAGCCACCCCCACCCTAGCTCTCCTTCCAAGGGATCAGCTCTGGAATATGGCTTTCATAATTTCAGCGATCAGCTGAGTCCTGTCCATGTCTAAGGGCTCTTGGAGAAGCCCTCAAGGGCCACAGGGAAGATGATGCTTGCTAACTGAGAGAAAATCAACAAAGCAACTCCTGCTCTGTACCCACTCGTGGAAGTGTATTGACATGGGTCCTGAGCCAGCAAGAGAGGAAGCAAGGGACCCAGGTGAAAAGCTTAGTTAAATTATAAGATAGAGAAAAGCTGGGATATTCCCAGTATTAGAATACTCCATGTGTTTTTTTTTTCTCTTTTGTTTTATCTTTTCTGAGTCGGTCTGTCTCTGCCTCTCTCTGTGTGTGTATGTGTCTGTCTTGTTTCTCTTTCCCTCCCTCTCTATCTCTCTGATACAGACTCTCACTCTACAGCCCAAAGCAGTCTTGAATGAACTCTTCCTTCCTCAGATTCCCAAGTACTAGGATTACAAGAGAGCTCAAATGCAACCAAACATCTGTCAAGTATTTCCTCTTTATTTTTTTACGTTACATTTATTTCTTTGATGGAAGCACCACAGTCCATGTGTAGAGATCAGAAGACAACTTGTGGGCATGCAGGTCCTGGGACTTGAACTCTGGTCATCAAGTTGGGCAGTAAGTACCCTTTACCCACTGAGTTACCTTGTCAGCTGCAAATATTCTAATTTTAAAGGAGAAGATTAGAGAGGAGGAGGGACCTTAAAAGAAGGAACCTGAGAAACCTTTGAAACTAGGCCCCATCCATCCTGTAATTTTAGCACTGGGGAGTCTAATGCAAGTGTGAGGTTAATATGTGCTTCATAGTAAGTTCAAGGCCAGCCTGGATGCACAGCAAAATCCTGTCTCAAAACAACAAAAATTAAAACAACAAACAAATGAATCTAACAATCACAAAGATCTTTCTGAAACCACACATAGACAACACTCAGGAAAATCTGAATTGTTGAGTTACCACAGAAGCCACCTGTTCCTATAGCCCTGGAGAAAGATCTAGAGGTAGAAAAAGACATCTCAGCCACATGTGTGTGGCTTAATGACCAGAGAGGATGAGAGCCAATGGAGGTTTTGGAGTGGAGCCTTTCTTGATCTTCTAAGGCTGTAGACCTTCCACCAGCCTATGAGAAATGCTTTTATGACTTTGGTACCCTCTTTTTGGTTCATGATGGTCAGAAAGAGAGACTGTAGGTCCCAGATTCCTTACCTATAAACACCTGCTCTGCCCAGTGGAGCTGTGGCACCCAAGTTTACAGTTTTATTTTTCCAGTGCTGTGGATAGAACCCAGGGCCTTATGAATACTTGGCACACAATTTGCTAGACACAGAATAACATCTTAAACCAGGATCTCAGATTTCTATTGGAATCCTGACTTTGTTTTGAGACAGGATCTCACGTAGCCCAGGCTGGTCTTGAACTTGCTGTAACCAAGAATGACTTTGAACTCCTTGTCCTCTTGTCCCCACCTCCCACTTCCCACCTCCCCGGTGCTAAGATGGCTGGAATGTGCTACCGAGGCCAGGGTTGGGCATTGGATCCAGAGCTTTGTGCATGCTAGGCAAGCAATCTACCAACTGAGCTACCCTCCCCAACCCCAATTTTGACCCTTACCTGCCACATGTGTTCCAGAAGTGCGCTGAGTCACTGCTTTAAGCACAGGTTCATGGAATTTTGCTTTGCAGATTGTCAATAGATCGCCTCTCCCTGCCAATGTGAAGTGTTATTGGGAGTAGGGTATGGGATTGAATGCTTTCTCTGTGAGGAACACACATTAGCTGGCCAAATATACTTAAAGCTGGGGGGAAATTCAAGATGGCTCGAAACCTGTCTCTTAAAATGCACAGCTCCATGTTGTGTCTATGAGGCTGGAATGGCTGAAATCTGCTTTGTGACTAGTCACTCTTTCAGGGGAGTGGTGATTTGTTGGGAGCAAAGGTCAAGAATGCTAATTTCATGTCTTTTGCTCATAGAGTACCTTTAGGGGACTGGTACACTGGTGAAAAATGGTTTGGAGTTCATACATCTTGTATTTCCTTGCCAAGCTTGCTTGGTGGCTCTTCTCCCTTGGGGCAGAGGAATGGACTTGTTCTGCAGAGTAGCTAAACAGGTGGGCTGTAGGACCTGCCTGACACAAGACAGCCCTACAGAAGGAAGGGCTGAGGGGTGGGGGTGGGGGGTGGGGGTGGGGTGGGGGGCAAAACGAGAGCATTTCAACTTGCTGCAGAAAAGTGCCCAGTCTCTAGGCTCTAGTCAGTCTCTTACCCAAGAGGCCCAACTCTGAGGCCTGCACTTTGCTTTCTAGGGGAAGAAACCCAGCCCGAAGTGGTGACTCACACCTATAATCCCAGCATTTAGCCTGGTCAACATAGAGAGTTCCAGGCCAACTGGAACTATATACTGAGGCACAGTGGAAAACAAGCAAACTAACAGCCTCCCCTCCCCCGCCCCTTATTCCAGCAGGATCTCACAGTCAGTCACATTGAATCATGAGCTCTTAGGGCTTTGGAGTTTTGCAAATTTGAGCAAGGAAGCAGGATGTGTGGCTAGGAGTACCTCATCTGAAACATAGCCACTTCTCTGCCAGCAAAACTGACTCCTTTAGCAGGCAGCCTATTTACATTTTACATTTTAACAGCAAAAAGCTCTTCCTTATCCAGAGGTAAAAACCTGCCTTCTTGTAACTTCTCTCAGCTCCTCTTTTAAGCACCAACTGTGGGGGTGGGATGGGGGCAGGGCTGGGGAGGGCAGCAAGATGGCTCAACACGTAAATACACTTGCCCCCGAGCCTGAAGACCTGAATTCTACCCCCAGACATGAACACACATGAGAGAACTGACTCCCATAAATTGTCCTCTGACCTCCACTCACAGCATGCGAATACACACTTCCTGCCACACACACAGAGGAAATGAAATAAATCTGTTTCCTCCTGCCCAACAGGCCTGAGGAATATTGTTTTCCAAGTCAGATTCAGGACTTGCTTGCTATGATGGGCTTTAGGTGGTTGGATGCTCCTCCTTCCTATGCGTCTGTGAGCGAAGGAAACTGAGGCTGTCTGGGGATAGGGCAATCCCTAAGGCTCAGAGTCCTCAGTGGTTCTGCTAGGATGGCCTCCTGACTCCAAGTATGCTCTCTTCTGCTTCTTGCAGATCAAAAAACTGTCCTTGGGGCTGTTGAGACGGCTCGTCCATCAAAGGTGCTGGGCAGCAAGCCCTCTTGACCTGAGTTTGATTCCTGGGATCCACAAGGTGGTGGAGGGTTGGACCAGAACCCCACACGTTTTCCTCCGACTTTAATGCAAGTGCTGTAGCATACAAGAAACCATGCTCCCCACGCACACACAAATAAATGTAATATATATTTTTAAAGTCTACCAGGAATTGCCAGGGTGCTGTGCTTTAGCTAATATGGGAAAGCAATCCCTAAGCCTGCAGAAGAAAGTGTGATCTAAAACCACCCATAGAGTTCGTGTCTTTGCTGTGGTGGTGCTGGTGGTGGAGGAGCATCCAAAAGATGCTTTCCATATTCAATTGTATCTGAAAAGGTCAGGCTTTGCAAAATATAGCCTCATCCGCCTCACCCCCACTCCTTTGGCTCCTGTCACTTTGAACAGGCAGTTTGCTGTCAAAGACTCAATTTCACAGAAGGTAATCTGGGCACATGCTGGAGAGGTAATTACATCCAATCTATGGAGGGAGGTGACAGAGCACCCCCACCTCCTGGGTACCTCCCCCACCCCCATCTGCTCACAGCTTGCCTCTCCCTACTCAACTGCCCTTGGCATACTTAGACACTGTGGTCTCTTTCTGTGCAAACCAGCTAGCCAGGAGCAGTCATCAGTGAATGCCACTTAACACAAATTCAGCTGTTGACCAAGTCCCCAAGGTCAGATAGTCAGCAACTTCTAGAGAGGTCTTGCCATGACTGAGTACTGCTCTGGTGGCAGTGAGAGGGAGAGGCAAACAAAAGGAATAAAAGGAGCCAGGGGCCCTTGTCTCCAGTGGGTTTACAGGCCTAATTAGAGACCGCCAAGCAATTCTCTCAAGAAAAGACTCAAGGATACTTAAAAAACCACATACAAGTGGGTGTGATAGGGAGGGAATGAGAAGAGCCCAGCAGTGATTCTAAGTTCCTTGAGGGGAGAACCCTGCTTTTGTGTGTCCGGAGGAAGGGCCTCTCCACTGCCTCATTAACTTCTGGCTTGGATGAATTACAACAGACCTCAGGCTCCCTAGCCTCCTGCTCCTTCCCTAGAGGGCCTCAGGCTCAGGTTGACAAATACCAACACTGGAGTGGCTTCCCATGGGGGAAATTTCCACACCTTCCTGACTGACCCAATAGGCTTTGGGGGCAAAGTATCTACTCAGAGTTGAGCTTTGTGGACCAGGATAAAAATGGTGAAGCCTCCTCTTTCTTTTTTCACTTTCTTCCCTTTTTTTGAAACCGTTCTACACTCCTTGAAGTTTTGTTTTTGTTTTCGGTTTTTTTTTTGAGACAGGGTTTCTCTGTGGCTTTGGAGGTTGTCCTGGAACTTGCTCTTGTAGACCAGGCTGCTCATGAACTCACAAAGATCGGTCTGCCTCTGCTTCCCTAATGCTGGGCCTAAAGGCGTGCACCACCAGCAGCCA
This sequence comes from Mesocricetus auratus, assembly GCF_017639785.1. NCBI lineage: Eukaryota > Metazoa > Chordata > Mammalia > Rodentia > Cricetidae > Mesocricetus > Mesocricetus auratus. The sequence goes on along the minus strand of NW_024429188.1, from coordinate 100,805,150 downwards.
GCTCTCCTTGAATTTTTGTCTTCTTGCTTCCGAGTTGGTATTCTAACCATACTCCCCTAAGCTTGTTTTATGTGGTGCTGAGCACTGAACCCAAGCTACATGTACATGCTAGGCAATCACTCTGCCAACTGAGTCACATTGCCAGCCCTGAAAGCTTCCAATGACCTCCTGCTTTATAATTACAATAGAAATAATAATTATTGCAGCTGCTATATAGGACTCTATGCCTGCCATTTTATCTTGAGTATGCACTTAATATTTGAGATAAACTATTCCAGTGGAAATGATGGCTTTCAAAGTAAATGAAGACAATTAAGATTCTGTATTAACCTGTAGGTGGTGGTGCTTGCTTTTAATTCCAGCATTTAAATGACGGTGACACACACCTTTAATCCCAGCACTAGGGAGGCAGAGGCAGGCAGATCTCTGTTCATTCGAGGCCAGCCTGGTCTACAGAGCAAGTTACAGGACAGCCCCAAAGCTACAAAGAAATCCTGTCTTGAGAAACCACCACCAACAAAACAAAACAAAACCCAGATCTTGTAAGATTGTTGTTCAACCCCGTCTTTCTATAGCAGAATGTTTTCCCAGTTGGAATTTAAACTACTGTTTGCATTGCTAGATACTTAGACAGATGCATCATGGCCTTTTGTTTGTTGTAAGACAGAGTCTTGCTTGAGAGCTCAGACTTGGTTTAATTGATTATGTATCTCAGGCTGGCCTTGAACTCTCCATCTTTCTGCTGCTGCTTCCTGAGTGCTGGAATTACAAGGTATGCAGTCAGCTCCTTCTTGTATATTTCGTTTGGCAGCAAGCACTTTTACCCATTGAGCCATCTCACTGGTCTTGAAAGGGACTATTTTTGTTCCTGTTTTGTACCCAAGTAAAATGATGCTGAGAAAGGTTAACTTCCCCAAGGTCGCTTATGAACAGAAGGGCAGAGTAGTGGGTCAAGAACAAGCTTGTTGGTCTACTCTACTGAATTTCACTGTAGCAATTTCACTGAGCAGGAAGCGGCTACTCCAGTCACAAGTCATCCTAAACTGCTTTTACCTCTCTGTGAACCAGAGGAAGAGCCTGTGGATGGGAAGTCCTGCACTGTATCAGGAAGGACCATGAGTCTCACCCCATAGGCACTGGATTAATCAGGTTTAGGTTGGTGCCCAAAATACAGCCTTGCACCAGGAAACCTGGCTGGGGTCCTTCAATGTGGCCAAAGGATTGACTTTTTGTCATTTCTCTGAAACCTAGTGATACTAATGACCTCTTTCTCTTTTGACACATAGGGTATCATATGCTAGACCTATCTGACAGCAAAGAACTGAGCCTAGGGACTCTCTGAAGTCCCTTCCAGGGCCTGAGTGACAATGTTCCAGAAAGCTGCGGGGCCCTGGGATCAGGCAGCCTTCCTGGGACCAGGACCAGAAGCTGTGGCTAGACTCACATTCTGCTTAGGAGGCAGATGCAAGATGGTGCCACCAGAATAGGGGGGGGGGCACCGTCTATATTGCTGCTCCTTATGCATAATGGATCATAATTATAATACTTGGAATGTATGTGGGGCCTGCTTCCCAGAAGCTCCAAGCTTAATAGAGTACTTTAGTTTCTCAGTCTCTCACACACAGAGGCACACACACTTTAAAGAGCAGGCCAAAAAGTGTTATAAATAAAATTCTAGAACATGAGTGGGAGGAAAAAAACAGACAATTTTCAGTGGCAGAGTTGCAAATGCACCAACTCCTTGTGGAGTGCCGACAAGCCCCAGTTGTGCTATGGATCAGGCTTTCTCTTTTCTTTGTCAATCCTGTGTTAAATATGCCACAAATGCTGTTGCTTTGGCGATAAGGCTGACAGTAAGGGAAGGAAGGCAGTCTCTGTGACCTGGTGGGTGTCAATGGCTTGGCCACTGTGGCAAGCATCCTTCCTTCCACACAAACCTATGATACTGATGGAAAGATTCGGCTCATAGTTCATTTGCCCCTTCCTTCCTCTCTTCCTTCCTCCCTCCCTCCCTCCCTCCCTCTTTCTCTTCCTTCCTTCCTTCCTCTCCTCCCTTCAAGCTCTAATGTGTCACACTCTTTCCCTCTGCCATCTCAAACCATCCTTCTTTCTCAGGAGATTCAAACCCTTCAATATTACAAAAACAATATCTCAGATGGCCAGTGGTGACATATCTTTAATCCCAGCAGTGGGAAGGCAGAGGCAGGCAGATCTCTGTGAGTTCGAGGTCAGCCTAGTCTAAGGAATTCCAGGACAGCCAAGGTTACAGAGAGAAAAACCCTGTCTTAAACGAAACAAAACACAGTACCTCATAATGCTTTCAGTAAATTTATGATTTTTGTATTCCCAGCTATCCTTGGCCACGAGTGGCTTGTGGGCCTTGAACTGGATATACGTGCAAGGTTGAAGACATTTTATTTTTCTGGTATGACCTCACTCTTCCACCTGCCCCTTTGAGGCCCCTGGGTTATAAATACCTCCTGTGGTCTGGACCTGCCCACAGTGACCCCACCACACACTGCCTATCAGGATCTAACACACACTGCCTGCCTTGTGAGTTAATGTTTACGTTGTTTCCAAGGCTGGATGCACTTGGAGGACAGAACCCATACTGTGACTTATTCTTTGTTCAGTATGTATGCTCAATATGTGACTTTATTCTAAATTTCAATTTTATGGGCATGTCCAGGAGGTGTTCCTTGCTTTATGACTTTTATCATTGTTCCCTGTGGGTGGTGGTTTATGGAAACATCTTTCTTTTCCTTTTTAAAATAATGTCTCATGTAACCCAGGCTGGCTTATAACTTCTATATAGTAGAGGTTGGCCTTGAACTTCTATTCCTTTGGCTTCCACTGCTAGAGTGTTAGGAGTATAGGCCAGCACTACCATGCCCAGTCACAAAGTACTGGGAATGGTACCCAGGGTTTCACTGTGCTAGGCAAGCACTCCATCAACTGGCCTACATCCAATTCCCTGCCAGGTCTTTTTGAGACAGGTTCTCACTCAGAATTCCAGGCTAGCCTGGAACTATATGACTCCAGCCAGTCTCTAACTTATATTTTCCTGCCCTCTTGTCCCTGCCTCCCAAATGCTGGGATTATAGGCATGAGGTCCTGTACCAGGCTTCTGGCTAGTTTGAGTACTTGAAGTGAATCAAGTAGCTGTACATATGACTCATAACTCCTGTGACAATCTCTATTCTTCCCACCCCCTTGGTTTTGGTTTAGAGATGTGTTGGTGAAAGGACTGCTAAATTTCATGCCAAGGTAACATTTTCTAAAATAACACTTGAGCCAACTCCATGCAGGAAGACACAGGGATGTTGTTAGGAAGTCCAGAGACATTTTCATGAGCCTCTGCATATTACAAGCAAAAGAGCTGGTAAAAAAGACTGGCTCTGGAGGGTTCTGAAGAACTCTTCGGGAATCTGCTAAATAATATTTTTGTGTGCTGTTTGTAAATGTGACTCGCTTTGAAGCCATCTGTCATGCAGCCCTTTGCAGAGAATTGAGATGTATTTAAATCTGTGAAAATGAGTATATTTTTGTATCCACCAAAGCAAGATTTTAATGGGTCCCTGCTGTGTTTTGTCCAGTGAGTTTTCCTAATTATCAAGTAATGTTTCAATGGAATTCGAAAAGGAAGCACAGTGATGCACAGAGAGGCTGTGTCACAGTTCATCTTGGTGCAGTATGGCTTTGGGGACCAGATGAGCAGAGGGGCTGCCAGGCATGAGAGAGGACTGTTTCTTTCTGGGTGAAGGCTAAGGCCAGGGTTGATACTGGCACTCTTGGAGTTTAGGGAAGCAGCTGAGGGGTGGGGATAGGTGAGGGCAGAGTCCTACTATTCTTCATTTTTTAGGAAAGAGATATCTTTGTGAGTCTGGAACTGAGCATTGCTGACAGCTCAGCAATCTTACCCTTATGTTATCTACCCCTGCAGTACTGGGAATTGAACTCAGGGCCTCAACATCCGAGCCATTTTCACTTCCTTATTCTTCTGTTTTTGGTTTTTTGAGACAGGGTTTATATATAATAGTCCTAGTTGTCCAGAGACTCACTCTGCAGACCAGGTTGGTCTCAAACTCACAGAGATCCGCCTGCCTCTGCCTCCTGAGTGCTGGGATTAAAAGCCTGTGCAACCAACGCCCAGTGTCATTTTCACTTTTAAGACATTTGTGTTTTCACTACTGTCTTCAGTTTCCATGGTATACCACCAATTTGATGATGTTTGAGATGTTGACTTGGTGGTGATATAAGCTATTACAGTAACAAATTTGAAAAATATCAAAATGATTCTTTTCATGTTTCATGGGGGAGAGGTAAGTAGAAAAAATGACTAATGATTTGGTTATGGACATGACTTCCACAAGAGGACAATGGTCTAGAACTCTCCCACAATAATGTATGTGAAAATCCAAAAGAACTGAAAATTGGTAGTCACATAAATGCATGTATACACATGTTCATAGTAGCATTATTCATATTAGCTAAAGTGTTCAATATTATCATTGATGACTGAATTACCAAGCCAAACAAAACCTTACTGTAATGCAAATACAGTAGTTCCTGCTGGTCCACAGTTTTTCTTTCTGTGTTTTCAAGTTCCTATAACATCCACACTCAAAATTGTTAAGTAGAAAATTCTAGAAATAAACAATGTACAATTCTTAAATTGTACACTGTTCGAAGGGATACTAGAACATAAGCATTGTAATACCATGACAGGTAATCTGATCACTAAAATGTCTATCAAGTGTCTAATGGGTAGGTAGTCAATACAGCATGGATATAGGACAAAGGTCTGTTTCATTTCCAGGCTGTGATGGAGCAGGATAGTGAGAGGTTTTATTGTGATATTCAATAGCTCCCCAGGGATAGATAGATGGAGAGGTTGAATAGTACCTAAGGCCACATTACATGACCATGCCTGCATTGCTCACCTCAACATACAGGCATTGTATCACCAGGCACCATTACAAGGATGAACACAATAAGGCATTTTCTGGGCTCAGTTGGTAAAAGTACTTTCTGTCCAGGCCTGACATCCTAAATTCAATCCCCAGAACCCATGGTGGAAAGAAAGGACTGACTCTTGGAAGTTGCTCTCTGATCTCTAAAAGTGTTCTGTGATACATATATACCATCCCACATGAAGCCCCTACTCATATATACTAATAGTAGTAATAAATAAAAATAAATACTTTAAAACAATTTTAAGCCGGAGAGTGTTGGTGCACGCCTTTAATTCCAGCACTTGGGAGGCAGAGGCAGGTGGATCTCTGTGAGTCTGAGACCAGCCTGGTCTACAAGAGCTAGTTTCAGGACAGCCTCCAAAGCCAGAGAAACCCTGTCTCAAAAAACCAAAAAAAAAAAATTTAATTTAAGAGCAAATACATTTGCATAAATTTCATTATAGTATATTGCTCTAATTTGTTTAATTTTATTGTTGCTTGTCAATCAAACTATTTCATGGCATTTAGTAGGAGTGTAGTTCAGTGTTAGACCTCCTGTCAAATATGCATAAGGCCATGAGTTCCAACCTAACACCATGCAACAAAAACAAGTCAAACAGGCAAAGCCCCCAAAACATCATTTAAAAAAAGACTCCCACATATGTGTATGGAGGCATCTGGGAATGTGTCCCCAGAGAAGAAAGACTACTATAAGAATATACAGTAAGATGCTGGTAGTGGTGGTGTACACCTTTAATCTGTTTGAGGCCAGCTTGATCTACAGAGAGAGTTCCAGGGTAGCTAGGGCTACACAGAGAAGCCCTAAAGAAAAAAATAGTAAACACAGTGTTCAGATCACAGACTTCAGGAGCAGAATTGGGCACTCCTCGCTCTACCAGTGGGTGCTCTTGGACAAAGATGTAGATAAGGAAACACAATTTCCTTATCTATGAAATGGAGGTGATGATAATACCAATTCATGGAGTTGCCACAAAAATTTGAGTACGAACAGTACTCAAAAGATTATATGAAAATATTTTGGAGAAGTGCATAGGTGATAAGAGGTCATCTGGGGTCAGGTAGTAACTACTTCCATTAGCCTCAAAGGAACAATCAAGGATTTAAGCCAGCACTGAGCTATCGAAATACAACAGCTAAGCCAGGTGTGGTACAAGCCTACCATTTTAGCACTAAGGAGGTGGAGGCTAGAGGATCAGGAGTTCAAGGTCAGCTTCTGCTAAATAATGAATTCAAGGCCAGCCTGGGCTACACCAAACTTTTTTTGCAAAATTATAACAGCAAAAATTTCAATTTATAGTGTTCAGGTCAGAGGAGATGATTGTCCCAACATATTACTAAAATTTTTAATTTATCCTATTTTTGCAGCATTAGTTATGGATTTATATGTGTTATGTTAATAGGTTACCATTGAACAATATTTGTCAGCATCTGTTAATTACGCATTATAATGGGTCTCATGATCATGTTTTCATATGTGTATACAATGTATGTTGATTGTATTCAACAGATATTACCTTCTTTTATTCCTCTCCTACTCCATCTGGTCCTCTTTCCTTTTCTCTGCCCCACTAGCCCTTCTACTTTGATGTCTTTTTTTAAATGATCCACTGAGTTTCATTAATTAGGGTTGCTTACAGGAGCATGGATGCGGAGTTATTCACGGAGACTACACCACTGAAATTTAAAATGGTTCCCTACTCCCAACCCCAATCCACAGATGATGTTGTTTACTGGCTTCTTCTGAGGATGAAATATCCCATCCCGTAGGGAAGCTACTCAAGCTAGAAGTTAAACAACTCAAAATATCTCCAGGAAGTCCCTGAAACTGAATAGGTTCACTAGGACCCCTTCCTTTCAAGAGTGAACAGGCCAAGCTACAAAGAAAACTCTCATACTGGCCAAGCTGCTTGGAAGAAGCAGGGATCAACTGAGCCACCTGGAAGAGGTTTAGACCAACTGAGTCACTTGGAACAGGCACTCCCCAACTTCTTGCCTGCAGGCTGTGCAATGTGCTCCAGAGTCCAGCTTCTGTGAGCTGTCACTCAGCTAGGGTGAGCTTTGGTGGTGCAGCTCCTATAAGTGACCCCTTCATCCATATTTCTGTTAGTAACCTCAGTAAAGCTCATTGGTTCACGAAGTTAGACTTTGTGGTATCTGTAGTTTGGCCTGTCTTGGGCTCCCTGTCTGAACTGAATAGACATTACTGGTGTGTTTCCCCAGGAAACCTTTGCTTGCACAACGGATGTGTAAGGCTAGAGTCTTTCTATATTGGCCACAGTAGCCTAGAACTTACTATACAGCTGAGGCTAGCCTTGAGATCTTCCTGCCTCAGCCTCCTGAGCAGTTGAGATTGTATCAGGCACCAGAAGGCTCAGCCCAGTTTATTACTTTTAAGCAACATGACACTCAGTCACCTAGTTTCTCCTAAGTAGTGAAGAAAGGCCCTGTCCCTCAACAGAATTGGTTAGTTTTCGACAGAGGGTCTCATGTAGCCCAGGCTGGCCTTGAATCCATTATTTAGCTGAACTGACCTTGGACTCTTGGTTCTCTTTTCTGCTAGTTTCCAAGGAAGTCTTCCACTTACCTTGTTTCCACCTGGTAATGACCCTAGTTGGATGCTATGATGCTTCTATCTCTATAGTTGTTTCCCATTTTCCATTTTCCACTCTTTCCCATATATAGTTATAGTTAGCTTTCCAGATTTTCCAGCTCCTGGGTATGCTGGGCAGACCTTGGCAGAACTTAACTCTGATTTCCACTCATTCCCTTCATCCTTATACCCACTTAAGGGGTTCCAAAATCATGAATTTTAAAGAATAGATAATTGATAAACATTTGAAGCTAAGTGTAAGAAGAAAGTTCGTTTTAATTGAGATATATGGAATAAAACAACAGGGAACATTGGACTGGTGAGAAAAAAGCAAGGAAGAGAAACATGATCTTCTCTTTATTAGGACAGTTATGGTCACTTAAACATGTATGTACACACATATGTATGCACACAGCATGTGACTAGGGTGCATACAAGCATATATATATTTTACCTAAATGTATGTATGTATAACATATATACATGTAGCTTTAGATGATTAAATTTTATATGTACTCATACAAACAATCACCAAACTATATGATAATGTAATCAATAATTTAAAGGATATATTACCTAATATGTACATATGTACACATACATCACAGTCATGTTTTGTTGCATTTCTCCCATTTGGTATTAAGGAATGACACGCATATGGTGACATGCATAAATCTGAAGTGATAAATTTTTACATATGTATGTACCCATGAAACTACCACTTGGATCAAGATGTAGAACATTTCTAGAACCCCAGAAGGTTTCCTCACATTTCTTTCTTCAAAGTAACTAAAATATTGACTAAAGTCAGCATATTTTCAAAATCATATCACTTGTAAATTTTTAGGAAAGGCAAGTAGTTTGCCAGGCATGGTGGCACTTGCCTGTAATCTCAGCCACTTCAGAAGCCTGAGGCAAAAGTGTTCAAGTTTGTGGTCAGCCTGGGCAATTTAGCAAGATCCAGTCTTGAAGTAAAATGTAAAAAAACTGTGTGTTTGGAAGGGGATGAACTCAGTGGTAGAGTACTTAAGCATGTCCAAGTTGCAAGGTTCTCTGCCTCGCAACACATATGGAGCCCCACAAAAGAGGCAATTATATTCATGGGAATTCCTGTTTTAAATAAATAAAAGGTAGGGAGTTAGACTAGATTATTTCAGGACAAGGATGCACCTCATTTGATAGAGTGCTTACCTAGCACACCCACAACCCTCTACGTTTTCCTCCCCAGCATGCAAAAAAAAAGATAAGCTATTTATTTATTTTGAGAATCTCATGTAGTTCAGGCTGGCCTCAAACTTACTATGTAGCCACAGATGATGCTGAACTTGTGGTCCTCCTGTTTCTACCTCCACAGTGCCAAGATTGCAGCCACCTGCCATCACACCCGGTTTATGAGATACTGGGGATTGAACCCAGGGCTTAATGCATGTTAGAGAAGTACTAGCAATTGAGCTATATCGTGGTTCTCAAGATTCTTTAATAGATCTTTTAAAGTAATCTCTAAAATTGCCAGGCGTTGGTGGCGCACACCTTTCATCCCAGCACTTGGGAGGCAGAGGCAGCCAGGACTACACAGAGAAAACCTGTCTCAAACAACAAAGTCAAATCGAAACAAAATAAAAAAGAAAGTATGAAAAAGAAAAAATAATCCCTGAAATCAAAGAAAGCAAAATAAGGCTTTCTTGGAGGTTGTGGATATGGCAGGGTAAAGAAGAACCTCATCTTCAAAGTCCTTGTGTCTTCCACGAGGGTCCAGGTCCTCTGCGAACTACTAAGAAAATGCCAGTTAGAATGATCACAGAGAAGCAGCCTGATTGAAGGAAGCTTGCATCTGTTAGCATGGAGGGATATGGCAAACGCCACCCCCCTGTGCTGCGTGTCTTGGATTCCATTCTTTGCCAGGAAGGAATGTGTGTGCAGGTTTCAGTCTCCTGCTCATTTGAATGTGTTATTGTTAGAGCAGCAGGACAAGCAGCAGTTCCACAGACACTGGCCATCAGTGGTTCAAAAATGACAAATGTCAAACTATGTCTGACCTGCTCTCAGATTCTTTTTATCTGTGCTATCTCTTTGGAATAGAAATGCCTGCTCCCCGCTGGGTCTTCTTAAAAAATGCATATTGTCTCTTCACATAGAAGACCGAGGATGCTGGTACTGCTGAAAGCCTGGGGGGGAGTGAAGGAATTCATTGCAACATCTCAGTTTTGAAGTTCAAGTCCAAAAGCCTGTTGGATTGCACAGCCCTCCATTAGGAACTTTTTTTTTATGGCCACTTGGGCATTCTGTTGCTTTCTAGGTGTGCTTTGTTTTTGTTAGTTTCTTGATTCGCACTTCAAAGAAGCAGGTTTCTTAAAGTCCAGTTGGGGCGGGGTGCTCCTCAGTGCCTTGAAGGCCCTGGAGAGTGAAATTGTCACCAGGTAAATAATCTGCTTTGCCATAGGAGGGCAATCCCATACAATACCTTGGACCACTACTTCCTCACCAGTTTCAGTTCCAAAGATTGAGCACAGGTATCAATAGGCAAAAGGAGCAAAGAAAGATGACTGTCTCCATGTGGATGTGGGATGTGGGCCCTACTCTCACCCCTAGGTTAGGGTCACTGATCTTCCAAGTGTTCAAAGTCTTTACTGAACCAAAGTTTTATTTTATTTATTTGTTTCAAAACAATGTTTGAGTAGCTAAGCACCAAGTATCAAAACTGACCTTGAACTTGCTGTGTAGCCAAGGATGACCTTGAACTTCTTGCCCTTCGTACTTTCACCTGGGCTTATAGGCACACACCGGAACATCCTTGTGTGTGTGTTCTGCCAGGGATTGAACTCAGGGTTTTGTGCATACCAGGCAAGCACTGTACCAACTAAGCTACATCCCCAGCTCCTAGATCAATTTTTTTAAACAAAAATTCTGCAGTGTTTAGGATGAAGGCAAAATCTCTCATATTCTAGGTAAAATCTTTATCACTAATCTATATCCCAAGCCCTAGAAACAACCTTTGTATAAAGTGGTCATATAGTATAGCTTGCTTGATTGCTCAGAAAGGTGAAGGACCAAGGGACAGAGAGAGCTACTGGGTGAAATTTTGTCAAAAGATAGGCTAAATTCCATTATTTATTTATGTATTTGCTTGTTTGCTTGTTTGTTTTACTCAGAGTCTTGTGCAGTGCAGACTGGCCTGGAAATCGTTTTGTAGCCAAGGATGCCCTTGAACTTCTGATCCTCCTGAACTTTACTTCTCAAGTTCTGGGATTACAGACATGTCCCAGAAGTCCAGGTTTATGGGGTGCTAAATACCGAACCCAGGACTTCATTCTACTGCCTGAGATATACCCCTAGTCCTGTCCAAATAAACTTAACAGTTCTGAACTGGTTGCTCACTTTGAAAACCAGAAGACTTCAAATAGAGCTCTTTTTTTTCCTGGGAAAATGCCCAGTTCTTCGAATAGCTCCTGGAAGTGATGAGGGGAAGAATTCTCAGACAATGCAGAGGGACAAGGCTGGCAGTTATTTGCTTTCAAGGTCTAGAGACAGGAGCTACTGCTACTTCTGCTTGGAGTTCCCCAGGAAGGCTTTTAGAAGAGTGATATCCTACCTGAAACTTGAAGGATGACTCCCAAAGAACTGTCCATGGCATGGAGAAGAACGGCAGTATTTTTATAGGATGAATCCAGTAAGGGTGCAGTGAATTCATGACACGAGAAAGAAGGACATGTTCTTGTTGACTCACATAAAGAACAAAGCACAACTAGAGAAGGACTCTACTTTCTTCTCCCCATCTTTGTATTTGATGGTGCGGGGAGCTGATTCAACTTACTCTCTTTGCTTGGAGGACAAGCGCAATGTGTTCTTCATTCCCTATGCGCGAGATAAGAAACCCCTAACCTGGGAAAACGAGGTATGCTATAAGTGCATTCTGTCTAAGCTAGCCCTGGTTTATATGTTTTCCCTCCCCTTAGAACTAAGCAGTATCTGGCACATTGTGTGAGCTCCAGGCTTGGTTATTAACCTGAAGCAAGGATAGTTCTACAGGATCTGGAGAAATCCCACATTTGCCACTGACCCTAAACAAGACCTAGAGCACTGTATTTCCTGACCAAAAATAGCTTGGGATTATGACAGAGGTCTTAGATTTCAGTCTTGGTTCAGCTACTCAAAGAGCTCTGTGGCTGTGGATAAGCTACATAACTTGTCTGAGACTTGGTTTCTTTGCCTCTTTTAAAAAGAAATCCAGACTTTGATGTGAGACTTTGTCTCCTAGGAATGTTAGAAGCTACACCCATAATCCCCCACTATGCTCATGCAGTCATGCAGACATTCCCAGTTAAATGCAGACACACACACACACACACATACACATGCATGCACGCATACACACACACACACAAGAGACATGAAACTAGGAGAGGAACTTGTTAAGAATAAAATGTTCAGTGGCAGGGGAATTCAATAAGAGGGGGTTTAGGGAAATATGTTCAAAGTACTTTGTATGTATATATATATATATATATATGTGTGTGTGTGTGTGTGTGTGTGTGTGTGTGTGTGTGTGTGTAAGACATTGTTAAACAATGAATTTAAACAATGACCCCAAAATTCAAAATATCCTTGTTTGAAGGGATGCTAGAAGTTGAAACAGGGCCTTGGCTATATTAAGTTACATCCTAAGCCCCTAGAGGCACATACATTTTTCAGATATGAGGGTATACCAGGGAGCATCTTGCAAATTGTAAGGCACTCTAGGATCTCATTGTGGTATGTCCGTGTAACGGAATATTACATGTCTTTGAGAAGGAAGGAAGTACTGTAATATGCTACTACATAGATGGACCCAGAGAGAGAGCTTGATGTTGAATGAAGGTAGCCAGACAAAAAGACTTCACGGTGTATAATACAAAATGTCCCCTAGAAACAGGAAGCAGATGGTGGTTTTTAGGCGCTAGAGTAGGAAAATGGGGTACTCATGAGTATGTGACTTGCTTTTGGGATTAGGAAAATATTCTGGAACTAGCTATGGTACAATGTGACTGAATTGGGTATTTTATGTGTGTACATGTGCAGCTGTATGTGTTTATATGTGTGAAGATGCATATGGAGGTCAGAGGTCAACCTTGATTGATAGTCCTCAGGAGCCAACCATCTTGCTTTGTGAGACCCGGTCTATAATTGGAACCTAGAGCTCAAGGACACTGATTTGGCTAACCTGGCTGACCCTCCATAGCACTGGGATTACAAATGTGTGCCTCTAAACTGGGCTTCTTAACGCTTGCTCTGGATATTGAACTGTTTCTCATACTTGCACCAACTCATGCTTCACCAACTAAGCTAGTTCCCCAGCCTGTAAATTTTATGTGGTCTTTACCATAGTATTAAAAAAAGTGAAACCTAAAGCAAATCAGTCATGTGAAGTCTTCCATTATACATGCAGCCTCCAACACACTGGTGGCAGAGGACTAAGTCCCCCATCTGAACCCCTCCTCTCACCCCCCATGTAGGTGCATCCCCAGACTGGGGCTGGAGAGCTGGGGTGGGGGAGGGGAGAGGATAAGGAACTGGGGCCATCTGAAAAGCTTCCTTCTGGGTGATATTTGTTTCATAGATTGCCAGTTGTTCACCCTGTTTGTATTTAAATGAAAGGAGGCTTTGAAGTGGGAGCTGCCTCAGAGCAAGGCTTGGGGTTCCTGCCTCATCTGGTAAAGTTCAGACTTGTCCAGATCTGCCTGTAGCCAGAGGTTACTGTTTCTGGTAGAAAAGGCTCAAGTTTTGGTTAATAACATGCTAAGAAGAAGAGCATCAGTGGCTTGCGGGGAGCAGAAAATGAGTTTCTCTTGCTGTGCGAGGCAGTGTTCCAATTGTCCCCTTATACTTAAGGAGAATCCCCTTTTCTCTTGTCGCTGAATTTTATTTCATGTTATTTTGAAAGAGGGTCTTGTGTAGCCCAGACTAGCCACAAACTCTGTATGTCCCTGAGGCTGTCCTTGAGTTCTTGATTTTCCAGCCTACATCTTCTAGGATTATAGGTATGCACCATATGCCTGGTTCAGAGTTTCTTTTTACTATTAACAATGGCTGCATCTCGGATCTGATTTCTCTTGGTGAAGAATGACTTTAAGCATTCATGAATGAAAGTTATGTGCAATCAGTGTCTCAAGGACCTCATAGTTATTGTTTAAGGACTACCCAAAGTATTCAAAGGTTCCTTGAAAATGACAGGAAATTCAATAGAGCTGAGTTTGCATAATTTACGTGTGTTGCCAGACCTCAGAAATTGGAAGTCCCAACTGGGTGTGGTGGCGCATGCCTCTCATCCCAGCACTCACGAGGCAGAGACAGGCATATCTCTGTGAGTTCGAGGACAGCCAGGGGTACCTGGAGAAACCCTATCACAAACAAATGCGCGCGCGCGCACACACACACACACACACACACACACACAGAGGGGGGGGGATTGCAAGTCTCAGTTACAGGCAGGTCCCCGTATGTTTGTTTATGCTACTCATCTATAAGAGTTAATATAATGAAGGGGGGTCTGCAGTGAGTATTCAAAGCAGCTCCAGTGGTTTCTAAGACTCCGGCCAACCATGTCAACGAGGTTTACAAACAACAGTGCAGGAAGTCTCAACAAACCCTCTGAGGGCGATAATTGTAATGATGGTTCATATCTTCACCCTATGTAATTTTATGGGAATTGAGAGTCTAGCCAAATAATAAGCTCCAGCCCTTTTCATCTGCCCAGTTCCCAGCACACTCCCGAGGTGTCTGAGGCCCTTCTCACCCTAACCTCTTAAAGCAGATCGCAACAATAACAACAGTAATGACAAGTTCACAATCTGCATGGTTCCCTTCATTAAAGGAGCCCTGGGAGCTTCAAAAACACTCATTAATGGAATCTGACAAAGCTTGGAAGGTGGGAAGACTCATCCATTCCCAGTTTTCCTGTGGCTAAATGTAGATTGGGAAGGATTAGAGATCCTGGCTATCATCTCCTGTGTCCAGTCTGGGTTTGGACCCATTGCCCTTAGGTGAGTGCTAATTATCAGCATTTCCTTTCTGTGCAGCCTCAGTTCTAATACCTACCCAGGGCAGTGTGGGATCAAAAGTTCTCCCAAGCAACCTGGATTTAGCTCCGTCTACTCAAGGTTCAAATATTTTTCTGGCTAGTTTCAGAGTGTGTTTACATTTATTGCAAAACCTAGGGCATGAATGGGAATGGAACATTGTGTGGGGATGGAAAAATGATTGCCGGAGTTAGGGACAAGCCTGTGCTCATGAGTGAACACTGTGATGGGAAGCTGGTTCAGGGAGGCCAGGTGAGCCTCTCCGGCCAAGTCCCTCCACTCTGTTTGGAGCAAAACAATGCCAGTAACGTGAATGGGTGCTTTCCTAGTCTAGGCGCTGGTTAGCCCTGGATGCAGGGTGGCAGCAGTGAGGCAGGTATTGGGACTGAAGGGGTCAGGGCTGCTTTGGCCTGCGGGGAGAGCCTGTCAGGTGGTTGTGGGGGAAAGGCTTGTGGTTCACAAGGGCTGAAGGCTCCAAGACCCAGGCCACCGGGATCCCTGGAACTTGGGCCCTTAAGCGGGAAGAAACTGGCCTTTCCTCTCCTGGAGGGGGGGCCGGGGGCAGGTTCCCCGCCTCTTGAGGAGGAGGGCAGGAGGGAGGAGTCCAGCAGGGCGTGTCGAGAGAGGGAGTGCTGCGCGCCCCGTGCGGCCCCCCTAGGAAGTGGATTTGGCCCGCTCCGGATCCAACCCAGCTTCCAGGTTTTCTCCCGGCCCGGCCCTGCGTGCTCCCGCCTGTCTAGGGCTCCCCCCTCCGTGCCCGCCCCCTCCCTCCCTCGGGCCGCCCCGCTTGGCCAAGTTTGCGGAGCCTCGCTGCGCGAGCCGGGCCAGTCAATCAGCCACAGAGCTGAGAAGGGCACAACCGTGCGGCCGAGGGCAGTGAGCTGAGCGGAGCTGGGTGAGCGGAGCAGCGCCGGGTAGCCGGAGCCCCGCGCCAGCGATCACCCGCCGACGCCGCCCACACTCTGCTCTCCTGCGACGCCTGCCACCTTCCCTTCCTTCCCTGAGCCCCTCCGCCCCTCGCCAGCTGCCCCGGATCGTTAGCCTTCGGAGCCCCGAGGTCACCGATCCTCGCCCTAGTTCCCTTGGGTCTCGTGCCCGTTCCACGCCTTTTTCCTTGTACCCCACCCCGGCCGGGCGCCTGGCACGGGGACCGTTGCCTGACGCGAGGCCCAGCTCCACTTTTCGCCCGCGTCTCCTCCTCTTGCCCTCCTCCTCCTTTGCTACCAACTCCAACTCCTCGGTTCTCGCTCCACTCGTGAGTCTTTGACTCTGCGCCTCTGCCCTCTCCGCCTGCTCCGTAGCACCGCTTTCCATCCGGTCTCATTCTGTTCCCCAAAGGTGGGAGCGCGTCTGCCCGGGTCCGCACCATGGCACGGTTAGGCTTGCTCGCGCTTCTCTGCACCCTGGCCGCGCTCAGTGCCTCGCTGCTGGCTGCGGAGCTCAAGTCGAAAAGTTGCTCGGAAGTGCGACGTCTCTACGTGTCCAAAGGCTTCAACAAGAACGATGCCCCCCTCTATGAGATCAACGGTAGGTGGGAATCCTCCCCCCATTACGGAGCGGTGGGTACCCCGGGAAAGGGGCGGCCCCCCACGCCGCACCAGGTAGCCGAGAGGAAGAAACCGGCAGGCGGGAGCCAGCTTCGGCCGGGAGCGGGCACCCCGAGTGGAGGGGAGCCGCCGGTTTGTCCAGTGCCACTCGGGTGCTCCGCTCCGCCCCCCCCCGCAGTCTTCTCGGTCCCGGGAAGACCCTAAGGACCTCAAAGTGCGTGGCATGGGCTCTTGCCTTTTCCGGGTTAAATTCCTTACTGGGCTCCCCGCTTTGTTGTGTGGGTGACGACGAGGCCGAGTGGGGGCGGGGTGGGGAACCTCCTGGAGTTTGCAGATTCCTTGGGGCGCAAAACGTGCGACTTGAATGAGTGGTCCATTGACGTCTCCTAAAACCCCTTTCCCCGTCTCTCTTCCACGGCTGCCACGCTTCAGGTTTTAGGACCTGCAAGGGCTTTAGAAGTCACCTTTAAAAGGCGAACGTCCCTTTTTACTCCCCACTCTTCCAAATCCTGACTTTGGGAAGTCTCCAGCTTTCCGGAAGGTGTTGGATAAGAAGGGCATTTCCCTCCCTTTTCTCTTTTCTCACCTCATTTTAAGGGTTAATTGCACTTTCAATTACAGACCTTTGAAAGGACTGATTACAGGAAACCCGAATCTCAGTTTGGAGATGGTTATGCAAATGAAGATGGCTTTGCCTCTGAAAAAGTTCACCGGATTTCGGCACTGGGGGAGGGGGTGCGTGGGGTATTTGGGGAAGCCCTCCTGGAGCTTTGGGGGGGGAACAGCACCACGGTACGCCCTCCTCTCCTGGTCTCGAGGTCTCGAGGCCCGCGGGTGGCAGCTGGGCGAGTCCTCCTTCCCTGTTGTACTAGATTTTCGCAGCTGCCAACTGTTGCGCACAGCCCTGCCGGCTGGCGCCCTAAGCAGCACAGGTAGCTTGTTCCCCCTGGGGGCTCAGAAACAGCCACGAATCTAACTGGCTGTTGGCCAGCTTAACCTAACGGAGGAGTTAGAGATTCGAGCCCCGAAGGCCAAACCTCCATTCCGAACCTTTCATGGAAGTGTGCAGAGTGCCCCTTTGCCTCACTGTACTGGTTGCCCGGGTGGGGCAGGCAGGGGGCCAGCAGCCAGCAAAGGAAATACTGTAATTTTAACCAGGCGCTTCCAAAGGCTTAGGGAGACTTTGGGGGTCATCTTTTGGAAGGGCTATAAATAACCTTGGAGATTAAGTGCAGTCATCAATTACATCTAAATTACAAAAGTAATTGAGGGAAGTTGCTGGGCACTGCGAGGAGTGTAACCGGCCTCCGTCTAGAAATAGAACTGAAAAAACTGTTGGTAGCAGCCCAGGCGCCCACTGCACCTTGGCAGTTGACAAGTAACTCACACGCTACTGATGAAAGGCCGTTTGCCCTTCAGCCGCCTGTCTTTTTGGGAGCTCAAGTATGTCCTCCCAGCTTTCTGAAAAGCCCCCTTTCTTTTCCCTCTTCCTCCTGCCCTGCCAGTAAAAGAGGGCTGAGCCGGCAGTCGCTGAAGCTTGGGGGCTCTGCAGGTCAGACCTGGGGTCTTTGTGCCTTGCACAGTTTGGGCCTGGGTGCTTCAGAGATGATTGCCGTGAAGGTTACAGTTGTCATTCCCACGTTCTGAAGGGAGGCATGCAGCTATGCACTTACTGGGAAAGTGGCAAGTTTCTGTCTGGCCATGCAGACAATATGTGCCTTTGAGTTGGACTAGAGGCATTTCGGGAGTGGGCTAAGAAATCACCCTCCCCAGTTTCTTCAGGTTTGTTGTGTGCAGTCTCTAGAGATGTCAGGGTATCTCTCCCACCGGGCATCTAATGGAAAAGGAAGGTGGAAAGGTGTTCGAGAACACGAGCTGTTCCCTTGGATTGTCATCAGCCCTGGAAAACACCTGAGGTACATTTTTGCATAAATGTCTATCTGGACCCCCACCCCCCAAAAAAGATGGGGGAGTTATTAGTGACCAGCAGCAGGAAATGGAAGCTAATGTGCTCACACCCAAAACATTTTATTCTTTTTGTCTTGTCCTTCATCTCCCTCCCAGGGCTGCTGCTTTTCTTTCCCCTTTTGAATGACCTACTGGACCGCATTCTCCTGAGGAACAAAGGAAGTGCCTTTTTAGCTGGAGTCCTTGGAAGACCACCAAGGACTTTAGCTCATGCAGTGCAATTTCGCACCACTTTCAACAATAACAAAAATGCATGACTGAATGGCTCAAAAATGTGGAGTGTTAGAGGCATTCATTTGAGTCTAGGACACTGTCACAACACAGACAGACCCAAGCAAATACCTTTAGACGGCCAGTATAGAAATGGGGTAATCTTTAACATCACATTAGCCTCATCTTGTATGGACTCTCCTCAGATAATTTTGGCCATTTGGGGAGGCAGTTGTGGGGAAGTCAATGTAATGACTTGGGTTCAGCCTACATCCAAATGAATTAGATTCCAAGTGCCTTACTTGGGAGAAGTAGCTACTTTCTTCAAAGCCAGAGATGAGTTTATAGGCGAAGTGTTGGCAGTGTCTAGGTGACTAGTTCATTGACCCCTGGGCTAATTAGAGTTTTATTTGGAAAGAATGGTAAGGCTTGAATTTAGGGTTTTGTATGTGCTAGGCAAGTGCTCGACCACTGAGATACCATATCCCCCTTCCTGATGTTCTTGATGGCCTTGCACTTGGCCTTCTGGAGGTCTGAACAGAATTTGAGAAGAAGCCATGTCCTAAAGGACTCTCAGTTACAGATCATAGTTGGGATGATCTGATCTTGATGTGTTCTCAAGGGTGTCAGAGAATAAAAGTACAGCATACTGCCAGGGTTTTCAAGAGAGGTTTTGTGTTGTCCATGTGCTTGACTCCAGTACTTTTCATATAATGGCCAGTCCAGATGCTGTGATAAAAAAATCTGTAATAACTTTCATTGACCACATTTCTTTGGAGTGCCTGTTATATGAAGTATTCTGTGCTTAGCATCACAATGCAACAAGAATGGTAGGAAATTCAGTTCCCCCCCAAAAAAACCCTACCTTGCCTGGTAGTAGGGAGACAAGCCATTCACACATACTTTGAATGCACTAAGAAGAATTATAAGTACCATGTAAGTGAGATGAGGAATGTGGACTTGGGGTATCTCAGTGGTAAAGCATGTGCTTAGCATGTGCCAGGCCCTAGGTTCAACCCTCAGCACTAAAATAGAAAAAAAAACAAAGAAGGGATTGAGACTAGAGTATTAAATAAGTAATGATAGTTAATGTTAGTATAAAATAATGCACTATCCAAAATTCTATTTTCATTAGGATGTGCAACAACTAGCATTTTATTAATAGCCTGCTGGAATTCTTTTAAAAGAGTGGCATTTGGTTAGAAATAGTATTAGATTTGTAAAAGGTCCCTTTTCACAGTGACATAGAATCATACCAAGGAGAACTTGGTGCTGGTCACTGTGATCTTGGAGTCTTTGTTTCCTGCTCCTTTATCTTGAGCAAAGTGCCTGTGAGCATGTACCTATACTTGAAAATGCTTGAATGAGTATCAGAGGATACTCATGCTGGGTTGGGACACAGTGGGGAAGGGAAGGAGAGAGATACTGAGATTTTGTTGCAAATTAGACAAGATACTTTTTCAAAATTTGTGCTTTCCCTTTTCTTGCTGGGTTGGATTTTTGTTGTTGCTTGAAACAGGGTCTGACAATGTAGCCCTGGCTGTTCTGGAACTCACTTTGTAGACTAGGCTGGTCTTGAACCTACAGAGATCTGCCTGCCTCAGCCTTCCAAGTGCTAGGATTAAAGGTGTGCGCCAGCATGCCTGGCTTGGGTTGGATTTTGTTATTGAGTCTGTCATTTCTTAATTTATTGGCACCATCAATTTTGCTCCCTGTGTTTCATGTGAGAGGGTCTTACTGAGCCCCAGGGCCCATCTCAGTATTAAAGCAACTGTCTTCCAGGATGCTCAAAAAAGAATTTAGTAGCAGTTGAATCTCTTTTAGAATGTATAGATATAAAATATTTGATTCAGCATAATTACTGTTTTCCTTCTTTATTTGATTCGCCTCAGGTTGCATGCAATTTGAGGATTAGCTGGAGACTAGATTGAGGAAGGGAAAAGTGAGTTTTCTTTCTTGAACATCAGCGTTAATCAGAGTCAGTTCAAAGTGTCTTTCTTTGGCTCCCCAGTAACATTAACTGTTTTATGTAGCAAAAGGTTTGTTCCTAGATATGCTCCCCAAAACATTTTGTGCTTATAATAGCTATTGTGTACTTTCTCTTGGCTCAGCCTCATGCGAAGGACTTTATCTCATTTGAAGGCCACAGCTATCATATGCAGCCAAAATTATCACCTCTAATTTACTCATAGAAGCTGAGATCAGAAGGGTTTAAGAAATCCATTCATGAGGCTGGAGAGATAGCTCAACAATTGAGAGCACTGGTTGCTCCTGCAGAGGATCTGGGTTCCATTCCAAGCACCTACATGGGACTTAACTGCTGTCTGCCACTCTAGTCCCAGGGGATCTGATGCCCTCTTCTGGCCTCCGAGGCACCATGCATGCTCATAGAACACAGGCATGCAGGCAAAATACAAAAAAGTAAATAAGGTAATTAAAATAATGAAAAAATTTCAAAGTTCTACAGATAGTGAGTGGCAGAGGTAGGAATGGAACCCAGGACTGTTAGACCCAGATGAATATATGCACTACTTTGTGTAGATGATAAGATGGGAATGCACATTCTCTAGTCCCCTGGGGGTTTTAGATATGTAAGATATGCAGCATTGCCCTCACTCTGCAGTAGAGAAGATCTAGTCACATCTTCAACAGACAAAATGCCAAAGCCAGATATAGACAGTATAGAGTGCATAGAAGAAGGGATAAACATTTTCTGGACCATGGAGGACAGTGATGGTTCGTAGGGAGGGAAATGACATGGCTTAAGTTGTTTTAGAAAGATAATTAGCAACACTTTGGAGTTAAAGAGTTGGTGGGGCAAGGGATAAATGAGGGAAGGTTGATTAAATAGTTAACTGATCTGCCACTTCCCATTGTGATCTGACTGTTGTCAGCTACTTTGAATGGAATCATCCCTCTGCACTGAGCTTCAGTGGCTCCAGTATCTTAAGTCACTGCTGAACTTTCCAGGATTCTGTGCCCTCTTACTCCTAATTCCCCACCGGACCCAGAACTGCTTTGTGCTCTGGTTAACTGCTTGTGAAGCCACATTGGGTGACCTCCTCAACCAGAAGCCGCTCACAGGCAAATACCTCAACTCCACCTGGTGTTCTCTGTCTAACAGTAATGAGTAATGGTACAGCGTTAACAAGTGAGGGAGGGGTTCATGCATATGGGCCTATGGCACCAGTGATGTAATGGCATTCTACTTCCATAGTATATAACAATCCCATTGGTTTGTTGTACTCCCAGGAATCTTGGACCTAAATAAACACTTGAAAGTGGGGAAAAGAGTAAATTTCCATGATATGTTGATGGAAACTGGAGAGAATTTTTCTGATTTGAGGGAGTAAATGTCATTTTTAAACTGACAAGTGAGCATTATAGGCTTTCAATTTTTTTCACATTTGTTTATTTGTGTGTGTATGTAGCAGTGGGACGGAGTCAGAGATGGGGTGCTTGCTAGGTGTGCTTGGGAGTGAGTGTTGGTTCTCTTCTACCTCCATTCCGGCTCTAGGATTGAACTGACGGTCAGGCAGGCACCTATATCTGGTGAGCCATCTCACCAGGGCCTCTTCAGAATTCTGGTTTTCTTCATGTCTTGAGAAACACTTTAAGGAGCAGACAATGGAGGTGGCTATGATTCTGCACGCTTAGAAGAGTACATTAGCATCTTAGCTTCCGAGCATCAAGCTTGTTCAGTGTACATGAGTTCACTCTTTACGAAAAACTAAACAAAACCCCTTAAGTTTTGTCTTTACCAAGTATAATGACACAGGTGTAAGAGGATATGAATATTTTACACAAATAAGCAGATACAATAAAATGTGAACAGGTAAGAACTAGCATTTCCAACTGCACTTGGTTAAACATCTGTTGCTTACTAGAGAGAACATGAAAGTGCAGAAAAATTCATGAAGCGATTCCATCCTGGAGGTAATTTGAAATATTATATTTAAATTCTGATGCATTTAATTTAGCAATCTGGTGGGAGAAAAAAATCAAAGGGACCCATCAGCCAGGTATTGGACTTTTGAAAAGGAAACTAACAACTGTTCAGAATTAGGAGGAAAATGGAATGGAATTGTTAAACAAAGTCAGTAACCTGCAGGAAGCCTGGAAACTATGTAAAAACATCTTATTGGAAGCCCAGATAAATGTGTGCCAAACATCAAAAAGACCAGCTGCTTGGGGGAAGGAGAGACAGACACACACGTACACAGACACACACGTACACACACACACACACACAGAGAGAGAGAGAGAGAGAGAGAGAGAGAGAGAGAGAGAGAGAGAGAGAGAGAGAGAGAGAGAAAGAGAGAAAACCCGACATGACTGGCAGAGTGGAAGAAGCTATTTCTCTATTTCTCTCACAAAATAGTCTAGGTCAGAAGTCCACAGGTATGGTGAGGCAGGCACAAACTAGAAATTAAGTGGGACAAAAGGTAATTGAAGACAAATCTTGAGGTAGATTGAAAAATTCCTCCATGTTGCCTTGATGGTGAAAAGGGTAGGCGGAATCCAACTTTTCAGAGGAAAGGCAGTATGGTTTCTTTAAAGGGATATCATGTCTGATGAATCACTCAGAGTTCCTTGCCAGGAAAAAAAAATCATGTGAGGGCTGGATGTGTAGTTCAGTGACAGAACACATGCTTAGCATGCACAGGGCTCTGGGTTCCATCGTCAGAATTAATCAGTGAAGCATTTAATCCATCAGTCAGTAAAAACATGTGGACACAAGGAAACAGATATACATAATTTAGGTTTAAAAAAGTTAGGCAGTGGAATACTGGGGCCGAGAATACTTACAAATTCTACTTACGTTGAGATAGGTAGGGATGGTGGTTTATTAAAGATGGGAAATTAATTGAGGGAGAAAAAGTAAGTTTCATGCCCTAGAAGTACATGGAGAGGACCAACCTACTTAGAATGAGTAGTTCTAGCCTAAGTCTGTGACAAATTTGTAGTCTGATAGTTTTGATGAGGTTTTTCTTTCTTCGAAAAGCAAAGGGGCTGGGGGTGGTATTAGACTGTAAAATTTGGATGCAGAATTAAAGTAGTGGTTGTCAGTTCTCATTGTACTATAGCATAACTTGGGGGAGATTTTAAAGCACTGATGACTGGGTACCAACAACTAAATCTTCCTGGCTGACTTGTGCACTCTCTCTTCCACTACTCGTGAGTGGTAAAAAGCCTTCTTTTTACTTTACTTTTTGTTTTGAGAAAGGTTCTCACTAAGTTGCCCTGGCTGATGTTGAACTCACTCTGTAGCTGAAGCAGGCCTTGGTCTTCGAATTCTCCTGCATCAGCAGTAGTGACTGGAATTTCAGGTCTGTACCAACTAGCCTGGCTGATTTTGTGTGTGTGTGTGTGTGTGTGTGTGTGTGTGTGTGTGTGTGTGTGTGTGTGTGTGATGAGACTGGGTTTCTCTGTGTAGACCAGGCTGTCATCAAACTTATAGAGATCTGCCTGCCTCTGCGTCCAGAGTGCTGTGTGTTAAGGGTGTGCACCACTGATGGGCCAACATTTTCTTAATGATTATGTGCAGTTGAAAACCATTGCCACTGATGATGTCCTAAGGTCCATCCCATCTCTGAATTTCTGTGATCCTGAGATTCTGGAAGTTCCAATGAAATTGGCACAGGTAAAAGCTTTCATTGTGACACTATGCGTACTTGCTTTACTTTTCACTAATCTGGGTTTAAGGGAATGCCTGTTGAACTTGGAGAGAGGTATTTTAAATTCAGGGTGCAAGCACAAACCAACAATCATTGACTCTTTGCAAGTAGAGACATAGGAACACTGAAAGTGCTTTGGAGAGAATTAGGATGAATCCAGCCCTCTTGTCATATATTGATTAAATGTCAGTGTGGTTGGTGATATTTCTTCCCTTTCTCTTTATTGGTAAAAGAACCCCAAATCTCTTTATTCCAAACTTTAATGTCCTCTTTGCCATGTGTTTATTCTCTCCATGTATCTTATCAAGAAATAGAAGTACAACAAATCCCTGGGCTTCTCCCTGACATAACCATCCAGAACACAGCTGGGAATGTGGGAAGTGGTGGAAAAGCTAAATGATGGTGACAGCTGTCAGAAAGTTTGCCTTCTGCTTGGAGCAAAGGCCGTCAGAACCTTTATCGCCAGTAATCATCGAGTAGAGCAGTATGCTAGGCTCTAGAGATTCCAAGAGGTGTAAAACTGGAATCAGGCTTTTGAGTTACGTCTGAATTGTTAGGTAGATGGCATTTGCAGAGAAGATAAAGGACTTGGTTATCTGCTTTCCTAGCCTGTAGCTGATGAGTTGTTGCAAGTGTTCTGCCTGGGAGGTAGAGGGAGTCACAGAAAGGGATTTTTGGGAAACCAAAAACTTGACATCAGACTGAAGTAAAGCGAGTGGCTAGTGTGAAACTGGATGAGTGACCAACGCTGAACCCAATATGCATACAACTGATCTGGGCCCTTTAATGCCTTTTAGGATGGGGTGAATGCCCTATTTGTTTTTAAGATTTATTGCTATTATTTTAAATTATGTGTAAGTGTGTTCCTGTGAACATTGCGTAGTTGCCTACAGAGGCCAGAGGTGACAGTTCCCTCATGGAGATCTGGAGGATGTTGGAAAAGAATCTCCTGTTCTGCAAGAGCAGTATGCATTCTTAACGACTCAGCTGAACTGCTGAGCCATCTTCCTAGCCTGCCCCCCCACTTCACCCTTGAGGGAGCTAGGGTATACCAGGACAGGAGCCTTTGTGTCTGTCATGTTCTGAGATGAAAGTTCAGAACGTACATTTCAGAGTTCCATTGGCAATACTGGGAAAGCAAATGAAAACTCTCCAGGCAGTACCGTGGGAGGGGGAGTTCAGTTACTTTATACTTCTGCCTGTTTAGAATATCCAGTGTCCCAACAGTGCTGAAACAGTGAGTGAACTAATATGCCCCTTTGTCTCCTTCCCTTCCCCATCTTCCTCTCCTCTCTCCCGACTTTCCCTCTCCCTTTCTCAACCAGATCTGTTTATCGTAGTCTAGGATGCCCTGAACTTGCTATCCTCCCTGTCTCAGCTTCCCCAGTGCTGCAACTGAGTACAGCTGTGTATACCAATTTACCTGGCTCATTTTCTCTTTGTATTTGAAAAAGAAAATAGGTTAAAGAGCAGGCGACACAGCTCAGTGACAGAGTGCTTAGCCAGCATGTGCAAGGCCCCGGGTTTCATCTCCACCCTGAAAATAAGTTAAAGACTGTATATTATTAATGTAGCGGCTTATTCACTTGAGAGCATTTGGCTTATGATTTTGTTCCTCTCCAACTTCTCTTTAAGCCCTCTAGAACGTCCACGTTGGATGAATTGCCTGCTGTGCCCAGTCTGGGAAACTGATACTCTGACCTAAAGTCACGAGAGACAAGAAAACTGGCTCTTAGTTAGGGATGACAGGTTTAAATATTTGATTATTGGTTTCTCTTTTAAATATTTACCAAACTTAAGTAAATGTATAATGATAAAAAATGTTACAAGTTAAGGATACTAGTTTCTTAACCCTGTAGTTATTCGAACCTTTAAAATAGAAAGCCCAGATTCATGGGCTCCAATTTTTGTCATACTAGGTGGCCCAGTGATAGGTCCTTGAGAAACGTTTTTTTGGTTTAGGAATTACTAAAATTTTGCATTTAATTTAAGAAAGGAATTTTTTGGTGATTCTGTGGGTAGTACTCCAAGGCCATGTGCATAATTCTGAGGCAAAGGCTTTGTGTCACTTAATTCAGCCCTCATTCTAGGAACTGACATTTCTATTCAACCTGTGCCATTGTCTGAATGTCTTTGTCTTCCCCCAAGTTCATATGTTGCTAGCCTAAAACTCCACATGCTCATGGTATCAGGAGGCTGGGCTTTCCACAGGGAGGTGAGCCTTTTGGAGTGGGGTTAGTGTCTCTTTCTTTTAAAAGAGGCCTCAGAAAGATCCCTTGAGCATGAAATTAACAGTGAGAAACCTGCCATGTGTGAACTGGGAATTGGGCTCTCACCAGACACCAAACACGCCAGCACCTTCATTTTAGACTCTTAGCCTCCTGGTGATGCGCAATCCATTTCTGCTGTTTATAAACCACAAACTATACTTTATTACAGCTGCATAGACCTTGGTGTCTAAAAGAAACAGGGAAAAGCCAAGTGTCTTTTTGTTCTCCTGCACCTCGAATGTGGTGCTATTCTTTGGTTTGCTCTGGGGTGAGAGAGCGCAGCATTGCATGTGGTTTGCTTTAATCCCAGGAGACTTCTTGTCTGTGCTGGCCTTGCAGATGTCCTTTTAGAAGCACCTCCTGTCTTTGCTCCTTCCTATCAGGTGTTCATTTCTGTCCTCTTCCCCAGGTCCTCACTCATCTCTCCTTCAGAACAGCCATTCTTTTCATACCAGCTCTATTCACAGCTCCTTCTGTCAATTCCGTCTTCGTGCAAGCTTCTTAAAGTCTGGCTTCATTTTGAACTGCCCAGCTTGTGTCTCCAGGAGTGGCTGGAAGTGGTTGCTTCTGCACTGTTGAGCTTCCCTTCATTTCCCCAAGTGCTTAGTGTTGGCATCCCAGCAAGCATGAAACCCTGGCGTAGTTTTTTTTTCCCTCCTGTACTTATTGTTAATGTTCTTTCACACATTTGTCTCCATTGAGTGTTCAGTCTGGTGTTGAGTTCAGAGACAAAAACAAAGCACCCTGTCCTTGCAAACAGCAGTGTAAAAGCATGTGGTTAGTAGCTACCACTTGCAATGGTCCACTCTGAGTGGGAGTGTCATTTTTCTTGGCAGTCACTTCACAGAAGTCCTTTTTTTTTTTTTGGTGTGTGCCAGAATAGGCAGTCATTGCATTCTTTACAATTTATAGTGGAATTATTATCTACTATTGTCAAATTGATTTAATTATAGAGTGTTTCCCTGTGCTAAGACTTATAAAAGGAAAACAAGACCACTTCTCAACAGTGTGTCTTTACAGATAGTCACTCCCAGTTGTCCCCTCTCCAGGGAAGTCAATGGGTTCATGGAAAGATCTCTCTTTTTTTTCCGGGGAGAGGGAAGGGTTGAAATGAGTTCATTTTAAATGGAACTTGAATGAAATGCCCCCCCTCAGCTTGCCACGTGGTTAATGTTTGCTCTTGTTTTCCTTCAGTTTGGTACTGTCTTTGCTATCTTGGCTCTGCTGCTTCAGGTCCATTGGGCCTGATGCCCTTGGGGGAGACTGTTCTCATGGGAGGAAAGGTAATTGATCAGTAAGCAGTCTGGCACTCTGAGGCCACATTCTCATATTCAGGTGCACAGGCAAAAGAAAGTAAAAACTTTTCAATGTAAATGTCTGTCTATGTCCGTTTTCTTTTGGTCTGAACAAAGATTCCAGGGACTGGCTTGGATGTGTTTTTGCTTAAATGGTCTTTTTTAAAAATATTTAAAAATATTTTATTTATTTATTGCACATGCAGTCTTCTGCCTGCATGCCAGCAGAGGGTACCAGATCTCATTCAAGGTGGTTCTGAGCCACCATGTGGTTGCTGGGAATTGAACTCAGGACCTCTGGAAGAGCAGTCAGTGCTCTTAACCGCTGAGCCATCTCTCCAGCCCGCTTAAATGGTCTTTTGTGGTATTTACCACCCAGCCATGTTTTCTAGATGTGTCAAGAACCTGCTCTCTTACAAGCTCAAACACTGCCACACTGACCCTGCTGCCTATCACCTCTTGCTTGGATTTATTAGTGGCTTATCACCAGTGTCCTAGCTTTTAACACAGCAGCCAGTGCGATCCTATTTTCTTACACTTAACCCAGGGCACATTGCTTTTCTGCTCAAAAGGCTCTAGTGGGAGACCATGAGATGGCTTGCAGGTAACAGCACTTTTTACCAAGCCTGATGACTTAAGTCCCATCCCTGGGATCACATGGTGGAAGGAGAGTACTAATTCGCGAACACAGTCCTCTGACTTCCACATGTGCACCGTGGCATGTACACCATTGTCAACTGCGTTCATAAAGCAATAGCAAATCAAGTCAAAATAAGGGTTCTAGTAGCTCCTCATGCCACCCATAGGAAAAATCATCTTCAGTCAGAAGTCACTCATGTATTTCCCTTGCCTCTGTGATGCCACTGGCTCGACTCTAGTCACACTGTCTTCCCTTCCCCAAGGCATAGTTGGGACTTGGTATGTCCCATCCTAGACCCACACACATGCTAGGTAAGTAATGTACCATAGTGTTCCACCCCCGGACTTTGTACTTCTTATTCTCAGTGCCTAGAATAGCCTGTAGTCAGAGTATAGCTCACCCCCTCACAAGTTTCAGGGCTTCGATCACTTATTGCTTCACTAGACAAGCTTTTCTTGGTTTGTATATAAAATAGGAAAACACCCCCTCTCTTCCCATATACCACAAGCACACATTTGGTCATGCTCCCTCTCAGTTTTTCTTTGCACAATCACCATCCAATATCAGGGTAGGGAACTTGGCTTCTTTGTTCACTTCCTAGTACTCATTGTCTTTAATACATTGCCTGGCACTCAGTATGTGTTGAATGAAGACAAAAATGAGTATTCTTTGCAAATAAGCTGCCCAGGAGAAAGACTGTGGTGGGTATGAGACCATATATACATCTTTTTTTTTTTTTACCATATATACATCTTAATCTTTTTGTTTTTCCTGAAAAGGGCTAACCAGGCTGAGGATTCTATTACTATTGAGTTATCTGTTTGCTGGCAGGCACTGAGATTAAAGTAGTGACAAAGAGAGAATTTAGCATGAAACCTCACACTCTTGCAGCTCGTGGGCTACCAAGGATCAGAGCAAAAGACTTTTTGAGTATTTCAGACTCCTGAGTCTATTTTCTAGAAGCCATGCTTTCATATCATCACAAGCTACCTGCCACCCCATCCAATGTGCAAAGCATTTGTGTTTCTGGCAGTGAGTCCTGAGGCCTGTTGTAGAATGCTTATCAGAACAGTGCAGAGGTTACGGATCTGTTATCAAGACTTAGAAGGAACACTTTTTTCCTGGCGATACACTGTGGACCTCTTTATAGACGCTTGTTGAACTTGCATGGGTACTAGAAAACAAAAAAAAGTTAAGTCTTGGGTCACCTTTCCGTTGTGCTCTGGAGAGGAACCAGGGTGTAAACACCAAATTCTTCAAGTGTTTGTGAAGAGGCAGTATCCACTCTCATGCCATAGTGATGAGTGGCTCAGAACGATGTTCTTTAGTCTAGTAATGATTGTTGGAGTACAACCCTGGGTCAGCAAAATATGGCTGGAATTTTCCTGTCAATTGGTAACTCTCCTCTTTAAGCCTTTCATTAGTGGTGACCTGCTGTGCAGGTTGCCTCCAGGAGGAGAGGAGGACCCTGGCCCCTGGCCCCTGACCTGGGAGCAAATGCAGAAGCTGGGCTCAGAGATTAGGATGGAGACAAAATGCAACCCAAGTGATAAGTGGAGCACTTGCCATGATACAATGGGAAGCCTCATGATACTGCTCAGACGGCTTTTTCTCCATTTCAAGAGGTTCTACTTTCGAATTTTATTTTGTTTTACTTCATTTCTTTTTATTTCTTCTATGCTTAAGATCAAGGGGACTCAAATATGCAAAAATGTCATCTACTGCAGAGATACAACCCTTGTACAATTATTTTTCAGAAAATTTTAAGTGGTTATTGTGCATAAAATCCATCCTTAGTTGTTGATTTCTTCAGAAATTCCAAGTCCCGAGGACCTGGTACCATGGTATATAAATACCAGCTTGTATGCAGGTTTACTCAAAGAGTCACATGAGTAGCCTTGAGATCTCATTTCTGGCAACATTTCCTGGCTAAAAGCAAACGTTTTGGGCTGTCTGCTCTTCCCCAACTCTCCTGTTCCCAAGAGCTGACCACAGTGACATGACAAAGGCTAAAGGTCCAAGTTCTCCAGTCGATGCAGAACCCTGCCTGTATAGTAATAAATTGGATATACTAGTTTGTTTTCTGAGGGACAAGTCTTTGCTTCATGATGACAGTTAGGGTATACCCTGCTTTCAGTACAAATTTAAATGTGATGATTATGGTCTGTGCCCTATTTAAAATATTGTTATTATTTTGAAGATAGTTTGTCCAAATCAATACACAAGTGTTTTGCTTCTTATAATTGGATCTTTGAGATGGTTCTTGAGTTATGAAGGATTCATGATATAGGATAGGCTGTGGGAATTCATGATGATAGAGCCAAGCAAATCTTATCTAACTTGAGTTTAGGGGAAGGGATTCATTGTATTTCTTTTGTTTTTCTTTGGTTTAGAGTCAAGGTCTCACTATGGGGCCCTGGCTGGCCTGGAATTCTCTATGTAGCTCTGGCTGGCCTCAAACTCAGAGATCCACCTGCCCTGATCCCAAGCATGGGCATTAAAGATGTGTGCTGCTGCACCAGGTTTCTTTTTATTTTATTGCATGTTTAAGTGTTTGTTTAAAAAAAGAAAACCTTCATTTATTTATTTTTGTTTTTCAAGACAGGGTTTCACTCTGTAGCCTTGGCTGTCCTGGAACTCACTCCGAACCAGGCAGGCCTCGAACTCACAGAGATCCACCTGCCGCTGCCTCCTGAGTGCTGGGATTAAAGGCGTGTGCCATCACCATTGCCCAGTGAAAACTGTTTATTTATAAAGCACACAGCATTTACCACTTTCACCAGTGAACTCTTAGTGTCTATTCACGGAGCTCTGAACATTTTCTTGGTTGCTTCTGAGCTTCAGAGTTTAATGAAATACAGTGGGATTCAGGGGAAGAAATATTTATTATACCTGTTGCATATGTAACAAGAGGATTTGCAAATCAAATGAGTGATGTAAATATGATAATAGAAGGTGTCAATGCCCGAAAAAGATCAGGAATCATTGATACCAGAACCATTGTGTTAATTTCAACAAGATCTCTGTTTAATTTTCCTTCTTTATCTTGTGGTGTGTGTGTGTGTGTGTGTGTGTGTGTGAGAGAGAGAGAGAGAGAGAGAGAGAGAGAGAGAGAGAGAGAGAGAGAGAGAGAGAGAGAGAGAGAGAGGGACAGAGAGAAACAGAGGGAGAGACAGACAGAAAGAGAGAGAGACATGTGAGGACACAGGATGATGATGGATCTGTTGCTCCATCACTCTTTGCCTTATTCCCTTGAACTGGGGTCTTATCCAGAAGTTTTCCACTGTCCACTCTGTTGGCTTGCCAGTGAACTGCTTGTTTCTACCCCTCTCCCCCAGTGTTGGGGTTATAAGCATGCATAACCATGCTGGCATATTTTTCCTTTTACACTTAGGATTCAAACTCAGGTCCTTATGCTTGTAGAGCAAGCACATTTTTCACTGGGTCGTCTCCCCAGACTCGATATCTTTAAGAGTAGAGCTGAGTTTTGTGGCTGTACTTTCTGGAGTCACTGTGCATTAGATTGTGGTAAATCTCCATTTCCCTAAAAATACTGTATGGTTCATCCCGTAGTCATTCCAATTACTCAAATTTATGGAAGGCCATTTTTGTAATTGACCATATTAATATGAGAGACTAATGGTAGCTCTGCTCTTAGGATAGGAGATTTGTTTTGTTTCTTGAAGTCCCAGCAGCTGTTGTACCCTCATGTTTAGCACAGGGAAAATTAAGATGTGTTTTTAATATGAGGGGAATGTAGTTGATCACTCAGGATAAAAGGAAATGATTGCTTTTGGCACAGTTATTAATTTCAGAAATGTCTTCGAATGTACGGTATATGCTCAAATATTATGCCAATGCTCTGTGGCTTCCCAGGGTGATATTTAAGAAATGGAGATTTAGATCCTGTGTTTTGCCAAGTATGAATTGCCTCAAGTTTTGGAGTATTTTTCTTAATTGATGATAGAGGAATTTTCAATAGTTACTAGAAGCGTAGCCATTAAGTTATGTCAGAGCTTGTGATTTTATAGTTATGTACTTTGTCATGCTGAAGAAAGTACTGCCTGAACTCCAGGAGAGGTACCCAATGGATCATTAATTTGTCATGATTTTTGTATTTCAATTATGATAATCATTTCATGAAATAAAGCACACTTTAAAATTATTTTTTATTTTTGAGACAGGGTTTTTCTCCGTAGTACAGACATGCATGGAACTAAATATGTAGCTCAGGCTGGCCTCCAACTTTGAATTAGCCTTTACTTATATAATTTCTCCTTAGTGTTGGGATTACAGTATGAGCTGCTATGCCTGACATATCATTAATTTAATGAAGACAGAGTGGTAGGATATTTAAAATTTAATTTTCGTGGTTTGAGATTTTCTCGAATACCATGAGTTTACTTGTACTAGATTCAGGCCTCTGAGACAGGTGACTTTGTGCTCATGTTGCTTTCCAAACCATCGTAACCTCGACCCAGCATTTCTCTTCTTTCCTTTCCTAATATTTGTTTTCTTTTAATCAGTCAATATTGAATTTTTTCCATTTAAAGAAAAACAAGAAGAGACTAAAATGATTTCATCAGCTCTCTAATTGCTGTGCTAATGGAAACCTGTTAGTCCTTTAAACATCGCTGGTGCAGTTTTAAAAGGAGCTGGGTACTGATCCTTGAACCATATGTGTTTAATTAAAAAAAAAGTCCGGCAGGACGTGAAATTAAAAAAAAAATCCCATCTTTCCCCTGCGGTTTAAAATAATTAATGAAAACCCCACCTGCTTAAAATTATTTTAGCCATATTCAATAGGATTCTTACAATCATAATGAAAATTGTTATTTACAACAATTATTTTGAGTAACAATAGATGACATTCAATGAGCATTCATTTTAGATCTAATTTGAATACATTATGTGGATTACTCCATTTAATGCAAGTGGAAAATACAAAGAGGGAGCATGGAGGGGAGAATTTCAGATGGAATAAAGAATTTAAAAAACCTGAGTTATTACAGTAAATGAACTCTGGGTTCCTAGGTAGCTGAGGCAAAACAGGACACCCAATTGCTTATGCTCTCCCCCCCCCCCCCCCCCCCCGCGTCTCTCATAAAAGGAAACGTAACAGTTCTTCACACAAGATAGTTTCTTAGTGTTGCTAAATCTAGAAAGAATTTATTATGGTAGGTTCTTTTGTAAAGACATTAGACAGGGTAATAATCGCTGTTGTCAACATGATTTCACGTGGCCATTTCTTTCACTGATCTCCCATAAAACCCAAAGAAACAACAGTCAAGAAACTCAGGCAGGCTGTCAGGTCTGTGGTGTCGTCATGGATCTTTAGACTAAACAGTAAGACTCTTCTTATCTTTAGCGGTAACTGTGTCCTTTGTGTTTGTGGGTTCATATCTTGTAGTCTAGGAGCCAGAATTTTCTTTCTGGGTAGCTACCGACACCAGGAAAACAGTAACAACAGTCCTCTGCGATTCCCAGAAACCTGAAAATACCTTATTCTCCACTAAATATGCATCATAAAAATTCAAGAAGCTGTGTGCCGTTGATTTATTGTATCCTTTTTTAAAATATTGGTTTTTTTGCTTGTATGTTTTCAGTTTTTATTTTTTGAGACAGGGTTTCTCTGTGTAACAGCCCTGGCTGTCCTGGAATTCTCTCTGTAGACTAGATTGGCCTTGAACTCACAGAGATCCACCTGCCTCTGTCTCCCCATGTTAAGGCTAATTCATTTTTTAAGGACTTTTCTTTTATGTGCATAGGCGTTTCATCTGCTTGTACGTCTGTGCACCACTTGAGTGTCAGATGCTGAGAAGTTACAGACAGTTATGAGCCACCATGTGGGTGCTGGAAATCGAACCCTGATCTTCTGCAAGATTACCAAGTGCTCTTAACTGCTGAGCCATCTTTCCAGCTCCTAAAAACACTTTATTTGCAGTTCTGAGAACAGAACCCAGGGCCTCTAGTATGCAAGGTGCTCTGCCACTGATCTACAGCCCCAGCCTGTGCCCCATGAGATCTAGAAAGAGAAATGAATGTGGGGGAGCCAGACACGACCTTCTCTTCTTCAGATCCTTGTTTCCTGCCAGTCCTGATTAATAATTATGCTCTTGGGACTTTGTACCTGGCTGCAAGTGTTGTCACAGTGCCATTTGGCCTCTCCAAATTATGGTTTCCGGCAAGTCACAAGTCAAATGTTTTGCAGTTGAAGATATGCTAGAGCGACAGCGAGGGCTCACTTTTGTGTCTGCCTTTTTCCTAGCACAGTCCAGTCCTGCTCACATGCGCTTGTTTCTACATGGTTTCAACTGCAGAACCTAGCAAGCTGCTCCATCTGTGTTATGTGTTCCCTTGTGCTCGCAGTTGAACTTTAGGGCCTCCCGTGTTATCTAAGTGCTATACCACTGGGCTCCATTTTCAGCTCACTTCAGCAATTTTCAAAGTGAAATTATAAATGTATTTCTATGGCTACATACAGGCAAAACTTTCAAATGGCTGAATAATACTCCTTTAATTCTCTTTTCTCTGTCTCTGTCTCTGTCTCTGTCTCTCTCAGTGTGTGTGTGTGTGTCTGTTGTGAGGGTGCTGGGGCTGGGGGTAGAACCGGAGCCTTCCACATTCCAGGCAAGTGCTCTACTTCATCTCCACCGAGCTTTTTGCTTTGACGCTGGGACACAACAGGGATCACCTTTATTTCTGGTCAAGTTCTGTACTTTTAGAAGATGTCAAAGGAGAAAACTTGCCCTGGGCACAAAGCCTAGTCTAAGTACAGCGTCCTCTAAGCTCTTCAGAGTTTAGGGAAAGCAAAAAGAAGGGAAATTGAATGTTCACCCAGGGAATTAGTTTCTTAAGTTCATGTGCCCCTCCTCCAGCATTTCCCAGATTGACCTTCCGTCTAGCTCTTGCCAGGAACCTGCATCTCCTTTGCTTTCTCAAAAACCAAATTTAGCAATATTCCCGGAACCAGCCAAGGCAGTTACCACTGGAAAGGCGGGTTAAACCCACAGGTGGGTTTCCCCAGTTGAAGGGGGTAGTGCCTTTCCTCTTGGTTCTTTTATCCTTTAATCAGAGGAAGGTTTCCCATATGTCTGAGTGCCTCATTTAAAAACAAAGACAGTGAATAAACAAAACAAAACGCTTTCTGCTTACCACATTTGTCATCTGAATTGTGCATAGCAATATTCTAGACAATTCTGACTGCTATTGTTTCTTCAAAGAAGGGCTCATCTTAACCTTCTACCCTCTTCTCCAACTTCATTACAATGAAATGATTCTATGACTATTAGTTGTGAAATGGATTAATTTAACTTCGTATTCTTTATTGAAAATAAGTCTGCCCAACCTCGTGTCTGTGTCTGGTCAAAGGGCGTTTCCTGTTTCATTGGTTTCGATGGTTTGTCTGCTTCAAGCTTGGTGATCGGGAGAGTACAGTCGCGCCTTTTAAATGGTCTGCTTCATCTTTTATCTTTCAACAGGTCCTGGAAAGAGCTCATCTAACAGCCTCTTTGCAAGCATCAGGTTTTGAAAGATCCTAGGAGGCTTTCGTTATTTTGCCAGGTGGCCAATGAAAGAGGTGCTTAAAGGGTGCGGCATGGAGAGGAGGGGCAGAGAAATGGAAGGAGAGCAAAGGTTAGCCGCTTCATTGGGGGCGGTCTGCCACATGGGGAACAAGTTTTAGATTCTGCTTTGCTTTAGAAAAAGACCAACTGTGCCCATTGTACAAGCATACCTGGGTCTTTTCCCTGTAGCCTAGGGCATGCCGAATGGAAACTGATTTAGGACACACAAGTCACACCTGTGTAGATAGTTTCCGTGAGGAACAGGGGTGATGAGTCATTCAAAAGGTAAGTGTCTGTATCAGTGGGAGTGGAGAAACTGCAGAGGCTGGTGAGGGCTCTCAGGTAGTCTCAACCCTGATGCTCAGAACTAACTTCCGCAGAGCATGATTTACCTCTGGCTCACTAACTTTTGTTTATACACCTGCACAGGTAGGACAGTGACTCCTGGCTGCTTACTGGACTAGTGATACATTTCATTGCAACTGATGTTTGAACCTTTGATGGCGGATTTCATCCCTCGATTACCACTTGCGGGACTAAGGGGCCTTTGTGAGAATTCGAACCATGGATATATGTATTCCTGTCCATGTTATTCTCAGCACCATACTATCCCCTGTTGTTAGGTGTTTTGTCCTTCAAGCTCTCTTTATGTCTTACAGCCCAGAATTATGGTGTACTATTTCAGGGGCCTTGCTGAAAAGTTGAGAGTTTTCTTTTCTTTTTTCTTCTCTTTTTTCTTTCTGGGTTTTCCAGGCCGGGTCTCACTATGCACCCCCTGGCTGACCTGGAACTCACTCTTATAGACCAGGCTGGCCTTGAACTCACAGAGATCTGCCTGCTTCTGCCTTCCTAATGCTAGGATTAAAGGTGTACGCCACCAATGCCCTGCTAGTTTGCCTTTCCATTCCCATGCCTCCTGTCTGTGCAGGAAGCATTTTTTTCCCATTGTTTATTATACTACATTTAATGAATTATGGCCTGTTAATAATTAAGAACAATATGTAAGGTTCAACTCAATTTAAAGAGTTAACCAGCAGAAACCAACAGTGTATCATCAGAGGATGTAGGCATTAGGTAATTCTTTTGCAAAGCCTCTATTCTTGTTCAATCCTAGGTTGCTAAGGGTAGAAACAGGGAGCTGAGACAGTCTCCATGGCCTTTTGGAGGAAAACTGCGATAACAAAGACCTTGAAAAGATGGCCATCTGCTGAGGCAGAGAGAGCAGCACTGTTGTGAAGGGAGGTTTTGTGTGTCATTTTCCGAATCCACTGTGATTGATGTATGCAGCACTCACTAGGAAAGGTGTTTTAAGATCCAAAGTGAAGCCACATGTCAACAATAAGCATAAGAAGAATCAATCAAATTCAAATTACAGATGTGTTTCTAGAAACTTGACAGTGTATGTAGCATTTAATCCGTGTTATTGAAAAAATTGGAAGTTTCTTCTTTTGTGTGAATGAGTGTTTTGCCCCAGGTGTATGCCTGGCATCACATGAGTGCAGTGCCTTTAGAGGCCAGAAGAGGTAATTAGATCTGGAATTACAAGAGAGTTCTGAACCACTGTGTGGATGTTGGTAATCAAACATGGGTCCTCTGGATGAGCAGCCAGTGCTGAGCCATCTCTCCAGCCCCAAGTAGGACAGCTTTTTAAAAATCGTGTTTTATTTTGTATGAGGGAGTATATGTATATGTATATGTATATGTATATGTATATGTATATGTATATGTATATGTATATGTATATGTATATGTATATGTATAGGCACACATGTGCCACAGTGCATGTGTGGAGGTCAGTTCCCTTTTTCCAGCATAAGTGTTCGGGGGATTGAAGTCAAGTCTTTCTCATCTGTGCTCTGAAACCAACTTCCTACTGCTGTTTTTGAATCTTTCATGAAATAAAGCCTCTTCTGACATATGTATACTACCTGTCAGCCCCCTTCCTAGTCTAAGTACTTCCCTGCCTCTTCTCACCGCCTACTTGTCTTTATGACTTATACCAGCTCTAACACACACTGTAACATAAACATACCAAGACATCACTGTAATATAGGAGGTGAAGCCTTAGCCTAGGAATTGAAACTGAAGTGTTTGTTTGCTTCCTGGCCACTAACCAGCTGGAGAAAGAACATGCAACATGTCTTCCTACCAGACCTTGTTTCTGGCATTCATAAACTGAGGGCATTGGGCTCAATTATTATGAAGATCCTGTCCAGTTATAACATTCTTTGTCTCGAGGACAAGGGTGTTGAGAGCTGATGAGATGATCTGGAAGGGGAAGGGACTATGAGGCAAGCCCCTTCCTCATTGCATATGTATTCTTGAATACAATCAAACCTTGAAATGAGCAGTTCTGGGTAACTGAGCTTTCTGAATGGTTTTTGTCTCCTTCCCTGCTGTCAGCTGTCATTCTGTGCCGGCTTTGAGCAATTCCTGTCCCTCCTCCTCCTTGACTGCATCCCTTGTGGTCTTTGGAGCCATAACGATAAGCTTATCAAAACTCTGTGCTGTGTATGTGCATATGCATTGTGAGGTGAGAGCTGCTTCTACGTCTCCAGCTCATGGATTTTGGCTGATTGAAGCCTTTGGGCACTCATTTTTAGGTGTCAGATAGGTAGTGTGTTATAGGTTAGGCATTAGCATTATTAATGTAGTAATTCAAATTTATAAAATCAAAGGGGAAATCATACAGACCAGTGGGGGTGAGAAGCAGCACTTAGACTGGGGAGGGGGCTGATGGGTAGTATCCATATGTCAGAAGAGGCCTCCTTTCACGAAAGATCAAAAAGGCAGTATGAAGAACTGGGCTCAGACTTTAGAGACAGCTGGAGTCTATTCTGTAGTTTGGATTCTAATAAGCAGACTGGCTGGTCTGTTCCTCTCTGTTCAAAGTTGTTCTCAGCCAGTGTACTGGTCTGGCTAAGCCCTGGGATGTTGGATAAGAACTTCTGAATGGCCGTGGAGATCCTGCTCTTTTTTTTCAGTGCCTCATCTCAGGGTGAGTTTGAACTAGACTATTCTTTATAAGACAGTCGAATGTT
This sequence comes from Mesocricetus auratus, assembly GCF_017639785.1. Classification (NCBI taxonomy): domain Eukaryota; kingdom Metazoa; phylum Chordata; class Mammalia; order Rodentia; family Cricetidae; genus Mesocricetus; species Mesocricetus auratus. Next base: position 100,766,318 of record NW_024429188.1, on the reverse strand, counting down.
AAGGCATGAATGCTCAGATAGATTATTCCTATACAAAATCGAATGCCAGTCACCATCACGTCCGGAGCAGTCTTTCAGATCAACAAGCCAATAGGAGTATGTACTCAGGATCTGTGGACCTAGCCATGTATCTTCTATGGCCATAATAGTGAGTTTGTGTAGAGACCATGGGCTACTTTTCCCACTATGCTCCCATCACCGTCTTACACCCTCAGCTTACCACTCAAGAACAGTGGGGGCTGTCCTCCTTTTCCTTGGGCCTTTACACACTTGTTCCAACTTCTGCTGAAGTTTGTTCCCCTTCCCTCCCTCCCTCCCTCCCTCTCTCCCCTCCCTTCCTTCCTTCCCCCTCCCTCTCTCCCCCCTCCTTTCTTTTGTGACCCTCAGGCTGGAATCCAGGGAGTTACACATGCTAGATAAGTGCTATACTACTGAGTTCTGTCTCTAGCACTGTTCCTTGCGGCTACTCATCTCTCATGAACCTTTACATATTTTAGCTCAGATACTCATGGTTAAAAATCTCTTCTATCCCATATCATTTTTCTCTGGAAGAATACATGATTTGATTAGTGAACTGTTCATCCATTTCATAAGCATGAATTAAACAGCTTCTATAGGCCCAGCCAACTAAGTGCCAATTACTAGGATTTAAAAAATGAGTAAAGCAGATGCAGTCTTACTTCCCAAGGCCGTAAATATTACCATATTTTAAAATTGGCTGTTGTGTCAGGCATGGTGGCTCAAACCCATGTTCCCAGCACTGAGGAGGATGAGTCAGAAGGTCAGGAGTTCAAGGTGGTCCTTTCACTACAAAGTGAGTTCTAAGTCAGCCTGGGTTACAAGAGATCCCTGGTGTGTGTGTGTGTGTGTGTGTGTGTGTGTGTGTGTGTGTGTGTGTGTGGTTGTTATTTTTTAATTGATTCTGTAGGAGCTCCTTGAAGCCAGGTATCTTACTTAGTTTTACAATCCCCTATCATGCCTTGCCTTTAAGACCAAGGATTAAGTAGATCTTCGTTAACTTGATTTGAAAATTCATTGTCTTTTTGTGCCCCCCCAACCTGAAAACTCATTGTCTTTCCCATTAGAAAAGAAAATATATGAAAGGAGTATGCCTGTGTGACCAAAGCATCATCTTAGCTTTTGTGCTTTGATCTTAGAACAACAGGGCCATTAGGCTTTGAAGCATGCCATTCCCTCTACATCAAATGGACTAAAACTACAGAGGCCAAAGACCTATCACTGGTGGGTAGAGAAAAGGTCTTTTCCCTGTGAAGTCTCAAAAGTAGGGACTTCTGGGGCCATTTGTACTCCCTGGTTAAGTGAACATTGTAGCTCCTCACCTACATTCTTAGGGCTAGCCTTGCTTCTACAATAATCTTGCATGTTTATTGGAAGCAGTCGGTGTTGTTGCTCACACAGAGGAGCCCAGCAGAAGACTTGTCTCAAGAAGAATCAAGCTGTTGAGAGCACATGGAAGTGTGGAGGAAAATGGCTACTGATTATCTGGTTTTCAAGTTGGCATCTAGCATGAAAAGCATTTAGCTAGGAGCAGCCATGGAAGCCCCATCTCCCAGCTTTGAGAGGGTACCACAGAGCGTGCTTCAAGTCTTGGAGTCCTTGTGCATGTCAGTGCTGAACTAGAATTAGGATCCTAAGAAGCTGTAGCTTTACGGGTGGGATGTTCTATGTGATTAATAATCAGTCTGATTATAAAATTAAACCCTGCTCTGATATAGGAAATCCTGCTTCTAGTACAAATTCCAGACATATCAGGCTTATCTGGCAATGCCTGTAAATTGCTGTGTAATGATTCCTAAACCTTTCAGGATACAATACTTAATGTTTTAATCCTCAAAGATATAATTCACTAACAAAGTGGAAATCTCATTTAGAGCTCTTTCTGTGTCTCTGTCTTTTTTTTTTTTTGAGACAGGGTTTTCCATGTATTCCAAATTAGCCTGGAATTCATGTAGCACAGGATGACCTTGAATTCCTGATCCTTCTGTATAATGCTTCCCAGTGCTGGGATTATAGGTGCACACTGAAGCTGAAGGAGATGGCCAGGGGTTAAATGCATCTAGTGCTCTTACATAGGACAGGAGTTCATTTTCAGCACTGAGTTTGGGCAGCTCACAACCACATGTAGCTCCAGTTCCAGGGGATCTGACACAGTCTTCTGGCCTCTGAGGGTACCTGTCCACACATGTACAAACCTCCCAGAATTAAATACAAAAAATCTTTAAAGAATGAACATTTACTCAGCTGAACTTCTACGGAAATGAGAAGGAATTCATAGGGCTAGAAATACAGCCCAGCACAAAGCCCTGGTTTCATTCCTAGCGCCTTATAAGGCCAATTATATTGGCCCAGTGCCTAAATTTCAATCCTTAGGAGGTGGAGACAGGGGAGCCAGAAGTTCAAGGTCATCTTCATCTCCATAAGGAGTTACAGTCTAGCCTAGGCTACATGGAATTCTATCTCAGAGGGGAGGAGGGGGAGAAAAGAAGAAATTAAGGTCCTTAGGAGGACTGTCAGTATGTGTAATTGAACGCCACTTCTGTTTTCATTCAACATCAGTGCAGTGAAAGGACATACGGGAGATCAACAGCCTCAGAGCCCGCCCCAAGGATAAGTGCCAGGCTTCATCAATAGCCAGCCTTATCCGTAAAGTCACTTTGTACTTAGGAACCAAGCCTATGTACTATGGCCAAGGAGGATTTAGTGGTCATATGTGAAAGCAGGATTCTATCAGCACACAGCAGATCACAAGTCAGGGCCCATTTGAGCAGGTGCTCATGAGGAGTGGGACCATTCCTCCTTTAGTAGAGATTCCAACTTCTGCCAGAACCAGCGTATCAGATGGCATGGAATTCCCTGATCTAACCCTCAGAGAGAGAGGCTAGGTGCTTGGCTCCAGTCTTTCTCAACTATGAGAGACAGAATCTGGTCTCTAATGGCTGCGAGAATTAGCTCGAAGTCCAAAAACACCAGGTGGATTAACATGTGGGCTTTTTTTTCTTCTCTTCCTAAAATCTAATTCTGTATAAAATTGGCCGTTGTCTCAAAAAGCATAAACTTAACAGACTAGAAACCGGGGGTGGAGTGGGACTCCTTTGTCCTGGGAGAATAGGTACTTTTACTCCAAGTGTATCAGAGCAAATTAGGACTATTATTAGTGCTTGAACAGTACTGCTAGTGATTGAGCAGGCCTTACAAACGAGGGAGGCTTCTGAATAGACAGATCTCTGACTTAATAGCCACCTCTCAGGTTGTTTTTTAGTCTTCGTGAATATGCACCTGCCTCTCATTTCCATTAATGTCATTAGGGACTGCATATCACATGCTACACAGGATCTTCAGGGTCTTTATTGCTGTTCTTTGAAAGCAATAAAATCACATCCCTTTCATTCTCCTGAAGACATTATATGTTAAAATTAAGAGCCTGTGTGCTGTGCCCACTTACTTTCCAGATAAAGTTTCCTGAGAATGTGCCAAGTCTAGTTTTCAATGAAACAAGTAAATTTGTGGTCTTTGTTTAAACATTTTCCTATTTCATTTGTGTTCCTGGTGGAATCATCTTAAAATACAGCTTAGAGTTTAGAAGTAAAAAAGAGGTAAATGGACTCCAGTGATGTGACTGCTATTGAAGAAGCCCCTCCTAATAAAGCTTTCCATATTGGACATCTACTACACAAGGAAGTTAATGGCGGGACCAAATCACAGTCCTGTTCCCTGACAAAGTGCTGTTTGGGGAAAATCCTTCCATTTTAGCATTAGCCTAATAATATATGCACATTTGGTATGGTCATGTGTTGAGCTGCCTTTTAAGTGGTAGTATGCTAGTAATGGAATGCTTTCCACTATTTTAAATTCATATCAGAAGTATCAGGATGCCTGTTGTAGGTGAAGATCAAGTCTGGAAACTTCAAGGCTATGATTTTTAAAAAATGGTGTTTGTAAACATTTATTTACAACATGTGTTTGTGCAAAAGCACACCCAGTTTGAAGACACCTTCCAGCAGTCTGTCCCTTACTTCCACCCTGCAGGACCTGGGATTAAAACTAGGTTGCTGAACCATTTCACCATCTTAAACTCTTGATTTATTTTTATGGTTTTTCGAGACAACTTCTCTGTAGCTTTGGAGCCTGTTCTGAAACTCTGTCTGTAGACCAAACTGGCCTTGAGCTCACAGAGATCTGCCTTCTGGAATTTGCCTTTCAAGTGCTAGGAATAAAGGTGTGTGCCACCACCACCTGGCTTGATTTTGATGAGTTCTCTAACAGTTTCATGAAGTGGCATGGAGAGTCTTTCTGTCTAACCGCCTGCCTACCTATCTTCCCTCCTTCCCTCTTTCCTTCTCCCTCCCACATTTTTTCTTCCTCTGAGGATACAAAATAGGATGGATATTCACATGCAAGACACATTCTGTACCACTGGAGCTATATCATCTCCTGGAGGATAGTGGGGGCTTCTACCAAGCAGTGCTGTAGATGTGATTAGACACAATGCAAAGAGGGCCTCAATTTCCAGCAGAGTCCATCATGATAATTAATACCGATATTATTCTTGTTTATGTGGGAGACTGTGGCGGATCAGAAAGGGGACTCCTGGAGACATGTTGGGACGGGTATTGCTTTAGATCCAGAACTTGTTTGCTGCCCTTTAGGGTGTCTATTTACTCTTGGGGTCTTATGGCAGTCTTTAGAAGTGATGCATGACCTTTCATGATTCCTTGGCTGTACCTGCAGTTCTATTGCCCATGGCCTTGAATCCTTCCATGAACCACGGTCAGTGCTTAGTGTCTGCTTTTGGCTGGGACTTTCACTCCTACTCAGGTAATTGTGCATCCTTGCGTAACCTTTCAAACTGAGGACCGAGACATTTATAGCAACTCTAAAGTTTCTCTCATCTGTCTCTTTCCTCTTTTAAAGTTTGAACTTTGAGATCCTTGGGGCGGGAGGAGGAGAAAACACTTAAAAAAAAGAAATGACTTTAATTTACTGCAGGTTTTAACAACAGGGTATATGGCCTCTCCCCTGTCTGCAACGGAAGGATATGGCCTTGTTTGATAGAGATCCTTGAGACTTATTAACTTCTGAAAATTCAGTAGCACCATTCTTTCTGAAAAAAAAGGCAAAGAGCATATACTTTCTATTTACACAGGAGTCAGAATTGTCAGAATTAGCTTGGCCTTTTAAATTTTTATCCTGTGCATGGTTGATTGTCTTGTTTATTGAAATATATTAAAGTGCATTATCTCATTTTCAGTTCTCTGATGAAAATTCTCAATATTGCATTATTACAATAATAAGGATGAACTATTTATTTTTAAAGGCCTTTGAACTTTTAAGATTTACTCCTCATAGTATGTGTGTACATATATACATACATATATTTACATTTTAATTGTGTGTATGGGTGTTTTACCTGCATGTATGTCTTGCACTATGTACATGCAGTGCATTTGGAGGTCAAAAGAGGGCTTCAGATCTCCAGTCAATGGAGTTTCAGATGGTTGTGAATCACCATGTCGGTGCTCAGAATTCTAACCCTGGTCCCTCTGCAAGAGCATCAAGTGCTCATCATCACTGAGCCATCTTACAAACCCTACCCTTAATATTTTAAAATACTTTATTCTTAGAGCTGTGGCAGGATCAAAGCAAAATTGAACAGAAAGCACGGAGTTCTTACCCTTTCCTATATGTACACAGCCTTCTGTCCTATCATATTCTTGCCCAGTTATTACAGTGGATGTTTATTGACGCAGCATTATTACCTAGAGCCCATGATTTATGTAAGAGTTTGCTTTTGGTGGCATAGGTTTTGTGTTTTGGGGCAAATATTTGCCATGCACAGACCATAACGGTATCATGTAGTAATATGATATCATGTAGTAATAATATGTAGTCTGCAGTGTGTTCAGATGGGTTTCTTTCCTCTTTAAGACACGAATTTGTGGTCCCTTAATGTCTTTCCCTGGCTCAACAGTTCCCTTTTAGTGCTGAATAATTTCTTGTCTGGATATACCACAGTTTGTATTTTTCCTTTTAGAACCTGAGTGACATCTTTGTAGCTTCCATGTTTTTAAATTATGATTAAAGCTGCTGTTAATTCATATGAGTTTTTGCATGGCCACAGATTTTCAGCTCCTTTGGGTAGCTGCCAAGGGGCATGATCACTGGGTTGTATGATAAGAGTATGTTTTGTTTTTCAAGAAATAGCCAAAGTGTGTTCCCAGGTGGCTGTGCCATTTTTCATTCATGCAAATGATGAGCATTCCTGTTGCCTTATAACCTTGTCAGTGCTTAGTGATGTCTTGACTTAGATTTTGGCCATGTTAATAGGTACAGAATAGTATTTTTTAAATTTGTATTTCTATAAAATTGGAGTTAGGATACAATACTAGAAGACTGATCTACTGACATTCATAAAGAGACTGACAAGAAACACAGAAGTGCATTTTCCCACATGCTAAGTAGTTAAAAGGCACATAACTGCTACAATAACCGTGGTCCTTGACCCTAAAAACACCTAGGGTTTGCTTGAGTGGAAGGGTTGTGTAGGCAGTAGAAGTGTGGAGTGGTACAAGGAGGGTTATCTGAACTTCAATGAAAAACATCACTGACTTCACATGGGGTGGCTCATGCTACACAGCAAATAGAGGGCTGGTGGATGTTTGCTGTGTACAGTTTGTGTCTTGTGACACGACTCAGGACAGCTGGTTGCGTTTTTCTACATTCACCTCATGTTCCTTGCCGGCAAAATTGTGTGCATAAGTAAACGTGAAATCCACATTATGCTCAAATTATGCCCTAATATATCAATTGCCTTGAAACAAATTCACATTTTCAAAATAAATGTTATAGCATAATGAACTCTAATTAAGATCCCATATGTTCGTTTTATCTTGATAGGAGCTGTTAGTATAACCTCATTTGTGAGTTCTTCTCCCAAGTGCTGGCATTTAGGGCACACTAGCAAGGGAATCTTTCCTCAACAGTTGATTGCCACACCCTGGCCCTCTTGTGCTGCTCTGGAGGGCAGTTAGCATATGAGGTGGGAGCGCATGTGTGGTTTTAGATTGAGGAAGTAGTGCCAGCTTGTTAAAAGCTATTGCTTCCTCGAAATTGCTGGTGTGGACAGAGCATTGGCTACCATTGAGCCTGTCTAACTAGGGCTGGCTCTGTAGTCGAACCCTCAAATGGACTGTCTTCCTGGAGTAATGACAAACATATTGGAAGCAAGTTGTCTTTCTGGGCTCTGGGGTGGGGCAGTGCTTGCAGGACTGGATCCAGCTGTCTGTATCCCTTTCTTTGTGTTCTCTACTTTCCGAGGGAAAACACTACCTTGAAGAATAACTGTTTTTCAAAAATAGATGCAAAATTCACATCATGTATAAATAGTATGGACAAGTCCTCCAACAGCATCTGAATATAGGGAACTAAACAACATTCTGTCTCTGTGTCAGTTTCTCCTTCCTTCCCCTCCCTGCCCCCTCCCTGCGTGTTGTGTATTGATTCTCTCTCTCCCTCCCTCCCCCCCTCTCTCCCTCCATCCCTCCCTCTTTCCCTCCCTTTATCCCTCCCTCCGTTCCCCCCACCTCTTTACCAGAGGTCCACCTCAGGTGTCATTTCTCAGGGACTACTGGCTTTGCTTTTAGAGACAGGGTTTCTCATAGAATCATCTAGGTTAGAAGTCCTGGCTGGAGAGCCACAAAAATCTGCCTGCCTATGTATCTTCCGTGCTGGCATTATAAACACACACCACCCAGCTTTGGGGACTGAATTTAGGTCCTGGAGCACTTTACCAGCTGAGCTAGCTCTCTGGCCCTTTATTTCCAGTTTTAAGTTTTTATGTGATTATTTTCACTCCGGAGAGTTTTTTTTTCTTGGCATAAATGCTCTGATATATGTGTATAGCTCCCCTAATTCCCCTCAATCACTAAAGATGCTTTGTATCCAGAGTGGGTCTCCTATTCTTTGAAAGGTTTTGTTCCCTCTTAAGATTCAATGGGACATAGATCCTTAGTCTTATGTGTTAGTTTTCTGTTGCAAGGACACAATACCTGAGAAAACAACTTACTTGGCGTATACTGTCAATGTCGTCAAGTTAGGTCACTTGGCCCATCCCTGTGGGTTTGTATTGAGTTCACATGGAAGAGCAAGCCCACTCCCTTTATGGCAGCCAGGAAGCAGGGAGGAAGCAATCACAGACCAAGGTTCAAGGGCATAACTTCCTTCAACTTGGCTGACCACCTAGTTTCCACCACCTCCCAATAATGCTATGAAATGATGAATTCATTGTTGTTGATTAGGGCAGAACTTTTGTGATCCATTCACTTTTCCAAAGCCCCACCTCTGGATAATGCATTTGTAACTGAGCCCAAATCACTTGTTTTTTTGGGGGGTGGGGTATTTTCATACCCACATCAGGCCTTACAGTGTCTTTCCATGGAGAGGCTGCATGAGATATGTGGGAGTGAGAAGATGATTCTGATGCAGTCTTGGACTTTTGCAACTGTTTGGGGGCTGGAGAGGTAGCTTCATGGTGAAAGTTCTTGCGATGCAAGCGTGAGAACCAGGTTCACATCTCCAGAACATATATAGATAAAGAGTGGGTGTGGCAACCTGCCTGTAATTCCAGCCTTGGAAAGGAGAGACTGGATTCCCAGAGTAAGTTGATTGGTGAGACTAGCCTTATTAGAAAGTCCTGGGTTTTATTTTTTAAGACTGGGTCTCACTATGTAACTGATTGGTGTGGAACTCTGTAGATCAGGTTGACCTGAAACTTAGAAACTCTCCTGGGTCTGTCTCTCAAGTGCTGGGATTAAAGGTTTGTGCCATTATGCCTGGTGAGCTCTGGATTCAGTTAGACTCTGTCTCCAACAATATTGTGGATGAGAGAGAGGATGTTTCTCAATATCAGCCTCAGGTCTGCACATGTACACACACATGCAAAACAGGTAGACTTCCTCATTCACAAGACACACAAATACACAGAGGGAGGGAAGGCGTTAAAAAATAAAATTTAATACTCTCCTAAATTCTACTTCCAAGCAATCTAGGTTTCAGGGACGCCTAGATTTCTTGGTTATTGAGTCATTTAGTACTACTGATGTTCATGGAAGCATTGCTGTGTCTAGTGGCTATAAGATAGTCCCTTTTAGGGCTTGGACAGGTGCCTTAGTAGTTAAGAGCACTGGCTACCTCTTCTGGAGGTCCAAGGTTTGATTCCCAGCACCCACATGGTGGGTCACAACTGTCCATAATGCTGGTTCCAGGGAATCTGATGCCCTCTTCTGGATTCCATGGGTGTCAAGTGCACATATGGTATATAGATAACATACAAACAAAACATCCATACATAACAGACAAAATTTTAAATCAATTAAGTTAGCCAGACATTCTGTTTAAATAACCAGGGCAGTGGTTTTCATTCTTGATTAGTGAGCCCCCCCCTTTTCCTTTTTTAGATCCCTCTTGTCCACTTCTTGTGCTAACTCTGACTTTTATGGGTCCTTGCCTAACTCATAAAACCTTGTAAAATGACTCAACCATTTTTCTCTGTCAACTTTATTCTCCCCATAAGTGAGTGGAGACTTGCCTTCATCACTTTCACAAGATGAATCAGTATATGATTTGAATCCAGGCTTTACACTGATTTTTCAATTGAAGTTAGCTTGAAATCCAGTTTAAAGTGCACAATTCAGTTGCAGATAGTAATCCTAGTGGATTCAGTGTATTCATAGAGTTGTTTAACAACACTGTTGGGTCAAGTATCCATTTAGATACCACTTTTCAGTCCTTTCAGTTCCTGGCAATAAGCTGTTTTTTTTTCTCTGAATTTTCCTATTTTGATCATTTCATGCAAATGTGTGACTGTTGTGTTTGAAGGCTCAATCCGCATCATTTCATCTTTTAGTCTTTCTCCTTTTCATAGCTGATCTATATTCCATTGTATGGACATAATAGGATTTGATCATCCATTTACCATTTGATGGGTATTTAGGTGCCTTTACCTTTCCATGACTGTGATTAATACTTTCATATTTGTTTACATGTTTTGTGATTTATTTTCAGTTCCTGGGTTATATTTCTAGGAGATGAATGAATGAGTATGTAGCGGTTTGACACTTAACCTTTTGAGGAAATGCCAGAGAGTTTTCCATGGTGACTACACCATTTTGCATTCCCAGTCTGTGAGGTGAAGTCAGGTTTTTGTGACTCCAGGGACTGTGCTCGTTTGCTCAGGCAAGACCATGTCCTAAGAGCACCCCAAAGGCTCCAGCAACCCTCTGCCAAAAAAAATGTCCCACATGTATCTCACATTGCAAGGGGAAGTTGTTGGTAATAGGACTCTTGGCTTGGGGAAAGAACAGGTGTTAGAGAGTGTCAATATTGGATGAGCTCCTCTTCCCCTGTGGCGGGTTCAGAGAGGAAGTTCAGGAACCACATTTTGTATGACTCCAATTCCAGTTCCATAAACATCCATTGTAGTGAGATATTCACCCCGCCCCACCTGTAGTGCTGACCATGCCTGTTTGGATGTGGTCACAGGTGAGGACATGAGGAGGAATGAGTTTAGGTCTGGGCAGGTGGGTTTCTCTTTCCTCCGGTCAGGTCACAGGGAGCAGCCTGTGCAGATCCTTAGAGCAGGAACCTGCGGCGGCCATCTGCTTCTTGTGTAAGTGACTTCTCCCTGAAATAAATTATATTTAATATTTAAACCTAGCTCCATGAATCATTATCCGTGCCTCCACAATCCATGGTGAGCAAAACCATGGAGATAGAAATAAGAATGCCGGAGACTGGCTAGAATGTCAGGAGTGATGGTGAAGGTGTGGGGTTTGGACTGGGGTAATGAAAATGTTCTAACACCGCTCATGGTGGTAACTGAGCATCTCTGGTACACTGAAAGCCATCTCCCAGTATACTGAACATGGGCTAATGTGTGTGGTTAGTTAATAGCCCTCTAATAGCTCAATCTGAATATGGATGTGTTTCCAAGTGACTCCACTCCAGTGTTCATGTGTACAGTAGCGGTGTGGGAGGGGAGGATAGTTCTGCCTACCTCACAGAGCTGTGACACTAAAAGGAGTGAAGACAGAAAACATAGCACTTGGCACGATGCCTGACCCATAACAAGCACTCAGTGCCGGTTACTAAATATTAACATTAGCATCACAACATATTTTTGAAGTTCCAATTGATAGATGGTATTTATGATAGGGCAATGAAGACAGGAAATAGCTAGAATTATTCTTAAAATTGAACTACTTTATCCAACAATGCTGCCAAGGGGAAATGAGCAATACAGGACTTGGTAATGAGGCCGTAATTTGAATGGTAACAGGAGATGGAATCATATGAGAAGAGGTGTTGGGTACACATAAAGGTTGGGAAAAGAATATTGGTGCTGAGGCAGGGGATAAAATTGTTTTTAAAAGGCTGCTTAGCCCTTACAGCAGATATCGGGAAGCCTTAGGCTATGAACTCCAGAGCCTCTGACCTCCTTGAAGTTCCTTCTGGTACCTCAAAAGGTTATCCCACAGATGGCAAGACCCTGGTACAGATAGTTCCTTGAGTGTGCCCCCTTCTTTCTTGCTTTGATGCCTCCCATCTCAAGTGGCTCTAGAGAGGTAGGTAGGTATTTACTTTAATACAGAAAGCTGAGGGAAAAGCTCAGATGGGAGGGACCACTTATAGAGACGGGAGTGTGAAAGAAGAACAAAAGACACATCAGCCACTCCCCTTTGGCCTCCAGGAAACGCAGTCCCAGGGATATCTGTGCCTTCATTTACAGGCTCCTGGCTGTGAGTTACTCTGCCTGTTGCCTCCCGGGCTTCCATGGAAGGGGAGAGCAAAGCAGGGATATCCAGCCTTCTTCCCCCAAGGTTCTGGAGACAGAACTCAAAGGAGACACTGGAAGGGCCTAAAAGATGCTGCTGCAGAGCAAGCTTGCAGACACAACTGGATGGGGCAGTAAACTGTGTGAAACGTTCAGGCGCTCTGACTCATTGTTTATTTTCAGAGTGCTTTACTGCCATCTCCATGACTTCTTTCAGTAACCCGGCAGGCACAGTGCACAGACCACTTGTGTTTTACAGCTGGGAGAACCCTGAGCTCCCCACGTTGTCATTCGCCACCAAGGGCAGCTTTCTACACAAATGTCTGCTTCTGCTATGGTGTTTGGGTTGGATTCCATCATGGAGGTAGGAATGCTTATGTCAGCCGAAGCCACACATGTACACACATGAGCACACACATGCCCAGACAGTCAAGTCACATAGAGAGATGAATTGGAAAACATCTGGGAGTGTGAAATGTCATGGGCCAAGAGAGAGCCATCCTGTAGCTCAGAAGAGGGGCTTATCTGCACATGTGCTACCCACCCCTTCCCCACCCTGCTTCTCAGCTCACTGCCCTTCAGCTGTGGGGGGGAGGGGTGTCACTGGCCTGAATGCTAGGCCTCTTCTTGGCTTTGAGCCAGTGGCAAGCTAGGAGCCTGTGACTTTGACACTCAGCCTTTTTCAGTTCTCTTTGTTCAGAAGAAAGTTTCCTCCTGGCTCTCTTCAGTGGCCACGGAGGATTAGGAGAAAGTGGGTGGGGGGGGAGGGGGGACAAAGACGGACAGGGTCGGGACGGGACTTGGCTATGGGACAGCTCACAAAGCCGAGCTGGGCAATTTGAAGAGGGCCTGCTTCTCGTGGACTGACTTCAAGCTGGACTCTTCCTCCCTTCCCAAATGAGTTCATACTGCTACAGACCCTGCAGCGTAATCTCCTCTACTTTGTGAATCCACAGCTACCTCAGGCAGGCATCACACAGGTATCTAGACCAATAAGATACTTTAAAGACCATTGACACAGATGTTGGGGAGGAAGGGCTTGCTTTCAGTGGTGACTAATAGTCTCAGTCACTCACTCTTAAAACAAGGAAAGAAAGAACACAGAAAGCAGGTCTGCTTTGCAGGGGCTGGAAAGAAACGGAAAGAGGGAGGTTGGCTCTTCTGAGAGAAAGAGACCATGAGAACTGGTTCACTAAATAGCCAAAGGCCATGGTATTCCTATGTGCACTGTGCTGTTTTTTATTTTGTTTTGTTTGCTTGTTTTTGTCAAATGTGATTTGTGAAGACTTTCCAGTTTGACATTATTAACAAGTGGAAATTGCCACAATTGGATGGGGTTCTTCTGTTAAGTTTTCTTTTTTGGGGGGGTGGTTGTATGTGAGGCACCTAGGGGTGTTGTTGCTTAGTGGGAGGCCACTTGACCAGTGTATGCCCTGGGTTCAATTCCTCACCCTCAAATTTCTGTTCCTGTAAATAGGGTTTCCCTTTTAAATATGCATTCCATGCTTATTAGTAGATTTCTTTGGAAAACCTGTTTCCATCACAATAAAGTTTTACATTTTCTATAAATTGTAATTTTTGGTGTAAATTTACAAAATGCCTTTCTCTATCTTGTTACTGTGTTTCTCTTGCGACTTGGAGAGAATTAGGTTGTGTACTGCTTCCATTAGAATAATTTCCCTGAGGACATATTAACAAATCAAAAAGCATAGACTACCACTATACACATACCAGGAATGCTCAGTTCAATTCCTGCACTCCCTTAATACACAAATGTCGGCTGAATTTCAGTGATTGTTTCATTCCTATGAGATACTCTGTTGTGTGTGATAGAGGACATTTACAAATTGAGAACTGAAATGGTTAGAAGCTTCTAGAATGCTGAATTATGCATTGTGCACACATGGAAGTGTTTATGCTATTTGTTTTCATCTACACTGACCAAGCAGGAAGCAAAACCTACTTAACCTAACAATACACTGCACTAATGTCAGTGTACACCAGAAGGGTCATCAAAGGTTTTGCCAGGGTCTCAGACCCCTCTGGATATTTTTAGAGCTTGGAAGTTGTGTGTGAAAGACTAGTCCCATTACATGGTCAGTCACAAGCAAGCTCAATGCCCCTTTTCAGAGATTTTTATATAGGGACTCAAAATGGAATTTGATAGGTCTGCTTAGAGGAGGTTTTTTTCCTTGAAGGGCTACTACATACTTGATTAATCACAGAGGATTTGAGCATAATTGAGAATCATACTGTGTTTGATGACTGGGAAGTAGAAGCCCAAGCAGGGTCAGTGAACTTTTTCCAAGGTCATGGAATGGGTTTGGCTCACTAGGTCCCTGTTCCTCCCAACATGTGTAACTGCAGGCTCTGCCCTGCTCCCAGCTGAACACTTCGAGCTTTGAAAGCTTTCCACAACGAAAGAAGTTCTGGGTTCACCCTGGCTCAACTCTTTCATAACTTAACACAGTTTCCTTTTCTTCCCCCACCTCCTACTTTCCATCTTTAGTCTACTGGGATCCTCTATTCTTTTTATTTTGTTGCCCTTCTCTCTAAGTTTCCTTCATAGTGCCCGTGAGTTTCACAGTAGGACCTGTACCTATGTGTACAAACTGCTCATTTACATAAAGAATAGGGCTTGATTTATTCCTTTGGTGGCTGCCAGGAGAGTTTTATCTTGGCTCTCAAATGTCTCCCCATGATGCTGAGTAGTTGAAGCTATGGAAGTATCACAAAGCGGGAGCTACTCTCCAGTTTGATTGAGGTACAATTCATGTACTGTAACTCCCTCTTGTTAAAGCATATGACTTTGAGTTGCACAATTATCACTACAATCTGTTTTAGAACCCCCCCAACACCAACAAACCCACACTCTTAAGCAGTTACTCCTTCCTCTTCCTCTCATCCTGATTGTGATCATTTGAGACAGTGCTTACAGTATAGCCCTAAGCTGGCCTGGAACTCAAGAGGTAGCATTGGCTGGCCTCATTCACAGCAGTGCATCTGCCTCAGCCTCCTGAATACTGACTGGTGTTAGAGGTGTGAGCTACCTGGCCTGGCATACCCATCTCCTTTTTTTCATGCTGATGTGCAAGCACCCACTCCCCAGTTGTTTTCCATCAATAGGAGTGAGTAGTCATGACTTACTGGCTCACATTGATAGCTTTCCTCTGTAGTTCCACTGAGTACAGGCCTAAAATTGGTAATGGGTTCATCCTACGCACTCATTCCTATTCTGGAGACCCCAGAATGGGACTGTGGACAGCCTATAAGTGAATTCCTTTCTGAAGTCTGTTTTTGTCCAACCCCATTTTTGGTAGGTGCTTGCCTACCCTTTGCCTTTAGACTCCAAGGCACAAAAGTGTAGCCTATTCTCTGCCACGGGAGAGCTTTTGGAATTCACTTCAACACTGAGTGCAGTGCTCACCTGTCCTGTAGATCTGTAATGGTCATCGAATGAGTGAACTTAATGCACTCATTAATGAGATTTCCATCAGCCTCTCTTTGTACACACCAGTCACTGGGAATTAAACGAGAGAGAGAGAGAGAGAGAGAGAGAGAGAGAGAGAGAGAGAGAGAGAGAGAGAGAGAGAGAGAGAGAGAGAGAGAGCTTGCTATGGGATTGTTTTAAAATAGGTGAAATCTGGTGTGGGAGGATGTGACAAGAGTGACAGTTTGAGTCTACATAGTGGCTTGCAGTCCAGCCAGGGTTATATAGGAAGACTCTGCTCACTCCACCCCCACCCTTGCAAAGAAAAGAAAAAGTACGGATAATATCAGAGTGAATCCATGGCATATCCCCTTTTGTATTCTTAGCCAACATGGGTGCTTTTATTGCCTGCCATTTATCTCTGGTCAAAAGAATTCATGAAGTGCATGTCCTGTGGAGAAGAAAGCAACATGTTTTAAGTTTTAAAAGTTCATGTGGCAGGAAGTATAATGCTCAAGGAACATTATTATTTTCTTTTAAAATACTTTATAGGTTTATTTTTTATTTTATGTGTGTGATTGTTTTGTTTGCATCTGTGTTTATGTGTCACATGCATGTCTGGTGTCTGAGTCAGGACAGAGCATCAGGTCCTCCTAAACTGGAGTTGTGAGCTCCCATTTGGGCTGGGAATCAAACCCAGGTCCTTTGGAAGAACAGCTAGCGTTCCTAATCATTGAGCCATCTCTCTAGCACTGGAACATATTTCCTATTCTTTCCTGCTAATGCTGTAGAATACAGCACTTTGAACCGAGCATAGTAGATTATCTAGCATTTGCCTATAACTCCAGCGCTAGAAGTATCAGGAGTTCCAAATTATTCCCTCCTTGGTAGTGAGTTTAAGAACAGACTGGCTCCATATCTTACAAAAGGGGGGGGGAGAACTGAGAGAGGTTGTTTATATTTTTTCCAGCTCTTTAATTTCCTTCTTTGTGTGGTGTGCAAGCTAAGCATTTCCTTTACCACTGTGCTACACCTTTAGTCTTATTTCCCAAGTGCTTTATCTGAGGACAAACGTTTGATAAGAAATCCCTTTACTTGTAATGCAGTGCACACCTCATACGAACCAGGAAATCTGTGCAAATCTCTCTGATGGCCCTAACCGCCCTGACTTGTTTTGGGAGTGTCAGGAAGTGTTAAGGGAGATACTCAAGGAGTTCAGGACATTTTGATGTCCAGCACATGTTCACATCACTCCGGTATCAGCCAAAATTCAAAAGTGTAACCTGTAGGGTGATTGAGCTTTAATGATTTCCAACAATTCAATATAAAAAGCCACACACTAAGGAAGAGAATTTTGAAAATTGCTTTGAACTTTCAAAGCTTACTATCTAGAATATCCCAGGGACTTTCAAGACATGATAAGCAGGAAGGGCAGAGGTTCATAAGCCATGTTGCTTGCTTTTAAGCAAGCGTCTGAAATGCTTCTAATTTGTACCAGAGACCTTATCAAAGGGCTTTTGCAAAACTTCCAGTACAGCAATTATGAGTGTTCGTTTAGCTTAACCTCCAAGTCTCAGGGTGGGTAGTGGGGACTTGTCATCTCATTTGATTGTCAGCCATCAAAGCAGGTGAAGCCTTTTATGGGCAGATGGTGGGTGACTGGAAGAGAGATGGAGTTTGAACAGCCGCCTCTATTTGGAGTTTGCTGACTTCCCCGTCAAGAGCACTGTCCCACCTGTGTTCAGTGGATGTGAGCACTCCTGCATAGTGAACACATTAGCCCCATCTGTGAACCTGCTCCATTAGCTCCTGTGAGGCAAGTCTTCTTTTTAAAATGGGGGGGGGGGCTTTTGCTCTGTTAATGTGTATTTACTTTTAAATTTTGTGTCTGAGAGTGTGTATACATATGTGTACACACATGCATGCATGCATGCGTGTGTGTGTGTGTGTGTGTGTGTGTGTGTGTGTGTGTGTGTGTGTGCGCGTGCTTGAAGAAGTCAGAGATAATTGCTTTCCGCTTTAATTTTTGAGGGCAGGGTCTCTCCCTGAATCTGGAGGTCACTGAGTAAGTGAGGCTGCTTGGCCTGCAAGCCACAGGGTGTTCTCCGTTTCCACCTCTCCAGACCCGCAGCACCTGGCTTTTTATGTGAAATTTTAGGGATCTGAACGCAACTCCTCGTGCTTGTGTGACAAGCACTTTACTGACTGAATCATCTCCCCAGCTCTCTATCGTTAATTTTTAGCCAAGATGTTTTTGTGTCCCTCCTTACTGAATTTTCATGCTACAAAAGGCAAACTGATTTTTAGGAATAAAAGTAACATATCTGAATGTCTGAGCACTTTTAATAAAAATCCCTTTTCATAGAAATAAAATCTGCTTTTAAGTAGAATGTCACAGAGACACAAAGCACATGGCTTTGGGAACACTGTCTCCAACCAGTGTCTCTAAACCATGCAAGCTTCCTTACTAAAGGTAAGGGAATCATGGTGCTTTCTTCATCAGAAAATAGGAGGGCATAGTTGTGTTTCTCCAAAACAGGATAAGCAAGTACAAAGTCTTCGACTGTATTTTGGCATTTTGAAAAAAAAAGCCCTGCAAAGGGGGGTGGGGTGGGGAGGGAAGGGAGAACACTCTTCTTGATGCCAGGGTCTCAGTTAATCCACAATCTTTTTCAGAAAATGTAAGCCCATGTAAGAGCACGTAAGATCTCACTGAATCAGAGACTGCAGTTTTTGACTGCAGAGTTGTGGCTACAGGGAGTAATCTTGAAGTTGGTTGGCTCAGGGGTTCTTGGTCCTAAGTAGATGTAGATAAGTCTAGAGAGAGAGAGTGCCTAGTGGTGAACTTAAGGTTTGGTCAGGATTGAGTTTTCTCGAAGACAAACACTAGCATGTTATAGTTACACGTTGTTTATATCCTTAGGGACTTCCTTTTTTACAATGTATTTTTTAAAATTTATTTTAATTTCATTTTACATTACAACCACAGTTCTCCCTCCCACCCCTCCTCCAGTCCTCCCTCGCCTTCCCCCCAGACCAGCCCCCATTCACTCCTCAGCAAGTAAGGGCTCCTATGAGGAGTCAGCAAAGTCTGGCACATTAAATTGGAGCACGATTAGGCACCTCCCCCTGGATTAAGGCTGAGCATGGCATCCCATCAAAGGGAATTGGCTCCAACAGGGCCCCTCAGATAGCCCTAGCTTCACAACTTTCTCCCACATGCAGAGGGCCTAGTTCCATCCCATGGAGGCTCCACAGCTGTTGGTCTAGAGTTCTCGTGATCTTGGTTCAACTGTCTTTGTAGATTTCCCCTTCATGATCTTGACCTTCCTTGAATATATATAGTCCCTCCTCCTTCTTTTCAACTGGATTCCAGGAGTTCAGCCTGGCCCTTGGTTGTGGATCTCTGCATCTGGTTTCATCAATTACTGAATGACGGTTCTATGATGATAGTTGGGGTATTCACCGATCTGATTACAGGGGTAGGCCAGTTTGGGCACCCTCTGCACTATTGCTAGGATTCTTATCTGGGGGCATCTATGTGGATATTTTTTTGTTGGGAATTTTCCTAGCATTAGGTTTGTTCTTACTTATAGATGTTTATGTGACAGAAAGTAGTCTAAAATAATGAACATCAGGATTCAAAGGACTGTATATTTGCCTTAATACAGAGGAGATAATCCCAGCACTTGGGGCCAGCCTGAGCTACATAATGAGTTCCAGGATAGTCAGGACTACATAGAGAGATTCTACCTATCCCCACCCAAAAAATGATAATAAAAAGAAAGAATACAAATGAGAACACATTGCTTCTTTGTAATGTGTGGTTGTCCCCTCTCCCCCAGTTGTGTTTATTCCACTGCTGGTGATAAACTCCAAGAGTGGTCCTAAACCCAGAAGTCACAATTAATTAGGCAACACATTTAACCTTTGCTCTGGTTTCTGATTATGTTTATATTTGAACAGGAAGAAGATTCAGAACTTTGCTTAATTTCATAGTTTTGCTCATGTAACATACCGAATGGGAACTTGTTCAGAGACAAATTTTACATGTACATATATCCACACACATGCAGAATCGCTGAACAAATGAATGGAGGAAAGCCACAGATTGATACATTTTAAAAAAATATTTTAGCAAAGGTTCCAGAGCACTTCTGAAACAAAAGCATTAAGTATTGCTTGTCACAGCTAATAAAGTGTGCTTGGATCTCAAATAATTATTCTGCTTCACTGCACAAAGTAATTAAAACTTCCTTTTTGCTTGGATCTCAAACACCTCCATTCCACGAGCTACATTCTTAAAAGAACATCTCTTGGTTAGCCCATCTGTGGATTTTTTGTACCCCCAAATATAGAATTAGTCCAAATATAGCTATTCAGTTAGTGGTCATTCAAGTCTTGGAAGGAAGTTGGCTAAATCCGCAAGTGGCTTCTGGAAACTGAAGAACATCCAAGGAGAAAGAAACAAAGAAAGACAAGAAGAGAAAAGAACATTTCAAGCATTACCGTAGAAGCCCGGAAATGTGATTCAGGTTAAAAAGTCCAGATGATGGAACTGTCCCACTGGGACCATAGTGGTATGAAAAGCCAAGCTTCATTCTCAACACATACAAACAGCCTGTCCTCTAAGTGGAGGAGCTGTCAGTTGCTGCTGATTAGCTGGAATGGAACTCTTCAGTGCTCTTGGTCCTGTTGTTTTGCTTGTTTCTCTAGAAAATTGCCTTTTTCCATCGAATAAAGTACCCTCTCCCCAAATAACCGTAAACTGCTTCTTGCAAAAGAGCACCCACCTCCTTTCCCTCAAGCCAGGTTTTGGAACAGCAAAAGATACACCAGATTGTTGATAATATCAGAAGTTTGGGAGACAGATTTTTGCCTCTGTTGCTTCTGACGTTGAACAAAACCTCAGATTGCATATCTTTTATTATAAGGAGACACACATACACAATACACACACACTCCAAAACCTAAACCCTTATTTTTGGAGCACTGTGGGTGGGTTTTAAGGAGTTCTTCTGTTTTTGTTTTAAAACATTTGGTAAGAAGACGCTCGACTTTGAAAAGTTCTTATGTACTAGCTTGGGAGAGCTGAGCTCCTGTCTCTATTCACTCTACCTTGTCAACTTCCATTTTTAACTAAGAAATCAACTAGTTGACACAACTTTCTTATTTTAAAAGCAATCATATGGGAGTAATTTAGCCTTCTCTCTTTCTCTCTCTCTCTCTTTTTTTATCAGGTTGAGTGTTAATTATTTTGATCTGCCTCTTGAATGGTGGCTCCGTAACAGTAATATTAGTCACAGCTGCTCTGTGGGTGCTCAACTCCAGATTCCTTGGTTCAATGTTTCATAGGTCATGAAACATTTTTCTAAGTAAGATGATTTATTTAAATTCTAATTCTCAAACTATTGCCCCCCCCATCCCTTAGGATAATTAAGTACTTAGTACTACACCCTTAACTAGTGATGTGCCTTTCAAGACTTACCATCTAAACAAATTGTATTTATATGCAGAAATAATGGTTTATTCTGCAAACCAGGCTGTGCAAATTCTGCAGATTTTAATGCAGTTTAAATTCATTTGGAAGAGAACTATGCCACGAGTTGAATGGTTGTGTTATAATTCACCATGCAATGAAATATTCTTACAATATTTTGACATCCTTGACTAGGTTTTCATGTCATTCTTTATCAAATGCACCATAATACTATGTTAGGCTTCTTTGCTTAGCTTACATTGTCTAATAGGAAAAAGTTCAGTGTTATTTAAGACAGATTTCTTGTCATCTCATTGAAGTGACTGGTTCTGTGAGAACTGTAGCTTAACAGAAATGTAAGAAAAACAGGAACCAGGGTTAAAAGCCCCACCGGGTATGCAAAGGTCATAAAGGTTATAACCTCTTAGCGAAGGCAAATGTAACTGATATACTGGTTTTAAAGGGCATTGGATTGTGTATAGGAATGCAGCAACAGGGTTTAAAGCACACAAGCAGCATTAACAAGGATTGATTTGTGTGCCTCACTGTGGGTACATTAAAGGAATGGGATTACACAACATTATTAATTTTATGTGGAATGAAGTTAATTTCTGACTTTCGTACAATGGTGAGGGCTATACTTTGTGGTACCTGCTATGATTACTACGTTTAACGTAGTTTCTACACTTATATATGTGAACAAGGTTAAGAAGCTATGACAGTAAATGAAAATAATGTCAGGTACCGAGTATATTGAATTATTTGTCTGCATTTTCCTAGACAGTAAAATTATCATGCTTTAAAAAATCCTAAGGGTGAAAATTAACCAACAAAAGCTTTTAGCTGTGGAGACAACATAGGTTTGATTCACTTCTTTTGGAGGCAGTGCTGCAGATTGAGCCCGACCTAGCTCATGATTGGCACATGTTCTACAACTGTGCCACATTCCCGGCCCAACAAGGATTTCACAAGTTGAATACATGACTTTAGATCTGAGTGTAGATGATAAGAATGACACTTGGGACAGTGAGAGTCACTCTATGGAGCTACACTCTTTAGGCTTTTTTGATCAGGGAGGCTAGTACCCTTCCTGAAGGACTTTGATTGTGCTATTCAAATAATCAAGATTAAATTATTTTCGTATGATGTCAGGAAAAAGAAATCCAAGCAATTTCCAATACTTCCTACATGACTCATTTAAGGAGAAGATTTAATGGGCTTTACTCTTATCCCATAGAATCTCATGTATTGCAGGCTGGCCTCAGACTCACTATGTAGCCAAGGATGACCTTGAACTTTTCTGATCCTCTGATATTATAATGTAAGCTGTGCCACACCTTCTTTGTACATTTGGTGCTAAGGATGGATCCCAGGACTTCACACATGGTTTGTATGTCAATTGAGTTATAACCATGGTCTCCAATCACTCTTAGTAGTACCTTCTTGCAGTGTGTCATAGCTCAAACTATAATTCATGGCCTCATTAAGGTTATAAATACTGAAAAATATTTTTTCTTAAGTGCTTAGAGAAAAAAAGGTAACAAGAACTTTATATTATATAACATAGCCTATTTGAAGAAGGAGATACCATCAGTTTGGTGATTCCTTGACTCAGCAGGGTTCATACATTGTAGGAGAGCAGGAGCAAAGAAGTCATACAGGTTTAGTATTCCTAGACTGAACTTTTCAAAGCTTCCAGTGTCTGAAACTTTTTGAGCACTGACTTGATGCTATAAGAAGACACCACACATGGTCTCATATGACAGCTAGGTCACCATCAAAATGCAAGCCCACTAAAAATACGGTATAGAATCATTTCTAGGTATGTGTAAAGTAATATGTACTTGAAATAAATTGGTTTGTGTTTAGACTCGAGTTTCATCCTCAAGATGTCTAACATGTATGCAGATACACCAAAATCTGAAAAGTTCTGAAGTCTGGAGGACTGCTGGTCTTGATAAGACATATTCAGCTCATGCTGCATAACCAGATGGATAAGTGGATGGAATAATGGATAGATGAATAGATAGAAAATAGATGATAGGTGGTAGATAGAAAGATTAGGTATGTATGTATGTAGGTAGGTAGGTAGATAGATGGATGGATGGATAGATGCATAGATAGATTAACCACACAGAATAGAACGGTATCTGGCTCTGATGACATGTTACCAGTATGAGCATCCCTTACCCCTGCCTTGGCTGCACATGTAGATGAAGTTAAACTCAGAATTTTGTAGGTGAATTTCCAAAGACCTGCCTCCTTCATCCTTTGCTTCTGCCTGGAAATCCAACATAGAATATGCAGGTGCATTCCTCCAAGATGTGTCAGTAGTTCTTTGTTTCATGTAAGAGATAAAGTGACTATTTTCTTGGTGAGTCTCTTCCTAGAGAACCCTCAAGTAGCAAAGAAGCACTCTATTTTATTGGTGCTTTTTGTTGTCCTTTTTAAACTGGATGGAGTCCTATAGGCTAAAGTATGAATTCCAAGTTTAAGTGGCAATGATCAAAGATTGCCTATGGATCACTGCAATACCAAAACTCTGTAGAATAGGTATTCTGGAATCAGATTTATGTGTTTACAATTATAGCATGTAATGGTAAGACTGGAAGACTGATTTCTGGCCTGTGCTGGATAACCTTGAATCAGTCATTTAATTCTTCTGAGTCCCGAGGTCCCTTTTCAACTTTCAGAGACTTACTGAGGCCCAGGGTTGGGTTAAGAAAGTCAGTTGTTTCCTTTCTGTAGATGCAATCACTTGCCTTCCCTTGTGTTTTTCTAGATAAAGTGGGAGAGGTCATGAGGGCTTTAAAGTGCCTGAAGTTCCACCCTTTGCCTGGAGCATGAGGAGACTCTGGTTGTAGAGTGAGTTCTTTGGCAAGAGTGTGCAACCTAAGACTACCCAGGGTTAAGAAGGTCCAGGCATGTTTTTGCTGCCTGAACCTGGCTAGCCTGCAGGCCTGCAAGGGTTATTTTTAGTTCCAGGGCACTAGGGTGGGTCAGCTTCTTTTCCAGGGCAGTGTTGTAAACTGGAACCTTGAGTGGCAGGGCCCTCTGGGCAAGCTTTGAGTCAGGGCAGGATGAGGTCTCAGGCTAGTCCTGGCTGAGTAGAGGGAAACTTAGATATTTGGGCACCAGCAGCTAGGAAAGTTAAATTGCTTACTTACCAGTTGGATAGAATTGTCGAGATAGCTAGCTGGATTAGCGGGTAGCAGCCTGGTTTTGGGTGACACTGACAAGGTACAATGCAAGAATGGAACCGACAGTCATAGATTTCAGTTAGAAAACATACTAGCTTAGAAAGTCCAGATTTAGGAGCTGGAATTTTCTTGGCAACTAGAGAATGTCCCTGTATTTGAGGACGTAGAGCCCCCAGTGTAGACTGGACAATAATGTGAACAGGTTGTGTTATCTTTCTGACTTCCCTGTCAGTGGTTATCCGAACACTCGGTAGACTTAACATTTCCTTCATCAGTTACAACTGGTTTCTTCAGAACTGGAGTCTTTTAAAAAGAAAATTACCTAGAGTGCCTTTTAGCTGGAAATCAGCAAAGGTGACATACCGTGTGTGTAGTTCCAATTATTCAGGAAACTCTGAGGCAGGAGGATGCCCTTCCAACTGGAAAGAAATAATGTTAGTTGAACAAAATAGTGAGATCCATGACTTTTTTACAAAACTACAATAGAGTACAACAGAGCTTAGAATAGTTCATAGGACATCTGGTTTGATGGAAAAACAGCCTCCATCTTAAGAGGTAGGAATTTTAGATATAATTTGTGGAGTTGGTCCTGTGGACCCACTTGTTGTTAAGCCTGTGTTGATTATTCTTTTGGAAATATCTCTACCATGCATAGGCTGGGAACCATGGACCCGAACCATTAAAAACGTATGTTTATGCTTTCATAAAATAACACTTGGAATTTGGTCTTGGACCTTGACACTGCAATCTAGAATGGTTTCATACTTTCAGTCATCATCCCAGGACATACCTGATTTGTGCCATCATTGTGCACTCTTGACCTCTGAAACCTATGAAGCTACCTCATAAGGACTTGAGATGGCCATCATGATAGCGTGTATATGCTTGGAGGGCAGATGACTGTCCTGTTGCTGGAATGTCCTTTCTGTCCCTATGAAGCTAGGTCATAAGGACTTGAGATGGCCATCATGATAGCGTGTATATGCTTGGGGGGCAGATGACTGTCCTGCTGCCGGGATATCCTTTCTGTCCCTATGAATCTAGGTCATAAGGACTTGAGATGGCCATCATGATAGCGTGTATATGCTTGGGGGGCAGATGACTGTCCTGCTGCTGGGATTTCCTTTGTCCTGCTCCTGAGGGCTTCCTTATTATGTTCACTGTCCAGTTGTTTGTCGTTTCTGAACCCATTGCCCTCTAACCTGTCAACTACTGTGGGCTATTGCTCCATCTTTCTGTGGAGAAATGCAAGTGAGACAGCTGCAGCCATTTAGGAGAGATGAGTAATATGGAAAATAGTACATATTCGCAAGTTTTAACAGGCTTTTTTCCTTGTATGTTGTCTCCCCCTCTCTCATCAGTCAGTAGGTTTTGAAGTTTTTTTTTTTAATAAAGTAATTGTAGCTTTGGCTTATGTAAGGGAGGTGGAGATTCCTGAGACATTAGTGTTCTGAGACTCTTCCCATTACTTTGTGTATCCAGCATGTGAATAAAGTCAAGCAGCTTTGAGTATGATGGCGATGTTAGAGGGCCTGCCCAGGGCAGAGACAGTCAAGATAGCTAGATCTCAAATGTCGCTGCTCCTTGGGCAGGTCATCTCAGCTCCAGCTTCAGCTTGGTAAGATACTGCCAAGACAGGGATGGAAATGGAGCAAGCCAGGGATGGCTTGACACAAAAAGCCACACTAGACTCAACTCCTCAAGAGCAAAGCATGGTCACTTTTCTCTTTGACATTTAACACTGTGCCTCACTTAATTTAGTTAAACAATAAGTACTTGTTGATAGACAGAGAGAGGGAAACGTGGAAAGCAAACATGACAGTGGTGAGAGGTTGAAACTTGTGAGGAAAAGCTGAAGCTTTAACAATTAGGTGGGAAGCATGGGAGAGCCACCAAAACTACAGCTGAAAGAAAAGAGAATGCTAAGTAAAAGAGAAAATTTGGAAGTTAAAAAAATCCTTCCTTCCTTGGTTATGGAGCTGAAATTCAGCAGCTGTAATCAGGGGAAACGCTCTGCCCAGCAGCTAGAGTAATGAATAAAAAGAATTTTTAAGAGGAATAGAAATCAACAAGTTCTGTGACTTTCTTCAGAAAGGCCAATTACTGCCTCCCACCGTCTTTTGAGAAGGAAGACATTCAGCCCACCCGTGCCAGCCTCCTAAAATAGCTTGACCATGTGTGCACTCACTGTATTACGAGTGTCTTGATACAGCCCGAGACTGTCTTGAATTGCTTAGTGACTTGGAAGCCCATTTTTTAGCTGTGTTCAGAACACTGGGTATTCTTAGATTTTTAGCTGCGTTCATGTCTAGTTATCTTGGGAATAATTTGCTGTGTTCTGATCCTGAGAGCTGATTATGTGTTCCCTTTACCATTTTTGAAAGATGTAATTCACATGAAAGCTGCCAAGGGGGAGGGTCTGCTTCATTCTACTTTTACAATGATGTGTGTGTTGAAAACAGGAAGTAGTGACTAAATTTAAGGATGTTTTCTTACTTGAGGGATTAAAACCCTTGTTTTGGAGTGCTTTGTGTTTTGCTCCTCACTCCCAATTTAAATGGCGTTGTTGTTTCTGGTCCCTGAGTAGTAGGAATGCCAGCTTGTGGAGACCAATGACAAGTTTCTGTCATTTGCCCAAAATGTCCATGGATAGCAGCTCTGATAGAGATTGATGGTTCACACAACCCAGCAACCCACCCCCAGATAGAGGTCTGAGGAGATGGGAATCCTATCATAGTAGTGAAATGATTGTCATGACTTTGGAAACTCTTACAGTTTCATTCTTCCAAAGAAATTACTAACATTTTATCCTACATCAGAATAAAAATAAAATATATAACATAAACATGTTTGAAATAAAGGAAAGACTTGGCTTTTTTCAGGGGACACATGTGATAGGGATTTCTTCTGTACATATGTTTCTCTTATTGGTTGATGAATAAAGCAGTGTGGCCAATGAGGCAGGATGATAGGTAGAAGTAGGAGACAAGGAAGATTCTGGGAAACGTAGGCAGAGTCAGTCACCATGTAGGGCGCGAGAGGAGTAACAGGTCTGGACTCTTTCTCCGGTAAGATAAGACCATGTGGAAATACTTAGATTGATATAAATGGGTTAAATAATTAAGACAGAGCTAGCCAATAAGAAGCCCAAGATAACGGCCAACAATATTATAATTAATATAAGTCTTGTGTGTTCATTTGGGGCTGACACGGCAGTGGGCCCAGGCTGGCAGGAACAGTTATCGTAACACACATGTTCATAGCAGAATTAGGCCAATGTAAATATGAGCTACTTAGATATCAACCAATGAATGTCTTAACAAAATGATACACCTATGCAACAGAATATTAGATAGCCACAAAAAAGGAATAAAGTATTGCTACATGGTATGATTTGATTGAACATTTAAAACTGTGCTTTCTGGCGGGGGGAAGGTCAGTTTGGGATGACTGTAGTGTGCATGATTCCTTTTAATGAGCTATATAGAAAAAGGATAGGCAAATACATAGCGGCAGAAAATTGGCAAGGGTTTAAGGCAGGTGTATATAGGTGTGTGGAGGGAGAAGGTGATTGGTAATGGTATGATGCTTCTATTGTTGGTGATAGAGGTTCTGTGAGTAAACCAAAAGTCACAGAACTGTGCACTGACAATTTGGAGTTACATTTTAGTTTGAAAACTCTCAGATATGGCAAGCAAGCAACATACCTATGGCACATTACTCTTACATTATCCTTTTTTGATTGGCAGTAGTGTAATGTCTAGTATTAGCTAATGTGGGCTAGAAAAAAGTTGCATGAACTGGAAAGATGAAGTGCTTCAGTGGTTAAGAGCACTGGCTGCTAGCTGGGTGGTGGTGGTGCATGTCTTTAATCCCAGCACGAGGGAGACAGACACAGGTGGATCTTTGTGAGTTTGAGGCCAGCCTAGTCTACAGAGTGAGTTCCAGGACAGACTCCAAAGCTAGAGAGAAACCCTGTCTCAAAAAACAGAGGAAGACACACACACACACACACACACACGAGAGAGAGAGAGAGAGAGAGAGAGAGAGAGAGAGAGAGAGAGAGAGAGAGAGAGAGAGAGAGGAGTGCACTGGTTCAGAGGACCCAGGTTAGATTCCTAGTACCCACATGGCAGACCACAACTGTCTGTAACTCCATTTCCAGGGGAATGCCACACATTTTTGCTGGTCGCAGGTTGGATCAGGTTGGAGGATAGGAGAGCAAGGTGGTTATCCTGACTGAATATTCTTACGTTGTCAACTTTGGATAAGTTTGCTTCTACTTGCCTTCATAACTTCCTAAGGAAATTCACCCTAAGGTCTTCATCTCCATCTGTGTCTCAAGGGTTTGAAACTCAGAGAGCAGTCAGTCATTCGCACAACGCAGTTTGCCTGTTTGCATCTCTAGAGCATAGAGGGAGATGTTGAGGTGAGAAGTGGGGGAAAAGGAGAAGACATCCT
The DNA here is from genome assembly GCF_017639785.1 of Mesocricetus auratus. NCBI lineage: Eukaryota > Metazoa > Chordata > Mammalia > Rodentia > Cricetidae > Mesocricetus > Mesocricetus auratus. The sequence continues at coordinate 100,737,900 of NW_024429188.1, read as the reverse complement.
TTTCCATTTGACAAAGGTTGAATATTTAGGGGAGGGAGAGAGAATAGAAATATGTCTTTCAAAACAAAAATCAAACCTACCCTCAGTGTAGCATAGTTAAAGCAGGCAGGCATTTCCAGCTGCCATCACCATTTGCCTCCTCTGCCACTAGCCTGGCTCTCTTATCTGACTCACCTATTATCTGTGGTAGGAACAGCTGTGGAGTTGTGGGAGTTTGAGAGGAGGCAGGAAGCCTTGAGGACCACAGCAGTGCTCATTCTTCCCTGGGAGAGGAAACAAGGAGTTTACAAGCTTTCACTGAAAAGTCAGCATTGTGTGGCTTCTCATGAAATAAATATTGTGTGCCATCCCAGAAGGCTGTTTTCAGGACAGCCCTCACAGAGGATGTTTGTTCCTTCCAGAAATGCTGGCAGGGTTATAAGCTTTTCATCCCTCCTGTAGCCAGGCATTACTCTGGAACTTTTAGTGTCTGATCCTGCTAAGAACTAGGAAATGATAATAGGGCATTGTTCTCAAGAAGCAAGCTCCAAATATCAGTGCTGAGTTGCCATATATGACCATACACAATCCATTTATGAAATGTCTTCTGAGGTTGGGAGTCGAGATGGGTTATGCCCAAGTTCAGTCTTATGTCAAGGCCATTTAAAAGTATAAATTCACTCATCTCATGTAGAACATTTGTGTCGTGTCTGTTTTCTGTAGGTTCCAGATAGAGCATGTGACAGTTGGTATATTGGCATTTTTAGAACGTAAAACTGTGTCTCTTACTGCTTTCTTTCCTGCTCCTTCCCTTGTCAGTATACATTCTTGATGGTCTTTGTCTCATCGTGTGTAATTTAGAGCCCCTTTCTGCAAATCCACTGCCAACATCACGTTTCCTCCTTGACCTGAGGGGCTTTCCCATGTACAGAAATGTGACTAATATAATGTATGCAGCTTTTTTTTTCTGACAAACTGCTCTTCGGTCTTTAATGCCACCCAGTTATTCCCTGTAGCCCTCAGTCCACTTCACAATGACTAGGGGTGTACTGTCCTGCTGTGGGCATGTAGTTTGAGAGCTGGCTCAGTTCTCTCAAGCACTGTTTTCTTGTTGTGTTTAGGTTCTGCTCCATTCACCATGAGTTTGAGAGCTGGCTCAGTTCTCTCAAGCACTGTTTTCTTGTTGTGTTTAGGTTCTGCTCCATTCACCATGCCCAAGTTGCCTCAAGAGAAATGCATTTAGCAGATGTAATGTGTGTTCAGTAGATTTTTCTCTACCCACTTGGGAAATTGTGTGTTTAAAGAAATAATTCGAACTTATCTAGAGAAATAAACCTTATTTTCATCTTCACTTAACTCCTCTTCTAAATCTTTGGGGATTAATATATTTTTGTTAGTGTAAACCAGTAAAACCATCGAATGTACTTAGGAAGGAATTGTTCTATCAGTCACTTCTCAAGTATTGTGTCTCTGAATGGTACTATACTCAGGTGGAAGGATAATTAATGTCTCCCCTTGGAACAGTTGACAGATTACCAATGTACACCAAGCAAACTAGTTTTCTTTACAAAATTGATGACAGAGTTTCTGTCCTGCCTGGTTCTGCAGTTATTTAGTCCTAAATAAACACACAGAGGCTTATATTAATTGTAAACTGTTTGGCGATGACTCAGGCTTCTTATTGGATAGCTCTCTCTTGATTACCCTTAGTGCTCTGGTATGTTACCCTTTAGCTCTGCATTTCTCTTCTCAGCCTTCTAGTCTGGTAGCCTCACCTATACTTTCTGCTTGACTACATCCTGCCTTTCCATGGGCTGAAACAGCTTTATTCATCAACCAATAAGAGAAACATATATTCACAGCATACAGAAGGACATCCCTCATCACAAAATCCTTGCATAGGGTTTTCTTTCAGACATTTCCAGAACTTATGTGCAACTCTTTAAAGTTGTAGCCTGTATCATGTGTTGATCTTAGGCTTGTGGCTTTAAAATTATGACTGGGGGGCAGGCTTGTCCAGTGGTTAAAGGCCTTTGCCACCAAGCCTGATGACTTGAATTTGATCCCTAGAATCCACATGGTAGAAGCAGAGAACCTACCCTGCAGATTTTCCTCTCACCTTCAAAGGTATTTGTGACCACACACATATGTATGCATGCACACACAGTAAATAAATGTAATTATAATAAATACATGATGCATTGCCTTATGGGGGTAACAAGATGGTTCAGTCAGTAAGGGCACTTGCTGCCAAGCCTGACCACTCGAGTTCAGTCCTGGGAACTCATGTATTGGAGAGAACCAATTCCAGCAAGTTGTTCTCTGACTTACATGTACATTGGGGCATGCATGTATGTGAACATGACCATGCACACACAAAAGAAACACATACATTGAAAAAAGTTGTGCCTTAGCAGCATGGAGATGTATTCCTGTCATGCTAGTACTTGAGAGGTGGGTCCAAGAGTGTAAGGATCAGGTGAGACTCTATCTCAACCTCTTTTTAAAAACAAACCAGAGCCAGGTGGTGGTGGCGCACGCCTTTAATCCCAGCACTCGGGAGGCAGAGGCAGGTGGATCTCTGTGAGTCGAGGCCATCCTGGTCTACAGATCGAGTTCCAGGACAGGCTTCAAAGCTACACAGAGAAACCCTGTCTCGAAAAAACCAAAAAACCAAAACAAAACCCAAAAAACCAACAACAAACTAGCTGGTGGTGGCTCAGGCCTTTAATGCCATCACTCCTGTGGATCTCAGTGAGTTTGAAGTCAGCCTGATCTACAGAGAAAGCTCCAGAACAGCCAAGGCTACCCAGAAAACCATGTCTCAAAAACTCAACAAAAATATAAAAAGAAAAACAAAAGACCCCCAAACCAAACGCCCAAACCAGAAATAAATGTTGCACCATTTCTGGGGATATAGGCTCAGTGCTAGAGCACCTGGATAGCTTGTGTCAGACCCTGAATTTATTTTCAGTAACACTGAAATCAAGCAAAAGTTTTAGCTATGTTTCTTTCTCTGAAAAAAAAAAGGCTTCACGATTTTTGTTTCAGAAAACTACCCTTTATGTATCAAATTTTCTTTCAAAATGTCTTAAATATTTTCTATTAAAATGTCCCTAAAATATTTGTTTTCCCACTTTATTAAAAGGATGGGAACCATAATCTGTTAAAGACTTGTGGTTGTCAATATGAGAATCAGCTAACAAATGCTGTTACAATGCAGTAATGAACTTAGGGCTCTTCAAAGCATGAGGAACTATGTGCTCATAAGCTAAGTGGCCTCAGACTGCTCTGGTGCTATCACTTCTGCTGTCATTGATTTGGGTCCACTCGTTGTCCCTTTTAAACCCAGGGTAGAACTGAATGTCTATAAATCAGATGGCAAAGTTGGCTAAATGTGCAACTGGAGTATTTGTGTGCAAAATAAAAAGCAGAATCTCAGAGGGTGGCTTGAGTGTTCTACAGTAAATTTCACAGGCTGAATGTTTCTTTTGCTCCTTTTCCTCCGGTATGGGTGTCTGGGGGGAGGGGTGAGACCAAAGTTTGCTTTGTGTGTTGGTTCATCCCCAAATCCAAATACTGAGTCATTTCTATAGTTCCTGGGTTGTTTTTGAAGTATCTTTGCAAAGAACATCTTACTTAATCAAAAGTTCATATTATTTTCCCGTACTGAGCCTTAGTTTCTCACTGTGTGCCCTTTCTATCTTCTTTAAAGGAAATCACCACTGTCCTGGTCTTTTTCTTGCACCTCTGTATTTTCCTTGCCTTGTTTTTATTTTTATTTTTACTTTTTGTATCCTTTAAGGAAGCTTCATTGACAATACACAGCCTGTGCCAATGCATTCTATTGTGTTTTTAGCATTCTTCACAAACTGTCCTAAATCTGTATACTTCCCTTGCTCCACGTGTTCCAAACTCAGGGTTATTAAGTGTGTATGAATTGTCCCCTTTGCTAAAATACTGGGTTCCTCCTTCCCCCTAAGCATTCATTTTCCAAGTGTGCAGTGATTTCAACTTTCTTGTAAAGTTCACCAGCCTGCTTGCTATGGAAATGCAACTACTGGTTTCTACTTCCCAGGACCCCTTCTGGAACCCTTCTTATGAATAGGAATCACATCGACAAGTACTAGTTTCTTGGGCACAGTAGCTGTTTGTAAAGACAGCCTACACATATTGGCCAAAACAATTTCACCCTTGAGTTACTGCAAAACTGGCTGGTGGATACCATCTGGTCCCAATGATTTATCAGCTCCTGGTTGGGTGACTCGATGCAGAGCATCATGTTTACTACTGTTTGATCCAGTACCTCTGACCCTCTAAGTTCAGTGTTTTGGTTAGAGAATTTGAATCTCCTTACAAGACAAAGAAGTCATCTTGACCATCTACTATCTAGACTCATGACTGTGATGAAGTGGTTCCTCTAAATGGTTTTCTCCCTTTGATGAGGGAGGGGTGGCAGATAGAGACTCACAGAGAGATACATGCATGCACTTTTGTATTGGCTTTGGAATCTCGGCAGAAGCTGCTTCTGTCTAGTTTTGATTTTGTGTTTGACCTGCTAGGCCTTCTGTGGATTTTTTTCTATTCCTAATCTGAAGTGGCTTTTTATTTAAAAAGATCACATAACTGCTCTGTCTTTTTCTAAAAAAGAATTTTAGCTTTTAGTGTGTGTGTGTGTGTGTGTGTGCACGCGTGCGCGTGCGTGCGCGAGCGTGCATGTATGTGTGTACATGTATGTTTACCCATGTGGATGTCAAAGGACATTTTGCTGGCATAGATTCTCTTTCTACTATCTAGGTCTCAAAGAGCTAACTCAACTTGTCAGGCCTGGAAACAAATACCTTTATCTACTGAACCGTCTCTTTGGCCTGTCTTCTGCTTTTTAAATACATTAAATGTCCCTTTCTCACTCCATCTTACTCCTTCAAAACCTATGTGCTTGGGAAGCGTTAAACCCAAGACCTTGCACATGCATCCCCACTCCATTATTCTTTTTTTAAATGAAGATTTATTTTTATTATTTTTAAATTGTGTATAAATGTATATAGAGGGGGTATGTGCACATGAGAATCCCAAAAAGGTTATAGACTCCCCTGGGGCTTAGTCTTTCTCCTGTTCTATTGTTTAATTTAACAATGCTATAGTCATCATTGAACACTTGTTTATTCAGGGTCTTGGTGCCCTTAATCCCATATACTACTTGGGATCAAGGCCAGGATATTTCTGAGGCCACCTGCCCTTGTGAATCTTAGGCACGAATGGGAGAGGGTAATGGAAGGGAAATCTGTAGTAGTACTGGGCTAAAACTAAGTAGAAGAACACCTACTGGATGGAGATATTTAAGACAGTAAATGAGTTTAAGGAAGTGATCAGGCGATAAGCTGACAGACGCTCTGAGGTCCATAAACTCTCATCGGCAACATAAAAAAAAAAAGGCGGCTAAAAAAAAGTGCTTAAATGTTTTCCAATTGTGCTGAGAGCTGTCATTTCCATCTTTGTTCTCCCTTCCTTTGATGTGACAAGGAACAAACTCTCTTCATCTCAGCGTGTTTTATTTATTTATATTTTTAGTTTTTATATCCTTAATAGACAGTCTGAATTTCTGAATGACCTGCTTTTACTTCATAGAATGAAGTGTTCTTTTAACAAAGTGATTGCTATTAGGAAGAAACTGATCATTTGTCAGGGCAGTGCAGTTGATACATTTTTTTTGCATGCAAAATTTAAAAGGCCACGTGCATATTTAAATAAAATAACATTCTCTTTAATTTTATCTATGAGTAAGGATAGTCTAGGATGCAAAGGAACATATGTAGAAATACTTGGATATTGATACCAAGTTTATTCCCTAATATATTAGGTCAAACTATAAAATTGCTGATATGAGTTGACATTTTTGTTTGTTTTTCAAGCCCTAGCTATCCTGGAACTGGCTCTGTAGACAAGGTTGTCCTCAAACACACAAAGATCTGCCTACCTCTGCCTCCCTAGTGCTAGGATTAAAGGCGTGTGCCATCAGCATCTGGTATGATTTTACTTTTAATACTTTGTTTCTCATTTAATCTTAAACTTTATAATAGTCCATTTTAAAACTACAGAGTCTATAGCCCATCCCCAAAACAGTATTGCAGGGATAGTTTTGTTTTTGGATAAAGTGGAATTATTGGTTACCCTGTCATTATTAAAAATAAATGCCTTGGGGACTGGAGAGATAGCTCAGTGGTTAAAAGTATGTACTCTTCTTGCAGAGGACCCAGGTTCAATTCCCAGCACCCACATCATGTGGTTCACAACTTCCTGTAACTCCAGCTCTAGCCTCTGGAAAACACACATGCATTTATATACACTGAAAAACAGTAAAAACAAATGTCTAAAAATAAATTCCTTAAGGCTACTAATATTAAATACAAACAGGTTGTCATCAATAAAATTAACAGAACCCAGAAGCATAAAAGCAGAAACCTGCAGCATCTTCTGATGTTCATCACAATGACTGGAACTCCAGGACTTTGTGCCTGCTAGGCAATTCTTCTATCCTGGAGCTACACCAGGCCCATAGATACTATTGACTGAGACACTGTAAACCTTTAATGCTTCCAGCAGCTCTCCATGAGTAGGTCTGGTGTTCTCCCAAAGTCATAAGCAATAGAAGAAAGTCTACACTCAAGCCTTTATGCTTCTCATAAAACATGGTGTCTTCTGGCTTAAAGAATATAATCACAGTCTGGCGGTGGTGATGCACGCCTTTAGTTCCAGCCCTTACGAGACAGAGGCTGGTAGATTTCAATGAGTTCAAGGCCAGCCTGGCCTACAAAGCAAGTTCCAGTACCGCCAGGACTGTTACACAGAGAAAACCTGTCTCAAAAGGCTGAAAAAAAAGAACATAATCACAAAATTTTAGCCATTTTTTAAAGTTAGTTCTAATATGTGCACTATACATAGTTAGTTACTTTCTTGAGTTGCTTGGACTGTTGAGATAGCTGGGAAGGGTGCATAAGGGTGTTGCCTGCCTTATAAACCTGAGGTGAGTCTCCAGAACACAAGGTGGAAAGAGAGAGCCAGCACGCTCAAGTTGTCCTCTGACCACTGACCACTTTGGCAAACTCACATGCATATATATACTCCCACTGACACTAAATAAATAAATATAAAAATTAGCATATGCATTAGAAGACTTTAAGCTAGTAAGCAAAAATGCATTGTTTTACTTTTGGGGATAGAACTCAGGGCCTCATGTGCTAAGCGTGTAATCTGTTATTGCTTTGCCTTGCCCTGAGCTTGTTATGAAGATTTTTTAAAACTACTTTTTGAGACAGGGTCTCTGTGTAGCCCTGGCTGGCCTGGAACTCTCTGTAGACCAGGCTGGCCTTGAACTCACAAGACATCCGCCTGCCTCTATCTCATCTGAGATGAAAGGCATGTGCCGCTGCACTTTTTTGTTATTTTTCTTACTGTTATGGCAAAAAATACTTAACAAGCCTCTTAAGGAAGGGATTATTTTGGCCAGCAGTTTGACAGTTCCCATCACAGAGGGGAAGGCATTGCAGCAGGAGCATGAAGGTAGCTGGGTACACTGCATCCACAGTCAGGAAGCAGAGAGAGAAAGAGAGTAGGGTGCTGCTTCCTCAGCCTGCTTTTTGTATTCAGTCTCAAACCTCAGTCCCTGGCATGGTGCCACCTGGATTTTTTTCCTCCTCTTTTAACTTTTCTGGACACACCCACAAGTATGTTTCCATAGTGATTATAAATTCAGTCAGGTTGACAACCAAAATTAGGCATCATAGACCCCGAAGCAACTTGTTACATTTGTAGCCAAAAATTATGGCCTCACCAAGATGCATAGCATGCTAATGAAGCAATGAAATCCGGTAAGACTCTACCCTTTCTCTTAGTCATTGGACTAAGTGGAAACTCAGGCTTGGTGCTACCAAGCACCTTACCCGGTCTCTATATGCATATAAAACAAGGTTAAACTATAATTCATTTCTTTGGGTGTCTGTGCCTGTTTGTGTCTACATGTGTGTGGAGGCCAGAGGTCAATGTCAGGAATTATGTTCTACCTTATAATTCTCTTTATAGCAAGAGGTTTTTGTTGAACCCAGAACTCAATAATTCAGCAAAACTAGCTGGTCAGAAAGCCTCAGACATCTTACTGTCTATACTTTTCTAGCCCCAGGGCTATAAATACACAGATGCTGGGGATGGGTACCTGTACAATAAGCACGGTATAGACTAAGCTCTCTCCCTAGCAGCCGATTAATGGTCCATTTCCAAGTTTATCTGTTTACATGACTACTATTAACACAGCAGAGTGTTTGTCAAAGTCCACCTGCTCACCACATCTCCTTTGTTGTAATGTAATCTCAAGGCAGGCTGCCATTGGAATGGAAAGAAGTCGAATTAGGTGATACTTCTGGGGATTCAAGGCATGGTGCTGATCTCAGCTTAGCTCTGCCTAAGTCCTTTTGCAGATGGTGTCACAGAGCGAGGAGCTTGTGTACGATGAAGAACTTCTTTCTCACACAGGAAGTCAGGGAGGCTGGGGTTCCATAAGCTCCAGTCTACCGAGTGAGCTTCCACTAGGTTCCTCTTCTTCTTTGTTCACCTCAACCGTGCCACAGTAGCAAGCATGTCCCCAACATAAGAGCCTGTCAAACAACCTCAAACCATATTCAGACCATAACAGCTAATTGATGTTCATATTGGGTTATATCCATTGCTGTGTGTTTAGAACCAAAAGCATAAACAGGTTTTTCTTATAGCCTTATAGTTGAATTCATTCTGTTTATGCAATCAGTTCTCAAAAATCAAGGCTTATAATGCTGGGCATATATAGTTTGGTCTTAGTTTTTGAAATGGTTGTTACTGTCCTACATTGCAACTGAGTAAATTGGATATGGTAAATGTATATGCTGCTGCAACACTGCATATAATTTAGGATCGTGCTATTTTGGCTAAGTATTCGAACCTAAGGTCAGATGGATTCAAAATGTGATATGGGATATTTTATTCTGCTCTTTTATACTTCTAGTTGGTGTTTCTTTTAAAACTGTACTGCAGTGTGTAAACATTCAAGGAGATAATTACAGCATTGACAAGTATTAGCTTTAAGACAAGGTCAGTGTTTAGTTCGGTTGTTATTTATTCTCATCCTTGAAGGCAGATTCTAAAAATTATTCCTTCTTGGTTACCATGGGATCAGAGGAACTACACAGAGAAGGTCACTTTATGTTTTATTTTCCTTTGAAGTACTTTTAAGTATACTCTTAAAATATATCTTGAATGACATACCATTATTCATTTCCATGTAGGATAAAACATATTCAAGGAGAGGAAGCAAAAACAAGTATATTAAGTGACTTACTCTTTGCTGGCAGAAGGTCCTGGTACAAAAGTTGGTCCTTGAATTTTCTGAGTGAGGCTGTATTTATTGCCCTTCTTCTCTAAGAAGGGTCATTTTAATAATTTTTGCTATCACATCAAAGACTCTTCATGATAATTATATTCAATAATTGCAGTAGTTATGCTGTGTGCCATCTGCAGGCTCTGTGTAATGGAAACTAGGGAGAAAAACAGATCTGTGCTTGGGAGGGGTTACCATGGAAGCCAAGGCTTTGGTGCCAGGTCACCATTTGCATCAGTTGGAGGTGACTTTCCTATTATTGGGTAGTACTGGGTCTTAGACTTTCCTTTGCTTTCTCTCTCCCCTGGCCCATTTCAGCCATTTCTTTCTCTCGCACTTCTGTCTCTTTGTTGCTATAGTACTGAACTACCCACCCTCTGTGATCATGACCCATCCTAAATTGACAAAAGGCCAGCTACTTTATGGGAGTGGTATGTAATTGGAACATTTTTGGGTCCAAATGATGATGACAATAATTGCTTTATAGATTAATAGTTGGCACACGGCCCTCAAAATTTGTGGCAGCCAAGTTGGTAGCTTAGAGTATTGCTACCAGCACACACTCAACCAGTTGTTCTAAGCCAAACAAAATTGACTGATAGTCTGAATTTGTAAGCAGCAGGTATCAAGTTTTTGTATTGGTCAGATTTCTCAAGTGCCTTTGTCTCCACTAGATCCTATGGTAGACACCACCATTCTACAGCAACTCCAACTTCAGCCCTTCCCCTTCATTCCTGCCCAAAGCGGAAATGAAAACACGCAATCCTTCATTCTTGGTTATCTGACAGTTCTGTAGTAAAGAGAACAAGGCCACCTCCAGTGCACTGTCTATATATCTGCACTGGCTCTACGGTGGTATAGTGACTGCCCCAGTTTGGTTATGTGTGTATCTATCTGAAGATTGCCAGAAACTGAACAGATCTGTAGGGACTTGAATGTATAGTAGCAAATGAGTGTTTGTCTTTGTTCTCTATAATTTCTGTTTTGTTAGAAAACTATTATTATTATTATCATCATCATCATCATCATCATTGTGGTACTAGATGTGGAACCCAAGCCTGCCCCCCCACAGTGCCATACCACCAAACTACATCCCTAGCCGATGTGAATTCAGTTTCCATGTCATGAGTAGGTAAACACATTAAGACCTTGATTTAGCACTCAAGGTATGCCTTTATATATTCCCTTTTATTTTCTTGGGGCAGTCTTACTATGTAGCCCTGGATGACCTGGAAATCACTATGTAGACCAACCTGACCTGTGATAGACCTGCCTCTGCCTCTTCTGTGCTGGGATTAAAGGCATGCACTAAGCCTATCTAATTTTGTTTGCATGGGACTTAGGAAACTGAGAAAAATGGAAGGCTAGACTACCATTACTTCCTTGAGATGAATTGAATAATACATACCTTGCATTTTATTGGAGTGTTAAAGAACTCAGGAAGAAAACAAAAACCAAGGATCATTCCTGGTATGGTAGAGAGGGCATTGTAAAGAAGTTGTATTACAAACAGAAGGTGAACATATTTGTCTCTTTTCTACATTGATTGAATAATAAGCCCACAAACTATCAATTTCATTGGCTTTACTCTACTCAATAGTTCTAATTTCCAAATTTCATTTGCTACTCATAAATATAGACAATCTTACTAAATCAGACCACATTGCACATCACAATTATATATAAATATATATTAACATACATGTTACAGAAAAGGTAACAGTGGCAGCAAGTTTCAAGGGACAGGGTGGCTGTATTGAAGGTAGAGGCAGAGAAGTGATAAAGAGCTAGCAGTTTCAGATCCAAGGGTCAGGCAGGTTCAAATGTCAGTTTGTGTTGTTTTGATTTGGTTTTAGTTACTGTTTGAGACAAGATTCCATGTAGTCCAGTGTAGCTGCTAACTCTGTGTAGTTGAAACTGGCCTAAATTCTTGATCGTCTATCATCTGGACACTGGGATTACTTATAGGTGTGTACTGCAATATCTGGCTTTCAAGTTTCAGTGGGAAAGAAACTGTACTTGAGTTATATGCATCTTGAGGACAGAAATGGAGGTGCTTCTATGCCAGTGTTCCTAGGGGGAGGTTCCTTACAAGTGATCAGGTAATGAATGGGTTACTGTGCCCAGGTCTTAGGAGCCCAGGTCATAGTCTTGGAGTACTCCTACTTGTATAGACCCAGGGGACTGGTACTTCATATATCTGGTGTGATTAACAATCCCATGTCTCTGGTGTTTCTGATAAAATTAGATAATATTCACATATTTATTCACTGCTTTAGTAGATTACTTAATGTTTCATGGTACACTGACAAGTGATAGTTCTTAACTTACATCAGCAAGATGTAGAGCCATTTTAGTACTTCATATATCTGGTGTGATTAACAATCCCATGTCTCTGGTGTTTCTGATAAAATTAGATAATATTCACATATTTATTCACTGCTTTAGTAGATTACTTAATGTTTCATGGTACACTGACAAGTGATAGTTCTTAACTTACATCAGCAAGATGTAGAGCCATTTTACCTTGGCCATTATACTTAAAGCGGAGTAACTGAGGTCAAAGCTCTACAAAATGGAGTAACTCAAGGCTAGGCGTAGCCTGAAACCTGTTGCTCTGGGCAACATGGAGTAAACTAGAACAAGGTATCCTGTCATCCTCAGAGGGATTGGGTGGCATTCAGTCTTCTGTGGTGGAGGAAAGGCATATCTGCCATGTTTTCCTAAGGTTATGTTTTGCTTTCTCTGAGGTCATCTGTAATTGCACAGGCGATCCATATGGATGCTGAGAAAGGCCAAGTTGCTAAAGACCAGACTTCCCCAACATTGGGAATCTCCTTGACACTTTTAGACTAGTCCTGTCAGAAATGGACCTACCAAGACCTTAATCTAGTATGATTGATAAGCCCATGTCTCTGGTGTTTCTGCGAACATGACTAATGGCTTAGAGATGACAGTTGAAATACACAATTGAGCAACAAAGAAAGAAGTGGTACCCAAGGGTATTTCCTCCTTAGGCCACTTTACGTTTGTAGTTGTGGCTGTAACAGTTGTGAGCAACCTTGAAAACATCAGTTTTTGTGTTGTCTTTCACCCATCCTGTATGGAAGAAAATCTTGGAGATTGGATGAAGGGAAAGGATGAAAAATTCACAAGAAAAACAGACTTGGAGAAAGTTGTGAGAAGCTGGATTTCATAGGCACATGTAACAAACATGCTTTGTATTTTTTCTATTTTGGGTTTTTGGAGACAGGGTTTCTCTGTGTAACAGCCCTGGATGTCCTGGAACTCACTCTCGACCAGGCTGGCCTCTAGCTCACAGAGATCCACCTGCCTCTGTCTCCCGACCTCTGAGATTAAAGATGTGCACCACCACTGCCTGGCTGTATGTATATTTCTTGAAGGATTTCAAGATCACATGTGGCTCTTTCAGATCATTGTGTGGTTCTGAAATCCATGGATGAATTTGGATTTGTATTTATTTCCCCAGACTTTCTGTTCCCTGAGTCCAGTAAAACTCATAAATTAGGATTTGAGTGAGCTTCTCCGACAGTGCCAACAAGGTATGTGTACCTGTATCAGAGAATCAGTGTTAGAAAAAGTCTTTCTTTACCTGCCCCTAGTTATCCCTCCAGACCCCCAACATGTTTCCTTGTTGAGGGCATAGCTGTTGGAGTCTCCGATTTGTTGGGGAGCTTTGGTGAAATTCTCATGTTGCTCTTTCCTATTGTTGCCCTGGATGTTGATTATTGTTCATAGCACCGAATCCTAGAGGTAGTGGTTGGAAGTGTGCAAAATAAATGAGGTTGACCCAACTGGGTAAAGTAATTGGCAAGCAAGAACCTGAAGCTGGGTGCAGTAACACAATCTGAGTGTCTGAAGCGAGATAGGAAGTGGACACAAAAGAATGCCAGTCAACAATAAACATAATAAACATTAGTGCACATGGGCACACACACACACACACACACACACACACACACACACACACGAGGGTGGTCTAGATACTCAGGTAACACAATGCCAACAAAATACCTGACCTAAGTCAATGAGTGTGCATTGCAGGCCATTCACTCTGGTTTGGCATATTTTACTTTGTATATCCTTGGTGCAGTTCAAATGGGATCTATGATCCTTAGCTAGTATCTTACATTCGCAATGAACTGTCTTTTAAGAATTAATAAGCAGTTTATTTGGTTTCTGTCTGGAATAAAATTTAAAGCTGTTGCAAACTCACCAAAATGAAGGGTGGACTTTTAAAGAAACAGTACTGTTTCTCCCAACAATGCACACATAAAAGTTACTCTTAGTGAAATAGAATAAAGCTTATTGTAGAAACGTGTGTGTTTATCATTGGTCTTCTCTCTTATACCTTGCAGGATTAGTAGACCTAAAAATAATAATTGGCAGTCTTAAGCCTTCCAGAGCTGTATTTTGGCAAGGTTTTTGCAAAATGCTAACTAGCTGTGTTTCTCCTACTGATTGGTAGGTGATCTCAAATCATACATCTGCATAATGACTATAATTTATGTGCTTTGTTATTGAGGGTTAGGTCAAATGACTTCAGGCTTTCTATGTGCATAGCACATTATATGCAGTAATTTCACTCCTTTTTGGAAGCAGAGAGGATGGATTAATGTATACATTCCCCCACCCCCTGGGATTATTAAAAACCTCTGAGATTTGCCTTCTTTGTTTCCATGAAGCAGGCCATTGTGTGTTCCTCCCCGGGTTCTTAGGTGGCCTGGAAGGGCTGAAGTTCTATGGTAACCTGTATTTTAGCTTGCTTTGTAGCTACATGAGTTCCCATCTAGGAAGTGAACTGAAACTATTTTGGTAATGACTTAGACCAACAGCAAAGAATTGTTTTATGTTCATAACAAATAAAAATTAGAAAAAAGGTAAGGTAGCAATTGAGAGATTAGGAAAATTACCCCAGCAAATAATAGCTTAATGTAGCTTCCTAATATTAGAATTACATCAAGTATGGTCTTTTTAAAAAATAAGTTGAAATTCATCATCATGGTACCTTTTTCTCCCCCTCTGCCACATGTATTCATCCCTTATTTTTTAAAGCCAGCATTTACTTTTTAAAAATTTAACTTTTCATTTTAGCAGATAGCACAGATTTTTAGATATCCTATTTCCATGTCTCTTATTATTGATAGCTGTCCTTGGTGTGGTACATTTGTCCCAACTCACGAGTCAGTATTGATGTATTACTGTTGATCCAGACCTATGCTTCATTCACACAGGTATGGTGTTCAGTGTCTTTTAATATGTTGGCAATTGTACCACTTTCACCAGAACTAGTTGTAGTCAATCTAGAAAGAAACTACATAACCTTTAACCATCAATCATACTTCCACTCACCCCGGCTCCCTTCTTAAATAACTGCCAATGTTCTTTCTGCCTCTAGATTTGCTGATGTTAAACATTTCTTACAATCATGTAGCATAGACTTTTTGGCAGGCTTCTTTTACTTATCAGTGTTTTAATTCTCAATCAGGTTGTAATATAGATCCAAGTTTTATTTATTCTTATGATTAGGTAATATTCTATTATATAGATGTACCATATTTTGTTGACCTTTTCCTCTGTTGATGAAAATTTGGTTATTACCAGTGGTGCTCCTTTTAATATTCACATATAATTTGTGGTTTTTCCTAGTGACAGTGCAGAATCCCATCCAGGATATTACATTGTATTATATTATGTTTCCTTAGGCTCTCTTTTTTTCACTGTAGATGGGATCCATCGCTCATGGGTGTCCTATACTGGGCTATAATCCAGCCCAAGACTGCTTTATTGCTTAAAAACAAAAAGCCTAAAAACCTTTTTACATTGCTATAAAAATCAATGAATTTCATCAAGACATCTTCATACATAAAGACCAGATGTTTTGTTTGTATTCATCACTACCAAGTTCTCTTAACTCCCCTCAATCCCTTTGCCCCTGATAGTCCTCATTGTGGAATCTAGGTATCTTTAAAACATCTAGATTGTGCATGGAAGAGATTAGTTCTAGCTTAGTTCATTTAACATGATGATCTTCATGTCAGTTCATTTTTTCTGCAAATCACATAATTTTGTTCTTTGTGGCTGAAGAAAAATTCCAGACTGTCTATATACCACATTGTCTTCATCCATTTATCTATGGATGGATACCTAGCCTGATTGACTTTTTTTTTGATGGCTCTTAAACAATTGTATTTGATTGCCATCTTCACAGTCATATATACATGTTATTCAACTACTGGGTATGTTTTTTCCTCTACATGTCCACCTCTTGTCAAAAACCATTCCCTTTTCACGTAGTGTAAGTTGTCAGAAACATGGCTATGTCTAGATCTTTGGCTGATTGCGTTTTATTGGTACACATCTGTAATCTTTGTACTTGAGAGCTGGCAACACAAGGATCAGAAGTTCAAGGTCATCCTTGGTGCCACAGTGAAATGGAGACTCACTTGGGCTGTATAAGATCCCTTTCAGCACCCCATCCCAATAGCATTTCATTTCCTTGGTGAAGATCCCTCTTCATATCTTGTGGGAAACAATCACTGTTTCTTTGAGAAACCAGGGCAAACTCTTACCATTTACACTTAACATTATCCAGTTTGTTCTTCTCAATGTACCCTTCTTGCATTCTTTCCCCTTAGCATGCAATTAGTGTCTCTTCTTTCCCAAGTGTGTTTGGGAAGGCACTTTGCCTAGGTATAGAAAATATGTACCTTATTAGTCACATGGTATGGGCCAGTCAGGTTTCTCCTCCATTTAAGAACCCAACTACCATTTACAACATGTTTGATGGGAAGCCGAGTTATGAGCATCTGAGAATAAATGAACATTAACTATACCCATTTGTGCACCACAGCAAGTGTTCTCTAAGAGGACTAGATGACAGACAAGCAAGAAAACATGCTTCTATAGACTGTTCCCTTCAGAGTGCTGTTACAGGGTGAAAGGGATTGCTAATGTTCAGTGCCTTTTTAAATCATGGGTTTCAACTGGAAAAAAGAACCAATAAACACGCAGCAAGATTTCATAGTTACTTATTGTGGTTGTCTTTGTCTTTGAAAACTATTGCATTGATATTAAGACAAAAGAGAAATTACACAGAGCTGGTATGATTGAAAAAGTTTGGCTCTTTTGAGTAATTTTTTTAAATGCCATAGAGTTCAGCTTTAAAAATATGGTTCATTGAATCACATTCAAGCCTCCTAGGACAGAGCTAGGGGACCTCTTTTCCCCCTATTGAGGGTCACCGGCCCACAAAAGAAAAAAATTAATCAAGAACCATGTACAGAAAACAATTTAATTTAGGTGCTCCCTTAGAAAATTGTTAAGTATTCAGTCCACCTGATTTTTAAATGAAGAACCAGGAACTCTGAACAAGAACTACTGTTTCATAAAACATGCAGTTATATAAGTGGGGTGTGGTAAAGAACAATTAGCAGCGTGAAGGCATATTAAAGTGATAAAGGTACATGTGTCCATGTATCTAGAATTGTAGAAGCAGGAGATTGAGTTAGAAATGGTAGCATGTGGGACAAACGACAGTTGGAGATCCTAGCTCCTATTTGTTGGAGCACTGCTTGAATCCAGACTCCTGTCCAATTCTCATTCCTTTTGGGTAAATGGCTAGTGGGAACAAAAAGATGCCTTAGTAAGCTTTGTCATAGTTGTTTTGGGAGCATGTATCCCATGATGATTCTTTCAAAAATGTAATATTAGATTTATTCCATTTATGTGCATTAGTGTTTTGCCTGCATGTATAAATTGTGCCATGTGTATGCCTAATACCTGCAGAGGTCAAAAGAAGGTGTCAGATGTCTTGGAACTGAAGTTACAGGCAGTTGTGAGTGTGCTGGGAATTGAACCTGGGTCCTCTGCAAGAACAGCAAGTGCTCTTTCTTAACCCCTCAGCCATCAGCTCCCGGAGATGATTATTTATGCAAGGCATGTGTGAGAATTGCCTGGGATCCTTGTGTATATTGCTTGTATCCAGTGCTATCTCACATTGACTGCTATCTGTCCCAAATCAGTTTTGTTGTCCCTGTGCACAGCTCTAGTAGCCTAAAGGAGTGTGGCATCTTTCTTAAATGACAAATGTACAGGATGACCAAGTTTAAAAAAGAATTCTCCCAAGGCATTTTTCATTTGATACAGCAAACATATAAGTAGACCACCACTCATAATATACATGCTCTGCATTCAAGATGAGGCATTTTGCTGAGGAAAGTATAATTAGCCAGAGGGTTTTTGTCTTATCTTTTAATTTCCATCTCTGTAGCGTAGGGGATTGATCTCAGAGCCTTATGTATGCCAGGTAAACACTCTACCACCGAGCCAAGTCCCTGACCATGAAATACTCGAGTTTGGGTGCTCAGACAATGCCTGATAAGGGTTAGGGATGCCCTGAGGAGCACGCTTGGAACAAACTGGATCCATTTTAACTGTGGATGTTAGGCAATGAGTTTGCACTGACCACTCTCAGAGGAACTGGCTGCTTCAGAGTTAGGAAGACAGTTCTTCAGAAAGGAAATGAAGGTCATCAATTTTTGTTGTTATTTGGGGGTAGGGGATTGAAAGGGGTCTCATACAGTCCAAGCTGGCCTCTAACTCACTGTTTCACCAAGGATGATACCCTTCCAGAGGACCTGGAGTTCAATAGCAAACAGCCACATAGCTCACAACCGTCTACAACTCCAGGTCTATGTGATCTACTGTCTTTTTTTTTTTTTTTTTTTGTCCTGCAGGCACCGTTCATGTGCATGGTTCACAGGCATGTCCAGGCAAACCACTTACATACATTGAAAAGTTTAAAAAAAGAAATACTGCCGGGCAGTGGTGGCACACGCCTTTAATCCCAGCACTCAGGAGGCAGAGACAGGCAGATCTATGTGAGTTCGAGACCAGCCTGGTCTACAAAGCGAGTTCCAGGACAGCCTCCAAAGCCACAGAGAAACCCCTGTCTTGAAAAACATAAAAACTAAAAAAATAACTGTAAGACACAAAAGGGTCTGCAGGACGGTTCAGTGAGTAAAGATGCTACCAAGCCCAAGACACTAGCTAAATAAAGGCAGAAATTCTTTTCAAAAGAGCCTTGTTGCTCATGCGAGTTCTCAGAAATCCTTATTGCAACCCAGCTACTGTTGAAGTGCACAACACAGATGCCTTTTTCTTCCTTGCACGTCTCAGCAGCATTAACTGTTCATGTCCCTGAGTCCATGGTAGCTTGCAGTTTAATTTACAAGCGTATTAGATTATACATTTCTTTTGGCCAGAATGTGAATTAAATTTTCAAAAAGGGCTTTTCATAGATGGAAATGGAGTAAGTAGTATGCTGAAGGTTATGTAGCCCTAAGGAGTACTCCTCTAAGAGTGAGGACTCTCAGAGGAAGTTGGCTTTGGCAATCAACGCATCAGCCATGTTTCTAGCTGATTGTCATCCTTTAAACAAGGCATGCCTTTCTCACCAGTGATCACGTCTTTCTGGAAAGTCCTTTCTAACATAAAGGTGTACTAATCATCTTTGTTAGGCATTGCCAGGACAAACATACTCTCCACTGTTCAAATATAAGCAGGCCCACGTAAGGTCCCACTGGAGGTCTTGGTGGATGTGAGATTGGTACAGTGCCTGGGATTTTATACATTTCTTTGTAAACTTTCAGCAGTAAAGCTTGGAGGGTATATCCTCCAGTGTAAAAAGTCCTGTAGGTGAGTTTGAATTTCTCAACATCTAGCACCTTCTTCAGTAGAGATGATTCCTTCCCAATTGTTTTCTCACTGTCTTCTAGCTTCAGTGTGTATGTGTGTGTGTGCGTGCGCGCTCGCACGTGCGCGCGTATGTGCAAACCCTCAGACACATATACATCGTTGAAGGAAGGGGTCTTCTTTTATTTTGGTCTGTTTTGACAGTATTCAGTAAATCAACATTTTACTTGGGTGAATCTGCTAAGCTTGTATAGACAACTGGACATATGAAAGTGCCTTTAATCCCAATGCTTTGGAAGCAGAGAGGTGGATTTCTGTGAGTTTGAGGCCAGCGTGGTCTACATAACATGATGACTTCATGACTTCCAGATCATCCAGAGCCACACAGTAACCCTGTCGTAGAAAAATACATTGTAGAGATGTGGATGTTTTTCCAAATGCCTGAGATTTTCTTTTTTTTCCTTGAAAATTTGATACATCCCCATTGGAATCTTTGTAAAGGGTTGAGATAACTATGTAGACTAGTCTGGCTTTGAACTCAAGAGATCTGCTTGTTTCTGCCTTCAGAGTTCTGGGATGATGTAAGTGTAGTACTGTATGTACTTGGGGTCTTTATACTGTTTGATGTGTTTAGACTACTAGAGGAATCCCCAAGCTTGAAAGCAGCAGACAACTGGATATCTCTGTTAATTATGTGTTCTGGTACCAACAACCCATAAAGAGGGGCCTTTTCAGTTTTTTTTTAATTTTCAATTTTTTTATTGATTCTTTGTGGATTTCACATCATTCACTCCGATCCTATGATCCCACTTATCTCCCTGTTCTCTCCTTTATCAACTACATTTAAAAGAAAAACAAAAACAAAAACCAACCAACCAAAACAAAGACAAAATAAAGGAACAACAACAAACAAGAATCTTGTCATTGAAGCTGTAGTGTGGCCCATTAGTTCATACATCGTTACTTGTGTTTATTGACTTGAATCATCCATTGGTCTGGCTCGAGGTCTCTGGGTTTTTCTATACTACCTGTAATGGGTTCTTGCTGGGCCTCCTCTTAGATATCCTGTTGTTGTCCTGTGTTGTGGAGATCCTGCTGTTTTGCGTTTGGAGGTTCGTCCTGTTCACATGCTCCAGCAGTTTGTAGATTTGGTGGATGTTGGGCAGGGCCAACTCATAGCCCTGGTTCTGGTTCTGGGTGGTAGCTGGGATTGTCACTTCACTAGCCCTTCCTCATCGTCACTACCCGGACGAGCTCTCCAGTACTGCTTCGGCTAGCTCACCCAAAACAGCCTACAGCAAGGAGCAGGGCCACTTCTCCTCTTAGACCCTTAGATCCAGGTCCCCAATGCTCATGTCACCAGGGCCAGCTCTAATGTTTTGCCCAGGCAAAAGGGGTTTCCTTAGCAACTGCTTTTCTTTTACTAATGAGGTCTGAGTTATTCTAGAACCTCAGCTCTAAACTCTATTTCACAATCTTCTTTAAATTATTTTCCCCATTAGTAAAATTATGTATTGTCCATGTCTTTCAGAAATCACTAAAGAAACAATAGTTTCTGGATGGAGAAGTTATTTGACGTTTGTCCTTTAATGCTTCACACGTTTTATTTTAGGTATTAACATTCTCCATACCTTTTAATTGCAAAAATGGTCAGATGTGTACACACACACACACACACACACACACACACACTCTCTCTCTCTCTCTCTCTCTCTCTCTCTCTCTCTCTGGGCATAATATATATACTGAACACATAGAAATAATTCCATTTACCTTATATTGATATATAGATATATAATTTTGTATGTATACATTAATAATCTAGTGATAATCTGCTGGCATGCCAACTCTATTTTATGTTCAGTACTTCTCCCCAGCCCTAACGCTACTTTGGTGTCTGTGTTATGGGAAGACTTGTTTTATGAAAGTACACAAAAGCCAATCAGCAGGAAGACAACTTTGTCATTCCAAGGCCCTCTGTTTGTTCAACATACCATTGTCAAGTTACTATACCCTGAGATGCATTTTGAGATGAAGTCTCATTATGTTGTCCCTCCAGTAGCTGGGGCAATAGCCACATGCTCAGTACTAGGCCCAGAGTATTTTTTAATGACTGTGTATACAATTTTATCAAACCAGTAAATAGTGGGTTGCTTCAAGTCATAGTACCTGGTGTGGTTTAATTTTGAGCTTCACTGCACCTCTTTGGTCATTGTGAGGGATTAGGTATTAGTCTCTTCAAAGCACAGTTTTCATTCTGTGACTGAGGAAGAACAAAGAAGAGGAGTCATAGAAGAAGCCATATAAACCCTTACACCTCTGAACTATGGACAGATTGTAGTTCTAATAGCAAATACTTTGTTGGTTAGGTTGCTATGCAGTGAACCATCTGGGGTACATCACTACATAAAGATCACATTTATCAGAAACCATTGGTCTATGGGAATATGAGGAATAAGTAACTACACACAGAAGGTGGATATAGTCTGATAACCTACTTAGCCGGTAGCAACATTGGTGGCGCACGCCTTTAATCCCAGCACTCGGGAGGCAGAGGCAGGTAGATCTCTGTGAGTTCAAGACCAGCCTGGACTGCAGAGTGAGTTCCAGGACAGCCTCCAAAGCCACAAAGAAACACTGCCTTGAACCCCTCCCCGCCAAAAAAAACCATAGAGGATTGCCTAGGATCACTTTTATGATTTAGCATAGGTTCAGATTACTCAGTATGATCCCCCATAGTTTTCCTTTGTGGCACCAACCCCTTGAAATGTGTGGATCTCTGCTTTTCCTCAGTAGAATTCATGCTTCTTTATGTTTCTTTCCAACACTATAACATTTTTGGAATTATATATTTACTTAGTTTTGGGCTGTTATCACACTTTATAAACTCTTCTCTCTTTCTTGAAATATAAACTCCCAAATCCTTAAAAACAATGAATTTCTTGTTTATCTGACTTACACTGTGTCACACAGAATCATAAGGAATCTATGAAAGGTTTGCTGTTCTTATTGCCCCACAGTAACTTCTGGGGTTAAAGCCATCTTCTTAATTACAAAATTCTTCTGCTTTTCGTTTTGGGGGTGGCGGTAGATTTATTTTTATTTTATTTTAATGTGCTTGATAGGTGCATTAAATATATTAGATACTGAAAGTGAAAATTTTAATATGATGCATCACAGCTTCCATTTTGAATACCAGTGATAGCTTTGTATAAGTTCATTAAGTTGTGTAGAGGTTAGACCTGGTTTATTTATTTGCCAGCTGTTTTTGTTTTTGTTTTTGGAGACAGGGTTTCTCTGTGTAGCCCTAGCTGGTCCTGGAACTCACTTTGTAGACCAGTCTGGCCTCAGACTCAAAGTGCTGGAATTAAAGGTGTATGTAGCTATGCCTGGTTGTAAGCTTTTTATTTTTTAAATAATAAAGCTGTATTTGAAAACAACACCAAAGCTGAGGTATGAGAATGAAGAGTTTCATGTGCCTTGAAACCTTTTAGATCTGTGCAGTGTTTGAGCTTCTACAAAGAGCCTCCCTGGCTCAAATAAAGAGGGATGCACATCTGAAATCAAGCCCTTCTCTCTTGGACCTGGTGGATAGTGGTGATGCAGATTGTCTTTTTACCTTCCAGGTGACCATTTGAAGATCTGTCCCCAGGGTTATACCTGCTGTTCTCAAGAGATGGAAGAGAAGTACAGCCTGCAAAGTAAAGAAGATTTCAAAAGTGTGGTCAGTGAACAGTGCAATCATTTGCAAGCCGTCTTTGCATCTCGCTACAAGAAGTTTGATGGTATGTGATCTAAATTGCATGTAAGAGGTGACAGCTGTTTTGTATGATCGTTCTTAGATGTCTTCTGTTCTCTCAGTGCTTCAGTTTTCTCCCAAGATGTGGTTTAATGGTGGTGTGGTTGAAGCAGTCTTCCAGAGGCAAGTTACTAAGCAGCTTGCATTGGCATCTGTATACTAGGCCTTATGGAAATATGGTCAAAGGGAGTTAAAAATAGATGAGGTTAATTTAAATGCTTTCCTTTTCTTTTTCTTTGGGTGAATGCTGCATAGTGTTGTTGACGCAAGTCACTGGAAAAAAAAAGACTTCCTAATAAAAAGCAGGCATCTCAAAACTGTCTTAGCTTCCCCCCTCCATCCAGTAGAGAGATTCTGCAGATGCTGGACTTCATATTAAATTTCACCATGGATTGCCAACTAGAATTCTTAGAATCCCCATAGCACATAGACAAGATTGGTGCTTAGCTTTTGAGCATCCATGCAGCCAGTAACCTGAAGTGGCCACTCATCTATAGTCTTCACCAAGCTTAGCTGCCTCTCCAGGCTCATTATTAGCTGAGGTCTGCCATAGTCTTTCCATGAAAAAACCCACAATAGAACTCTATACCCTCTTACGTGTATACTTTTATTTAATAGAGAGGATGTAAGCAGAGGAGAGGTACTTCAAACCCTACCTGAAACCACGCTACAGATAACAGATGCAAAACTAGAATATGAGGTCCCAAACACCCCAGCATTCCTCTCTGTGATATTTCTCATTCATGATTGTTGTGAAGTAGACTTGATTTAATCAGAACCATTTCCTTTGTGCCTGTTTTAAAGGCCATTCTAATTACATAGTACCTTTGAAGCAAGCTTTTCTTGACATTATGCATGGTAAAGTAGTACAAGGCAAATTTTCTAGATGTGAAATGTCTTTGAGTATTCCTGCAAAGGGCTTGTTACCATGGTGAGAAGTTAGACTAAATTAGATTTGATAGAGCTGATAAGACAGTCCCCAACTATAGAACAGGTTGTATTTCAGGCGTTTATTTTGAGAGTCATTATTTGAAACTTTTTTGTAACCAATTTAGTAAGTATTAGTAAGCTGTCTAGGCTAGACTATGACGCATTTAATTTGTAATGTAGTTGAACTTAATACTGTCTGGATATTATAGTGTTCATCATTGATCCTATTCACTGTTTCAAGTACACTGTGTGCCAAACATATTTGGTCTTATTTTTGCATGCTGAGACTGGGGAAGGAACCCAGGGCATTAAACATGCTATACATGCTCTCAACCACTGACCTATACCTCCAATCTGTTTTGTTTTATTTCTCTCTCCTTTCTCTGGATGGGTAAGAGTAAATATCTGTATCTTTATATCCTGATTAACTCAACTCTGGTATATCTAGCTCCTTCTGTTTAAAAGCACATGCTAATACTTTGTGAAAATGATATTACTGGTAAGTACAGGATCAGAATCCTCCTTTTCTCTAGATCACTGTTATTTTTACTTTGAAAGCAATGACTCATTACCCACCCCCCTCCAAGTCCATCTAATTTTTTGAGATGCCTGTGATTTGTGATTTTGATTTCCTCCCTAGTGCTAGGATTACAGGTGTGTACTACATGCTCAGAAACATGAAAGTCTCTTGACTCTGGCGTATCAGAGAGGTGACTGCTTCAACCATCACCACACGGGACTTTCTCATACCAGAATTAGAAAGGAAACTTAAGTCCAGCCCCTGTTTGGGAGCATGATGCCGTGAAGATAAACATGTTTCCAAGTCCCCAAGCCCAACTTCTCTAAGTTATCCCATTTTTTTTAGGTGAAGTACACTTGGAAGTTAAGATAATGCTTTTAATATAGGCTTAAACCTGAAGGTTGAGAGGAAGAGATGCTTAGAAAAAAGTAAGACACATCCAAGAGCATACCCGTGGGCTTCTCAAAGAGAAAGCTGTAGAATATAACAAATATCCAAGTCTGGGTACAGACTTCTCCAAAGAAAATTGTCCTGTTTCTGGTTACACACATCTTTCTCTGGAATAGAGCCCACAGTCATTGCCTATGGGTCTGCTGGTTTAGAGTTCTTCCCCCTTCTCCCTCCTCATGGTTTTATAGAAGTATAGTACATAGTATGATTACAATGTCCAAGCTTTCTTTTAAAGAAAGCTGGATAGAGAGCCGTTATCAGTAAGTGTTAACATATGCTTGAATTTTTTAAAATATAGAAACAATTGTTCTTCTTCACATTCAATAAACACATTAAAATTGTACCTTTATCAGTTCCAAAACATACTAAACATGATTATAGAACTCCCGCGTATTTCTTGTGACTCTAATTTAAAATATGGCAAAGACAATAAAGTTAATGAGCACCAATTAAAATTTGTTGTAAGCTGCTGAAATCTGTTTGGTCTGGAGATCAGAACAGAGCTGGAATACTCTGCACATTTTTTTAAGTTTTCTGAAATGATTTTCCATGGCAAAACATCAGTTGTCTGGTTCCCAGCAATCCTTTAGTGGGTGCTGCATCAGTTGTTTGATTGATAGATATATTTTTAAAAGATCCAGGGATGTTGAGTAAAGTGTTTTAAGGTTATTTCAATTCTCAGAAGTCCAAAGGTAAGGTGTTTTGATCAAAGAACTGTCCAGAACTGTGATAAAAAGGACAAATGTGTGTCTTTGATGTAAATGGAAGAGAGGAAATTTGGCAAAAAAGCAAGATGGTGGCTGGGGAACCAAGGACTGCAAAGTTGCACACAACCCTCCTGGAGATACATAGTGAGGAAATAACAAAGGAAATAGCAAAAGGGAAATAGTAGTAGGTCCATTGACTTCAAAAAAGGGTCTGGCCATGTCCAAGCTCAAATGCATACTCAGAGTTGATTTTGGACCCTGACTACTTTCTGGGTTATCAAAGTGGCCTCACTGACCCAGCCTTTTGGTTACTTTGCCCCCATTGCAAGTGAGTGGTATGTTACCTGCTCTGGTGTTTTCGGACTCACCAAATGTAAAGAACAAATTCTTTTTCCCATTCTTTTGTCTCAAAGGAGGTTTTTGGGGGGGGGCTTGTTTTGCCTCTCTGATTTCCATTTTCTATTGTTATGTATCTCAAGTGAATATATCATTAATAAGGTGACTTGTACATTTTAAGCTCTGTGTGTATGTTTTCAAACCTGGGTAAATACAAGAAGAGGCCTCATTTGGTAGTATCTCCATGTGGTACCTCAAGCAGTTTTGTAGGTTTATTTTTAAAATATTAAAATTGTATTACTACTATTACTTATTATTATTGCTATTGTTGTTATTATTGTTATTAGCGCGCGCGCGCGTGTGTGTGTGTGTGTGTGTGTGTGTGTGTGTGCCTGGTATGTTCATGCCATGTATATGTGTCAAAAGTCACACAACAACTATTAGGAGTTAGTTCTCTGTTTCTACTGTGGGTTTTGGGATCAGACTCAGCTTTTACCCACTGAGCCATGTTGCCAGGCCACCTATGCTTTAAATGTGTGTCTCTGGGTGTGAAGACTGGCAAGTTGTTTTGTCAACTCTATCTTAAAATGGTCCTAGAGCCAGAGCATTAGAGTGCCAGGGCTAGCTGCTCCCCCTCTTGGCCAGTCTTGGGAATTTTTTAGTAGCAAAACTACTAATTAGCTGAAGCAGTTGTCTCATGAATATGCTAATAAGTCAGTTGAGTGGGCGTTGGAGAAGAATTGCTTGGCAAAGGATAGAAATAGTAGAAGTGGGGCATAATCAGTGTTTGGGGACTACAACATAAAGGCCCATCCCCAAAATGTCTGGCACTTGGTGAGTCTCATTGTTTTTAAAAGAAACATAGGTTATTAAGGTGATCAAAGCTGCTGTGTTAAATACATTTCTGGATTACTCAATAAAATGATGTAATAGCCATGAAGAAATACTACTGCCAAACAACTCCCTGAATCAAACTATTTGCTAGATATTTTGCACACTTTAAGAATTCTTATGGAACCAAAGATAACACCTGATACTAATTTATTGGGAACACTCCTAGTTTGTCATTTTAGGAGGAAATTAAGCCACTTTGGTTGGGAGGCAGAACACAACAAGTTTTCATCCTGGTTCTGTAGCAGGACCTTCTGTGACCTGGGATAATTAACTGGGTCTCAGTTTTCCCATCCATAAAATGAGGGGTTGAGCTAGATGTTCCCTCAAACCCCTTTCAATTCTAAAAATTCTGTGAATCTTTTAAACATGTGACTAGACCAGCTGCTTTAGTGAAAGGTCTTACAAGTTGTTAATTAGCCATCTGTATGGTACCCTGTATTTCCCTCCTGTCATTTCTTAACCCCCAGCTACTTTCACGGGGTCTTTGAAAACCTTCCCATGAGCCTGCAGCTTGTTAACTTGAATAATAGTAGAAATTTTCTGAATTAGCTTAAAATGCACATAAAAGACATAATTGTCTGTCCCATCTATCTGCCTGGGCTCTGTAAGCTAGAGTGGCTATCATTCACAGACCCACCCGTTCTGTACCCCTCCCCCACCCAGGTTCCTATCATCTCACACAGGCATGGCATGAAGCAGTCTTCAGATTGAGCTGAATCTGTGTTTTAATCACTATAGTACATATCACTCATTTCATTAAGCCAGAAGGAAAACCATGTGGAGGCTCAGTGGGCTGAAGGGATTTGAATTCATAGGCCTGTGAAACTAATAACCACGGTGAGAGTGAACTCACCTTCAATGATAAAAACACCTAACTAAACTCCATGGCCATTAGCTAATTTGAAATTTCTTGATTTTTTTCTAGACCCTGATCCTTAGCTTTTTTTTTTTATACTTTGTGGATTTGTTATTGGAGCAGGGATTTTATTGCTTACCCATATTAATAAAAACCTCCTTTTTAGGTTGTTTAAAAAACTTAAAACACATATTTCAAATATTATGCAAATATATATAGTAGTATAAACACAGACGTTTTTGTTGTTGGAGACAGGATCTCATGTGAATCAGGATGATCTCGAAGTCACAGAGATCCACCTGTGATTAATGGAGTACATGATCACTGCTTGTTTTAGCTTGGGTTTTTTAAGATTTATTTTTTAACTAGGTATATATGTATGTGTTCATATGTGAGTATAAGTGCAGGAGTGTAGGTGCCTGGGAAGGCCAGATGAGGGTCTTAGATGCCCTAGAGATAGAGTTACAGACTGTTGGGAGCCACTTCCTGTGGGTGCTGGCAATCGAACTAGGATCCTCTGAAAGAGCAGTGTGTACTCTGAATAGCTGAGCCATTTCTCTGGCCCCTAGATTGATTTTTTAATCCTCACTTCAGATTTCAGTTGTCATGACTTTAAAACAATTGTTACTATTTGAACCCTCATTACAGTGTAGTGGGCAGCAAATCATAGGCAGAATAGCCACAAAGCACAAAGAATGACATGGAGCCACTTGGCCTCTTTAGAAATACATTGTCCTGGACACACTAGCTGCCTTTGATTTTTTTTTTTTTTTGTCGTAGTTTGATTGATGAAAAAATGAATGGTGGTAGTTTTAAAATGACGTTTTTCTTTGTTGTCACTGTTTACTCTAGATAATTTGGAAAAAGAAAAAAAAGGGCCTTTACTGATGAAACTGAGTAAAAGAAAGCAAGAGTCTTTTTGCAGACAGGAAGGAGTACCATTGTTTTCTAATTATAAAATACTCTTGAGGCTGAAGGAGAACCCCTGTGCACTGCTGTAGCGATTGTAAGATTCTCACAGTGACTGAAATGGAGGAGGTCTGCAGATTGTAACAATGGCCTAGTGACTGTGAAGTGGAGCAGATCTTCCACGTGGCCCGGTAGTTCCATTGCTGGACAAAGAACTAAACGAAATGAAATCAATCTGTCAAAGTTGCAACTTCCCACACAGTTCACAGTGACCACGATGTGGAATCAGCTTGTCTAGCAACTGACTAGTGGAATAAGAAAGTGTGATGTCCACACACAAAATGCTATTCCATCATAAGAATGAAACCCTAACATTTGTGGCAATGTCGAAGTACAGCATGAATCTTAAAAAACTCTCAGAAGTTGAGAGTAGATTCATGGAGTGGTGGATGAGGTGTAGTAGGGAGAAGTGGGAAGAGGTTGGTCATTGGTTAAATTGTAGTTGCTTAGGAAGAGTAAGCTCTGGTGTGCTGTTGCCAAGTAGGTTGACCATAGTGTATATCTCAAAATAGAAAAGACAGTAATTTGAATATATTTGGCAAAAAGTATTGACAAAGTTTAAGGTGACAGATATGTTAATTCAAAGTTGATCGTTGCCTAATGCATTTGTGAATCAAAATATCAATCTTAACTCATGAATATGTGGAAATGTTATGTGTCAATCAAAAAATTTTAATGTCACTGAAAAATTTGAGGGAATAAAAAATTGAAACATTGAATACAGTCATATTTGATCATTAACATTCCACCATCACCACTGTATTTACTTCATCCTTTTTGTGTGTGTGTGTCAACATATAACACATATATACATGCAATTAGAATCACTAATTAAATTATTTGGTGCCATGATTTTTCTTGATATAAGATCATGAATAGATATATATTATAGGGTTTGTGAGGCCATGTGATATCCTGCACACAAAATGTAGCATTGGAAAGCTTGCTGTGGCTACTCTAGCTTCTTAAGTTACTTACATGTGCTCAAAGCCTTCTCTGGGCGACTATTGGATGCAAAATAATGTAAGTTCACGTGGCTCGCTGTGGCACATTGAATGATGTCAGCAGAAATACTAAGTACATGGTACTGAGTCTGAATCCCTGGCAACTTAACTGAAGTCAAGGTCCATGAGAGAATAAACACTCTGTTTTACCTCTAGGAGAAGTCATTAATAAAATTAACCTAGGAAAGAAAAGACCGATCCTTTGGCAGGACCCCCTAGCACTCTTTGATATGCTAACAGCCCCAAATGAGGGCTGCAGCTGGCAATTGGCTTGCCAACTTAGGGGCAGCCTGTTAATTTACTATCTGCTGCTAAACATGGGTTCAATATGTGGCCTTTTATTGCTCCTACGCTCTCTCAGGTGCTCTCCAGGGGTAACATGCCACGGCAGAGGAAAGTGCCTGTTACAGACTTTCAGACTACTAAAAGGCGAGATGCGGCAGTAGACAGTCACAAGTCAACAGTTCCATTGTCAGGACAGTGTTTTCTGTTTCTTCTTTCTCTCCATTTGTAGATCCCCATTGTAGCTTCTCTTCACTACATACTTGTTCTCAGCGAGGGAATAGATGGAGTATGACTCCTTCAGCTTGCCTAAGAGAAAAGAATGAGCTGTAGCACTTAGAAAGAGGCAACTTAGGAATTTTGTTGCTGTGACAACTTAGTGTTGGCATGCCACACTAAGGCTGTGAGATGCAGCATTTATAGTGAAGGAGAAATGAATGCTTATACAGAAAAGACAGCTTCCTCATAATGTAAACGAAAGGGGGTGATTTATAGCACCAAACAAATGGATTGAATAGAAAGAGCTTCCAGTCTCTCAAGGTCGTGGGTTCATTCTAGAATACATTCTAGCTCATTCATCAATAACCAGTCGATTGTTTATGTAGAAGTAACTAATGGTATTTAATAGCACAACCAGAGCTCCTTTGACCCTTTTCAAGAATTTTGGATGTTTATTTGATGCAAGACAAGTGGCCGGGGATAGAAATTCCAGGGGCACATGATGTTCCTTTTTTTAAAGGCAGGATATTTACATAGAACACTTTGATAGGAAAAGTTTGGCTTTTCACTCAAGTTTTTCCCATGTTAAATCAGTACTTCCTGCATTAGGAATAATTGAATTTTAGTGGTAAGGAGTGTTTACTGGCCCCAAGCTCAGTTCTTACACCTAGCAGGCGTCTGGTAAATACAGTAGTGTGTAGATGAAGTGCCTGGGAGAAAAGAGGTAAGAAGCCCTGATTCCTAAGTTTTGGATGTGTGTGATGCTTATGCATTCTGCCTTCCAATTAGTGTAAACTCTCTTTCCGTGGTTGACAATGTTCCATTCCTTAGTTTCCACCCAGTAGTTGCTTCTAGTCTCGTGGATGTCTGGGACATTTCACAACCTTGGAAGGTAGAGCCATCAAGCATTTCCCTTTGGATAAACAGGTCCAAGTTTTATAAGGCCTTAGGTCTTCTCAGCAGACCTCCAACAGCTTTAGCCTCATTTATGTTCCCCCAGATGGATTATGTTCAACACCACTAGGCAAGACATAAACCAGTCTTCTAAAAGATGTTTTAAATACTTGTTGACATAAGGAACTTTTAGGAGTGACAATAGCCTCAGCCCATGCATTATTAGTAGTGCCTATGTATATTGAGCATTACTTTGTGCTAGCATTAGCCATGCGGGGTGACAGAATAGCCTGTTTTGTAAATGGGCCAGCAGAGGCTTTTCCCCCAAGCATGGCATGTAGCCTCTAAGTAGGACTCTTTGTGCCTTCCCCACCATTCACACTGCTTTAGGTTCATAGCATATTATAGCGTCAGTTTCCACTTTTAAGTTGTGGCCAATTGTGAGCTCAAGGACTATTGACTGCTTCATCTTTACTGTATGTATGCTTAAGCGTCCAAGTGGAAAATTACTGAAATAAACCTGTTCACAAATGCTCGGTCACTGCCTCTTGTCTGACTTTCAGACACCAGTAACTTCACTGAAAACAGGCTCTGTTTGAGCAGTATTTCTACATAAGTACGAGCAGTTGCTGGATAGGAGCTCTAACTTCCAATTAACTCAGCCTCTGATCAGTGGGAACTCTGGTTCACACTACCTTTGGCTGGTTCCCTTAGCCAACGCTTGTATTATAATTGGTTTCATTAACGA
Source organism: Mesocricetus auratus (assembly GCF_017639785.1). Lineage (NCBI taxonomy): Eukaryota > Metazoa > Chordata > Mammalia > Rodentia > Cricetidae > Mesocricetus > Mesocricetus auratus. Next base: position 100,706,193 of record NW_024429188.1, on the reverse strand, counting down.
TTATGGAGGATGATTGCTATGTGTGTTGGCCTAGGCAGGTCTTCTTCAGCAGTTGGGATCTGACCATGATCCTGAGGAACAAGAATAATGTCAAGGATGGGTGGGGCTAAGATGTTGATGAGAGTTGCAGCACTTAACAAAGTTGCTGCAAATGATGGCTGTGACCTCATACCTGAATGTCTAATCTGTGCTCTGTTCCTTGCTCTAGAGAAATGCTATAGAAAGACAAGTAGGGAGCAGTGGAAAGATGAAAGAATTATGCACAGCCATAGGATAATTGCTACTTTACTAGAACCAATACAAACTTTTTAAAACCCAGATAGAAAATTGTTATGCTTTGGTTGATACTGTCTCTAATTGGTCCAGATTTTAGATTTTACATGTTATCTGCTATCCTTTTAAGGCAAATACAAAAACCAGGTGGAATAGTCCCATTAACAAAATGATTCTAAGGAGAAATGAATTTGGGTCTCCTGCATCATTTCATGTTTGTTCGGTTGACTCGGGGGTGAAACTGATGAATATTTAGGAACTCATTATATGAAATGAAGTATTAAGACTTGTATAGATAGCTGGGCATTGGTGGCAAACACCTTTAATCCCACCACTTGGGAGGCAGAGACATGTGAATCTCTGAGTTAGAGACCAGCCTAGTCTACTGAGAGAGTTCCAGGACAGCCTCCAAAGCAATACGGAGAAACCCTGTCTTGAAAAACCAAAACGAACAAACAAACCCCAAACCAAACCAAACCAAAACAAAAAAGTATTGTATAGATGTTTTAAGTCTCTAGTGCACTCATAAAACCAAACTAAAGTGGATGTATAGTAAAGGTAAATTGAATAGGGGAAATTTGTCTTTCTATAAATTTTTGTTGCAGTCTGATTGGACAGAATAAAGCTTAAGATACACGGTAAAGCTGTGTGCTTTGACTTGAGCCCATAATAGGCACTCAGTACATACTTGTCAAATTGCATAGCTATTTAGAGAGATTAAGCTGCAAGGTTTTAACTTGTTATATTAGTTTTATAGAATTTCTCAAGCATTTATTAACCACATACCCATTCAAATATTCTTTATATCTGCAACTTAAATGGCCACATAAAAGAGTCTTTTAATGTCCGAAGGCAAGAAGATAAATTTTCTGGGTAATGAGATACATTAGGATTTAGTGTATATGTGGCACCACATTAATCTCCTAAAGCACATGTTTCCATAAACACACACACTTGCATGTGCACAGAGGCTTACATTTTGCAAGAAGAAAATGTGAGTGATGGGAGCCAATGTAAAGTCCTGTGGTAAAGCTGGACAGAGGGATATGTTATCATCAAATCTGTTTCCTTCTCATTAGTTCATTTTTCTTATGCTTTAAGTAACTGAATGCCAATCAGCTGCATCTCCTGTCCATTTTCAGACCAGAATGATTGAACTTACTGAAACATGGTGGGGCACTCCTTTAATCTTAACCCCCGACATGGGAGAGGCAGGCAGGTCCCTGTGAGTTTGAGCCCAGCCTGGCTAACATAGTGAGACTCTGTCAAAAAACAAAAACCAGAATGATGAACTTTCTCCATAGAATGTCTTTGACGTACAACACTATGAAGCCTAAAGGATCAGTCTTGACAGTTTTAAATTGAACTAAACTCAATGGACCACTGTGTCTCCTACCCCTTAAAACCACGACTGTCGGTGCTGTGGATTTAAAAATAGACTAGCTTATTAAATGAATATAAAAGCACTAGCCAAATAATTCTTAACACTCAGTTTCTTCTGGCATATACCAATGTTACAAACAATGATAAAAATGTAATATAGGGAAGGATCTGTTGTTGTCATTTTTTAAATAGAACTTGGTTGGTATAAAGTTTGGATATTGTTCTCAGTGACCAAGCTTTCTTTTTCCAATATGCACATATAACTTACTAGACATGTGTGATGATATTTGTGTTGTAACAAATAAAACTTGCCTGAAGATCAGAGTGCAGAGATAGCCACACTAGTTAGCCATAGAAGCCAGGCAGTTGTGGCACACACCTTTAATCCCAGCACTAGGGAGACAGAGGCAGGCGGATCTCTGTGAGTTCAAGGCCAACCTGAGCTATGGGAGATTGATCCAGTATAAAAGAGAAACAGACTTCACACAACTGTGATCCCAGCACTTGGAGTGACACGCCTTTAATCCCAGCTCTAGGAAGGTGGAGACAGGAAGGGATATGGCTGGGTGGAGAGAGGAATATAAGGCAGTAGGAGACAGAAGCTCGTTGCATTCAGTCTGAGGATTCCTAGAGACAGGATCTTGCCCACTTTTGTCTGAGGATTTGGTAGATGTCAAAGGTCTCTCTAGTGGCTGGCTCCGTTACTTCTCTGATCTTTCAGCATTTACTCAGACATCTGACTCTGGGTTTTTATTAAGACCAATTAGAATTCACTCTACAGACAAGTGCTAACACAATCCTCTTACACATTTTATGCCCCTGATCAACAAGCACCATTTACCAAGGATTCTGGTGATAAGGCATGGTAAAGGACATAGACCAGATGATACTTGAGATTTCTTAGCACCCTTTGGCTCCCCAACTTGGAATTAAGGGAAAATGCTGCACACATTAGTCATCTATGTTAACACATAAAGACCCTATGTAGGAAAATCTATTCCCAAGAAATCACAAAACATTGTTTCTAGAAAGGTAATAGTATTTTAAGAGGGAATTCATTGGGAAGAAACCCCCAATCTCTGCCTTTAAAACAGTGCTGCTCCCCCAGAATGTCTAACACTCAGCCTAGTCCCAGGGATGCTGGTGATTACTAGTGAGGAGTGAAATGGAGACTTTTTCATCAGTTAGAGTTGTTCTCTAACTTGAGGGCACAACAGTCAACCATTGCTAGATCCACACTTAGAGTTTCTGGTTCAGTGAGTCTGGAGTGGGACCAAGAGCTTGATTTCTGGCAAGTACCTAGGTGATATTGATGTGCTGTTGATCCTTGGAGAGGTTTTCATGGGAATGTTAAAGACAAGAAAAGGCCTCTCCACTTGGATTCCACTGGTATATGGGCCAGTGGACTAAGTAGAGGAAGATCCTGCCTTTGTTGTAGGTATCAATATCCAATAGGCTACTGGTCCTGATCGAACAGTGACACAGTAGAAGTGGGGAACCTAGTTAGTTCCTACTGATGAACTTTTCAAGTTTCTGTGTTTTCTCCTGCTGATGCTTTGTATCATCAGATTTTTCTTGGGACCAGTAGCTCTTTGAGAGGCCTTTTGGCCTTGCACTGAGCCTATATCACAGGCCTCTCTCATCCTGACGCTTCAGCTTCTTAGACTTGGGACGTACTGGTCTCCCTGGCTCTCCCGTGTGTTGATAACCATCACGGGACTTTGTAGTTTCTGTGGTTGTGGGAGCCAGTCTAATAAATCCCCTCTATAATTAGTTATTTTCTTGGTTATGTTCTTCTGGAGAACTCTTGTACAGTTCTCTTAGTTCTTTGTGTGCTCTGCTCTCTTATTAAGAGGATGCATGGGCTTTTTTATTTGGTTCTTGTGTAGAAGGAACTCTGGAGAAAACACTGGAAACAAAACACCAGAAACAGTAGAAAGAAAGGGGAGAAATCCACAACTAGAAACAAGAGGGAAGAAACAAACCAAAAGACAAAGTCTACAAAAATCTGGAACCAGAAAGAACTCTGGACTTTAGCCCTAAACCTCAAAGAAGTATGTATTGATGAGTTAGGGGCTCAAGAAGCATTGGTATGGACTCTCTTGGTGTGTATGGAAACCCACACGTCTCTTTTTCCAAAAGGCTGTACTCAGTCCAAGAGTTTTGAAAACCTATTTGGAATGAGCTGTCAGCCTCTGGTTTGTCCTCCCAGCGTGGGAAGAGAACACGCTTGTAGCCCTATTGCATTTTGAGAAGTTCACCAGTGCTTTGTCTTTGAAGTGGCATCACATTTTGTTCTGATCCATGTTCACTTAGACACAGTTTCTCATTTGATCAAGTCCTGATATTTTGCTCTGGTATTCATTATATTTCCTGCTTATAAACTTAATATCATGGTGTGTTTATTTTTGTACCAGGCAAGAAATTCTTTAAGAATGATTAGTGTTAGTTTCTCATTCTTTTTTTTAATCTTTGAGTGAGTGCACATACATGTACATACAGTCTTGTGTTAGTACAAGTACACATGACACATGTGGAGTAAAGGGCAGAGGACAGCCTGGGTGGCAGTCCTCAAGTCCTCACCTTCCATCTTGTGTGTTACAGGATCAGGAGGTTGAGTAGTGTGTTTATGAGGCTAACTGGCCTGGGAATTCTGTGTTTCTCTTTACACTTCAAGAGAAAATTTACCATTTTTACTGAAAAAATAAAAATCTTCAGCACTCTGGCTTTGTATGGTGGCCAAAGCCTAAATCGGAAACATCCAGATATTGTCATTTGCATTTTCAGTTATTTTTCCATGTCATTTTCCATATATACCAGAGCTGTAATGATATCTATTATGAACTCATCTTTGTAACCTTGAAAAGAATATCATGATGCTACTGTATGAATCCTTTAGGAACCCAAAGTCAAGTTGAATACCATTCTTACAGTAGCATCACAGAGAAATCACTCAAGAAATTATTTCCAGAAGGAGATACTTGATTCTAGGGCTGTTTCATTATGTTCTGTGCCCCCAAGCATTTTTCCATTTTCCAAGAATGTCCTGTAGATAAGTAAAAAGATGGAAACAATAATCTTTGAAACACCTGTCCTGATCTTAGTTCATAATTATATGATTTACTTTGGTTTAAAGCAGTAGGTCATGGATTTGCTTGAAGGAGATTGTTGAACAACCCTTTCCAGGGGTCACATATCAAATATCCAGCATGTCAGATATTTACATTACAATTCATAACAGTAGCAAAATTACACTTATGAAGTAGCAATGAAAGTAATTTTATGGTTGGGGGGTCACCACAACATGAGAAACTATATTAAGGGGTCACAGCATTAGTAAGGGTGAGAACCACTGTGTAGACCATCAACATGAGGAACTGTATTAAAGGGTCACAGCATTAGGAAGGGTAAGAACCACTGTCTAGACCATCAACAGGAGTAACTGTATTAAAGGGTCATAGCATTAGGAAGGGTGAGAACCACTGTCTAGACCATCAACATGAGGAACTGTATTAAAGGATAACAGCATTAGGAAGGGTGAGAACCACTGTGTAGACTATCCACAACAGGAACTGTATTAAAGGGTCATAGCATTGGGAAGATTGAGAACCATTGCTCTAGGGACTTACAAAAAGATGTTTTGGGGAAACCTCATCTGTTAGCGATACTGTATTCATTTATATCTAGTTTTTGCTTGCTTGTTTTTAGTTGTTGTTGCTGTTTTCTGGCTTGCTTGTTCATTTGTTTGTTTTAAGATAGTCTTGTGTTCAGCCTCAACTTGACTGGGTAGCTGAAAAGTCCTAATCCTATCATTCCAGGCCGACATCACTATGTTTGTTGAGGGATTTCAGAATGTTGTCCTGAAAAACTGCTAATTTAAGTTCTCCTCCTTCTCCTTCTCCTGGATGTGGGCATCTATGAAAGAGTAACTTTGTGACATAGGCTTCTTTTTACTGACAAAGGATTTGAGATGCAAACGCCTCAGAAGTACACTCTATGTATCCTACTTTCTAGTTGGATGTCATAATTGTTTTTCAAGTTTTTTTCATTCACTTGTTTAATTACTGGAAAACCGCCTTTCTCATTTTTTCCCTTTTTTGGGTTTTCTTTTTAGAATTCTTCAAAGAACTACTTGAGAATGCAGAGAAATCCCTGAATGATATGTTTGTGAAGACATATGGCCACTTATACATGCAAAATTCAGAGCTATTTAAAGATCTCTTCGTAGAGTTGAAGCGCTACTATGTGGTGGGAAACGTGAACCTGGAAGAAATGCTAAATGACTTCTGGGCTCGCCTTCTGGAGCGCATGTTCCGCCTGGTAAACTCTCAGTACCATTTTACAGATGAGTACCTGGAGTGTGTGAGCAAGTATACAGAGCAGCTGAAGCCCTTTGGAGATGTCCCTCGGAAACTGAAGCTCCAGGTTACGCGTGCCTTTGTTGCAGCCCGGACTTTTGCTCAAGGCTTAGCAGTTGCAAGGGATGTAGTGAGCAAAGTCTCTGTGGTAAGTTCTCTGTGTGTCTTCTGTGTTCTGAGTTTTGGTTCGTTTGGTTTCAAAAGGAGGTTGGAAAAAGGTTTGAGAACAAGTCGTTAGGGTTTCATTGGCTCAATGATCTTTTCTTGGGCATGTATGTACTGTTCAGTCTTACCACTGCTAGGATCTAGGATAAGCTTTATTTTTGTTTTTGTTTTTGTTTTTTGAGACAGAGTTTCTCTGTATAGCCCTGGCTGTCCTAGGACTCCTAGAGATCGGCTTGTGTCTGCCTCCTGGGTGCTGGGATTAAAGGCCACTGCCCAGCTAGGATAAACATTTTTATATATCATTTTTATTTTCTGTAGTTTCCTTGGTAGCCATTCTTAGATGGGATGTACATTGACTCCAAAATCTTAATTTTAAAATGATTTAACAAATCGACATCCATCTGCTTTTAGTTCTTTCTCTTCTTGCAAAAGCCTCCCCACTTCCCCCTCTCAAGCTCCACACTCAGTTATTTTTTCACACTTGGTTATTTTAAATGACCATGTTTGAGCCCACTAGTTGCAGACTAGGAAGTCATCAGGATTCATGAGCATTTGTTTCATGAGCACACATTAGAAAGTGTGCTCACAGCTTTCATGACAATCACTGGCAAATTCAGGTCTTGATCATAAATTTAGTTATAGGATTATCAGTTCAGAAAATACTATTGCAATATGTGGTAAAATGAACCTCTTGTAAACTAAGTGAGTTGGATTGGAATAGGAATTTTGAGACTTTGTCCCATGTAGCCACCTTAGAAGGGCCTTCAGAAGTGTGTACGACTGAGCATCTCTGCTTTAACTGCCACAGAGAGGCTTTGCTCTCCTAGATTTCCTGCAGTAGGATTTTGAGCAAGATTGCAAAGTGGAAATGGTTCACCCTTCAATGAGATTTGCAAGCTTTTAGTTTCTGTAGCACTGGGACTAGAACCCCGGGGCATTGCAGATGTATAGTCAGTGCTCTACCACTGAGCTGTAACTCTTAAGCCCCTGAACGCTTTTGAAGGACCTTGCCCCACTACACTTATGTGAAACATTTTGGAATTTGGGATTGCAGGAGGTGTTGAGTGTTCAGAGCTTTATGACTGATGTGGGAGGGTCCCTCTCACTGTGGATGATGATGCTACCCATAGGAAGGTCTTCATTAGTATAAGAAAGCAGACTGAGCAAGCTATGGAGAGCAAGCCAGTAAGCAGTACTCCTCCATGGCTTCCCCAGTGGGGGCTGTGGCCCAGAGTATGTAAGATACACTTTTAACATATCTATCACAACAATAAAAATTTAAGTTAAGACATCTTTTATAACTTAATACCAGGGGAGAAACATCTATACTAAAGCAAAGTTATCTTTGTCAGACTGCTCTTAGGGCTTTTATCTTAGGCTCCCAATTTGTAAGCCACTGTTCAAAACCCTTTGTGCACAAATAATAGCCTTTTCTTTTGTCATTTAGTTGTTTTTGTGATTAGACAAAAGGTCAATGTGAAAACTGAACAGTACTACAAAATACCCACCAGATTAACTTTCACAGGGTTCATCTACCGTTAGGATGACCATGTAATTTATTATCCAAGCCACGGCACTTACTCTCTAAACCAACAGATGCTTATTAACAAACATAACCAGGCAACAGGGACTACTAACTGTTAATGAGCAACTAAGCCACACAATGTACTGTCACCTTAGTTAGAGAGGAAGCCGGTGTTTATCAGAGTGAAGCAAATGAGTCTAAAGACTAGGATCTTCTAGAAAACAGATGTTGATAATTTGGAATTAGGAAATAATATGTATTCACTTACTGATTCTCTTAGCTCCAGGCTGTGAATTGTTAGTGATTTCTTTGCCGTATATTTTTGTCCACCCTCTCCTTTTCCTTCTGATGACTTCATTGTCTGTGGCAAATATTTGGTGGGGCAAAGGAATCTAATAATCACAGTGCTGTACTTCTGTCAATATCAGCAATCATTTTTAATCTTGGAAATACTTAAATAGCCCACAGTCCACAATTCTTTGAGGCCCATGTCATTGGCATAGATGTTCACCTGACACATTTGCCTACTTTTAACAATTCCTCGTGTTCCCCCTAAGATGAACGGGCAGGAAGGAGTCAATGTTGATGCACCTGTGTGTTATGTGTACATTGTGAAGAGAAAAACAGTGCATGGCCCTAAGCAAGTGCTTGACAAATACCTTCTTTACATGAACGGAATACAGGTCTATTGCTAGTTGGGGAAGAAGAAAAGCTACTTTTTAACATAACTTCATAAGCTATTTTTTATTTGTGTGTTTCACTATTGAATAACTTCTGGACTTAAGGACTGACTTAAAACTCAAACCTTCAACTAAGTTGGCCTATATTATTTGAATAACACAACAGTAAAAGACATAGGTATTAAATAAAAAGATGCCAAAATAAGAGTTGTATCAACTCTATCTTCTATGGGATGTCTCAATGTAGCAGTATGCCAGGCATGGTTGCAGACTTGGAAAAATATTTACTGTATTAATTTTTGGAGTGTAGCTCTCAGTTAAGCAGAATTTAAACTTTAGCTATGTGGGGAATGCAGTAAATGACCTAACTGTCAGAAAATGTATTTCAAATATCGAGTAAGCAGAAAATCCATGTGATTAACTTATACTTTGAGTTCTCTACCAGTTTATATATTGAGCAGTTTTTTTCTTTATATCTATGGGTTCCTTCACCTTACTCAGTTGTTATCCATGGAAAGAGAACAATTTAACAAATACAGTTTTTTAGTACCTCATAAAATTAGTGGTCTCTAACCTGAAAAAGGCCTTTCCGAGTAAAGAAATGTATTTGCTAAATGAGAAGTCCAAACCACTTGACTACAAAGAAATCTTTAAAGGCAAACTGCAGAAGCATCCTGGCCTTGGGGCTGCTCACTGAATGCTTAACTAGATGGTCTCACTTTGTCTTGGGTGGACACCTTGTTTTTCCAGCTCTGTTTTGTACTTCCAAGATAAACAATGGTTTGATCACCACAAAGCCTTTGGAAGGGCCATTAGCACCAGCAAGCTTTCCCTCCTTCCAGAGAAGGGCACTACTTGGTTAAAGCACTCTTGCTTTGCTTCAGATTTGCTGGACCCAGCCGTGTCAGTGTACTTCTTGGAGCCTTACGATTGAAATTGCAGAGATTCCCTCTTAATTAGTAACAGATGGTTCAATAATATCCTGCTGTTACACATCTTTGTAGTACTTATTCCATCGTTATCTGTCTTGTTTCATGATGCTTTTCTTACCTGCTTGTCGCAGCAGTTTTGCCTAGAAGGGTGGGGCCTATTGTGGTGCTTTAGAAATGCACAAGTGGTTACATGCACCATGAAAATTAATAGCTCTTCTGCCAAAGAGATGCATTCTCATGGTTTCAATTAACACTAGTATAATGGGACTGTGTCTATACCCGCATCCCAAACTACAGGGGCTATAATTAGACAATAGTGCCTTACCATCAAAATATATGAGTGACTCCTGCCTCAAACAATTTCTGCAGATCCCTCTCTACTTCCCTCTACTCTCAAGTGATCATGGCACTGGACATTATTTTGTTATTTTCCCCACATCATTATAAACGTAAATAAGTTTTTAAGAAACCAACTACAAACTTTCATTTCTATCTTTATGAGTATTTTTTTACTTAGAATTGCAAAGGGCGTGGTAGGACTGGAGATATGGTAGGGCTAGGGATAAGTATGTGTGCCAAAAGGATGAATAGGTGAAGATCAGAAACAACCTTAAATTAGACCAATCTCAGAAAGACAAATGCCTAGATATCTGCAACGTAAGAGTCGAAGAGAAACTGTCTAGGGGGAACGAAAGGAGACTAATGGGAGGGAAAGGAGTGACAAAATGGAGGTTAGTGGGCTATGTGAAGTTACACTCAATGTACTTGTATGAAATTTTCCCTAGCTAATAGTACCACACACAATGAATATATACAACGAACAATTTGAAATACTGCAAAGTAGAAAAAGAGCAAAAAACTGTAGAGTCTTTAAAAGAGTTAATATAATCATATTTTCATTTATGGAGTGTAACAGTCCAGTGAGTTCAGACAAAAATAAGACACAATTTCAGGTATTTGTGCAGCTTCTATTCTATCTACCATGCGCCCACAAATCACCTTGAGTGAATTTGAGTTCATTCTATACATTATTCAAAATTCCCATATCAGATCAACAGCAAGAATGTCTCGTCATTCCTTCTTTGTGTTTGTACTGAATTGGAAATGACTTGGGAAACTGCTGAATAAACTCATCACATCCCACGGCAAGAGTGGGCTCTCTAGCCTTTTTTCTTACCATAATTCGGTGAAATATTTCCTGTTGTTTTTATTGGGTGCTTATGTTACCAGGCAACAGATGAAAATCTAGACCTTTTCTGTTTGTTTGGTGTGAGAGGCTGTGCAAAAAAAAAGAGCAGGGCAGCGCACAGCAACAAATGCATGCTCAGAGCTGGAATAAACTACAAGGCGATGTGTTTCTAACTTGAGTGCAGCATGCTGACTGCCATTCCTGTGTAATGTGGCTTAAGGCTCGCTCTGAATTTCTGAAATGAAATCCAGACCGTGGGAAGAGCTCTATTCTAGCATTTTTCTTTTTTTTTTTCAGGCTGCTCACTGGAGTTTTTAATGTGGTGCTCAGAAAATTCAGGTTATTTAGTAGAAAGGCTCAATCTGTGTTTTTTGTTTTGTTTTTTTTTTGTTTTTTGTTTTTTTAAAAGGCTTTCCAAGGAGACTTTTCTATAAAGGCTTTTTGTAGTAGATATGGCATACAGATGTCATGGTACATGCATATACTCAGGAAGGCTGAGAGGAGGGGGTGTTGCTGTTCCCCCTCTTCCTTCTTTTCCCCTTTTTCCATTTCTTTCCCTTCCTCTTTCTCCAGTTTTCAGGTCTAAAGAAATAACCCAGGAGCAAAGCCTTCGCCTGCCCTGCTCCAGGAGATCACAGATGGGATGGATGTTGGGGCCAACTCATAACCCTGGTTCTGGGCCTGGGTAGTTGCAGGGTTGGTCAGCCCACCAGCTCTCCCCTGTCCTCACCACCAGGGTTAGCTCTCCTGTATTGTCCTGGCTAGTTCACCCCATGCAGCAATGGGCAAAGGGGCTGGACCAGTTCTCCTGCCTTTGTGCCCTCAGGGTCAGGTCTCTCACACCTACACCCACGTTCATGGCCAGCTCGACTCTGCTGCCCAGGGGAGATGTAGGGGCACTCTATCAAGTGCTGCAGCTGATGAGGGGCACGGACAGCTCTCCTGCTCTTATGACCTCAGGGCCCGCTCTCCCACCTGCCTCAGACATTGGAGGGCATCTTTTGCCCATGCTGTCACATGACAGATGAGTAATGGGGACAGTTCTTCCATGCTCACAAATTCACAGCTGGCTCACCCACACCTCACCTAACAGAGTTGGCTCTATTGTGTTGCCCAGGTGAGGTTCAGGGCCTGCTCTCCAAAATGGATACTTTTAAAAGAAGTTAAAAAATAAATGAATCTCTTTCCCAGTGACCCTTACATTCTGAGGTGCTTCCTAGAGTTGCCTTAATACTGAGAAAAAAACATTGGTCAGTTGTGAAGGGTTTTAAGAGTTAGAAATTAGGATTATGGGTCAATCGGTCAAATTGATTTTGGTGTTTGAATTAATACAGAAACATTCAGTCCAGAAGCAAAAGGGAACATATGTTCTTATCCTTCCATAAATATTGTTTGCTCCTTCTTCCTTCTGTAAGCCTTGTCCTTTCATTTCTGTGCTACATTTAGCTGCCATTCATTCAAAATGTTAGAGCTTAGGTAAAACGTGAGTTGTTTTCTAGTGTGTTTTGTTAAAGGGGGCTCTTGTGGTATTCAGGATGAAGCCTAGGGCCTTGTGCTTGTTAGGCAAGTGTTCTACCACTCAGCTGCACGCCCTAGCCAAGAGAACTCCTTTCTGCCATGTCCACCAGTGTTTTCTTGAGCCTTTGAACTCTTTGTGAGCAGAGCTGGTGAGTAATACACTGTAATTATATCTCTTTTCTCACCCCTATAGTAGCTTGAACAGTTTTAAGGCACGGTGCTAGTACTCAGTAAGTCATTATTATTTTATTAAACAATATGTCCTCTCCTCCAAGTATCTAGTATGCATTGCTCCATATAGTCATGTCCTAAATTACCCTCCTACATAACACATGATTCATTTTGCCAGTAAACATGAAAAACTACACCTTATCATTAGAAAGCATTCAGCCCTGTAGCTGCGTGTTCACCGAGTGTGCAGATGGTGTGTGAGGTCTGAGAGCCCCTGTGCTGCCATCATGCTTCCTATAGTCTGTGATTCCAAAGAAACCATGTAGATACTCACCAACGCATCTGGGCTGTAGCACTTTCCTGACATGAGTGAGACCTAGATTTGATCCTCATCACTGAAAAGAATGTTAGACATTAAGGAAGTTAAGTACATGTACTCTAGAACCAGACTACATGGATCCAAAGCTCAGCTTTCAGCTCTGTCATTTACCAAAAGGCCTTGTGTGAATCCCTGAATATTCCTGGACCGCTTCCTACTTCAACTCTGAAATATGATGTTAATGCTTGCCTCACACAACTGTTTTGGGGGGTAAATGAGTTAATACATGTCGTAAGGTAAGGAGTCTGGTACATCCTAAGTATTCCATAAAACCCAGTCTTCACTAAAACCCAACAAAAGCTATGTGTGATAACTTGGTCATGAAACAAAGTATTTATTCTTCAATCTAGATTTCAAGGCCCTCTTTAGCTACAGAGAGAAATAACTTAATAAGTGCTTGTCCTAGTCTTACAAGCATGATGATCTGGGTTTGATAAACAGAACCCATTAAAAGGGGTGTGGCTCACTCTTCTTTTTCTCTTCCTCTCTGTCTGTTCCCCCTCTTTCCTCCCCCTTTCTTCTCTCTCTCCCTCTTTCCTTTCTCCTCTCCCTGCTGCTCCTGTCAAAAAAAGCAAGGTGTGGCAATATATGCTTAGAATCCCAGCACTGGGGATAAGGAGAGACATGCATTCCTGGAGATCGATGGCCTGCCAGTCTAGCCTAATTTGTGAGCTGCAGGCCAGTGAGAGCCTCCTGTATTAACAACAACAACATCAGCAAACAAGGAGGATAGCTCCTGAAGAATTCAAGGTTGATTTCTAACCTCCACATGCAGGATGACATGTGCACAGATACATTCTCTCTCACACTCAAACTATTCTTTCAAATGCCTCTTTAACCATTTTTCGCTAGTCAGACTCATTGCTCAGACCCAGACAAGCTCTCTCTCCTTTTTCCTCCCTCCCTCCCTCCCTCCCTCCCTCCCTCCCTCCCTCCCTCCCTCCCTCCCTCCCTCCCTCCCTCCCTCCCTCCCTCCCTCCCTCCCTTCTACACAGACAAAACTGTAAAAGCTATACAAGTATGTTCTCTCTGGGTGATTTAAATCATTCTTTCTGTTCAAAGGTGGAAGGGAGGTATGTAGTTTTCCTGTTCTGTCCTCATAAGCTTTTGAGACATAACTACATCCCCAAGAGAAGTCTAAAACTTGTGACTTTTTTTGAAATATAATCAAAAAAAGCTCCACCCCAGTTCTTACCTCAGCACTAAGGATTCTGGGAGTGACTAACATCTGGACTCAGCAGATTCCACTGAATTGAAAAAAAAAAAGCTCTTAGTCAAGAGATGTGCCCTAAAGTAACAATCAAATTGAACATTTTAAGTGGCGTGCTGTGCTATAGCAGATAAATACATAACTGAGGATTGAAGGAACACCTTGGAGTATGTCGCTCTTTTAATTATTCCCCATGCGGCATAAGCTGATACTTGATTTTGGAACTTCTAAAGTAAATCTACTTCAGTAAGTTTTAGAGAGATAGAAGGCAGCAATTGACTCTTATGGTCACTAGGGAATACAATGTAAATAGACTTGATTTTATCTTTTAAAAGGTCTCAGAGCTGGGTTTGTTGACACACAGTTTTAATTTCAGCAGAGGCTGGTGGATTTCTTGAGTTCAAGGCCATCCTGGTCCCAAAACAAAATATGACTTTATGCACTGTATGTTTGCTTATGGGTGAGAAAGATGGAACTTTTCACTTCTATCCAGGAATACTCCAGTTCCCAGTGGGAACTTGTGGAGGAGCATCCTGCAGTGCATGGCATGTTACCATGTAACAGGCAGCGAGGACCATCACTGCATCAACAGACGCCAGAAGAGAATTTCAAATACACCATGATACATTATTACTTGGAATTTTCTCCCCTGTGTTTGTTGGCATGCCTTTGGCTCTTTTCCAGTCTACTTTACCTTATATTGAGAGGTCCTGTGTGGTTCCAATAGAGATAACCATTGGCTTTAGCCCCAGGAGATGGGGATGTTGCAGAGTCGGAGTGAAGAGCCTGTTCTTGTTATGCTGAATCTACCATCCAGGCTAGGGCAGGTTGGTAAACTTGTGGTCTAAGGCCTGGAATGCTAGTTTATTTAAATGTCTTCTAGAAAGGGTAGGTGCTACAGGGGATTCCTACTTCTTTAGATCTCCTGGCTTTTTAAAAACTCTTCCCTTTATATAAGATCTTATCTCACAAATGGGATTTGCTTCCCAGATCCTGAATTCCCTTCATGTGATCTATTGCATGGTGGTCTGATTTATGACTGTGAAAAGAAAGACTTTTTTTCTCTAACTTTAGTGTTTAACATGTTCCTTTGTCCCAGTTGTCTTATAATCTCTCCATCTCTCTTCACAGTTGTAGTATTATTTAGTGTTCCCATAGCATCTTATAGCCAACTGCCTTGTGATCATGCTTCGTTATTATACAACAAATCACACATAGAGCATGAGCCAGTACTTAGCCAAAAAAATGAAATGGAAAAACATTGCTATACTCAGCTCCATAATCTTTCTCTAACAAAACTCCACTGTCATGTCATTTCATCTGGTCTCTTTATTTTGAACTGGAGACTACATCAGACTCATTTAGGGGAGGAGTCATCACAAGGCCCACGACATTAATGATTTGACTTGCAGTTAAACTTGGGTTGTAATATGTTGCCTCCTAGAGTTATCTTCCCCAACTCCGTGAAAATGCTTTGGAAAATGCTTCTTGACTGTGCTGATCTTGACTTGAACATTTTTGCTTATTTTTTAAAGGTCTGTTTTGTCTTGGGATTTCTTCATGTTCTATAGAACAGATTTCATATTCTAATGAGAAATTCTCACTTTGATATCTAAAATAATAATCCCAGACACTTATCAAATGTTCAGTATCTACTTATTGACACTTTAGCTTTTTACATTTATTCCACCAGTGCATTGCCAGCTCTTAAGAATAATATTCAACATACCAAGTACTATTCCCTAATTCTCCTTTTCTCCCCCTTGCTCTTTTTTCTCTGCCTCCTTCTTCTCACTCTCTTCTGCTGTTGTTATTATTATTATTAATTATTTAAGCAGCGTCTCACTCTTTAGTTCAGGCTTTTACTTGCTGCCCTTCTGCCTCAACCTCCCTCAAGTCTAGGATTTGAAGTATGCTCTATCATATCCAGTTGTGTTGTGGGTTTTTTATAAGTCATTTAAATAACCTGTGTATTTCTTAACTCCAGCCATTTAGCAGTCTCTCTAATGTGGACTGAAACTAAAAATAAAGAAGAAAGTAAGCACTGCCTAAGAATAGAATTTCCTATCTTCTGTTTAGGATGGCAGGAAAACGTGACACATCTGGGAAATCTTTGTGTCACAATGCTTGATAAGGTGCTGTACTGGAATCAAATGTGGGAGTGGCTGTCAGCAGATTGTTTAGTGTATTTGGCTGCAGTTTGCTTATCTCTACAATGTGAGAGCAGCATCCCTGGTGTTAGGCCCCTTCCAGTGCAGAACTCTGCGATCCTAGGACTTGGGCACCCTTCCTCCTTGAGGCCTGTTTGTTCATCTGTAAAATGAGAGGTGAATGAGTATCAAAGTCCGAACAATGTGTGACTCCAAAGAAATGAACTTTTAGCTATCCAGAAAATATAGTTATCTAGAGAGGCCATTCGTCAAGGATATTGGTTAGCCAGAATTTTACTGTACATTAATACACAGTTAAAGGGACTAATTTAATGCTTAGGAAAACATTTGGGACTGGTTAAAACTGTGGAAAAATTCTAGCTCTTTGTAGAGAATGTTGACTTTAGTGTGTACAATTACCATCTTGTTGTTTTCATGCTTTCTCACTTTTACACTGGAGTTCTGTTGGGAATAAGCCAGAGAAGGGTAAGGGTGTGTGTGTGCATGCACTCACATGCATCAGATAGCCTGACAGTACCATCAGTTCCTGTTCCTAAATGATATCAAAAGTAACACACAGAGCAGGTGACATGCATTGCCAGCCACCCTGCATCCAAGTACTTGCTCCCTCAATAGTATCTGCTTCTAAGAATCTGTGCTTGAAGAGCTAGTTCCTGATGATAGTGAAGAGTGCACTAATCCACTGATAAAGGCTCCAAAAGAGAAGAGGGCAGAGAGAGTAAGGCAGGAATTTTCAGTTAGCTGCCTGCATGTGATACCTAGCTGGAATCCCTTCTAACTATTGATGGAAATGAATGATGGGATGGAACTGGCTCTTTCATGACCTCCAAACAGTTTTATCCTACAGAACCAGAAATGCCATTTCTCTGTAGAGGGTGACTAGCCTAGTCTGTTCAGTAGTGGTTTTTCTTTGCTGTTTGACTCCTTAACAGACTTTCATCTTTGGGGTTTCCATTTGTTTTCTGCTCAGTATCCAAGCCTCCGTTGCCCCTCCTAGGCAACATTAGTATCCTAGATTCCTCAACCTTTTTCTGAAAAAGAACTGTTTATTCATTCCATTGATGTCCCTGAGATGATCTCCATTCACTTCTCCACTTAAATTTGGTAGCTTCTTCAAAATTCAGCAGAAGCCTCATCTCTTTGATTATATGCTACAAGAGCACTCTCACAAGCCCTGCAATGTTTAAAATTACTCATATCTTGCCCTGAAGTATGTATTTTCACCTTCTGCATTGCTTTGGATGTAGAACAAAGTGTACACGAAGTATCCTTGGAAAACATAGTTGAGGGCTACCATGTAAAGGACAGTCTTGTAGTCAGTATTTGAGAAGTTATAGCTATGTTTCAGTCTGGTACTGAAAAGTAGGGATTACAGCAGGCTCTTGAGTTCCATTTCCAGTAGCATTCAACAAACAAATGAATACAAAACAAAACTTATGTTGATATGCACCCCAGCTATAACTCCAGCTTTCCAGCACCTGCCTTCCACTTCTCCAATTCTCACTCTGCTTCACTTCCAGTAGAGTCAGGCCTCCTAACTGAGAACACTATTAATTCCAATGTCAGTTGTGTCTATTCTAACCCGACTATGGCTTTCTTTGTGTCTTATTCCACATTAGGTGAACACCACAGCCCAGTGCAGTCAAGCATTGCTGAAGATGATCTACTGCTCCCACTGCCGGGGCCTGGTGACTGTGAAGCCCTGTTACAACTACTGCTCAAACATCATGAGAGGCTGTTTGGCCAACCAAGGAGAACTTGATTTTGAGTGGAACAATTTCATAGGTGAGCAAGTGATTGATGTATTTGTTTTACTAGAGATGACTCCGCTTCTGGCCACAAGGACTGCTGTAATCACTAGCTATGTAATTTTCTATTCATTTTACTGTTAGATGTTTGCCAGAGTCCTGGCTGTGCTGCACTCAGTACTTTGAGGGTAGTAAAATCAGCACTGCAAGTCAGTGTCCTCTCGAACTAATGGTAGCATTTCAAAAGACAGTTAGATGCTCCGACTTTGAGTGCTGCAGGAGGCATCTTTTTGATATTTTCTGTGAAACGAGCAGTTTTAGTACTCATCCCAGGTCTGTGTTCATGTTCACTCTGATGTACAGTCTTCACAGAGCTATGAAACAGCTTTGAAGATTCGCTCTTGGGCTGGGCAGGTGGCTCCATCGGTAAGGTGCTTGCTTTCCTAGAACAAGGGCCTATGTTTGATCTCCTCAATCAGAAAAAAAGCTAGGTGTGGTGGTGCACTGCTAATCCCAGAGCTTGGGAGGTAGAAATCAGCTTATCATAAGTGCTTTGCTTCAGGTCAGTGAAAGACTCTGTCTCAAAAATATTCAGCTGACAGTAGCATTCTTAGGGATCCTGAAGTTATCCTCTGGCACGCTCCCCCTCCAGAAACCCACACCCCCCCCCCAATGTTCTTTCTTTTACATTGCAACCAAATCTTTGACAAACTGATCAGATATCCATTTGATCATCGGATCTGGAGAACTCTGATGTGGAAAATTACAGGACTTGTTTTTTGTAGGGGACTTAGCCATGGTAGAGTCCTCTTACGGGAGTGGACAGATGCTCTCTGATTATTTAGAAAGTAGGACTGTTGAGTTTTTCTGCCACTTAGGAAACCATTACTAGAACCCAGACAGCATTGTAAGCAAACCATCTAGGTTCTGAGAAGGGAAATTCTGATTTCCGGGAAAATGTAAGCCTGATTTAAACATCCAGCAGTCATCTACTTTAGTACCCAGCATGTACATCAGTTCTGCGACCTCCATGACCAGTATCGAGGGTCATAAAACTTAGCATTGGTAGAACAGCACACCCATGCTTAGAGTCTACCAATTCCGTCTCCTAGTCACATCTACAGAATTTCCGACTGAAATGTCTTTATAGGAGCCAAGGTTTTGCTAAATCTTTCACATCATGGGAGCATGCATGTAATTTGCTGGCTTGGTTATGCTTTATTTTGTTTCATTTTGTTTGTTGAGGGTTTAAATTTTTTGGAGTAGAAGGAATTGGAGTAAGAAAATACATTTTAGGCTGAGAATGAATTTCCATATTAAGTCTGTTTGAAAGTGCATCAATAAATTGGCTCCCACTAGTTCTTAAACACAAACACAGGGAGAGAAAGATGTAACTATTAAGTTCTTAACACAGTTGTGGCCTGGATAGCTAGCTCAAAGCTGGAAACCTTGGAACAATCCTTTACATGCAGAAAAATAGACTCTCACAAAAGGGAAACATAAAACCATAAGGATACACACATGAAACTAGGGGAGAAAAACCAAAAATTTCCTATGGAAATAAAAACTATGGTATTTTCCTATCGAAGGTCACCCCCTTACTCCCCCTCCCCATAGCCACATGTCAAGTTTGTGATCCACTTACTTTTTCTTCCTAAATTTCATTTTTGGGTTGATAGTTATTTTTCTTTTTTCTTGCCATGTAGCCCAGGCTGGCCTTCAACTCACCCTCTTCTAGCTCCTGTCTCCAAATGCTGGATTACAGGTATCCTGTACTACAGCTGGCACAGCTTAGTTCTAAAAGAAAGGCAGTGGGACTTTGATTTGGCTTTTGAACACAGTAGGCTTTTCTCTGGGGAAAGGGAGGAGGAGTTTGGTATGTGGTACAAAAAGCATGCGGTGACAATGAGCTTCGCTTCTTTTCCCACCCAGGCACCCTGAGGGCAGTGCAGGGGCAATTGCACCTGATGTTCGGGTATTTCAGCCTGTCCAGCAGCAACTACTCCCAAGTGCAGTTCTCGCCTTTTCTCTATGCTGCTTTACGGGCTATAGGTCTTAAGTGTATATGCTCTTACTTTTCCCTCTCCTAGAGCTCACTTGATATTTGCCATCTTTGCATATAGTTTTGTATCAAGCCTAAATCTTTTCTTTAGACTAAAAGGGGAATTGTAGTGAGATATCCACCCCCCTCACCTGTAGCGCTGACCACTCCCGTTTGGGTGTGGTCACAGGTGTGGACATGATGGATGGTGGTGTTAGGTCTGGGGTCCGGCCACAAGTGGCCCTCGCTTCTAGTTGGGTCTCAGAGGGCAGCCTGGGTGGATTCTTGGAGCGGGAACATGCAGCGGTCATATGCTTCTCGTGTAAGTGCATTCTCCCCAAATAAACTTCACTTAACGTGTACTGAGTCTAGTGAATCTTGATTCCCACGCAATAACTAAGGCCCTCTCACATCCTTGCATTCAACTACAAATTGCTCTCCATGTCTTCTAAGACCTTCAGATCCGCAGCATATCAAAACCATACTCTGGCTGGCTTAATTAATGTTTTCAGCCTTAAGTTGTTGCTGCTCTTCTTGTAGTGAGCTTTTAAAATCACACGTGCTGTCTTGGAAGAAACAGAACCAAATCCAAGTGAAATGCATAAGATTTTGGAATTGATTTTTCTCCATCTATTTAAATGATACTTTCTGGAGTGATGTAGTATGCAATTGTATGTAGACTTTATTTTTAATGGATACACTACTCTTTATTTCTAATAAGCTGATATAAAGGGCCAGACATAATAGACATGTTAATCTCCTGTTGTTTTTCATGGATTTTTCACAAGGGTTTAATTAATCTCCTCCATGGTTGTAGAATTCAGCCCCAATTACATGACTGTGCTGTAAATATTCATATTCTCTCTCTAAGGAATTTTTCTTTGCTGCTTAAATGACTGCAGTTACTGAATAGTCAAGGATTTTTTTCATCCGTTTAAAATCACATCTTGGGGTTAGGTTGGAAAACTACCTTGAGCTCTTCAGTCAGACTGGGAAGCTAAAGATGTAGGTTTCTGATTATTTATTGGAGGCACAATGAAAAAGAAATCACTTTCCCTAGTGAGAAGGGAATACTTCTTTTTCAACATTGTTTTATGAGCATATATTAATTATACATAATAATGGGTTTCATATGATATTTTCATACATGCATATAATGTATTTAATCATACTCCTCCCCATTAACCTCACTTGTCTCCTCCCACTCCTGCTGATTCCCAAGAAAGGGATGCTCTTCTGGGTGAGTCGGGAGGGGCCACTCAAATCCAGTGTCCAGAGGTTGGACCAGACTCAACTCTTTCTCAAAATAAGCAGGGATTTTCCAAGTCAGCCTTGCTGCTGGATTCTCCCTGTTGTTGCAACTGCATCTGCCTATCATCGTTAGTTCTAAGTGCTCATGTCTTGTCAGTCTTCATCAAGATGGGTTCAAATTTGGGTGCAAATATGGGAAACACCTTTGGAAACTTGCCTTTGTAAAGTATCTGCCCTTTCACGACCACCAAAAGAAGCTGGTTTTCAGAGAATCATAAATTATTTTTACATTCAACTTGTCTGTCACACACTGTGACTCTGTTAACATTCATTTGACTCAGAGCCAACCCTATTAATGTCACATGTTGCTGCCAATGGGAATTTAGTGTTGGAATTGCTGACAGGGACACCAGCCAGTTTCTGGCAGGAGGCAGGAACAAGTATGATATCTCATGCATATGAGAATTGTGGCCTCTATCAACCAGAAGAAAAGGAAACCGCCTAACCAGCCATCTTTGGATTTCTCTTGGTATTTCTTTTGGAGACTGGTGGTGGCTGTAGAAGGGTCAGTGGATAGCCAGTCATGACTTCCTGCAGGGTTACAGGCAGCTTTGGTTTTGGGCTGGGAGCCGCAGGCAGAATGCAGCCTCAGTCGCATTCTTCAGCTGTGCAACACACAACGCCATGGCACCGGCCCCAACAAAGGCCCGTGTTCCCTTCCCATTCCCAGGCCCTTGTGTATGGCCAGTGGCTCTGAGTTTACAAAGACGCCAAACAGCCAGAAGAATTGGGGTTTATGTTTCCTTTCACAAACACATTAGCGATAGATCTGGCCTGCCTTTCCTCACCACTAGGGGAGAAAGTAGATACAAGCCCTGCCCCCCTTTAAACCTCTCAAGTTTAGATGCTTGTTGTCTATTTGTAATATTTTTATTTGGAGCCAGCAATTTCTTGGCTTGTGAAGGAATGTGCTTTCTGTATGTGGTGGTCCTGAGGCTTTGACAGTGACAAACATGTATAATGTGCTCCACTTGTTTGCAAAAGTCGCCTTTCGCTAGCACATTAAAAGCGTATTTTTCTCTCGCCTCTGATACAATGGCATATTCATGCTTCCAGCCTTTACTTAAAGGTTAAGGCATCGCTTTATTGGTGCTTACCACAATGCACTCTGACACTTCATTTGCTATTATTTTAAAACATCGCACTTCACAGAAGTCTGTCCATTGCTGGTGGCCTTTGGATTGTAGTTTAGAGAAATGGTCTCACAGGTTAAAATGTTGTGCAGCATTTGTTCTAGGCTAAAGGTATAAGGTTGATGACCAACTTTGATTTCATCTTTATGCTGATAGTCAAAACCATTTCCCACTAGAAAGCTCAGCTGGGGTGGCAGCTGAGAAGGACACCCAGCGTTCTGAATAGGAAAACTCCTTTCTAGTTCTTGACATTGAAGTAGCTATAGGAGTAGACAATGGGGATCTAACTCCTTTGCTCGCTACCCATTAGCATTGCAGTGTAAAGGAGAAAGCTAACTACTGGAGCTCAACTGTTAAGAGCACTTACTGCTCTTCCAGAGGACCCAAGTTAGTCCCCATCATCCAGGTCAGGTAACTCACAATCACCTGTAACTCCAACGCAGGGGATCAGAGAACTGTGGCTTCACAGGCACCCACTCTCACTTGGACATGCCCACATTCAGACAGACACACATACAATAATCAAAAGTAATTTTTTTTCAAAAGTTTGCTGTGTGTCCTTTTTCCCCCTCGGAGGAATTTCACTTCCAAGAGTTCTTCTAATCTTGTACAAATAAATTATCAGGCAAAAATACTAACTCATAATCCTCAAAAGTACATATGGCAAGAAAATAAATGGAATCCAGCACTTGCTGGGAAATGACAGGGTCCCCAGAGTCTAAAAGTATGTACAGGTATCAATGAGGTTACATACCACAAATAGACAATTTTTGTGCATTGTATGTTGTCTTGTGTTTTCCACTGGAATCCAAAAAGATCATGTACATTACTACTATATCACTTTTGAAAATAAGTTTATCTTAACTCCAAAATGGCATGACTCAAAGTTTCATTATTTGAAGTCATTAGGATTCCCAGAACGTTTTCATTTCTATTATCCAACTGTGTACTCAAGGATCTGAAATGTCTCATTGAAAGAAATGAAAGAAAAGAATTGGTATGCCAGGATTGTAACTGATTTATGTTTTCAACTCTTATAAATAGAACCTGAAAGGAAAAGGTCCCAGGGAAGTGTCTGGGAGAACAGGCATGTTACTCTGCCCCCAGCCAGATTGTCAGCTGGGTGCTGGCTGACATGTGAAGAAGTGAATAATCCAAATAATGGAAGATTCCCGATTCAATTTCCTTGCCACAGAACAAAGCATTCATCTGGCCCCTTCATACTTCAGTGAGCTACTGATACATAATGTGTACATACAATTTGAAATTGTGGAGATTGCTAGGAAATATGAATAAACTGAAAAAAAATCTGTGTGTTCTCTCTTTCCTTGTCCCCTCCCTGTGTCCCTCCCCCCTCTCCCTCTGAAAAAAGCAAAGGCAGTAAAATAATCAGACTGATAGTCAAATCTGAACTAATGATTTACTCTGTGTTGTTTTGTTTTTCTCCAACCCTTGTTAGATGCCATGCTGATGGTGGCAGAGAGGCTGGAGGGCCCTTTCAACATTGAGTCGGTTATGGATCCCATCGATGTGAAGATTTCTGATGCTATCATGAACATGCAGGATAATAGTGTACAAGTGTCTCAGAAGGTATTGAGGAAGGATTCTGGTCAGGACAGCTAGACACGCCCTCTGTCTTGTTACGTAACACTCCTCATATGAACTCACTTACTTCCAATGCAGGTTTTCCAAGGCTGTGGGCCTCCCAAGCCTCTTCCAGCTGGACGGATTTCTCGCTCCATCTCTGAAAGTGCCTTCAGTGCTCGATTCAGACCTTATCATCCAGAGCAACGCCCAACCACAGCAGCTGGCACTAGTTTGGACCGACTGGTGAGCACTTTAGCAGGAATGGGTGTGTTTAATGGCAAAGAACTGCAAACATTTGCTCGAAAATGAACTTTTAGTTGGAAGGTATGCAAGTGTGAGGCTTTTAGGTGTTTTACTTTTTAATATAGTTTAGTTTTATATGGATGGCAGTAGATGCACCTCATTTTCTGTCTCAAGAGTTCCTGTCTAGTCAAGGAAATGGCTTGTAACAAGTTTCATCTCCAGACTTCCCTTTAGTGTCACTGTGTGTTTACTGAGCTCTGTTGTGTACCTGCCACTGAGTTACGCACAAGTCAAAGCTCAGAGCGGAAGACAGAGCCTTGATCTCAAAAGACTTCAATAAAGGGAGATAAGTACCAGTCTAAGCTGCTCAGTAAGAGCCAAACTAGTCTTACAAGTAAACAACTTAAAATCCTGAGTTTATGCCATATGATAACATTTAACATGTTAAAGTTATGCGTGGACTTACTTTTTTAACCAATAAGATAAATAATGCCAATTTAAGACATCTCCGCATTATTTGCTCCACACACAAAATGTCCAGATGCGGTCACTGTCCACCTTGTATATAAGCAAATGAACAAGTACCTCTGTAAGTCCTTATTTAGGTAGAAAAGATAGCTTTACTGTTGGCTACTCTTTCTTACTCACTGTTTCAAAGTAAATGTCTCCATGCAAAACAGCCTTGATTCAGTTTGTGTTCATGGCGTTTTAAATATTTTCTAGAAACTTCCATGATACATTTTAGTCAATAGGATTTTAAAGTTACATGGATTGAGGGCAGAGGGGCATATGGTCTAGGCTTCTGTAAGGTGAAAGCTGATGGTGGTAGGACAGGAGAAAAATTATAGGATATGGACAGATTATACATGGAAATATGCTATGACAAGCTGGGAGTGCTAGTACCATAGTAGGAGGGAACCTAGAGCAGGAAACCTGACAGGATACTGGTACTGATGTGAAAGGAGGAGTTTCCTGGGAGGTGTGGATGCTTGATTCACACTATAAAAGCCTGGCATGAAAAACTGTGTGTACAAGGTACAGAGCTTGGTGGACCTCTGGTGGCAGTTACATGAGGAAGGAGTTAGACAGTGAATCCAGTTTGCACTTGAACTATTAATTCTTCTGAGAGATTGTTTATTTCTCAGTATAAAACCTGCATATTTTTCTTCAGCCTGCACTTAAAACAACGAGTTTTATATAATTCTAGAGATACTTAGAAATGATTGAAACTAGGCTTGGCCTAGTTTTTAAGATGAGTTTATGTCAACAACATTATTTGCTTGTTTGCGTTTTATTTATTTATTTATTTATTTATTTATTTATTTATTTATTTATTTATTTATTGTGTATACAGTCTTCTGCCTGCATGCCAGCGGAGGGCACCAGATCTCATTCAAGGTGGTTGTGAGCCACCATGTGGTTGCTGGGAATTGAACTCAGGACCTCTGGAAGAACAGTCAGTGCTCTTAACCACTGAGCCACCTCTCCAGCCCCCTGTTTGTGTTTTTTATTACTGTTTTATTTCATGTGTGTGGGTGTTTGACTTGCATGTCTGCATGTATAACACCTGGATACCTGATAAGTGTAGAGGTCACAGAAGGGCGTCAGATCCCCCAAAACTGCAGTTATGGAGATCTGTGAGCTATTGAGTGAGAACTAAGAATAAAGCCAGGTCCTCTGCAAGAGGAGCGAATGCTCTTCACCACTGCGTCATCCCTCCAGCCCCATTGTTTGTTATAAACACGTGTATAGTAAGTTTTGATCATATTTATCCCTTTTGGCCTCTTTCAAACTAATCCCTCTTTTGTTTGTATGGAGAGAGAGAGAGAAAGACAGAGACAGACAGACCCACACAATGCGTTTAATTAGGGTTGCTTACAGAAGAAAGGGTGAGGACTTATTTATAGCCTCTGGAGTGCTGGAATCATATCATACATGGTAGTTTTGCATTTGGACAGAGGTGGACCATTTTCATTTTCTTTCTTAGGTTACTGATGTCAAGGAGAAACTGAAGCAAGCTAAGAAGTTCTGGTCCTCTCTCCCAAGCACTGTTTGCAATGATGAGAGGATGGCGGCAGGAAACGGCAATGAGGATGACTGCTGGAATGGCAAGGGCAAAAGCAGGTCAGCCTCCACTCAGGGAAATAGCAGCCTCTCCCTTCCTGGGTGCCTGGCTGGCCTTCCAAGACCGCTCTCGCAGTTGTTACCAAAGTGAAGCAGCTCATTGTAGGTGGTGATGACACAGAAAGTTTCTAGATGTCCTAGGTATGGGCTTTGGCAGTTAGGTGTTCAAAGAGGCACCCAGCTTGGCAGTAATTTTATTCTAGTGCTAAGGGCTATTCAAAACATTCAGTGCCTATGGCCCTTGGCTCAGGGTCCTGGCCTTATTAAAAAAAAAACACCACTTCTCAAAAGGTCACATTCTCTTTCTGGATGACTCTGTGTGACCCACCCTGGCACACTCTGTGACTGAGTGAGATAAGCACCCATTCAGAGAGTGTTTTTCTTTGACACAACAATTACCACAAAAAAGGAATCCTTTTCCAAAGGGTCACAGTCAGATCACAGAAACTCCACATTCCCGGGATAAGGAGCAATTCGAGTTGATTTTAAGTGGAAGAACTTCTATTCCACCTTTCCCGGTGGAGATCCTCAAATTCAACAAAGTCTTTGCTCTCTTACACTTACTGATATTTCAGTGGGGTCATTTCTTACTTTCAGGTACCTGTTTGCAGTGACAGGAAATGGATTAGCCAACCAGGGCAACAACCCAGAAGTCCAGGTTGACACCAGCAGACCAGACACACTGATCAATCATCAAATCATGGCCCTTCGGATTATGACTAGTAAAATGAAGAATGCTTACAATGGAAATGACGTGGACTTCTTTGATATCAGTAAGCCTTTGCGATTTTTAAGTGTGGGCTTTGCTCGTGTCCGACGTGATGAGACTGTGTGCAATCAAATCTCTCTTCTTTTCAATGTAGGCGATGAAAGTAGCGGAGAAGGAAGTGGGAGTGGATGTGAATATCAGCAGTGCCCTTCGGAGTTTGAGTACAATGCCACTGAGCATTCTGGGAAGAGCGCCAATGAGAAAGCCGACAGTGCCGGTGCCCATGCAGAGGCGGAGCCCTTCCTCCTCACTGCCCTCTGCCTCTTCTTCTTCATTGTGCAGAGGGAGTGGAGATAATTGTCAAACTCGAGTAAAAGTGTTCATCATCAGAAAGTTAAAAGGCACCAGTTCTCACTTTTTGACCATCCTAGTGACTTTGCTTTTTAAGTGAATGGACAACAATGTACAGTTTTTACGATGTGGCCACTGGTTTAAGCAATGTTGACTTTGTTTTTCTCATTCAGTTTGAGGGGACAGCAGGGATTCCTGCATTTAAGTTTGTTCCTGCTCCTTCAGAATCGTGTTAAATGTGGCTAACAGTATAGGTACAGAACTGTAGGTAGTTGTGCATTGTGATCTTATCACTCTTGTTTTGTTTTGTTGTTTTTTTTCATTTTATTTGTGGGGTTTTTCTTTTCGGATTATGATCTCACCTTGTTTCTCACAAGAAAACCAGGGTCCTTTCTTGGCATGTAACATGTACGTATTTCTGAAATATTAAATAGCTGTACAGAAGCAGGTTTATTTATCATGTTATCTTATTAAAAGAAAAAGCCCAACAAGCCGTAAAATTTCCAGTTATCCCTGTTATTTGAGCTGCCTTATCTGGAGAGAAGTGGGGGCGACTTTGGGTTTTCTTTTTTTTTTCTTTCTTTCTTTTGTTTATTTGTATTCGATTAGGACAGAGTGTGAAGGCAAAAGCAGGCTTCCGAGCCACTTGTCAGACTGTATTCAAACAGCAGTCCAAGAAGAGAGTTAGACTTCACTCAGAGTTGAGCGCTGGAAGAGACTGCAGACCACCCATTTGTATTAAGTGGAATCATGTACAGCTCGATTTCTTGAATCACCCATCATCAAAGTGTACCCCATCTAGGAAAATAAAGATTCTTGATGTAGTCACCCTTGAAAGAAGAAAGACACTCAGGATGCCCCTCATCGGGTATGCACACTTAGACGTGGGGGTGTATTAAAAGCCAGGCAGGTCAGGAATCCACAGTGTACCAGTTTCTGGACCCATGCTGACACTCTTTCAGTGTTCTATCCCGATGGCAGTAGCAGGTGACCAACAGTCTCATTTGTGTCGTTCCCCTCGTCACCCCCACCCCTGTGTTGGAGTGATTCAGATTTCTGACCCACTGACCACTCTGGGAGGAATGCCATACGAGGGAGCTGCCTGGAAGCTAGCCAGAACTGGGGTACAGCCTGGGCTCAGGGAATAGCTGTTAACACTCACTTGAGCAGAGTTTTTGTCTGTGTGTATATATTTGCATTTTTTAGATTCCAGTTTTTAAAAGAGTGTAAGCTAATCTAATTTGATTGTTTTTTCTTGCCGCTCACTTTTGATCAGTTAAATGAAGAACCCAGACTGGCTTGCAGCCATTTGCTCTCCATCCCACCCAAGGAGCCCACTGAGAGGAGAGCTGGGCGTCTAGATTTTTGTATGCTATCTTTTGTGGGAGGAATGGGGAAAGTAGAGCTGAGGAGACCATCGACTTGGTGACCCTTAGCTAATGGGTGAACTGGCAATAGCCCTAACTTGTCCCAGGCCAAAGACTGTCCACTGCCTTGCCCCCCTTGGAAGCCCTTCTCCTGTATCCAAATGACCAGTCAGAAAAACCTGGAGAACGTAGCATATCATTTCCAAATGAGTTCTCAAAAGTCTTTAGAAAGACTACCACTGTGCAAGTCTCTTCCTGCTCCAAAAGTCCTTAAGATCCCAGCATTTTACAGATCTGGAAGTCCATAGACAGGTTCTTTCATGTTATTGTTCAACCTTCAGTTGTAAGAGGAAAGCTCTATTTTTGTATTGAAACATAATTACTTGATAGCTCAGGGTCTACATTTCATTCAATTTCTTACACCAAACTCTGCAGGATGATCAAAGTGAAATATTGGGGACTGTTGTGAACAGAGGCTTAATTTTATTAGAAGTAGCCAGTTATTTATGAAAGCACGATGTTAATAAAATAGGCGCATTCTGGCTGGTGTGTATAAGTGTTTTTTTTTCAAGTAAATCACAGGAAACATAGCTTCATTTATATACAAGGAAAAATAGATTGTAAGTAGCTGGGCTGCATTGTGAGAACTTGGAAAATGTGCTGATGGTTAGTAGTACCTCAGTTGTGAGGAATTTCCTTTTTAGCTTAGACTGCTATTACTTTTACTTGGTAGAAATGAATCTGGTCTCCAAAATATGGTTCAAAGAGTTATCCCTGTAGACCTTGTTATATTGTTTTTAATTTAAAACCTTGAACTCTGCCCAGCTGTTTTCTTTCACTCAAGTCCTCCAAACCAATAACATTTTCCAAATTAAATATTCTTAAAGGTTTTTTTTGGATGCTTACTGATTTGTTTTCTTTCTTTACATTTTTCCTCTGTTACCCTTTTATTATTTAAATTGTCTATTGCTTTTGAACTTGAACTATGAAATAAACAAATCATAGATTTTTCCATTCAGGTCTGACTGGACAACTTTTGGCTTCTCACCAGCTGGCAGACTTACCCTCACCACCATCCCTCTTCCCCCCAAAAAAGAATAAAGGCAAGTTGAGTATTTGAAAACCTTTAGAGTTTGGAGTGTGAGGCAGAATAAAAGCCGTAGGAGTAGACCTGACTTCTCCAAAGTTAACATGTGAAGGAGCACATTTTCGCCATGTTACTTATAAAGTCATTTCTTTCCAACACTTCGCTGACTCCTCATTTAAGAAAATGGTATGGAAGAGACTGTCAGGGGATTGCAAGGCAAAAGAGACAAGTTTTATAACTTAGATTGTGTTATTTTTAAAAGAGCAAGCAACTATTTGGATAAAAGTGAGAGAACTGCAAAGAATTGATTTGCACCTTTAAACTTGAATTAGGCATTTAGAAACCTAAGTTTTCATGAAATACAAATTATCACTTGTGATAATAGAACCAATAATAAGTTTAGATGGTGCCGCACACAATTCTACTTTCCGTTTTGGGTTGGAAGAATGTTTCTTTACATAGTGAAAGGGTTTAATAAGTTAATGACAATATCTACTAGAGGAATGGCTGTGTGAGACAGAAGTGGGGAGAAAGACAGATCTCATTGTTTGGCAAATACAAAAATACATCTTGTCCTTGTGGGAACAACAGAAAAGTACTCAGAAAATGACCCAAAACTCACTGGGGGAAATGTAACTGCATTGTGACAATAAAATAACCTGAAATCGAATTTCTATATTTTTAACTTAATTCTTCTAAAATCCTCTTTTGGACTTACAAAAACTAGTTGAAGGGGCCTGAGGATGTATCTCAGTTGCTAGAATACTTATGTAGTGTGTGTGTGTGTGTGTGTGTGTGTGTGTGTGTGTGTGTGTGTGTGTGTGTGTAGAGCACATGTGGGGACAAGGACATCATAATGTCACATTTTATTCTCCTAGTTATTAGCTGAAATACATTAATAGTGGGAGATCCTAATGATAATAGACTTGTTTAGGACTCCTACACTAGGGACATGACTTCTCATTGGTGCCATACTTTGATTTTTAATGCATATGGCCCAGAATCATCTCAGTAGGTTTTTAAAAAGCCAATATTGAATAGAAAGATGAGCCACTGGGATAATGGACTGTGACACATATGTGCTCCATTTGTGTTAGGATTCAGTCTTGTTATTACCAAAGCTATTGGGAAAACTGGCTAAGGAAAGCACTACTGGTAAAATGGTTGGTAATGAATCAAAGGAGCTTTTTTTGATCTGGAATGTACTTGTGATTTCCTAGTATAAAGTACTCTTTCTTAATGCTTTCTCAAGCTTCTGGTGCCTTCAGCAGTGTCAGCCACCACCCAGGATGGGTTGAGAGTATTAGGAAAATATGTAAGTGGGTTCTGGTTGTGGCATGAAGTTAACCTATTCATGGCTAAGGAATTATTATTATTATACACAAAATCCGATTTGTGTAAAATTAAACATTTATAGAACAGTGTTTGAAGAGACTTCGGAGTTCAGCAGTTATCAGTAAAACCTACAGAAACCTACTTTTCATCACAAATGTCCATATGTAGAATTAAAATATACAGTGTAATGTATTTTTGATGTTTCTTTTTTCTTAAGATGGGATCTTGCTATTTTGTTCAGGATGACCCTCACCTCCTGGGGTCAAGTGATTCTCCTGCCTCAGCCTCACAAACAGTTGCATATCACTCTTCTTGATTACTGGTGTCTTTTTCACCCACTCTCCCTCTTTTTCCTTTCTTCTGGCTATGGGGAGGGAGTCAAGAGCTTTGCATATGGCAAGAAAATGTTCTGCAGCTGAACTACGTACCTAGCTCTATTTTGGGAGCTTCTTAAAGAATTAATAGGAAATTTGAAAAAAAAATGCACAAGAGCAATAGAAAGAATAAGGTCTTCCTATATCAATCCTAGCAGATAAAAGCTGATAATGATGACTCCCAAGTGGGTATGTACATTGTGGCTTGAGCAGAATGACATGATCTTGTACTCAGATGTCTGGAAAAGCCTTTGGCAAGAACTTTGCCCTTTCTTGTCCTTACTTCTTGTTCCTGGTATGATGTTGTTAGAAGAGCACACAGTCTGTATATTTCAAGCACTTACTCTCAGGTAGGCCTTACTTACCTTGTTGCTTGTGGACTGCCTTCCTCTGGCGTATATGTTTGGGAAATCCAGACTCATTTTAATAATAGCCGAAAGGGAACATAATTAGAAAGGGAAGTCTCCTGCCAAGAAAGAATTACATATAAAATGCATTCCAGTGCCCAAATAGAATTTCTTAGATTTACCACTGCTTGGGATTTGGATAGTTTTCCTTTACCACAGATAACCAAAAGTAGACTATTAGCTGCTGTTCATGGGGACTCACCGTCCAGTGCATTTTGGTATGTGACTGGCCACAATTCCAGTCAGTGGCTGATTTTTCTGAACATGTGTGTAGATCTCAACCCTCTTTCAGTGAAATGTGTCTTCAAAAGACTTCACACCCTTTTCTAAGCCCCCCTTTCAAATAGAATGAATTTTTTAAAGCTCAGCTGTTTCATTCTAAATCATTTGCTACCAACTTTGGAAGCAGCAAAGAACAGTCATTTAGGCACCTTTTACTGTGTTGAGAAAAACGAACCATTTGCTATTAAGTTACCTGTAATGTCATAACAGAAGTAAGGTGGTATCTCAGTGCTCTATAGTTGTAAAGAGACATCATGACCATAGCAACTCTTAATAAAAGAAAACATGTAATTGGGGCTGGCTTACAGTTTCAGAGGTTCCGTCCATTATCATCATGGTGGGAGTATGGTAGCATGCAGACAGACATGGTGCTGGAGGAGTAGCTGAGGGTGCTACATCCAGATCCCCAGCCAGCAGCCTGGCTTAGGCTTTGGAGAACCTCAAAGTCCATAACCTCCTGCCACATCTCCTAATCCTTCTAAAATAGTGTCACTCCCTGGTGACCCAGCATGCAAATCTATGAGCCTATGGGAGCCATTCTTACTGGAAGCACCACAGGTGGGAAGAACAATGTGCTTGGCATTAGGACCAGGGCACATTGATTATCACACGCGTTACTGCAGATTAGCGTTCACACCACCATCCAGAGAAGTAAAAGGTCTGGAAGAAGTTAGGTAACTTGTCCAAAAGTGACAATGCAAATAAGAACAAGAAGCAGGTTGGGAACACAGCCAGGTCTCTCATCAGAGCCTGTTCATTTCTAATGCTGCTTGTTCTGTCGTCTCTCTTCTCTTACTCCATGATCTCTGAATCATTAGTAATGAATGAAGCTTGTCAATCTGGTCACCTATAGAGCTATCCTAGCCCTGAAGAAGCGTCGAGTGAATGGCTGTGCAAAGTATTGTGTGACTTGAGCTTTTAAAGGAGGTCCAAGGCCACCTAGATAATTCATATTCTCACACAGTGATTCATTGCTCCATGGGCTTCACAGCTGAAAGAACTCAAGCCATCTTGCATGGTGTCTATGTAACATCAATAGGTCTGTTCTTAATGAGTCAATATTAAATGATGCTGTGCACCCTTTCCAGGACAGCCTGCAATGACCCAGTGTGAAAAGGTCCTGGGGTACCCTGGCACCTGCAGTTCTGGGAATGCCAACTAGCTGAACACTGGCATAATCTAATGAGAAAGCAATACATGATTTCAGTAGCAAAAATTCATATCTGCATTATCAGCTAAGCTGGGACTCTCAGTGGGTAAATCACCTTCCGATAAGTGAGACCCAGTGGGCATAACCAGGGCCTCTTAATAATTCCATGTTACCTGGGTGGTGATGGCACATTCCTTTAATTCCATTTTTAAAAATTACACCTGAATCAGAGATTGGACACAGGAATAAAGACCAACAGGCCCTTTTATAGATGGTGTGTGTGTGTGTGTGTGTGTGTGTGTGTAAGTAAAAGAGTGTGCGTGTGTGCACGTGCGCACTCATGCACATGAAGAAGCCAGAAGTTAACACTGGATATTTTCCGTTATTGCTTTCTACTTTATATTTTGGGATAACATCTCTCACTAAACTTGAAGCTCAATGTTTCAACCCTCAGGATCACCCTGTCCCCCAACCCCAACCCTTAGGATCACATTGTCCCCCAACCCCTGTGCTGGAGTTACAAGAACGGGCTTCTGTGCCTCAGTTTATGCTTAGGTGCTGAGGATTTGAAGTTAAACTCAGGTCATGCTTACACACCAGGTATTTAGCCCACTGAGTCAGTCCCTAAATAGAGTGTTAAGAAGAGGTTTCTGCTGCTGGGTTTAGAGCACACTAAAGAAAAAACAACAATTCAAAGATACAATCCGTGCTTTACGAATTTGTTCTGTAAGGCATGATCTCCAGTCCAGACTGATCTTGAAATTGTTATGCAGCCAAGGCAAACTTTGATGCAGCTGAGACTGGCCTTGAACTCCAGATCCTCCTGTGTCCTCCCAAGTTCTGGGGTTACAGGTATGCACCACTGTCCCGCGCTACCGTCTCGCCAGCAAGAACGACGCGGCACACTTAGGATCCTTCTGCAGAACAGCTTTAATGCGTCTTGAGAGGGAGAGCATAAGCTTACAGAGCAGAGACCCAGGGAGCGAAAAGCCCAACCCTTATATAGCTCAGCAGTCCCAGCCTCGGACGTGTCATCTCCTGACTGGCTCCTGCTCGTCAGCCCATATGACGCCACGGGAGAGGCAGAGAGTAAGGGATGGAAAAGTAGCAGGCACGTGCGCACCAAGGTTGTTTACTCCAACTGACAACGAATGTCGGCGCCATCTTGTAACGGAGAATGTGGGGGCGGCTCCCCACACACCACCACAGACCTGTTGAATTTTTTTCTTTTTAAATTTAATTTAAATTAGAAACAAGCTTGCTTCACATGTCAATCCTAGCTCCCTCTACCTCCCCTCCTCTCCCGCCTACCTTCAATCCTGCCCCAACCCCTTCCTCAATCCCCACTTGACTCTCCAAGGGAGGTGAGGCCCTTGTTGGGGGATCTCCAAAGTCTGTCATATGATCTGGTGGCTGATGGAAACAAGAGGCAGACATCTACAACTAAACACTGAACTGAACTTGTGGAAACCAGTTGCAGAGAGGAAGGAGTGATGAGCAAAGGGGTTATGACTTGGCAGGCAAAACCCACAGAATCAGCTGACCTGAACGCTCATAGACCGTTGAAATTTTGACTTGATATTTTCCACCTAGGGAAGGAACCTAAAGCTTTTACTATGAACATGTGGCCGAGCATGTTCATTTGGCAGTGAGCAGCATGGAAGAGGTCCTGATCTATGTGAACTCTGGACTCTACTTTCCACTCACCTACAGGGTACAGAGACACAGAGACAGTGGGGATGTTGGGCCACACCTCTAAGTAAGTGCCAGCAATGCATGTATTATCAGTGTACAAACTCAAAAGAGCTAAAGAGCAACTGCTCCCTTAGAATGATTCTTTGTGAACAAAAAGGAATTCAGCCATATTCAATGAGCTCAAAACACTGCTGGCAGGTGGTGACCAGCCAATAGGAAACAGAATCATTAGATTCCAGGGGAAACTCCCAGTAGAATGACAGAAGGGCATGCCATTTGACATGGTTGTCACAGATAAGTATTCCATATTCAATATTTTGCTTCACCCTGTTCCTTATGTTATCAGCCTGCATGTAAATCAGGCATCCTGGGTAGACCCATATATGCCCCCCCATTACATAGTGTGTCATAGTTTCTTTTGGGGGGGACTTAAACTTATGGCCATGAAAAGAACATCAAAATCCTTGTACTGAGAAACAAACCAGAAAGATGAAGTGCCCACAGAATGGCTAGTCATTGGATAGCAGCAATCTGGCTCTGGGTGTGTGGGCCTTCAAAACCACACAGAACTTGAGGCAAGACTATAATTTATGACAAATCCTTTCCTGGTCTCCATGTGGGAGGGAAAGAGGGGCAATGTGAAGTGAGGTCTCTGCCTCAAGGAAGCCCATAGTCCCACCGGAGAGACAAAGCAGGCCAGGAAACATGCCAGTGAGTACGTAAGCTCTCAGATGGCCTGCAGGGCCCTGGACAGCTGTGTAGCCCCATGGAGGAGGAAGGGATAAAGCTGGCCTCGACGGGAAGGTCGAGTTTCAATAAACAAGCAGAAGAGGGAATTAACTTCAGAGCTCCTGTGGGAAGGACTCCTGATGGGTTCTTCCCATTGTGTGAGTGCTACCAGTTGCCTAGACTGTGCAACCCAGCACTGGCTGCTGTGCAGTTGCAGGAAGACAGGCGGGGAGGTGAGGCTGAGTGTTGTCTGTGAATCAGAGAGGGTGGGCAGGCGGTTGTGCTGGTAGGAACGAAAGCAGAAAAGAATGATACTTTTAAAAAGCAAAGCAGGGGGATAGAGAGATGGATCAGAGGGACACTGGCTATTCTTCCAAAGGGCCTGGGTTCAAATCTTAGCACACACATGACAAGTTACAAACATCTATAACTCCAGTTCCAGGAGATTCAAAGCCTTCTTCTGGATCTGTATAAACCAGGCATACACATTGTACCCAGATATCCATGCAGATGAAACATTCGTACACACGAATAATAAGAAAAAGGCAGAGTTTGTGATGGACAAGTGGTTCAGTAGGAAAGCTTTTGCCCCCCATGTACAAGTTCATCACCAACACCACAATAAGCAAGCATCACAGCGGATGGGGTCCCCAGTACAGGACTGCTGAAGGATGGTTAAAGGGATGCCCTCCAAAAAAAAACCAGGCAAGGATTTAGAATTCAAGTAGATAGATTCATATGTAAGTTCTTGAGCAAGACATGTCACAATAATAAGTAGGCGTATGCGACTTGGATCATTTGCAATTGTTCCATGGCTCAACAATGTGTTGGGCACAGTGCTTTCAGTTCTCTTTAGACCCCTTGTTTATTAGACTCCCCCAGACACTCTTGATTTAATTAAACACGAAGGGAAGTCTTTGACTCCCACTTTTGTTTACTTACTTTTTGGAGACAGGGAGGAAGAAGCCTAAAGGAAGAAGAAGGTGGCAGGTAACAGAATGTATGTCATGAAAGCAGCAAAGGAACTATTTGGGGCAGGAAGGGAATCATGGGTGGGGGTGAAGGAGGTCCCTGGGGAGCAAATAAGAACACAGTGCAAATCTGTGTGTGTGTGTGTGTGTGTGTGAGAGAGAGAGAGAGAGAGAGAGAGAGAGAGAGAGAGAGAGAGAAAGTAAAACTCATTTCTTTGTAGGCTAACAAAACAAAAACAAAGCAACCAATAACAAATATACCCAAGAGTGGTGCACACATATATCCAAGGATTGGAGAGGTGTTTCAAGACCAGCTTCAGCAACATAGGGACTTTGAGCCCAGGCTAGGCTACCTGAGGACCTCTCTCAAAAGCACCTAGGTAAACAAAACAAAACAAATTTGTAATTAAAAGTACCATAGACATAAGCAAATATGTATTGGTAATATAACATGGTCCTTCCAGCTACCCTTAAGGCTCTGCTTCCAGAAGCATTCCATAGACTCCAGACACCATAGGCCACCCTATGCAGTTCTGGCCTGAGTCTAGAGAGCAACACAGGAAAGGATTCCTGAAGTCTGCCTTTTGAGGCTGCATTCTAAGACTGCATGGGAGCTGGGGCACCTCATCAGCCATTACACAACCAGTTAGTGGGATGAGTGAGCACAGTATAAATCAGCCTACAGAGGAGCTACTCAGGACAGGCTAAGCCTTCTCTCTTCTCCGTGTTGTGTTTGGTATCTGAGACCAGAATGGGCAAGCAACAAAGTAGGTGCTTTGCTTCTTCTGGGTTTTTCTCTTAAGTGGGGTCTTTTAATGGGGCCTTTCCACTGGGAAGAGTGGTTGTGAGGATAGACTGGGAATAGGTGTTTGAAGATCCGGAAAGGAGAAGGATGTTCTAAGGGAAAGGTAGCTTTCGTGGGCTAGGGTACAAAGAGCTACTCTGTCACAAAGCTTTTCCCAGAGCAGTGGCTGTCGTGCAGTGCTTTGCTTACCAGGTTCTTGGATGAGGGTTTACTCCATTTTCTGGCCACTGAGTTTTACCTTCTGCAGTGAGCACATGTTGGAATGTGGACAGCAGAAACCTCTGCTGCAGGGACTCTGAGACAGATCATAGCCCCATCGGTCCTCTTCATCTATCTTCTTGAGATATTGCACCATTCACAGTTAACATGGACCTAGCCTGCCTGCAAAGCCTGTGTCTTCTGCCAGTATCCAATGACAGCAGGAAGGCTGTCTTCACATCAAACCTTCACTGCTGGGTTTTGCTAGGAAATCAGCAGTCTAGACAAGGGTGAGGAACCTGCTTTATTCTGGCAAAAAAGCCTTGGCTCAATCCCAAGTACAGCCTAAACTAGGTGTGGTGGTGCATGCCTGTAATCCTAGCACACAAGAGGAGGCAAGAGGGTCAGAAGTTCAAACTCATTCTTAGCTACACAGTGAGCCCAGATTAGCCTTCCTTAGATGATTTTTTAAAAGGGAAGGAAGAGAAGACATGGGGAGAGGAGGCAGAGGGAGAAGTGGAGAGGAGAGTTTAGTTTCACTCTGTACTAAGGTTGTGTCCATACAACCAAGGAAAATGAATTACAAATACTGGGCCACTTCCATAGCTGGCAGTCAGTACACTCAGGTGACTCTCAGTTGCCTACCCTTGGCCTCACCCTTCCCAGCAAATTCCTGCCAGGCTCTGAGTTTCTGGGAAAGTGACATCTTTGTAGATTACAGTCCTCTCCTGGACACACAGCAAAGGGACACCGGCTTCTCTGGTTCCAGAGTTGACATGGCTAAGACAGAAGCCGTGTAGAAGTGTCTCCCATTGTCTCCCAACGAATCCAAAGTGGTTTTAGAATAACAGACACTGAGAAGAGGCAGGCTGGTGTCAATGAAGGACAAGGACTCTTTAGATGTTTTTTATGTTTCCTCTTAGACTGGCTCTTGAGTCTTCAATGTTTTCACAATCAAGCCTTTGGGGAAAATCAATAAAAGAAAACAACTTTCAGGACATGTTGACCTGTGGCTTCTTTTCATAACAATTGTCTGATGGGACTCACATCTGGAATAATTTGAAGTGATCCTCATCACTGAGTTCAAGTTAGGGAAATCTGTAAGTCAATTTATCAGCTGTACTCTGTTTGCAGGCCAAGTGTATTATACAACTTGAACAGTTGGTTTTTTTTTTGAGAAGTTAGAGACAGGATCTGTCTGTGTATCTCTTGCTTCCCTAATATTCACCATGTTCACAAGGTAAGAGCAGTCTTCCTGCTTCAGATTCTCAAGTGCTGAGATTACAGATGAGCACTGGTTACCAAGGCCAACTTGAACAGTTTAACTAATAAAGTGCCCTAGGAATTCTCTGGATTTATTATGGGGAAATCATGGCACTGTTGTTGTTGTTTTTTTTTACTTTACTTTTTGTTGCTGAGATAAACACCATGATCAAAGTAACTTGGGAGGAAAGAATTTATCTCTGATTCCAGGTCACAGTTAGTCTTTGAGGGAAGTCAGCCAAGAACTCAAGGCAGGGACTTGGTGGCAGGAACTGATTCAGAGACCACGGAGGAGCTCTGCTTACTGGCTTGCTCCCCTGGCTCATTCTCAGTCAGTTTTCTTACACAACCTAGAGGTAACACTGCCAACAGTGAGCTAGGCCTGTCTACATCAACCAGCAGTCACGAAAATGCTCCCACAGACATGGCCATGGGTTAATCTAACAGAGGCAACACCTCATTTGAGAGTCCCTCAGCTAATTCTGGGCTATGTCAAGTTGATTGCTGAAGCTAATGAGGGGAAGGACCTAGAAATTTATGTAGCCCATGAGGACCCTTCATCGTCCATTGCACAAACATTGATGGGACACTACGTGCCAAGCATTGTGCTAGACGCTGGGGTTATCGGAATGAAGGGAAATAGCCTTGTTGTCATGATTTTCATTACTATTAAGAGAGACTAAATAATCACACCAGCAAAAGTGTAATTACAAAGGGAAATTGAATCCTTCTAGCACAAAATAATCCAACTAGGGCCTTAGAGAGCCCTATCACCAGTTAGCAATCATGGCAGCATCCAAAGTCTAGGGCAGCACTTCCTCAACTTGAGCACGCATCAGAAATCCCTGAGAGAGCTTGATGAACTGCCAGTTGCTAAGACTCAGCCACAGATTTTCTAACTCTGTAGGGAAGGAATGGAGCCCAATCAGTTGTGTATTTACCAAACTCCCAAACTCCACACTTAGACAATCACTGATTCAATCAAAAGGATTTGGAGCCCTGCAACCCTATTGGGTAGTGACTTGGAGTGTCTGTAGAGAAATGCTGGAAAGAACAGAATCGGGTAAAATGCCTTAGACTGCTACATTTCTTGTCAATCTTGCTCACTGCTAAATTGAATCAAAGCACTGTCTGCTCTCCTGCCATACCCTGGGATGCAGAAAAGACCAGACAAGTGGGAAGAGTGTCTTTTTAGAAAGGATCAAGGAATCCTCTGCACAGGATAAATCTACAAGGGAAACTCAAGTGAAAGTTAGCTTATGTGATTGCTATTAGATCAGGACTAGAGAGAAGAGACCCTGGGTGAGCCCATTGTCTATTCTTTCTATCATTTTCTGGCTCATGGATTGGATAAGATTCTCTTGGTTATACATGGTGATAGATCCAACTCCAAATAACTTGCAGGCAGGCTCCACCCCCAGCCCATAGGCCACATGCATCCAAGGACAGCTTGTAGCTCACCATCAAATCATAAACTTCCTTAATGCATTATGAGAGTTCATAGCATTTTTAAGTAAATTGATTGTATGGTTCTCAAGTGTGAGCATTGTAGATAGCACTGTTGTGTTGCAATGTCAAGTAGCTAGACATGCCTGAAGGGAATTTATTATCTCATATAACAAGAAGCCCATGATATAGTGAAGTGCCAGGAGTGGTTAATTCTATCCTTCAACTGCTAGTCTCAGTGTGTTAGACAGCTTGCCTCATGGCTGCAAGACAATTGTAGCAGTCCTAGTGAAAACATGTCTTTATACATCACTTTCCATTGGTACCAGTAAGAAACCAGTTGCCTTGGATCTCTTTGGAAGAGCTGAGAAGTGTTTTCCAGAAAGTATGATCCTGCAGGTGCTTAGAGCTGGCTTACATGCCCTGAACCATAAAGAATTAAGAGAACTAAGAACCTGAGCGGAGGCCAGCCCTATCTATAAGATATAACTGTGGGAAACAACATGGGCCCAACTTTATCTGGGAGTGATTAACAAGGAAGAAGGGAAAGATCACTTTGCAGCATGACTGTAACTATGGGGTTTCCTAAGGGCATACTAACAGATGCAGAAAATCATGCCATATGTGGGATGAATTCAAACTCTCCGTTAGTGCATTATCCATTAGCAATTTTGGCAGGGAAACTCTGTTGAACTTCATGGATTGGCCCAGAACACAGAACTTAAAATACTGTTATGTTCAGATGAGCTGATGGTTGAAGGCAAGGATACAGTAATTTCACTAGACCCAAGACAAATGATAAATGGGTGTTTATTGGGGAACAATTACACAAAAAATACAAAGAACCATGGGAGAGTTTCTCTGCCCTTCCTACGGAATCGGTAGACCCACCAGAAAGAGTGGGCAAGGGAAAGCCATGCCTCAAGCTTCTCTCGGCCTCGATATGCTTGAGGCCACGCCCAAAGGTGTGTGGTCACCATTACAAATTCACTACAATACCATGACAATTCCCCTTTTAATCTAAAGAATCAGGATATAAGCCAGGGGCAAACAGAAAATCGCTGTATTTTCTTCAGAGACACTACAGTCACCATGTAGACCACAAAGGAATAAGAGGTCTGAATCCTTCTCTGGTAAGATAAGACCATGTGGAAATACTTAGATTAATAGAAATGGGTTAATAATTAAGATGGAGCAAGCCAATAAGAAACCCTAGTCACCAGCCAACAGATTTATAACTAATATAGCGTCCTTGTGTTCATTTGGGGCTGAAGCGGCAGTGGGGCCTAGCCAGGACAAAAAACATTGTGTTATAAAAGGTAAGCTGAAAATACCATTAAATAAATAAATTTAAAAAAATTTTAGTTGCTGCACATTCCAGTTTAGCAACATAGCACTGTGTACACTATTGTTGTTTGTCCTTGCGATACTGGGACTGACTGGCAGCTAGAGTACAACTCCTCCCAGCATCATAGGATATTACCTCCATTGCATTTCACTATCCTGGGCAAAGATCAAAATTCAAGCTTCAAGGTATGTTTTCCACTAATGAGCATACTGTGTAAGCTGCTTCTCTAACCTTTCACTTACTGTACAAAAGAATGATTTTCATTTTGTGATTTTTTTATACACATTTATTATTGTTCCTTGCTTTCTTTTTTTTTGCTATTGTTCCTCCATCTGGCTGGTTCCCTTCCATCCTGCTTTCTTGTTGCACCCTACTCATACCCACACACACACCTGTGTGTGTGATTATAGTAAGACCTGTATTATTCATGAGAAAAACATGATATTTTTGTGCTTCCCCTACCCTCTTATCATTTCATGTTCCTCCCTCTACTTAGATGATTTCCTCCCTCCTTGGAGTCCACTTTCTACTTTCATATCACACACACACACACACACACACACACACACACACACACACAGACTTTTCACATTTAAGTGAGAGCATGTGAAGCCGGTCATTGGTGGCACATGCCTTTAATCCCAGCACTCGGGAGGCAAAGGCAGGCAGATCTCTGTGAGTTCGAGACCAACCTGGTCTACAGAGCGAGTTCCAGGACAGCCTCCAAAACAAAACAGAGAAACCCTGTCTCGAAGAGAGAGAGAGAGAGAGAGAGAGAGAGAGAGAGAGAGAGAGAGAGAGAGAGAGAGAGAGAGAGAGAGAGAGAGAGAGAGATTTAGCTTTCAGGGTCTTACCCAGTTTGTTTAAGTTGATTAATTCTAACTCCATCCATTTTCATTACAATGACATTATTTTATTCTTTATGATTGACTAAATATTGTGAACATATGCCCCATTTTTCTTACTAATCCATATGTTGATGGGTGTCTAGGCAGCTTTCATATCTTAGCTATTGGAGTTTATGCTGCAAGGAACGTGGTTGTTTGGCATTAGAAAATCCTAAGCCAAAGCATGAGAAGTCAGGCACCATCTCTAAAGAGCAAAATCAAAATCAGTATATCCTTTTCTAAAGGTATACCAGTTCAACTGACTCTCGTAGTCCTATAAAGGTCCTCCAAGTTGATCTTGAATCTGTGTTGATTGATTGCATTTTCAGTAGTCAAGCTGAAGGGTTGAGCTGTCGGTGCTTGAACAAGGCCAAGGACAGGCATCTCAGTGTTTTTGATTTAGGCAACCCTAAACATTAAAAAGGGTTTTCTGAGGACTACAAAATGTACACAGATGCACTGCTTGCTCAACCACTAGGTCTTTGGAGTTGCCGTCAGCATTTCCACTGGAAATGGAAGTATTTAATAAACATTTACTTTCAGATTCTTATGTGTTGCCAAGAAAATAATCAAATAATTCTGGGAAAGACATCCATAGTTGGCATTAATATCTTTAGGTATTTTTTATGGATTCAAACATAGTTTTGTTGTTGTTTGTTTGATTGTTTTATTATTTTTATTTTAAGTTTTGTGCAGTACTGGAATTGGAACCCAGGGTTCTGCATAAGCTATTCAAGCTTGTTAGCACTGAGCTACAATCCAAGCATTCTTTAAATTGGACCATAGCATAACTAAATACTTGAGATGAACATTTCAAGCAAATGTATTAACTTTAAAAAGTAATTGTAGGACCAGAGAGACAGCTCAGTGGGTAAAGGTGCTTGGATAAAGCCTGATGACCTGAGTTTAATCCTTAAGACCCCACACGATGGAAGGAGAAAACCAACTCCTGCAAGTTGTCCTCTGACTTCCACACATGCACTGTCACACACACACACACACACACACACACACACACACACACGATAGATAGATAGATAATAGACAGACAGACAGACTGACTGACTGATAGATAGACAGAGATATAGATGTATTCAAGTGTTTTATAATTTTTAAAAACAAAGTCATTATAGAGTTAGGCTCCATATTGCCCTCTTCCCACTAAGAGAAGCCTAGTTAAGCTGTGACTGTCTGTCCCTGTGACAGTGGAGTCACACCACACAGCACGATATGGATGGCATATTGGTATGTTCAAACGAATACATATGAATGGAAAATAACAATAGCTCCATCCTTGTCCAATACTGCCTGGAGTCTTTATAGCACTGACTAGTCTTTGCTGTAGTGAATAAGGTCCATGTGTTACCCTGTAAAGTGTGTAAGGACAGGGGATGATGATGCCAGTGGACTCCTTGTGCTCCAGTGTATTTGTCTTTATCTACCCACGTGGTCACTCGCGTTAAGGGAGAAGATTATGTTAGCCAGAGTCCTGGATTATACTCAATAATTTTCACATAATATCTTACTATGCTGCTGTGTGTGATACTTTATATTTATTGTCAACTTGAAAGGCTCTAGAATCACCTGGTAGAAAACTTCTGAGCATGGTTGGGAAGGGAATTTCTGGCTTTGGTTAATTGGTGTGGTTTGACTCACCCTAAGTGTGAGTGACACCATCTCATGGGCTGGAGTCCTAGACTCCAGGAGAAAGCAAGCTGAGTACCATTTGTCCTTCTTTGCTTTTTGACTTAAAATGCAACATGACTAGCTCCTTCTCACTCCTGCTACCATGCCTCTCTTGCCATGATGGACTGGACTCCTTTATACAATTACCTGTAATA
The DNA here is from genome assembly GCF_017639785.1 of Mesocricetus auratus. Classification (NCBI taxonomy): domain Eukaryota; kingdom Metazoa; phylum Chordata; class Mammalia; order Rodentia; family Cricetidae; genus Mesocricetus; species Mesocricetus auratus. The sequence continues at coordinate 100,661,807 of NW_024429188.1, read as the reverse complement.
GACTCTTCCCCTTTAACTTGCTCTTTGTTCGGTATCTGGTCAAAATAAAGACAAAAGTAATTAATATGCCATGAAAACATTCTTTTTATCTACAAAGGAGATGATATTACTTTTCACTATGAGATTGATTCCACCAACAATGACATTGGTGTGGCCATATTGAGTCAGAATGTCATTGATCATGACATCTTCCCTATCTGATGCCCATTTACTTTCTCCACCAGCAGTCCTGAAGCCACTTTCCTCTGCAGCACTCTTCTCCTTCCTCTTGACCTCCCTTCTTTTGCCCTGTCTGCCTAAAATTCAAATGTGGCTTTGAAATTGATTTTGGCTTTGTCCAATATGCTGAATGCAGAGTCCTACTTTTTTAATAGTGACCAAAACTTGACCTAACTATCTACTCTATGATTATGTATGCAATTTCCTAGTAGTTATCTTTGGCCTTTGCTTTCCTTATACAGACAGATCTTTGCCTTTCTAATGGTGTCTGTTAGGGTCAGCCTCTTTAGAGATGAGCCACTGATAAAACTCAATGGGGAAAGCCTCTCACCCTGATGCACACATGCACCTACCCCACCACTGGAACAATTCTGCATTCTGTGGTTGCACATAAAATTTTCTTAATGTCTTCTTTAATATAGGGTCTCAAGCTCAGGCTGGACTTGGCCCTTCTATGAAGCCAAGGATGACTTAGAGCTTCTAATCTCTTATCTCTATATCCCAGGTGCTAGGATTATAAATGTGTGCCTAGTGTCCAGTTATTCATGCACACTAGGTAAGCAGTCTACCAACTGAACCATATACACAGCTCTACATGTCATTTTTTTTTTGTTTTTCGAGACAGGGTTTCTCTGTGTAGCTTTGGAGTATGTCATTTTCTTAAACAGCCTGAAGTCAGTGAAGGCCAAGTCTAGAACACAGGTCAAAAGATTTTTGCCATCATCTCAATCTTTTGGTGTTAATCTAGGTGCCAGGGAAGCCAAGTTCTCCCCAAGCTTCCTTAACCTCAGGTGGACTGACTGTGTTGCTGAGAATTATGATATGACTGTCTAAGAAGGGGAGGGATTTTCTTAGAAGATTCAGAACTGGGCTTCAAGTCCTGGGGACTATGTGCATAGCTGGATCCAGGCCATGTACTTGGGAAGGCAGCAGGACCCTTGGGGGTGCCGGTTCTGCCCTTTCATCACAAGCCATTGGTTTTCTGACAGTATGGACACATGGTGGTTGGTGTGAGGCTGTGACAGGAGGTTCCATTAACTTAGTGGTAAGTCACATCATTAACTCCTATCAAGCTTCCTTAAAGGTTAGACTCTGTCATCTTGTCACCCACGAAACACTTCTCTGACAGTCACAGCTGGCATGATGGGACTAATCATACCAAAATGTTCATGATCTCCAACCCACAGATTCTGAAACTCAAATTTAAAAGTAAAAATCCATTCTCTAGTTAGCATAGAGTTAAAAATATGAGAAATATAATTTGAATTGATATTTGGGCCAGGAGTACATTTTTTCATTGAGGACTTAGGTTTGATTTGTAGTCAAGCTTCCACTGCCATTTTAGTTCTCAGGAGGAGAAAAATGAAGGGATTATGATCATATGTCAACAGGGGAGTATTGAACATACAAGTAGTAATGTGTTATTTACCACCTCTTAGGCACTCACCATGTGCCAGTCATTAATGAATGCTATTGCTTCAGTCTTACAATATCCCTGTACTACAAGGCTATCGTCTCTCTTTTCTAGATGTAGGTATTGAGGCTTATTGAATTGAATGGCCTTTCCAAGAACACAGACTAAGTGTTAGATCCGGGAAAGACTTTTTGGTTTGTTTTCACAGTGAAAACCATGGAATATAGGGCCTCTACATACTAAGCACATGTCCTATGACTAAGCCATGCCCCCAGACAATAGAACCAGGAATTGAAGCTAGATCTCTTTGAGTCCATTACACCAAGAAGTCACAGCTTTGTTTCTTTTAGGATAGAGTATCACATAGCCCAGGCTAACCTTAAACTCCCATCTCTACTCCAAGGGTGTGGTTTATAGGCATGTGTTACTATGCCAAGCTGAAGTCCCTACTTTTATTGTACATGTAAATACCCTAGAAATCTTGAAACAACACAACTCTGCTTCAGTAGATTTGAGGAGCGGAGTCTAAGATTTCATTTCACAGGGTTTGGGATGTGTAATAGTTCAGTGATTGAATGCTATCCTTGCATGCCCAAAGCTCTAGGTTTGATTCCTTCCCATTAACGTTTTTTACAATGAGATTTCCTCTTATTATTTTTTAAACAAAGGCTGCTGGTCTGAGAACCTATTTTCAGTACCAGTGATACACAGCACATTATAGTATCCAGGATTGTGTGAGTTTTGTGAAATTCAGAGTTAGCTCTGGGAAAACATGTGCAGGAAGTCAGGTTTGTCCCCGGCCCTTTTAACCTCCTACCTACTTCCATTCCCTGTGCCCCAGAGGCTCATACAATCTGCTTTTCCTCCGGGAAGATGCACATTTTAACAGGGAGCAAAAGCTCTAAGCTGAGGCAATTGTCATTTGAAGATCTGAGGCAAAAGTGAAGAGGAAGCAAAGGATGCTTGGTAACCACTTCCAAGTGTCGCAAATCTCTCATTAGCTCTGAGAAAAACACCAGCCATTGTACTGTTTCACTTCCTCATGAGAATGTGCCACCAAGATGGTCTCCAGAACCTTGTTGTGACTTGCCAAGAGGGAGATGGTTCCATTTAGTCTATACTTTCGGCTCTTCCCCTGAGGGAAACCATGCTTCCCTTGCTAACAACAGGCAAGAGCCTGTCTGGTAACGTGGCCAGACTTGTTGGGTAGCTATTTGGGGAGCAGATAAGCTCAGTGCGCACTCAGGGTTGAGGGCACTGAGAGTGGATGCCAACCAGACCACCATGTCCCAAGCCAGCTGATTATGCAGGCCTATCCCACTCCGGAGAGGGCTGGGCCAGTGGGAAACCGGGGGCTGGTTGAGCTTTGGCCTAATTTGAGACGCAAGTAAAAATGTGTGTTTGGGAATGGAGAAACCCATATTGAAAACACGCGCTGTTTGGGCTTTTGCCTATTTTCTTAAATGGACCGTCTGAGGCCCACATTTCTTTTCTGGCTCCAGAATATCACCCCTGCTGTAGGTTTGCTTGTGCCTCAGTTCTGATTTTGAGGCTGCCTAATGGTCATCAAGAAAACAGGATAGATGTGGAGTTTCAGGTCTCTCACCTAGTAGTGAAGGTCAGGGACAAGAATGAATGGCCTGATTCTGTGAGCAGCAGACATCTGTCCTATCAACATATGTGCCCTGAGCATGATGGGGGCAAGCTACTAAGCTGGTGCCAGCCAGACTTACTCGGAGACTCAGCCATATGTCAGGTACCACATAGACGTGTGGCAGAGATAAAGCTGTGACTCACATGCCAATATGAGACATAAAGCATTCCAAAAAGTTGTAACAGTAAAAGATAACACAGTTTCCAACTAAACAGTATAGTGCAGGGTTTTCCAGAATGTTTTCTAAAAGCTTGCTACTAGAAAAATTCGGGTGTCTTATAAGTACAATTAATTCATTTGTTCATTAATTAGAGCATTTACTCATCTCTTCCATGGAGAGAGAGCCCAATCAGATAGATTTGGAATTTTTCTTTCCAAGTGAGGGCTATTGATTATTTATGAAGTACATTTTCTTTCTTGCATAGCATGGTCTTATTTTACCCTGTAGGTGATGTTCAGGGGCTTTCAAGAACATGGGACAGCAGACAGCAATGTCTTCAAGGGTTGCTACTTAGGAACAAAACGAATTCAATTTGTATACCTCAGGATCCCCAATACCCTCTGGAAGGCCAAGTAACCTTATTTTTAATATTTTACCATTCTCACTAAAGAAATAACATTTGCTCTCATACTTTGGTGACAATTTGTTGATGCAGGGACTTCCAGCAATATTATCACTTGCAATAGATGATGTGCTGGTTCCCTGTAGGTGGGGCAAGGCCCACGTAAGTGGAAAGGAAAGAATCATTGTACACCCTACTCAAAAGAACCGTTTTGCTACCCTTAGGGAAGTCCTGGGCATTTGAATATTATCTCATAATATCATCTCGCATCCCTCCCTGCTTTCAGGTTAGGTTATTTGAAGATCACTTACTGGTTCCTATGAATTCTGCACAGTTAAGGAGGGTAACTAGAAGGCTTGTGAGCATAGGTTTTATTGCGGGCATTACTTTTTTTGTTTTTTTTTCTTTTTTTGAGACAGGGTTTCTCTGTATTGCTTTGGAGCCTGGCCTGGAACTCGCTCTGCAGGCCAGGCTGACCTCAAACTCACAGAGGTCCTCCTGGCTGGCATTACTTTTAATGTGGCTTCTTAAAGAAGCTTGAAAGATATGTACTTAGAGAGTTTCCGGTATGTTGGGTCACATGAGTGTATCTGTTGGGAATGGCATTACTGGGGAAATTACCTACAAGTTTTTTTTTTTACCTACAAGATTTTTCATAGTTGTTGGTCTCAAATGCCTACTGGAATGAGTGGCATGGAATCACTGACATGAACAGAGTCTGAGGAATTTGCAGGTGGGTATCTGTTGGGTATGCAGCAGGGAGCTAAGCAATGCCGTGAATTCACTTCCGAAGCCAGGCATTTCACCGCAGCACATTATTTCATGGGAAAATTGGAGCAAACTCAGTGTGGTTTTCCAGTTCCTGTCAAAATGTAACTTCTGCTACTCTACAGTATGTGGACCTGAGCCTAGATTTGGCCAGCAGGGCTACGTAGCCAAAGGGGATCTACAGTTGAAGGGCATTTGGTTTATGACCATTTGGGGGTCATAAATGTTCTTGAAATTGAATGGGCCTTTTTAATTTTGCTGCTGAGTTAGTCAGGTATTTGCCTTAAATTCCATTTTGGTTTGGCTAGGTACTTGGGCTCATGTTTCTGTTTTGTTTTTTGTTTTGTTTTCTGTCCAACTGTGTTTGATTTTCTCACCTGGATCCTATAAAGGTGTTCTTCATAAAGTCTCCCAGGGGACCATTCCTTGGTCGTGTTCTCTGATTCCCCGATAAGCAACCAAACAAAACCCCTGCTTTTTGTCAGTGATCTGCTCTTCTATGAAGCGAACCCAAACTGGCTCCTGCAGAACATCTCACAGATAAGGGGAGGGATATCAGAGGTCTGAGGACAGGCCAGAGAGAGGAGCACAAAGCAAGGTGGGGTTTTTTTGTAGCGCTGAGGAAGATTTCCTTCTACCAATATGTGACGGTAAAAAGAAACTCTGAGGCTGTCACTTGTAGCATGAACTCACCTAAGCACCCTAAGTCACAAAGCAGAGGCCATTAAAAACTTTCCTGGTTTCTTAGTGAAATGCTTTTCTTAGTGAAATTAATTAGCATTTTAAAATCCATGAATAATTATTCCTGTGTGCAAGTGAAATTTTTGAGAAAGAGTAAAGGAAGGAAAATACTAGGTATAAGAAAAGTATATACATCTCATTTTCTCCCTAAGACTTTGAATGGAGAAATGAAGGTTTCTTTTTTCTTTTGTTGTTGTTGTTTTTGAGACAGGGTTTCTCTATGTAGTCCTGGCTGCCTTAGAACTAGTAGTTGGGCATTTTCTGTTCCACCCACCAGTTCCTGAATAACCAGTCAGAGGCTTAATATTAATTATCATTGTTTGGCCAATGGCTCAGACTAGCTCTCACAGTTAAATTAACCCATTTCTATTTTTCCATATTTTACCATGAAGCTCGTGGCTTGTTACCTCACACATTCTGTAGATCAGGCTGGCCTCTAACTCAGAGATTTGCCTGCCTCTGCCTCCTGAGTGCTGGGATTAAAGGTGTGCGCTACCACTGCCAGGTGAAAACAAGCTTTAAGTTAAGAAAATGTGTTAGATTTTCTAATTCCATAATAGGAAACACTTAGTTTTTCATTCTTAACTTTTAGTTAGAACTTAAACTAAAGCCAATCTTGTTTTCTTGGACATACAAAATATTTTCCAGAAAATGCTTTAAGGTGAACCTTTTCTTGTAATTCAGTATGTGTAAAAAATGTCACACATGACTTCTTTGTGCCATGGCAAATAAATTGTTGATAAGGTACAAAAATAAAATTATAACCGCATCTTCAAACAAGATATTCCAGGTCAGAGATGAGTATAAGAGATGTGTACGTCAATGTGCCCTCAACCCCAAGGACTTTCTAAGACCAAATGACCTAAGTCACTAAAAGAAAAATGTGTGTTCCTTCCAACCAAGCAGATTGCAAAGTTGCAACCAGGCAGTGAGCAATGCCCCCTGGTTTAGATAGACAATTTCTTAAAATCAATATTCATGAATGCATTGCTTGGATATTTATTAAGTACTGAGGAGGCCAAAGCTTCAAGGAGATTTATTAGCGTGATTGAAATATCTTCTAAGACAAAGGAGGGCCATTACACTCAAAGTTTATCAATTCAGGGTGTTTGGGCTAGAAGGCAGTTGTTGGTAAGGTTATTTGATCTAAGCTGGTATTTTATATTCACAGTTACTGTCTTCCTTTGCCTACCGCCTTGGTAACGGCTTTGTCATTGACACGATTGACCCACAGACTCTCTTGAGAGCAATGCCCTGTTACTGAAAAATTAATTCTAGCAAGAATGCTAAAGATCTGTGTTCAGCTTGTATTTTGATACACTGACATTCTTTAGGCCGAAGGTGAGTCTGCTACATAGCTATAACATGAGATGAGCTCTGCCGAGAACTTCCTTTTCCCAGGATCTTTGGATGACATGGATACCTCCATGGTATTGTTTATTCCCAGTGCTTGCTTGGAGAGAGAACAGAGGAGCTACACAAACATGAACTCCTGTCTTTCTTTGGCTTAGATCAAGTAGATAAGAGACAGGATCTTCAAGCAGCAAGGATTCCTCTACAGAGCAGGAATGTGAATAGGTCAATTAATTCTTTCAGCTCTCCACATTCCCATGTCTCTGGTTGATGTTTGGCTGAGGAGTTGCTGTACGCTTATGTGTATATGATTATAAAAGTGACTTCCCTTCTTTAGATCCTTGAGAAGATCCGCTAAAGACACTTTTTGTTTACTTCTTGCCTTGGGAAATAGTGTCATCAGCACAGGTTCTGGGGTGTCCCAAGTCGAGTGAAGACTGCCAGATGCTGTCATTAATCATTCCCAGAGGAACAGCGTGATTCTCCCAGCACGACCTCCTTAAAGGTTATCAGCTAGCCCATGTTTCATCAAGAACAATACAGTTTAGAGCGCACAGGAGATTAACAGAACTTAGAGCATAGATAGAGTGACCTTCCTGTCACAGAAAGTCTGGAGCGGAGGGCAGCACTGTTTTTTAAGTGTAGAAAGACTAGAAGTTTAGAAAGTAAATAGAAAGTCGGCTGTAGTGGCACACCTGTAAAGAGGCTAAGGCAGAAGGTTCAGTCAAGGCCAGCATCAGCTACAGAGAAGATTTGAGGTCTGCCTGGGACACCCGAGATTCTGTCTCAAACAGAAACAAACACTCAAAAGTAAATAGATACACTACAACTTTTTTTTAAAAAGAGTTTATCCAAGGGGCTGGTGAGATGGCTCAGTGTTGCTCTTACAAAGGACTCCAGTTGGGATTCAGTTTCCAGTACCACCAACATGGTGTCTTACAACCATCCTTTACCCCAGTGCCAGAGGATCCAACACCCTCTTCTGACCTCCACCAGCAGCAGGCACACTGGAGACACACATACATACATGCAGGCAAAACACTTAGACACATAAAAAATAAATCTTTTAAAACTTAAAACAACAATAATAAAGGAGTTTATCGGACTAACATTAGAAAGGTCATAATTTTGAATTTGTTTACCGCTTCTGATTGGTTAGCATACAATGTGTGTTTCTCTACAAAAAAATAGTTCACATTAAGTTTCATTTATGCTTGCAACTTAAAAAAGTCTGAATATATAGTGGCATCCAGGTCAGCCTGCACTACATTGCAAGACTTTGATTCATTGCCCCCTAAGTCCCAATTCTTAGCAAAATAAATCAATAAATAAAAGAGGTAAAGATTATTGTGGAATATTATTTTAACTATGTAAACATGTGTTACATTTCTCTATGTTGTGGAATATTACTTTAACTGTATAAAGGTGCATTACCTTTGTTTATGCTGCCTTTGTTTAACTGCGTAAGAATGTGTGTTTAATTATGTAAAGATGTGTTGCATTTGTTTCACCTTGCCTGCCTAAGGCACCTCATTGGTCTAATAAAGAGCTGAATGGCTACTAGTTAGGCAGGAGAGGGATTGGTGGTACTGTTGGGCAGACAGATTAACCAGGAGGAGAAATTTAACAAGAGGAGAGAAAGAAGGAAAGGAGAATGAAGGAGAGAAAGAGGACACACCCCAGGCCAGAAAGCAGGCAGTTGTCAGCAAGGCATGGGGACAGCAGAAAAGTAGGACAAACAGAAAGATAAAAAGCCCCAAGGCAAAATGTAGATAAAAACATTGAAATAAGAGCTAAGCAAAGGCCAAGCATGCATAACTAATAAGAAGTCTCCATGTCGTGATTTGGGAGCTGGTTAGAGGCCTAAAAGAAAGCCTGCTACAAAAAACTATTATAGCATTCCTCACTTTCTATAATCAAACTGTATGCTTGATGGGAGAAACTTAGAGTGTTCCTCTCTAACCTTCTCAAGTTCAGTAGTGTGTGATCTCCACGTTCTTTTCTAAATCAGCAAAAGCCACCTGTTTGACAACATGATCCAGAATTCTGTTGGGGATCAATGTCAGGCTCACTGCTTTGCAGTTTCCGGAATCCACCCATGTGCACTTTTATATTTAGTTGCCACCATTGGCATTTTCCATCTCTTAAATGTTTAGCCAAGTTCCATGTGGGCTGTAGCTTTGACCTTGCAGTGAAGTTCTTATGCTACATCAAATAAAGAACTAATTGTTCACCTGTTCAGGGCAATCAACAACCATTTGGACCAAGTGAGTGTGAGTCAGGTACACTAGACAAAGAACCATCTCCTCTTAGTGGCATGGAGTCTATATTTGGTTAATAGCTTTTAGGTATGCTGATGGTAGTTTTGTTGCCTGCAGCTTGGAGTGTTGCATTCCCATAGACCAGCTTCCCTATTGATACAGTGGATCCACCATTCTCTGGAACCCATGAAGACTGTCGAACTGGGAACTGAGTCACAGCATTAAAAAAGCCCAACTTTATAAACACTTGAGCAGGGAGAGACTTGGTAATAGTCTCTCCCTCCTGTCTGAAAGAAGGAGGAGATTACACTGCATACAGCTTTTGGTCTAATAATTCTATAAAATATACTTAAAATGAGCATGAACAACCAGGCATGGTGGCACACGCCTTTAATCCCAGAACCGGAGAGTCAGAGGCAGAGCCAGGGGCAGGGGCAGGGGCTGGGGCAGGGGCAGGGGCAGGGGCAGGAGCTGGGGCAGGGGCAGGGGCAGGGGCAGGGGCTGGGGCAGGGGCAGGGGCAGGGGCAGGGGCAGGGGCAGGGGCAGGGGCAGGGGCAGGCAGATCTCTGTGAGTTCAAGGCCAGTCTGGTGTACAAAGTGAGTTCTGAGACAGTTAGAGCTGTTACACAGAAAAACAAACATGAAAACAAAAGTAAATGAGCATGAGCAAGTTTTGGCTTCTGTTTTCAGCTCTGCATATGGGCCTTTCTATGTTAGCATTCAGCACAACAGTTCCTGGTTAGCAGACAGAAAATGAGTGCATGAAGCAGAGTGAGCATGGACAGTAAACTCTACAGAAGAGGGACCCATAGCTGTCTTGTTCTGAATCGTAGCCCCAGTGCCTACAACGATACCTAGTATGTGTTCCAGCGCTATCTGATGATGAATGGTAGGAAGTTGAAGGAGATGAGTGCAGCAGTGCTAATTTTAGTCGCCACCTGCTTGTTGAAATTGAGCTCCAAATATTCTGCTGGAATTAGTGTACGCTCTACTTCAAAGCTGAAGAAATACACGGGAAGCTTCAAGTACCCTTTACGACCTTATTGGCAGTTGTATCTCCATTCCTTGGTACGCAGTGAGACACATGGCCAGTGGTTCTAAGTACTTTGCCGAACCTAGAGATTTAAACTGTCACTCAGCTTGTCCCACAAATTTATTATTAGACAAATGATTGCTCCTTAACTAGATCTTCATTTCTTGCCATGTGCAACCAAGGCACTAGGACTGCTGCTACCCCAAACCCAGAATCCCTTGACTTCCCAGAATTAGTACTGAAGCCAGCTGAATGCACACGGCTTGTAGAAGTAACATGAGTGCTATGGAATTTCTTGCATGACAGGGGAAAGGCAACTGCTTATGTCCCGTAAGGGAGATCCGATGGTATTTGGGTTTGTTTACGAATTGTATGCCTTTCTGTTGTCAGAAAAAGCATAACACTGACCCGGAAGTGTTTCAGCTGTTTTCCTCTCTGGAACTAACTGAGGGTAAGCTAGCCTCTCACTTGCCCTGGGATGCCAGGCTTAGTGACTGAAGCTCAGTAAGCTGATGTGATCCAGCAGTGGTCTATGGCTGAGTGTGTGCCAGCTGTCAAGCATGAGATCCTCAGAAAGTTTCCTTAGGTGAGCTCAGACTAAGTCGGACTCTGTTAACTGAAGCAGCTCCTGAGCCTTGGATCAGAAGAGTGAGGACCACAAAGGACTGCCAACCAGGGAGCAGCTTCTAGTCATTCTTCTGGTGGGTTGGAGCTGGAGGAGGACACAGTGATCCAAGTAGATTCTTTGAGAGTGCACACTGCACTTTGGAGATGGCAGTTTCCCTCAACTCCAGAGAATTGTTTAATGTTGGTACCGCTGTCACCCAGGAAAAAAATATTTGTAACAGTCAAGTGATCTGCCTAATGGACCGGAGCTAGACACAGCTGACCTCTTTGAGAGTTAGTAGTTAGTATTATTAGTTTGAAACTAATGTATTTTTGAGACAAGGTCTGTTGTGCCCAGATTCTGAACCCCAAAATCACCAAGAGGCCCATTTCGATGCAAAAGCAAAGAGACTTTTATTAAAGTTATTTAATGAGCTAAACCCATTAGCTCGGGTCCTTCACCCTGCCACCATGGCGAATGCCTGGAGAAAGACCCCGAGCAACCTCAAGTCAGGGATCTTAAAGGGCAGTGTAAGGGGAGTGTCTAGGGGCATGAAACATTCTCAGGATTGGTGCACTTCCAGATTTGGACGACCTGCCCTGTGTATATTGGTCAACTGGTTGTTATGGCCCATAGGCCCTCCCAGGGCGGTTGCTATGCTCTGCAATTCACTGTTGTGCACTTGTCTGTAAAGCACACCCAGAGCCGTAAAGCACAGCCCCGCCAGCTAACTTCTGATTGGCTCCTTGCCACGAGGAGGGCATCTGATCTCCTAGTGACCAGGACAGGAGCTGCAAGGTCATGCAAGCATATGGTAGCCTGTCATGGCTGCTAAAACGGGGAGGGTGGTCACTACAGGTCTCCTGTAGCCAAGGACGTCTCTTAATGTACTATGTAGTCAAGAGTGATCCTACTGCCTGCAGCTTCCAAGTACTGGCATGTAACACAAAAAATAAAAGACCCAGAGTCAGATATTGGGGTTCAAGCTTCAAGCTAAAGATCAGAGAAGCAAAGTAGCCAAGCCAGTAGATCTTACCTCTACCCAGCTGAAATGACAATCCTGTCTCCACAAACCCTCAGAGGCAAAAGACCCTGAATTCCTGTCTCCTCCTCCTTATATTCCTTTCTCCACCTAGCCATATCCTCCTGTCTCCACCTCCCTAGTGCTGGGATCACCTTTGTGGGAACTGTTTCTTTTAGGACTGGATCAATTTCATGTAGTCAGTGGGGCTTTGTACTAACAGAGATCTGTCTACCTCTTATTCCTGAGTCCTGGGATTAAAGGTGTGTGCCACCACTGCCTGATCTCTATAGTTTGAGGCAGGCTTTGCTTTCTGAATCCTCAAGCAAGCTTTAATAAATCATAAATAATACATCACTACACTGGGACTATAGATATGTGCCACCACACCCAGTTTATGTGATTCTAGGGAACAAAATCAGGGCTTTGCGTATGCTAGACAAGAACTCTACCAATTAAGACACACCCCAGCCTTAAAATTAGTATTAAAGTGAGAAAAGGTGTCAGTATTAAGTGGCCAAGTTCAATGACGTTCACATAGGATTTGGAAAGAGAAAATGTAAACTTTACTCATGGAGTGTCTGATCCCAACAGACCTCAGTGATTACAGTGTCACTTTCTAGTTTGGGGATGGAGTGCCTTATAACTTTCTGAAACATGCTGGTTCCAAATTCAGTTCGTATCTCATTTGCCTCTTTCTGATTTGATCTGTACCCCCCTCCATCTTTCCTCAAAGGATGGGGCAGCTTTCTTCTCTAGTTAATTTACAAAGCAGGGCCCTTTAGGAAGCACTTTCTCTCCACTAGCAGCAGCAGGAGGTGACCTGGCTGCTAGAGGAGGCCTGCCTCCCCCCCAGTTTTGCTCAGTGAACTATTCAATAGGACAAGTATTTAAGGGACGCCTGTGGGTAACCCAGGGAGGCTACAAAAGAGAAAAAGCTGTCTTGGGCCTTTTTTGCTTGGTCCACTCCACTCCCAGTGCCTTAGGAACTTGACTAGGTAGGAGGGAGTAAAGGTGAGACCCCAAGAACAAAAGAGGACATGCAGCAATTAGAAACCCAGGAGTCTCCTATAGAAACTGCAAGATGGAGGGGGCCCTTTCAGGGATCATCTCCTGGGCTTTCCACACTGGGAGGCAGAGGACCCAGGATTCCAAATGCCAAGGGTGGAGCAGGGCTTGAAACTGTGATAGAAAGTTCTGTCTTCGGACTGAAAGTCTGCTTGTGGTGTGTGGGGGATAGGAGAAGCAGGGAGAGAGCTGGGTTTTGTTTCTCTTATTAGATCTGTTTTTGACATGTTTAAATTGATATATCTGAATTTTAAGACTGAATCGTGGAATTTCAAAGAAGGCCCATGCTAATACAGGCTGCTTTGGATTATGCCCAGAACCGGTCTGGGATAAACTTTTAGTGACATTTCAATGAGGAACTTTTAAGTTGATTGTTCCGCAACACTACAATGCATGTTAAACATGGAACCTAGATTTTTCTAGGAAGCACATATTAAAAAGAAAAAAAGGGTGGGGGAACAAGTCAACTTAATTTTAGTGATGTTTTCTTTAACCCAGTAGGTCCCAAATATTAGTTATCATTTCAACATGTTATTGACATTTTCATAATTGTGGATGTGCTATTTGAAATTCTTGCTTTGTATTACAATTCTGAAATCCAGTGTATACTTCACACTTGTCTCATACCTCAATTCAGACTAGCTTCATCTCAAACAAACAGCAGTCACATGTGGTCAGTAGCCACTAGTTTGACCAGTGTTGCCCTCACCTGTCAAATTTCTCCCAACAAATTCTGGAGCTTACTCCACCTGATTCTCTCTTCCTTGCTTCCTGGCTCGAGACTTCTCCCTTTGAGAAGGCAAGGGACAGGCAGGTGAAGGACAGGCAAACAAAAGGCAAGTATTAGGAGACAGACAGGCAAGCAGAGCAGAGGGACAGGCAGGCAAGAAGAGGGGCAGACAGGAGCACGCAGAAGGACAAGGGACTATCGATGTAGAAGGGTAGGGATGCCTGCAAAACTGTGCTACTTATCGTTCACATTTCTGCCATAGCCACTTCACCAGCCCCAAACAAATCCAGATGCTCTCCCTTGAGTCTTTCCCTACCAGGTCCCATCGTCTCAGATTCACAAACTAGACAATGTAATCCCTGGTCAGAAGTGAATGGCTGCAAATGGTATCGTGTAAAACCCCTCTCCCTTTCTCATCTGTAGCCAGCTTACTCGAGCTTACATACTTGGGCATATTCAGGGAGCCGAATCTCTGTTTTTGTTAATTTCTTTAGTTCTTTTTCTTGTGTGTGGGGGGGAGGGAGGGAAAGAAGGTGCATATTTACATGCATGTGGAACCTGGAGGTTGGCTGTAGGTGTCTTCCTTAATTGCTCTCCACCTTAGTTTTGGGACAAGGTCTCTCATTGAAGCCCAGAGCTCACTGATTGATTGGTTTTGCTGGGTAGCCAGCAAAGTTCAGGATTCTGTTGTGTAATATTATTTTAAGATGTGTTATATTTGTTTATGCTGTGGAACATTTGTTTTAATGATACAAAGGTGTGATGCATTGTTTTATGTTGTATTTGTTTAACTCTGTGAAGCTGTGTTACTTTGCCTGTCTAAAACACCTGATGGTCTAATAAAGAGCTGAGTGACCAACAGCGAGGAGGGAGAAAGGATTGGTGGGACTATCAGGCAGATAGAATAAATAGGAGGAGAAATCTGTGAGGAGTAAGACAACAAGGAAAGCAGAACTCTAGGGGCCAGCCACCAGCCAGTCACAGAGTAAGAGTGAAAAGAAGATATACAAAAGTAAGAAAAGCCCAGAGGCAAAAAGGAAGATGGATAGTTTAAGTTAAGAAAAACTGGCTAGAAACAAGCCAAGCTAAGGCTGGGCACTAAGTAATAATAAGCCTCTGTGTGTGATTTATTTGGGAACTGGGTGGTGGACCCCCCCAAAAGACCCAAAAGAGTAAAAACAGAACAGTCAAATGCAGGACTCTACCTGTCTTTACCCTCTTAGTGCTAGGGGTAAGATGCATACAATCACAGCCACTGTTTATGTGGGAGCTGGGCTCTGAACTCAGGTCCTCATGAAAGTGGCCTATAATTTCCCTATCCAAATTCACACACCATTTGTGTTACATTCTCCCTGGAGGCCACAATGACCGTGATAGGCATATGTTGCTTACAAGAACTTTCCTAGGAAAGGTGTCCCTTCCAGGCCCTTCACCTGGGAAATCCCTCCCAGCATCATGCATGGCAGTAGAACTCTCTCTACCTCCTTCCTTTCTGATGCCTCCAGTGTGGCTGGGATTGTCCTTTTCTGTGTATCCCCTGTGTCTGTCCTGCAGGTGTGGCCAGCCAGGAGTCACTCATGGGGCAGCTACACACACACACACACACACACACACACACACACACAGAGAGGCTGCTGAAGGAGGAAGTGCTGAGTCTGGGGATTGCATTGTCCTCTTCAGAGGTTTCTTGACCCCAGTGGCCCCAGACTGACCCCCTGCCATAGGAGAGGAGCCAGACTGCCAAGAATGCAGTGGAATCCCGCTGAGCCTGGAGCCTCGGTGGAGAAAATGAACGGAATGCCATTTGTTAAGACACACTGGCCTTCGTGCTGAAGAGCTCTTTGGGTTTCAACAAAGGTAGGGAGCATTGTTTCAGGACTAAGGGTCTGATCCAAGTTCACTTCAGTCTGTCTCAAAGGGAAGATGCCAACTCATTAACAAGGAGAAGCAGCAGTGCTGCCCAGATGACTTGAACTTGACAAACTTTCCACCCTGTCTCAGTCTTGATTCTGACATCAAATCTGCTGTGAAACAGTAGTGGAAAAACAGCGAAACCCATTGAGCTGTTCCCCAGTTACTCTTATATGGATGCACTCACTGTGGTGTGGTGTGCAGCGGAGGGCAAGCACTTTTAAATGAATGTTTTTAGATATCCATAGTTTTATTTAGAAATTTTCCTCATTCTTACTAACTTTCATTAACTTCAGGAGATCTCTTTCTGGTGATGTGGGGAGAAGTGTTCTTGGGAATGAAATTAAAATTGCATCGGAATAGCCTAATAGATGCCTAGTTAAGAGGCATTTTAAAGTCAAATCTTTCTCTTTTTTCTCCTTTAAAATGAAGTGGAAGGGGCTGGTGAGGTAAAGGTACCAGCCACCAAGTCTGATGACCCGAGTTTGATTCTTGGGACCCACACGGTGGAAAGAGAGAAATGACTCCGGCAAGTCATTCTCTGACCCCCACATGTGCGTCATTGTGTGTTCACAAATAAATAATATGTAATAAGTTCATTAATAATAATACATTAATTAAAATGAATTGTCCTGGTGATATCTCTGAGGATGATTAGTTGCTGTGGTGAGACGAGGAAACTGAGGTCACAGGATAATAAAAGGACTGGCCCATGATGATAAAGCTAATATGGTACAAATAATAATAATAATCCTGTTAACTGACATATATAGCAATTTGTATCAGTGAGTTCACTAAGGGATTTGAACACAGAGATCTCATTGCACCAACTATGGTTACAAAGATAGGTATCATTAGTCTTCCTATTCTACAAAGACAGAATGCGGAACACAGGGATAAAGTTGCACACCTAATATTTATCGGAGCATAGACTTGAACCTGCAGTTCCCCAACTCCTAGTCCTGTTCCAACATTTCTTATCCCTTAGAAAAACGTACTAGTGAAATTAGACATTGGTTCCCACATGTCAATGTCATGTTAATTCTTTAAGGCATTTATTGAAAGGTTAGTGTGTGTGTGTGTGTGTGTGTGTGTGTGTGTGTGTGTGTGTGTGATGGTGGGGCATGACATACAAGATTTTTAAACCTTGACCATCCTGTCCCTGCCCTCAGATATTTAGTTATATTGTGCTGTGATAGGCAAATGTGCAAATGCCTAAGGAAATGCAATAGCTAAAGGACCCAGGAAAGGTGCTGGCAAACTATGGGCGATTCAGAATCTCAATTTAATGCAAGAAGAGAGGGGGCGAAGAAAAGAAGAAAACCTCCCTTGTGATAACATCCTAAGCAGTATTGGGACTCTTGTCCGAACAGAGCAGGATAGGGTAAGGCGAAGCCTGGTGTGAACATAAGCCACGGAGAACCTTGAAACAGTGAATGTGAAGCTAGGAAAATATCTGCGGTCACATGTTTGAATGGATGTTTAAGAGTTTCCTTTTTCTCCTATAGATGACAAGGACCAATTTGGTGACATGTTAATGATCTGGCGATTGGGATGTGGGTGGGCATCTTTAGAGGACAGCATCATTCATCCTGCCATATGCATTCTTCTTTAGCCCACTTCATTTCTTAACCACCTTAAAGAAAAATCTCTGTCAGTGCCTGTTGGTCTTGATTTGAAATCTTAGGATACACACCAATACTGCATCTTTGAAATATTCTCCAGAATTGTATATTTGAGGAGGAAAGCTGAACTTGAATGTGTTCAGCACCATTGCACAGGCTGAATAGAACCAGGAAGTAGAGACAGTGAGCTGAACACCAGCATGCCTCTCTCTCTTTGCTATCTGACTGCAGGTATAATGTGACCAGCTACTTCATGCTCCTGCCACAATGCCTTCCCCATCACCATGGATTATGTCCCCTTGAAACATGAGTCAAGCTAAGCCTTTTCTTCCTCAAGCTTTTTGTCAGGCATTTCATCAGCTATAGTTCCTAGATATTTTTCCTGGTACTAGAAGTACCCAGCAAGAGAGCCTCAAAGAACTTAATTGAAAAGTTTTCACTGAGCTTCAGGGATTAGAGTAGATGTAGAGGCTTGGCCATGATGACTTGGCCCTGCCTTTCAGATGCTTCCTCATAATCTGAGGAAGACAGAGAGATGAGCAATGCTAGGGGAACTCACAATACCATGAGCTAATGTTCCCATGAATGAGAAGCAGCTGCTGTCCCTGTGGGAGGCCTAGAGATGCTAAGCAAACCCAATGAAAGGCAGAACCAAGAGCTAACATATTGAAAACTTTAAAATTAGTGTGTATTAGCTACTTTGCTTAATTTTAATTTATTTTATTTTATAAACTCTATTATTAAAAATACCTTTAAAATAAATAAAAATACCCAATATCAGACCTGAATGTTATACTACTCAATGAGCATCTATCTATACACTTAGAATAGGCATTAGTTGCTTTTCTGTTGCAGTGATAAAACACTATGATCAAGGCAATTTAAAGAAGGAAGAGTTTTGGGGTACTTACAGTTCCAAAGGGATAAGAGTTCATCATGGGGGGAACATGGCAACCAGAGTAACAAGCTGGGAGTTCACATCTTGAGTGGCAGGCAGGAAGCAGAGAGAGCAAACTCTAAATGGCACGAGTCTTTAAATTCTCAACTCTCACCTCCGTTGATATATCTTTTTTAACAAGACCACATATCCTAAGCACCACCGATTGGGGACCAAGAATTCAAATGCTCAACGCTAAGAGGGAACAACTGGTTCAAACCAGTATGTATGTAAGCATTTTGCATACATGAGCTCATTTAATTCTCCCAATGGGTATCATTATAACCATTTTACAGATGAGAAAACAGGCACAGAGAAGATAAGTGACTGGTCCAACACCATCCAACTAGTAAGTGGCAGAACTGGGATCCAAATCCAAGTTGAAGAACTTGAAAGACTATGGTGTTAAAACACTTCCTAAAGGAAAATGATAGGCCTGGGTTGGTGGATTCCCTACCTGGTCCTGGCTTCAGACTCTGTGAATGACTTGTTCTTGGGATTGACCTTGAGCTGTGACTTGTGATTTGGCATTCTTTTGCCGGTGCTGGAAAGGGTTGGGGGCCACAAAAATCTCAGAGGTTTCCTGTAAACAGTTGTTGGCTGCATGGCAGTCCCTTGGGAATGACAGGCCTTAGAACCCAGCTGTTTTCATCAGCCCAGGAGGCTCTCTGATGTAGAAACTCATTTTCTTATTTTATCGAAAGTTTGTGTGTTGGGGGAGCATGAAAGGCAAGTAGGATGATGAAAATAAAAATTGATTGATGCTTCCTTGAAACAAAATACACTGTTTTGGGCACTGTGAATGTTCTGCTTCCATCGAGGGAGTTAACGAATAGCTGATTTAGAGAAAGCCTCTTGACTGCATAGTGGACCCACTCATTTGAACCCCACCCATTTGAATTTCAGACAAGCATTGGGTTAAAGCTGCTTCTGCTCTAGCTCAGAATGAATGGTTTGTGGAGAAAATTAATAGGGTAAACTCAAGTGCCTGGAAGAATTAAAGAGAACCAATGTCTCAGCACCCCCTCAAGCACCGCAGATGTAGATGCTGACATAAAAATCATGCCGATTAAAGGTCGTTCTTACTTCCTCTGTGGATGCTTCACGGAGTCTGCACAGTTGTTTTGTTAGGCTGCACCTAATGAATGTATGGAAATAACCTTGGCACCAGCCTGTGGGGTCTGGCAGAACCCCACCTCTGTTTTAGATCACTTTGTATATGCATATAATAAGCTTTAGGGCATTAGTGTTCCTTGGCTTTCAGTTTAGTTATTTTATCAAGTTTTTTCCAAAGGAGTCTTTCAAAGACTTCTTCCCCCTCATATTTCATGCTATTATTTGAGCTACATGTATTTTGAATATTGAACAGCTGAACCTCTGGAAAGAAAGTAGGTTTTGAATAGTCTGGTCTTCAGGGCCTAGTCTAGCCTTCCCTCTGATGATTAGCTATCTGCTCTCATTTTTCCCTTAGGTTTATTTTATTTTATGTGTAGGAGTGTTTTGCATGCATGCATGTCTGTGCACCATGTGTGTGCCTGGTGCCCATGGAGAATGGAAGAGGATGACACATCCCCTGGAACTGGACTTACAGATGGATGTGAACCACTGTTTGGGTTCTGGGAACTAAACCTAGATCCACTGCAGGAACAACAAGTGCTCTTAACCCTGAGCCATCTCTCCAGCCCCTACCAAGCTCCCCAGGCCACTAGTCAGGTGCCAGTTCTATGAGTCATTTTCTGGTGGCCCAGAAGGAGGCTGCCTCTTCCTGT
This sequence comes from Mesocricetus auratus, assembly GCF_017639785.1. Lineage (NCBI taxonomy): Eukaryota > Metazoa > Chordata > Mammalia > Rodentia > Cricetidae > Mesocricetus > Mesocricetus auratus. Next base: position 100,642,133 of record NW_024429188.1, on the reverse strand, counting down.
TAAACCTGCTGAACCTGGACAGACACCTTTTCCAGCACCCATCCTGCAGCCTGGTAAAGATGTGCAGCTGTTGCTTCTTGTTCTTGTTCTCCTTCTCCTCCTCCTTATTTTCCTCCTCCTTCGTCGTTGTTGTTTTTTGAGACTGGGTTTCTCTATGTAGCCTAACTGTCCTAGAACTTGCTCAAGGCTGGCCTTGAACTCACAGAGATCTGCCTCCTTTTGCCTCCCTGATACTCTTCTTTTTAATGATCCATTTATTTTTATTTTATAATTTAGAGAAGTTGTTTTTGTTTGTTTTGAAAGAAGGTCTTACTATGCAGCTCTGGATGGCCTAGAACTCACTATGTAGACAACGTTGGCCTCAAACTTCTAGAGATACGCTGGTTTCTGTCTCCCAAGTGCTAGGATTAAAGGTGTGCACCACCACATCTGCTTTATTTTTATTTTGTGTGTGCTTTGCCTGCCTGCATGCATATGCATCATATCTCCTGGAACTGGATGTACAGAAGGTTGTGAGCCACCACGTGGGTGCTGGAAACTGAACTTAGATCCCCTGCAAGAGTTTAAGTGTTCTTAACGTCTGAACCATCCATCTCTCCAGTCCTGGATTGACTGTTAAGAAAAATATATGTGTTCTTTATAATTATGAGTGTGATGTGTGCCTGTTTGTGGGTATGTGCATGTGAGTGGAGGTGGCCATGGAAGCCAGCAGAGGCATTCAATACTCCTAGAGCTGGAGTTACAGGTGGTTGGAAGCCATCCAACGTCAATGCTGAGGATGAACTCAGCCCCTCTGGAAGAGCAGCACTTCACTACAGGGAAGGGGATCTTTCTGAGTTTTTAATGAAACTTTTAATGATTTAATTTGTGTAAATACTACCTGAGAATAGTTTCATTGTTTAAAAAAAAGAAGAATTTTTTTGGTCTTCCTTCCTTCCTCTTCTTCCTCCTACTCCTCCTTTTGTAGCAGGTTTCATTAGCCCAGTCTGACTTTGAACTGTTGATCCTCCTGCCGTCATATCCAGAGTGCTGAGATTACAGGCATGCACCTCTATGCAGGGTGAGGTTGGAACCCAGAGCCTCTTGCATGCTAGGCAGACACTCTACCAGCTGAGCTGCAGTTCTATGACTTTTCTAATCTAATACCCATATCATTTTGAACCTTCTATTTTTAGGTATAAATCCAAACACATGGCATTGAATTTTCCATCTTGAGCATTTTTAAGTACATGGAGCAGCAGTGTTGCAAATATTACAGTGCTGTGCCTGTAATCTCTAGGATTTTTCATCTTGTAAAACTGAAACTTTATTAAACACCAGTTCTCCTTATCAGTACTTCCAACCTTGGCAACAGCAGTTATGTTTTTGTTTCTTTGGGTTTAACTAATTTATATACCTCATATAATTGGAACCAAATATTATTTGTGTTTTTGTAATGTCCCCCAGGTTCATTCATGTTGTTATATATGTCAGAATTCCTTTCTCTTTAAAAACTGAGTAATATTTTATTTCCTATATCTATGTCTACCTTTCATTTGTAAACCTATTATCGAGATTAATAGTTCAGGTAGTAGTACTACTTTTAATTTTTAAACAACTTTCATACTATAACTGTACAGTTTTGTATTCCTACCAATAATACACAAAGCTCCCATTTTCTTTATATCCTTGCCAATGCATGTTACCTTTTGCTTTTTAAAATAGTGTCTGATATAACAGATGTGAAGCAATAGTTCCCTATGGTAGAGGTTTACATTTCCCTGATAATTAGAGATGGTGAACATCTTTTCATATCTTTGCTGTCTATTTGTATATAGAATGTCTAAGTTCTTTGTGCATTTTAATATTGTTTTCTCTCCTAGGAGTTGTAGGAATTCCGTGTGTGTGTGTGTGTGTGTGTGTGTGTGTGTGTGTGTGTGTGTAATAGATTGTCACCTAGCGAGATACATACTTTAAAAATACTTTCCCCCATTTTGTACATTGCCTTTTTATTCTGTGGTTTTCTTTGCTGGGTAAAGCTAGTTGGAAATAGCTCCACTTATCTATTTTTCCTTTTGTAGCTGTTGCTATCAAAAATAAACACAACTAATTTTGTAATGTCAACTTTTTAAGATAGAATTTGCTGAAGTAGTTTAACAGATTTTTGTATGAATATTTAGAGTTTTTCTACATGTCATCCACAAATAAAGATACATTTTATTCCTTTTTTCTTGCCTAATTACCCTGGCTTGGATTTCCAGTAATATGTTAAACAGTGGAGATAAGAATGGTCATCTTTTTTATGTCTGATCTTAAGGAAAAAATAACCCTAAACCTTTCATCATTGAGTATAATATTAGTTGTGAGCTTTTCTTTCTGGCATTTATTATTTGAGGTAGTTTCTTTCTATTCCTAGTTGGTTGCTTTTAGTATGAAAGAGTTGATTTTTACCAAATGTTTCTTCTACGTCAATTGAAGTGATCATGTTATTTTTCTTTGTTATATTAATATGATATATTATATTAACTCACATCTATTGAGGCACTTTTGCACACAAGTTATAATTCCAACTTGATTATGGCATATTCAGTAATCTCTCCTTATCCACACTGGGTACATTTCAAGATCCCCTGCAATGCCTGAACTCACCGAACTCAGTGCCTGAACCCTATAATTCCACCTGGTTTTCGATTTAAGCACTTATCTTGCACTGCAGCTGTAACTTTTGCATTTGGAAGCATAACGTCAAAATTATCACAAACTTCTTTTTCCTTTCTCATAATTACATAGATATAAAATTCATTTTGCTGTATCTCTTAGCAACCTCAGATTTTTTTCTTCACTTCCCTTCTATTCAAGGGAACATTTTCTAGTTTCTCTTCAGCATATTGGAATTGCTATTATCAGTATTTTTTGTTTAATGGTTATTAATCATGCCACTCACTTTGGGGACCGTTTTCTTTTAGACTACTACAATTGGACCAAGTGAGGATTCATGCCATGGGTTGCACAGAGCAGGATGGCACAAAACTTTCTCATACTACTCAGAGAAATACACAATTTAAAATTTATGAGCTATTTATCCCTGGAATTTTCTGTTTACTATTATCAGACCCTACTTGACCCTAGGTTACTGAAAACATGGAAAGCAAAAGTGCAGATGTGCTTTTAATGTGCTGGTGAATTCCATTCTCTAGAATTTTATTAAGACTGTCATCTTTTTTTTTAATAAAAGATACTGGTTTGTTGTTTTCTTTTTTTATTGTCTCCTGTCTAGAGGCTTTGATATCAGAGTAAGCAATGCTGGCTTTATAGAATGGGTTTGGAAGGTTTCCCTCCTTTTACTCGCAGGCTTTTGATAACATTTATGCTGTCTTAGATATCTACAGAAATATATAGTTCTAATAGTGTTTTCTCAAAACCTAAGTGATAACAGATTATGCAATTTTCCCCTGTTTTGTCACGTGATCAAACGGTTTGGAGAATCTTACACATTGAGTCTTCCCTCAGTCTTTAAACTGCTTCATCGTCTTCAGTTTGATTTGTCTTCTGTATCCTGGGAATAGTGCTAGCCTCTAGGTGTCAGAAGAGGAAACATAGGCCATAGGATACATACATTACAAATCTGGTCAGGCTTCTGCCGCGGGAATTTTATATGCTAGTTGGATATGAAAGATGGTAATTTGGCTCTGATAACAGTTCCTGGTCATAATAAATGCATGAAAAATATTAAAGGGTCTTTGGATAACAAGCTGTGGAGACAGACAAGTTATATAGAGGGTTCTGAGAATGTTTTTCTGAAAAGACAGGTTTCTGAGTTTTGCTTTTGTTTTTCTGAGATGTGGTGTAATATAGTCCAGGCAGTTCGCAAAATAACTATGTCCTTGACCTCATGATTCTCCTGCCTCTGCCTTTCAAGTGTTGTGACTACAGGTATGCAACAGCATGCTAGTTTAAAGTTGAATGTTCAAGGAGATCACCATAGGACATGTAAATATTCAATGAATAAATGTATATAATAATAAATATTAACAGAACACATGCAAAAATAAATTGATTTTAGGCATAAACATCTCCTTCCTCTTTTTTATTTTTATTCTTGAGGTTTTATTTATGTTTGTGTTTTATGTATGAGTGTTTTCCCTACATGTGTGTATGTACACCACGTGTGTGCCTGGTTCCCTGCTGTCTTAGGGTTTCTATTGCTGCTATGAGACATCATGACAACAGCAACTCTTATAAAGGAAAATATTTAATTGGGTGGCTTGAAATTTAGAGGTTTAGTCCATTATCATTATGGTGGGAAATGTGGTAGAATGCAGGCCAGCATGGCATTGAAGTTGGAGTTCAGAGTCCTATATCTTTACTTGCAGGCAACAGGAAGTAGTCTGAAACACTGGGCATGGCTTGAGCATATATGAGACCTTAAAGCCTGCCTCTGTAGTGACACTCTTCCTCCAACAAGGTCATGCCTACTCTAAAAAAGCCACACCTCCTAATAGTGCCACTCCCTTTGGGAGTCATTTTCTTTCAAACCACCATACCTGTGAAAGCCAGAAGACAGCATCGAATCTCTTAGAATTGGAGTTACAGATACAGATGAATGTTAGCCGTCACGTGGGTGCCAGGGACTGAACGTAGGGCCTCCGAAAGAGGCTCTTAAACTTGAACCATCTCTCCAATAGCCCTTCTTACTCTTTTCTTGAGTCTGGGTCTCATAAATCTTGGGCTGGACTCCAACCTCCTATGGATTTGCGGTCTTGAGCTTCTGATAATCTTATCTCCATCTCCCAAGTTCCAGCAGTACAGACATATACTGCTGTGTCCAGCTAAGTACATTCTTATGATTCTATGTTGTATACAGATATCTTTACATGATCAGAGTTGTCTATAGAAGACTAAATGTCCACCAAGGATAGGTTATTGGATGGATAAGCTCTGATGTCTCAAGATTAGATTGTGCTGCAATAGAAGGGGTTTATGTGAGTCAACTTTGATGTCAGGAGTTTTAGTATTGGATAACTTAAGAGTTTGTATACTCATGTGCTAAGGGGAGAATTCAAAAAGTAAGGTGTCATGAACTGACTGTGACTAAACTCATCTGCACTCTCTTTGCTACCTAGCATAGGGAGTTACAGAATATGTCCCTGTATGGAAGATTGAACTGAGAGGGAGGGATGAGATAAAGGGCACAGGGAAAGTAAGGACAGCAGGAAAGGCCTCAGACTCGTGCAGAACAGGCTGCAGCTGGAATCTATGAGCTTCCTCTGCATGGGTGAAGATGACAAAGGATGGACTTGCCCTTATTAAGCTTCTATCCCCTTTGTCTGTGGCCTTTTTGGTAGGCAGCATAGGAAACTATAACTACAAGGAATGGTCAAAATATACTGTGGCTTTACCACTCAAAAGTTGACAGCACCTTGCCCAAGTCTTTTGTGACCAATTCTCAGTGCCCATGGGTTATCTGGTTGACTTTTAATGACTCACTAACACGCAGGGGATTTCTCTTTGGATTGTAAGTGAAGATTACATATACATAGATCTCTATGGGTAGGTGTCCAAAGCCCCAGAAGTGTATTTAACAACTATAGCTCTTTAAATACACTTGCTTATAATCAGACATGGATTGCTCCACTTAAGTCTGGATTATACTCTCATTAAATAACCAGGATTGGGATTTGGGTGTCTTGGGTCTCAGACTGTGACATTTCACATGCCTCCCAACTTCTCTGAGTGGTAGTTTTCTCATGTGTAAAATGATGACACTAAATTAAATTATCTCAGTGACTTCCTTCACTGTGAGTCAATGATTATAGGCCCTTTGTACACATGTAGATATTCCTCTGGGGCCTGTTTGCACAAACCACAGAGGTCAAATGGGCTCAATTCTCTTGAGCTAAGAGGAGTAAACACAGTATATTATTTACAAGATTGCCTAGACTTAGAAGCAGTTGAGTTTGTCAAGTATGCAATAAAGAAGGAAACTAGGAGAACACAATTAAATATGAAGTGGTAAGAAGAAAAGATCAAAGCCTTATGATCTGATTTCCTAGTTATAAAGTGCAGCTGTCAAGGATTTCCTCCACTTCTAGGAGCTAGGAACAGGAGCTGAGTGGGGATGGCTGAATGCAAGCCATGGAGCTGGCCCTGTTTAATGGCTCTTTCCTCCCTTTTCATTTGTGAGCACAGTTAGATGAATCCTCACACCCAGGCACCCCTCCCTTCTAAATGTTCCTTTTTTTTTTCATTCAAGCCAGATTACCACAGAATGTGACAGTGACTTTAGTGGTCAGCATTTGGAATATTTCAAAATTTTCCACTCTGGACTTACTTGCTCCCAGTGTTGTGAAAAATCTCCCAGGATGGATATGTCCTTCCGACATCCAAGGTACTGTTAGTTAAAAGCATGTTTTTGGTGTCACGAGTCAGAGAAACTAAAGGGATTTATAACCTATCTTGTCTCTGAAAACGTGTGTAGGTGTGTATGTTGGGGATGAGGAGTTCTGTGAGTATTTTTGGTTACAGTCCATTTTAGAAAAAGAATGGAAGTTTAGAATGTTTTGCCTCTAATTTTCATAGTACTATGTCCAGAACTGGCAGCTAATGGCAGGTGCCCTGAACAGATTCCACATTCTCCATAGGTCATGAAACTTACCATGAAATGTTGAAATGTTGTCAAAAGTCCTGGGCTATAAAACTGTATGACTTGCCCCTGCCAAAGTGGGAGGACTGAACCCCTTTTCCCTACCCCTCCAGGTACCACCACTACTCAAAAGATTGGGTCCTGATGAAGTCACCTGTACTTTTGCAAGCAAACTGTTGTTAGGGGTAGGCGACAGGTAAGGTAATGCCAAGGAGAGGCAGTTGAGAAATTAATCCCCTGGTCTCATGGAGTGCCTCTCCGGACCTTTACAATAAAAAATGCATATGATGTATGGAGTTGACAGAGGGCAAGGAATACATGCACACAGAGACAGGGCGGGGGGGGAGGGAGAGAGAGAGAGAGAGAGAGAGAGAGAGAGAGAGAGAGAGAGAGAGAGAGAGAGAGAGAGAGAGAGAGAGAGAGAGAATATGATAGCAACACAGCTTAAAGACATTAGAGTGTTCCCATAAGAGCACTTAGATTGTTCTAGGGGTACTTGATGGGAAGCGTTTGAAGGTTCAGGAGGCCTGGCACATCCCTGCATCTTGCCCTGTCTTGCTTTGGCCAGCTCTGCCCCTGAGGTCTCCATTGGAAGTTATGCTCCACTCTCTCACACTCAAGTGCAGGTAACCCTATTCTTTGCCCCCTGTCACTTCTGACTGTGTTCTAGCCCTCCCATTCTTCTCTTTCTTTTGGATCCCCTTCCCATTTTTTCACAGTGGTTTCTCCCCTTTAAATATCCTGAGGTCCCTCTCTTTTTGGTGTGTCTAAGAAAGCAGGTGGGTAAGAGTGTTATGGTAACAGAGCTGCAAAACTGACCAAGGAATCCAGAGCTTTTGTAGTTTTTCAAATGTAGTTCCCTCCACTTGGTGTTAGTCTCTTGGGCCTTGCATGGAGATACTTTTGATGATAGGCCCCATGTTTCACACATGGCTTTCAGTAAGATCATGCTAATGGTATTTTTGTCTGTTGAGTAAGATTTGTAGATGGCCCAGATTGGCAGACACAAGGAGAGGGGGATGTACTTTCCGTTTACTAGCCCAAAGTGAAATGTGCTTTATATATCCCAAATGCATAGCTTTGCTCTGCCAGCTCTTCATGGCTTCAGCTAACTTACTAAACCCTGCTCTTGTGAGGAACATGTGGCCCTTCAGGCCCCATGACAAGTTCTAATAGTAAGCTGCAATGTTTGCCAAAGGGTGGTAGGAACAGTAGTGTATTTTTTGGGACTTTGGCTTTAATCAGGTGAGCATATTTTGTGCCAGCATCCTTTTGGCAACCTACATGTAATTCCTCCAGCTCTGTCCCCTGCCCCCATGCACTCTCCAGTCCTCCCTCTTTTGGTAGCAGTTAGAAGATCTTGTTAATTACCGAAGGCAAATGATATAAGACAGATTTTGCAATGGCTTTGTTGTTGCTAACATTGTGAGCATTGTTTCTTGGGGTTGGTTGTTTTTGGAGGCAGACAGGAAGGAGGAGGAATGCAATGAAGTCCTTCCAGCTAGATCTCTGGCATCTGTAAGACCTGCATTCTGTTGCTGGGCCAACACCGGCCCAAGCCAAAGAGATGCATTGTGTCTTGTGCTTTCTCTGTCTGCTGCTTCTTGGTAGTCACTGCAGTCACAGAGAGGTAAACAGGTTCCTAACTGCTTGCAGGCCCTTCTTGGATTACTTACCATGCATTTGAACAATTCAAAAGAAAAATTAAAAGTAAAACAAAGCAAAGTCAGAGTTCCAGGGAGGCTCCTAGGAGCATTTCCTGACCAGCAATGGGCTAGGGTATGTACTAATGACCTGGAGCGTCCCTTCCACTATAACCAGTCTCGAATCTTTTGATGCCAGTGCATCCCAGAGAAGATAAAAGCCAAGGATTTCTTCAAGGAGAGGAAATTAGTCATAAATGTTAGCACTCACTTGTGAAATTATGAAGATTACTGCAAACTTCTCATTTAACCGGGATTCTAGACAAAGCATGTGTGTGTCAGTACAAGCAGCTGAAGTCCTGCACAGGGTTAGGGGACTTCCTCAGAATCTGGCATTTCTTCAGATAAACACTAGGTGGCATGGAGAACTTAACAAATAGAAAATGCTAACTATCATGAATTGAAATATAGAGAATGACCTTGTGGTCCTATTTGTAGCAATTGTGTAAAACCTCCCTGTCAAAGTTCGATGGAAAACTTCAACAACATAACTAATGTTAGTCACTGAAGCATTACAAAGAAAACCCAGCTAGAAGATTTAGTCCCTGCCCCCCAAATCTCTCCTTACAATCGTTTCTGAAGTATCATTTTATAAACATGATGATAAATTCAAAATATAATTGTTACCATGACTAGATTCCTTAATAGAAAACAGCCTATTCCTGTCAGTGTGGACGTGGTTTTCATTTGAGCAGTCCTGACAGACTTTATGAAATCAGCCAACAGAGTGGGGGGATGGGGAAGGCACAGCACACTGATCACTCCTCTGCAAACATCCCTTTGGATTACATTCCCAACATGTTCACTTTCTGGCGTTTGGGGCTTGGGAGAAGAGTGTGCTGAGAGTGAGCAGGTGTCCTAGCTCCGGCTGAATGATTAGATTCCTTCTGACAATACCATGGCCTCTCCTTAGCTTAGCGAGCCTGGAAGGACAAGCACAGCTCTCCCGTTAAGACACTTTCATCTTTGCTCATAATTAGAGCCAGGCCTGTTTAAGGACCTTCCTGCCTTTTCGCAGAGAAAAGTACTAATATGCAGTCTCCAGCCTTATAGCAGTGCTGTGGCCCTGCCCCTACCAAAGTGGTCACAGGTTGGTAAAGGCAGAGATAAGGGTCCTGCTACCTAGAGCAAGATTGTATTTTCTAGTTGTCTAAGTATTTTTCTTTTTATTGGTGGGGAGGACAAGGTCCTAATCTATAGTTTGGAATTCAGACAACCTTCCAAGTGCTGGGATTGCTAATATAAGCTACTGAGCCTAGCTCAAATGGAAGTTCAAAAAGTAAGAGTCAGGACAATGGTCATGTTTTCCCTCATTTGTGGTTCCTAGACTTTTTGAATGATTTTTATTTTATATACATTGGTATTTTGCCTGCTTGTATGTCCCTGTGAAGGTGCCGAATCCCCTGGAACTGGAACTACAGATAGTTGTGAGCTGCCATGTGGGTGCTGGGAATTGAACCAGTGCTCTTAACCATCTCTCCAGCCCCTGCTTCCTAGGTTTTATGGAGGGACAGAACATTAAGTATATACCTATGACATAAATGTAAAAGTAAAATTGCTTGGGGGTGGTAAAGAGACTGTGAGGAGGAGGGGGGAGAAAGAAGAAGGGAGGTGGCATATATGCTCAACATTTATTACACAAAAGCTGAAAACAACAATTGAAAGGGCCAAGACAGAAAAATCTACCCTGGAAGCTTTCATTGGCAGTAAGGAAGGTTGCCTTCACAGAACTGAAATTGATACTGGAATAGCTTTTCATCTCCTGTCTAGTCAAGACGACCGCAAAGGAACCATACAGTCAAATCCAGTCTCCATATAGACAGTGCTCAGGTTGGCAAACAGTACAGATATGTTGCATAGCCCTACCCTTACTTTATGCTTCCCCATATCAGTGTGTCTGCATCTGTGCAGTGGGGATGAAAGCTATCCTACCCCTCAGAGTTGTGAACCTAAATGACCCCCTCTCAATCCCACTCACTCCACTCACCCAGTATGGAGGAAAAAGTCTCCCCATTTACTATTTTGTGAATTTGGGTATTTTGGGAGGTGGTGTCCACATTCTGTGCATATGAATGCATGCTTCTGTGGAGGCCAGAGGTCAACTCTGGGTCTCTTCCGTAGGCATTGTCCATCTTGTTTTTTGAGACAGGGCCTCTCAATAGCTCAAAGCTTCCAAATAAGTCAGACTGGCTACCCATCTGATTTCAAGGATCTCCCTGCATCTGCTTTCCCAGCTCTGGAATTATAAGTGTGGGCTACAAAGACAGGGCTCTTTTTTGAAACATGGGTTTTGGATAGCCACACTCAGGTCCTCATGCCTAATTAAGTCACTCCACCACCTTGTGCATGGGTTTTATCCCTGACTCTTGTTTCCCTCCTCCAGAAAACTCTGCACATATGATTTCAACCCATTTCCACAACAATTTGGAACTATATACATTTGGTAAAGAACTAATACTACTAGAACAGAATTTAAAACATGTACACACATAGAAGCAGGATTTAATGGCATTTTAAGCTGAGAGAATATTTTCTTTCTTGGGATTTTGGGGACATTGTATTAAAAACCATTATAAGTATGTTGCATTGTCATAGAAATTTTGTATATCTCTATTTTCATGCTCCTTCTATCCCTTGAAATGAAAAGCTTACTAATACAATGTCACAGTGATTCACTTCATTAGTGTATTGTATTCCTAAAAGTTGATGGGTTTGTTTAAAAATTAATCAACAAAATCATCTTATGAAATTGCCATAACCTAAATGCCAATTTTGAAAATACAGAGAATTTTTATGAAGCAAAATCTCCATCTCCCCAATGTTTTATGATTTAAAACTACAAACAACAACTTTGAAATATTTTGCTATTAGTATCTCTTAATTGTCACCTAGATTTTCTCTCAAACATTTGGTTATACTTGTTGCCTACCTATGGGGCCATCCACCCTCTACCATCCACTATTCCATCATATCCCTTAATACACAGACGCAGATGTTCCCTATGGAATTTGTTCCCAATGATGTCTATCCATTAAAACTCCTGCAAGAATGCCAGGCAGTAGTGGCACATGCCTTTAATCCCACAACTTAGTCTTTCTTCAGAGAAGTTGTCAACCCTTCTTCCAGAACTCCAGCACAAAAGGCATAGTCCTCCCTTTGACTTGAGGTTGTTTCCTGTGCCACGACCAGGAGTGAATGCCATTTTAGGTAGTTTCTGAAAAATTACATGTTTCCTAAACATGGAACAGATGGACGGAACGCATGGGCGGTAAGCTTTTGGCAATGTTTCAAGGGTCCGAGTGTCACTTACAGCTGTGACCCATTGGTTGGTTGTGGGCATTTGGAATCTCCTAAAGTAAAACAAACAACAACAACGACAATGCCCAACCCCCAAACCAAAAAAAACCTGTTAGAATGAGTTGACTCAAATGAGATATTGGGAATACAGATTACCTTATATCCAAAACTAGTAGCCAAATCACTAAATTTTCACACTAACCCAAATGTTTCACTTTTCAAAAAACATAATGTTGATATTAGGCATTTTGACTTAGGATTCATTGGCAAACCCATAACATAACCCTTCAAAACAAAGTCATCCTGATAATCTCTTGTACTTGTTACAAAATATACTTTTCATAGTCCACTTATGCACATTGTTTTATTTGATCTTATAGTAGTGAAGGCAGATAGGTAGGGTAGATATGTAAGTCCCCACTCTGCAAATTAAGAAATGGAGGTCCAGAGAATTGAAATGACTTGTCCCAGTTAGTTCCAAACAGTCAAGGAAGATCAGAAGTTCATTTTTGATCTTCTAACCTTATGTAACAGAACCACATTAACTGTACTGGTTAGAGGGACTAGCTTCTGAATGGCTTGCTCATATGGAGAAGTGGCAAATTTGGGTTATCGGTTATCATACAGTCTCCAAGACTGAGTTTTGGATGGTGACACTTCCATTCTTCTTCCAGAAGACTTAATAATTACTGCAACTTGGCCGAATGTTCTGTAGCTCAGGATTATAACAGGAAGAGAGAGCTTGCTGAGCTCCAAGGACAGGGTTATATGAGATCTGGGTGGAGTTTTAAGGCTGTCCACTCCTACAAAATAGGATTAATCCTATTCCAGCAGATGACTCACTACTGCACATCTGAAGACAGCAAGGATTAATAGCAGTCCAAACCATTTGGCCAAAGTAACACTCAATGTGGGTCACCTTGTAAACCTCAGACCAATACCCCATCCTTCTTACCAAGTCCAAGGGCTCAAATTCTTTTTATCTTCATCCTTTACTGAGTGCCAGCTCTGATCAGCAACAGAATTTGAATGCTAAATGCCACCTGGGGAGGTGCTCCAATCTTGGTTTTGTTTGTTTGTTTGTTTTCAAGGTGCTAGTGCACAATGCTTTCCCAAGACCTTTCCACCTACATCCAAACCAAACAGGGCCTAGTGTTTGCTGTCATTTCAAATGTGAACTTTGGGCGCTGAAGAGCTGGCTGAGTCAGTAAAGTACTTACTGTGAAAGTATGAGAATCTAAATTCAGATCCCCAGCACCAATGTATAAAGCAGCTCCCACCTTTAATCCTCCAGGGGAAAGGGAGACAAGAATATCTCTAGGTTTTGGAGGTCAGGTTAAGCAATTGACATGCACTAGGTTCCCTCAGAGACCCTATTGCACCACACTGGGATGACTTGTCAATTTTTCATTTATCTCTATATCTCTGTTTGATCTATATCTTAAATATATAGCTATGTTTCTATTTGTATCTATATAATCTGTGTATGCATATGTATGCATGTAGCCAAAGTATGTATATGGTGTCATGCAGAAAAAAACACAATGAAACAGTCTGAATATGCACGCAGAAGTCTGGAAACCAGGTTGTATGTAAGTTGCAACCTCACTTTAGAATGTGCCGTGTCCATCAGATTTGTTCTTTGGGGTAGGTCAGACACAAATGACAGATGGAGCTAGACACAAAGACAACTTTTTAAAAGGATGGAGTTAAAAAGCTTGATTAAAATATGATGCTCAACCTTGAAACACAATTTTAGCTTTGATGCCCAAATGCATCCAATTGGAGATAATTTCAGTCTTAGTGCTTTGTGACTACCATGAAGTAAACGGATGACCCACATCATTCAGATATCTTGCAAACAACTACTCATGAGAAGCTTAATTTATTTTTCTGTTGAAAAAATGTCTCAATCTCATTTGGACAGAAATGGAAAATGACATTTGAAACTTTAATCCTTTAATATGTAGTCTGGTTCTTTCCAAAGGTTGCAAGGTTTCCAAGTTCTGGAATTCATAACTAAGAAAGCATATGGAAACAGAATGTTCTCCATATCTTGGCTTCTCAAGTATTGTCAGAGTAGACTGTCTCCTACTGACACTGTGCAGGAACATACAAACAGGCAGTCACCACATTTTTTGCCAATACAAACTCTTTCCTTTCCTAAATTGCACCTACATACTGGGCCCAGTCCATTTAATGTTAAGATTTTCCCCTCCAACCCTTTGACCTTGCTACATCCTCTCCCCATACAGAGTCTCCTCCTTGATTTTCCTTCAAGACCCATCTCTGATTCTACCATCCCATGAAGTTTTCTGTGATTACTCCAGGCACTAGGAATCCCTCCAGTGTCTCATAACTTATGGGACTTAGTTATATCACACAAGTTGAAAGTCTGTTAGTGTCACGGTCCCCATACACTATGCTCCAGCCAATTCTCTAATCATGAAATCAGAACTGCAACACCTCAACTCCTTCGTGAATCCCTCAGAGACGAGAGTGGGCTTGAAAGACAGATGCAGTTGCAACTTGGAGGTCTTCATTTTTCCCCTTGTGGGCATGGTTTAAATCCCTCTGAAGTCTCTTTCAGTTCTTTCATCTAACAAAAATAATGGTGCCTATTTCACAGGGTCATCACAAGAGAACATCCACAATATGCCAGTGGTGTAATGACTGGCAGATATAGTAAATGGTTCTTAAGTTCTCATGTTTTAAGTAGTAATTCTGGAGTTAGGCTGGCATTTTAATGTGTGGTCCTAGAATCTGAACTCAAGTTCTAATGCTTGCAACACAAAATGATGCTGCCCACTAAATCATCTCTTCAACCCAGATTTCAGGGTATCTCAGTTTTCTTCCTGCTTATCTGTATTTTTCCAGTACTGTTTATAAAAATAAGATGAAATATGTAGTGAAATTGGTTTCTCAGAAACTGACAAAAGCCTAAGTGTATTTGGAAGAGAGTGTTGAGAAAATACTTCCGTAAGATTGGCCTGTAGGTAAATCTGTAGGATTCTGTCTTGATTGATGTGGGAGGAGCAAGCTCACTTGTGAATGGTATTATCTCTAGGTAGGTAGTCCTGATAATACAAGAAAGCAGGCTAAGTAAGCCATGAAGAGTAAGTCAATAAGAAGCACTCTTTCATAGCCTCTTCATCAGTTACTGTCTTGAGTTACTCCCCTGAATTCCCTCAGTGATGGAGTATATTCTGAGAGTTGTATGATGAAATAAACTGTTTCCTCCTCAAGTTGTTATTAGTTATAGTATTTTATCACATCAACAGAAACCCTAATAAGGATATATGGGCATAGATAGAAGTTGGGAGGTAGAGGGAAAATAATTTTAGGACCATGGAATTATGAGTGTTTCTTTTAGCTCTTATATTTGCTACGTGGTTATTGCTTTACCATCTTTAAAAATGATGGTTTCCACTTATAGAAATTATATTTTAACCATGCCTATGCTTTTTAGCATATTAAATTCATTTGTGGTCAATAATTAAGTAGTCTGTTCTTGAGAGACAGTATTCTAAGAAGGGAATATTCTTCAGCATCTACAACTGTCTGGATGCACAAAGTAGACCATATGTTGACCACACTGTTGATTGACTTCATTATAGCAGTTACCAGTTCTTTTGGTTCTGGCACTCAGTTCCATGCAGAATCTCCACAGAGTTTCTGAATCATTCCACCACTTTGGAAAGTGAGAAGCTCTTGCCATGGTAGCCAGGAAAAACCAAAGTGTCTGCTCTTGGACATGGCTCCATCTGGGTGCTCCCTATGTAAGGCTAGAAGCACAGAGTCTTCAGAGTTGTGGGTAGTCCCAGCAGGCAGATTCTTTCTCCCTATCTGTTCTATGAGTAATTGTCATTTCCTAGAGTATATCTCCTCCTCCTCCATGATACATTGTCTTTGTGGCCAGATCAGGATTGGGATGTAGAACTCTGAATCACAATCCATGAGACTACTCAACTTAGATTTATAACACTGTGGAGAAAAACATTGGGACCAAGGTGAAAGGATAGAGTGGGATTGAAACTAACTTATTATTTTCTGTGTTGTCCTTAGGAATAAATGAACACATGCTTACAGCAGTGTCCTGCATTTGGATTGCCTTCCCGTTAACAACAAGAACGGAATTGTTGAATGCTTATATATCAGACACTTATGTGATGGGGGTATAGTAGTAAACAATGTGGATATTGTGTTCATAGACTTCATATTCTGCTGTGAAGTCTCTCTAAAACCTCACAATAACTTCCAAATTCTGAGTTCTAGTCAAAACAAGACTAGGTACATGAACTCTGGAGTGATGACTGGCTGAATGTGATCCACATTTCTCAACAGCATGGCCCTTCTCTTTAATCTTGGTTCCTTTTTTCATTGATTGTGTTGCTGCTTCTAGGAAGTATGCATTTTCATCACAAACGCTTGGCCTGCACCATTTATGATCATCCTGTCATTTTGTGAACTCTTCCTAATGGCCATGCTTTTAGATTTCTGAAAGAGAAGGTACATCCTCCCTAACTTTCCTGGTGAGATGTCTTTTCTGTGAGTGCGAGAAGGGAGGGGTAAAACACTTTATTTTTATTTTCAATTATGTGTGGGTGTACACATGACTGAGTGTGGGTTTGTGCGTGCAGTACCTATGGAGGCCAGAAGAGGGCATCAAATACCCTGGAGTTGGAGTTAATGGGTAATTGTGAGCTGCCAGACATGGGTGCTGGGAACTGGGTGTTCTGCAACAGCAATGAATTCTCTTAACCACTGAGCCATCTCTCCATCCTGAGAGGGGTTTTAATCTGAGGAGAAAGTTATTTTGTTGAGAAGTTAGCTTGCAGCTCTTGATGCTTTAATGAATTCCCTGGCATTGAAATCCAAGAGTTGATTTTTATTGAGCGTTGGAACTTTTGGAGTTTTCACCGAACTGAGAGGTCAGCACTTGTGGAGTGTCCCTCAGCTGCATGCCCTGATAAGCACAGTCTCTTGGTATATCGTCTTAATGGCTAGTGGAACCGCCTCTTCTTCCTCCCCACTGTGACTGTCACTGCTTCAGAAATGCCTCAAAATGGCACTAAATGATGTGCAAACACACCAGATGGATTGCTAATCTCTTTCTATGGCTTCTTAATGGTGCATTCACAGCCCCTTGGAGCAAACTCAATTTCTCTCTGTGCACTCTATTTCCACTTTTGCAATTTCAGAAGAAATCATTTTGGCAAACATATTTTGTGACTTGGATGAGAGGTAATTTATACAATTGCTTACCTACTACAACAACAAGCAGCAACTCCAGTCACTGGAGGATGGATAGCTATTTATCAATCACAGATGAAATACATAAAAGGATCTGAACATTTCTGTGTAGCCAAAGCTATGAATGAAGGGACTACTCAGGGAAAATCTTGTTTCTTTGGGGTGGGAGAGCAATGAATAGCAAAACCAAAGTTGTTGTTGTTGTTTTGGTTTGGTTTTGACTTTTGCTTTTTAGACATGGTCTCCCTATTATTTAGCTATGGCCGTCGTGGAACTCACTCTATAGACAAGGCTAGCCTCAAACTCACAGAAATACCCCTGCATCTGCCTCCAGAGTACTAGTATTGAGATTAAAGGTGTGTGCCACCATGCCCTTAAAAAGACAATACTTTTGATCTTAACTTTATGTTGTTCATTAGGTCTTCAGAGAACTTTAAATGAGAAGGCAGGGTATGGGTGGCACTTGCTTGTAATCTCAGGCAAAAACAAGAGTATGGATGTAAATTCAAGGTTAGCCTAGGCTATATAGTTAGTTACAGACAACCCAGGGCTATGTAACAAGAACTTATCAATAAATAAACTTTAAATGAGCCTAACTGAAAGCATAAAACTTAATAGAACAAATGTCATTGAATTATATTGATATTGAAAGAAGCAAAGCTAAGATCAGGCATTGTCGGGTCATCTGTGACAGGGATATAGCCTTGGCTAAGATATTTGCGGATGACTGGGCAAAGGAGTGATGGGACATGATCACTTCCATCATTGGGCAGTTTCCCCTACCATATATCTCTTTGGTGGGGAGAGCTGTAGGCATTCCCAAGGGAATTATGCATTTACCCTTAGTGTTTTATACTTCAGACCCCATACAGATTTTTGAGAATTTAAAGTTGTATACACACACTCACCCCTTGGAGGGAAGAGCTCCAATCTCAGGGTGGGAGAGTGTTTATTCTAGACCTGTGGTCTAGACTATGGCTGCCTACTGAAATGACCTGGGAACCTTAAATATCTCAAATACTCCAGTTAGAACCACAACTTCTAGGCTTAGGACTCTGAAGTCAGTAGTTTTTTTAGCTTCCCCAAGTGATTCTGATGTGTCCATTGCTTTAAGCAATTAAGATGGACAAAGGCAGTGAACTTCTAAGGTCAGTACATAATAGAATCATCTGGGGATCATTGTTAGCATATGAGAGGGCCATGGATTATAGAGGCATACCTTTCCATATATGCATGCAATATACTTTGTTCATATGCATCCCAATTACTTTTCTTATCATTCTCTTCCCCCTCCTCTTTCTTCCTTTCCATATCTCCATATCTGTAAGAGTTGGGGAATGTTGTTGAAATGAAAGTTCAGGACCTGAAGTTGGTAGAGCAAGTGCTTGTCTGGGATGCATGAAGTCCTGAGCTTGATCTTCAGCCCCACACAAATCCTTGTATTGTTACTCATGCCTATAATCCAAGCACTTGGCAGGAAAAGGCAGAAGTATAAAAATTGAAGGTCATTCTCAGCCACACAGTTTCAGACCAGCTTTTAATACATGAGAATCCTTCTAAAAGTTAAAATGCAGATGAAATAAGTCTAGGTTTGGGGTTCTGAGGTTTTATTTTGAGGCAGTGCCTCACTATGGAGCCCTGGCTAGCCTGTATGTAGTTAAGTAGACCTGGTTGGCTTCAAACTCACAAAGATCACCCTGCTGCTGTGGTTAAGTTGTGCTCCACCATACCTAACAAGATCATGTATTCTTAAAGGCTCCTGTGGAAGTTTGAATATAATTGGACCCCATAACCACATAGGGAGTGACACTGTTAGGAGGTATGGCCTTGTTGGAGTAAGTGTGTCACTGTGGGGGTAGGCTTTGAGGTGTCCTGTATTCAGGATACCACCCAGTGTCTCAGTCCATTTCCTGTTGCCTGCAAGTTGTAGAACTCTCAGCTCCTTCTCCAGCACCATGTTTTCCTACATGCCACCATGTCCCACCCTGATGATAATGGACTAAACCTCTGAAACTGTAATTGAGCTCCCTCAATTAAATGTTTTCCTTATAAGAGTTGCTGTAGTCATGGAGTCTCTTCACAGCAATAGAATCTTTAACTAACACAGCTCCCTAGGTCATTCTGAAAATGTGGTCTATGAATCAAATCTTGAGATTCCTGTCTAGAGAATTTCACCCTGCAGCTTGCACATTTCCCATGCCTTTTATTTAATTAACTAATTGTTTTGACTTTTTGAGATATATAGATCATATGTGAAAAAAATCAAATTAGATGATGTATGTGGAGGTCAGAGGACAGGGCTGGACTCAAACTGGCAAGACTTCTCTGCTGTGTGTGGATTATATGTATGTATGTGGATAATGATAATGATCTCTGTGTGTTTTTCTGTGCTTATGATATATGCCTAGTCTGTTATGGTTTCATTTTATCATGGTCTTTTCCTCTCATGCAGCTACTTCTGTCACTGCCTGAGGTGGGGTGATGTGGGATGTCCTTTTGTATGCTGTGAACATATGTTGCTTTTATTAGTTGATGGATAAAGCTGTTTTGGCCAATGAATAGAAAGAATATATCTGGATAGGAAATCCAAACAAAGATTCAGATAGAAGGAAGGCAGAGTCAGAGAGACGCCATGTAGCCACCAGGGAAGCAAGATGTGAGGTAACAAGCCAGGAGCCTCATGGTAAAATATAGAACATTATAAATGGGTTAATTTATAGGTAGAGCTAGCCAGTAAGAAGCCCGAGCCATTGGCCAAACAATTATAATATTAGTATTAGCCTCTGAGTAATTATTTCCCAAGCAACAATGGGGACCCGGTGGGTGGGAGAGAAAGTGGTCCAGTGGAACTGAGCGAGACAGAGCAAACTTCCAACTACAGTGGGGTATGCTCCTTGGGGAACAAACCCAGCTGATACATTTCAGACACTTGACCTCGTAGCCTTCAGAAACACCAAGATAATACTAGATCAAAAGGGTGCTGAGGCACTGAGTCAGGGGTGGGTGGAGATGACAGAGCAGGTGTGAGTGGGAAGCGACTGATTTCAGGTTTTGAAGAATTTCAGAGTGGGAGTTAAGAAGTAACGCTCCTGGATAACCACAGCTGGAACTCACTGATGCCTCACCAAACGAGTCCAGCTAAAAGAACCCAGAAAACGATACTGGGTGTGTCTCCATAGAGAGCCAGAACACCAAGGACCTTACACCTACCTGCACTATACTGTTTTCTTGCCCAGCTTCCATTTTTGGTTGAGCCTTAGGAGAACCTGCTGAATACTGCTACTGCTGAGTTAAGACAAAAGAAAGGGACAGTGTGGAGAAGGATCACCACTGTGAAGAAATGAGCTTTAGTGGATGTCCTAATAACACATTGTCTCTAGATATTTGACTATCCGCTAGATATTTGTCTATCTATCTTGTATTTAACTGGCCAGTGGAGACTCAGCTGCCACAGAAGTGGCATGTACAGGTCTTGTCGTCAGCTTAATATCATATGGGCAAGAACATGGTTTTTGTAATTAGACTAGGGCTCAAACCTAACTTTCACTGCTTAAGAATGGTGTAGGGTTGGAAAAATGGCTCAGTACATTAGGCACTTACTATGTAAGCACAAGGGCCTGATTCCAACATAAAAGCAATTATGGACATAACATGTGCCTGTAACTCCAGGATTGCCACAAACGTAGGGGTCAAAGATAGGAGAATTGCTGGGAATTGCTGACTGCCAGGCTAGCTCCAGGTTCAGTGACAGAGTGGCAGTGTAAGACATTCAGTGACACTGGCCTCTGCGTACAAGCATGAGCACACACTTGAATAGGCATGTGTACCCACATAAACATGTATTTATACATCACACACACTTAAAACACATTACCCACATGGGGGAGGAGAGAATGAGTAGTGGCTAAATGGATGGCATGATCTCTACATGACCCCATCTGATATGACCACCTCTATTGACCATATCTTTTAAGAGTGAAGGAGCATGGGATTAGGGCTTCAGAGAGGAAAAAATTCTGGGAGCTCCAAGAAAGGAATGATTTCTATTGAACAAGTGGAAGGAAAAAGCTCCCAATGATGGGAAAGAAGGAGTGACTGCTATATTGCTTGCTTTTGCTGTTGGGGCCAATCACAAAGGGGGTGCTGTGAATGATTTTGTTGTTTACCAAGCTGGCTTTCAACTATCACTTTACTTTTAAACTGCTGGGACTGATCACAAGG
Source organism: Mesocricetus auratus (assembly GCF_017639785.1). Lineage (NCBI taxonomy): Eukaryota > Metazoa > Chordata > Mammalia > Rodentia > Cricetidae > Mesocricetus > Mesocricetus auratus. The sequence continues at coordinate 100,621,037 of NW_024429188.1, read as the reverse complement.
CAGATATGGTTCACTTGCTTCTTTTTGGCCCTAGATTTTTTCAGAATTTTGTCTATATCCACACAACTGTAAATTTCCAAGTAGAAATCTGGATCCTTCACATCTTATCCCGCCAGCTCACTGACCTCAGTGACACCTACACTCAAACATTTTTCATATCCCCTTCCAAATAGAAAGAGGAAAGTACTTCACTTTTTAGAGAGGAAAGGGAGCACAGGCCATGTACTTAAGAGGGAACAAGTCTAGTAAGAGGAAGCCACCATACATGGACATGGGTGCTGGAATGCACCAAACATAATTGGAATTTTTCCAAGGTTCAATAATTCCATTCCTCAGTCACTTGGTGCTCTCAGCTAATCATCTCTCCTTTTGCTGTTTTAGCTACCCTGGGACCAGTTGCATGGCTTCTCACCTATGAATATATGTGGTTAGACAGGCCAGACAATGACTCATAAACTTAGGGTCTTGGGTTAGCTGCTTAATTTTTATGAGCCTCAGTTTCTTTATTTGTGAAATTAGGGTTTTAAAAGGAGTCCTGTAGACTGGAGAGATGGCTCAGTGGGTATAGTGTTTGCATTCATGTAAATGCTGGGCAGGCATGGCAACCTACCTGTAATTCCAGCACATGGGAGGCAGAGACAGAGAATCCTTAGGACAAGCTGGCTAGTAAGCTGGTTAACTAGACTAGCCAAATCAGTGACCTCTGAGTTAAAGTGGGAGACCTCTCTCTTCACCATATCAGGTAAGAAAGTGATTGAGGCAATTAATAAATTAGACCTCCTGAAACTGAGAAGTTTCTGTAAAGCAAAGAACATGGTAAACAAGAAAAAAAACAACTCCCTGCAGAATGGGAAAAGATCTTCAGCAACCCCACATCTGAAAGAGGGATGATCTCCAAAATATACAAAGAACTCAAGAAACTAGACATCAAACTACCAAATAATCCAATTAAAAATGGGGTACAGATATAACAGAGAATTCTCAACAGAACAATCTCAAATGGCAGAAAAACACTTAAGGAAATGCTCAATATCATTAGTCATCAGGGAAATGCAAATCAAAACCACTCTGAGATTCCATCTACACTGATCAGAATGGCGAAGATCAAAAGCACAAATGAGAGCTTATGCTGGGTAGGATGTGGAGAAAAGTGTACACTCCTCCATTGCTGGTGGGAGTGTAAACTTGTACAGCCACTGTGGAAATCAGTATGGCAATTTTTCAGAAAATCAGAGATCAACCTACCTCAGGACCCTGCAATACCACTTTTGGGCATATACCCAAAGAAGGCACATTCACACCACAAGGACATTTGCTCAACTATGTTCATAGCAAACTTATTCATAATAGACAGATCAGCTGAAGAATGGCTAAAGAAAATGTGGTATATTTATATAATGGATTATTACTGAGGGATAAGAAACAATGACATCCTAAAATTCACAGGCAAATGGACAGAACTAGAAAAAACCATCCTCAGTGAGGTAACAGACCCAGAAAGACAAATATAGTATGTACTCACTTATAAGTGGATACCAGACATAAAGCAAAAGATACCAGTCTACAATCCACAACTCCAGAGAAGCTCGAACCCTTTTCCAGAAACAGATGGAAGCAGATGCAGAAATTCACAACCAACCAATGAACAAAGCTCCCGGAGTACAATCCAAGTAATAGACAAGTGATAATATGAACAAAGGAGTCAAGACCATGATGGGGAAACTCACAGAATTAGCTGACCTAAGCTAGGGAGAAATCACTGACTCTGGTCTGACAAATGGGGAACCTACATAAGACTGAACTAGACTCCCTTAATATAGGTGACAATGGTGTGACTGGGGCAATATATGAGGTCACTGGCATTGGGTTCAAGATCTAACACTATTGCACAAACTGACTTAGTGGAGCCCATTCTATATATAGAAATACCTTGTTCAGCCTAGATTGAGGGATGTGGGGGTGGAGAGGTGCTTTGGTGCTGCCTCAGCAAGATAATGAGACAGACTTAGTAGACTTCCTAGCAGAGGCTTTACCCTCTCCAAGGAGCCGATGAGAGGTGGAGGTGGTGGGGGGAGCAGGAGGAGAGGAGAGAGGGTAAACTGGGATTGGAATGTAAAAGTTAATTTAATAAAAAATGTGAGATAAAAAACCAAATCTATACCTGTAGCCTGTAGAAAGGTTGAAAAGCAGACAGAACAAAGTAGAAAACAAAAGTTTAAAAAGTGATTAACGAAGATTCCTGATGTTAAGGTAAAGACAGAACAAAACCAGAAAACTACAGGTCAATATCCCTGATGAACATAGAATCAAAAGTGCTCAATAAAATACTTGAGAGATGAATCTAGACATACATTAAAAAGCTAAGAGACATAGTCTGTCCAACATACCAGACACGAGAAACAGCTTTGAGTTGTTGGTCAGAGTTGTGCAAGAGACCCTCAAAACATTAAAGGCTATTGGTATTGCCATTGGTTGCCCCTCCGAGGTGGAAGGTAAGTCCTACTGCTGAAGACTCCATGCACTTTGGACACACAGCCCAGAGAGCCCTGACCTGGATTTAACTAAAATCCTCCTCCCTGAGAACTAGCTTTCATCACACCAGAAGGAGCCATGCAAGCTTCCAAGGGAGTGAAGCAACCAATAGTCCTACCTAGCTATGATAAATGTCTTTGAACCACAACAATGACCAACAGGCAAGGTAACCCTAAAGCTGCAGTAGCAGCATGCATACCTTGGAAGTAACTGATTGTTGCACCTGCTGTGCGGCCTGCATCCGAGAATGTAGCGAGGTGGTCGGGATAGATGACACAGAGACCGGTCGGTTGCTTTAAGAAAACTTTATGCTTCCCAAGTCAGCTTAGGAGGAGACCCCAGTCCACTTAGGAGAGAGCTCTCAGGAGAAGTCTCTCTAAGAAAAAGGAGCTTCCCTTTTTAAGGACTTCTGCCATTTATCTACATACCATTCTTTCCAGACTTCTCACCCTCCTGGCTGGTGGTTAATCTCCGGCCCCAGAATCGGGGAGACACCGCGGGGGGAGGGGGGGGACAGGAAGAGGCATCTAGCCGTAGGGGGTGTGAAAGTCATGGTATCTCAGTGAGGAGCCCTTATCTGAGCCCTATCAAGAGCTTTAAAGCACTGAATTGTTTTCAGTAAACATTACACAGCTGCCTGCTCCCAGGCCGAAGGGGAAGTGGGTTTCTGCTCAAGGTCTGGTGTCCCCACAATTCACCCCTTTTTATTTTTAAATGAGGCACTCCTGGCTTAGGTCAAGTAGGGTCACCCTCCCTGGCCCGTCTTTGGGGGACCTTGAACCCCTGTCTTAGGTGGGAGAGGGTCTTTCCCACAGGTTGCCCGTCTTTGGAGTCACCCCAACCTTAGAATCATCTGTAATAAGGCTTTATGGCTATCGGGATTGCCATGGGCTAAGGCACTTTGAACTCAGCATGAAGCCAGAATGCCTACTGTCACTGTTACCATTCCTAGGACCCCCCACTGACATAATGCCTCTCTGTCACCTGCCCATCCCCCGATCTGGGCCTTAGCATTCTACCACCAGCCTTTCTTTGCTACAAGGGTGATTTACAGTTACAATTTGACGGTTAAAACAGTGATAAAGTTTACAATCATTTTAAGATCTACTTAGGAAAGCATTAGATAGTGCACTTGCACAGATACATTAGGTACAATCATTGATGTTACACATGTAGCATTATAAAAAATATGAGCAAGAGGCTTGTGCACTATTTACAGAGTACCAATTTGTTCCTGTGGTGATGTCTGTCGATTTAATGTCAGTAGTATCAGCCGAACATGCAACCTGAGTCAAAGTCTTTTTGTCGCACCAGGACAAACCACATTTCTCCAGAAAAACACACTGGCATAGGTGTGATTCCAGAAACAGGAACTACCAAGTCTGATATTTTAAGTGACTGTGTCCTGTTCAAATACTGAAAAGAGGCTTTTGCCATTCATCACAGTCCATACCAATGTCCAAATGTTTTAAATGGGTCCTTTTTCCCCCAAAGGGAAAAGCTGGCAAAATGAATTCTGTTGTTTTAAGGTGTATCAAAGGCTAGCTGCTAATCTTCCAGTTTTGTTGGCTTTGGGATGAAAACTCACGGGTCCAGGAGGTTGATGTAGCAAGCCTGATGAGAAACTGGAAATCTCGAACTGACTGTTTTATTTCTTTCTCGGGCTGTAGATTTGATGACATCAAGGGTCAGTCAGGAACACCGACTTAGGAGATCTCGAACTGGCTTGAGCAGGCTCCCACGGTCTCAGGTCCAGTTTTCTCTGCTCCATGCATCTCACCAAATGTTGTGACAGCTACTGAAGCTTTATTCTTTTCCTGTAAGAAAACACAAACATGCCCTCGACCCCAAATTAGGGTCTTCTCTACTGTCTAGTGTATGGATGTTTCCATTTGACCTGAGTAATAGTTGTTTAACTTTTATTATGTCAGAATCTGTCTGAAGCAGATTCCTCACTGGCATTTACATTTTAAAAATTTTTAAATGAGGAGTGGATTATTTAATGAATCATGTGGGGACTGGGGACATTACTCCCCCTTTTATTTTTAAATTTTGTTTGAACTGCTGAAGTTGGACCATAACAGTAGAAGGATTTGTCTACCCTCCTTAGTCAACTATCTAGGTGAATTGGGATCACTATTTAAAGTATTAGTAGATGTCCTTTAAAAGGGACATAACCATTAAGTACCTTTGAGAATCATTTAAGGATTGTAAACTATACTATGTCCCAAATAGTCCTTTTTTTTAACCTGTAGTTTTAACTAGCTGACAAGGCCTAATTTGCATCTACACAGATGCCTTTGGGGGTGGGGGGCCTGCCAAAGCAGCAGGACAGTTCCCTGAAAAAACCTCTCTCTCTCTCTCTCTCTCTCTCTCTCTCTCTCTCTCTCTCTCTCTCTCTCTCTGACTGGCTCTGAGGGCTTAACTTGAATTTTTTGTTAAAATATTAACCGACTGACTGAATGTTTCTTTTGGCTATATCTAAATTGATTTAGGTAGCTTTTAACTGTTTGAAGGGATTTAAGTATCCCTTTAATCATATCCAAGGCAATTAGAACAGTTGCTTTTGTCAACATTCACGTATTTACATTTTACACTTCATACATACTGACGTGGCCACGTCCATACACACAGACCATGCATACATATCTCTCCTTGCCTAGGTTATGATTAGTTTGTTGAACTGAAACTTCTTTAACAGAACAACTCCAGTCAATCTTTGAATTAAAACAAAAGGTTGAAAAAGTCCTGTATGTCCCTCGTCATTTCTTTATTAGAGAAGTTTTGAGCTACACTCAGGGGCTACAGCCATACCCACTCCTTGTAATTTTGTAGATGCAAAGTGGAAAGGCCAGGCTTTTGCCAAAAGTTTTTAGAGATGACTCACAAAATTCAATAACCTACCCCATATAAATGTAACCAAACATTTTTATTTTATATACCTTTGCCTTTTTCTTTACTGAACACTAATACCTCATTTATTAACTGTTCCCAATTTTTTAATTGACCTTAAACTTGTATCAATAACCTACCCCATATAAATGTAAACATTTTTATATACCTTTGTCTTTTTCTTTATTGAATACTGATACCTTATTTATTAACTTTACCAATTTTTTAAAATTTACCCATCTTTAATCCATCCTCCCATTGAGGATGATCCTCCAACCCACCCTCCAACTGAGGGCAACTTCTTATATTAGGTTTCCTTTTTTTCCTGACCTTTGTTAGGTGAGGGCCTAGACATTTAATCCCATCTACCCTTCAACTGAGGGTGATCTCTTAGGTTCCCTTTCTTTCCTGACCTTTGTCAGGCAAGGTCCTAGACATTTAATCTGGTACCCCTAGCTTGGTACCCCCTTTTTAATACATACTTATAGCCTTACTTGTTGGCTATCCTTTTAGATATCTGAGTTTTTCTTTACTTTCCTGACCTCAGTGGATCAGGTGAAAGACTGGAGATTTTTTATTTTTATTTTATTTTACCCTCCTTTTTTTTTTTGACTGGGTTTCTCTCTATCCTTTTGGAGGCTGTCCTGGAACTTGCTCTATATACAAGGATCGCCTCCATCCTACCTACCTCTGTCTCTCGAGTGTTGGGATTAAAGGCATATGCCACCAACACCCGACTCTAAAGATCATAGCAAACATCCTTCCAATCTGAGACATTTAAACCTCCCCCAGTAATGAACCATGGACTCGCACGTTTAATCCATTTTAAAAAGCCTTCCAAGGTTTTAGACTTTACTGTAGTCCCATGTCCTTCAAGTAACTTTTTAACTTGATACTGTAATTTAAGCTTCCCAGAACTATTTCCCATGGTTTCTTTTCTTTTTTCCCCAATCTTTCCCTGGCCAGAAAAAGAGACGAACCCGCTCACTTACCTCGCTTTCACAATCTCGGTGGGACCTCCAATTGTCGCACCTGCTGTGCGGCCTGCATCCGAGAATGTAGTGAGGTGGTCAGGATAGATGACACAGAGACCGGTCGGTTGCTTTAAGAAAACTTTATGCTTCCCAAGTCAGCTTAGGAGGAGACCCCAGTCCGCTTAGGAGAGAGCTCTCAGGAGAAGTCTCTCTAAGAAAAAGGAGCTTCCCTTTTTAAGGACTTCTGCCATTTATCTACATACCATTCTTTCCAGACTTCTCACCCTCCTGGCTGGTGGTTAATCTCCGGCCCCAGAATCGGGGAGACACCGCGGGGGGGGGGACAGGAAGAGGCATCTAGCCGTAGGGGGGTGTGAAAGTCATGGTATCTCAGTGAGGAGCCCTTATCTGAGCCCTATCAAGAGCTTTAAAGCACTGAATTGTTTTCAGTAAACATTACACAGCTGCCTGCTCCCAGGCCGAAGGGGAAGTGGGTTTCTGCTCAAGGTCTGGTGTCCCTACAACTGATAGCTCTCTAATTGGACTTAAGACCTGCTCAACAAAAGGGAAATTGTATCTGGTCCTGGAAACCTAGCCAGCTACCCAGGAGTAGTGAAGTCATGAGTCTTGGAGGGGAAACTACAGCTACCACTTTTCTAAAACCAGCATAACCCCTGCTTTCTGAATATTCATCCTCAGAACCACACGTGAGTATAGTACTTACCCTTCATCAAGGAAACTTATCTTTGCAACTGATGGAGACCATTATGGAAAACTACAACCAATCAAAATGTAGAGTTGAGGAGGCCAGTTCCAACTGGTCCATCTACAACACAACTCCTGTACCTAGGGCTCAAGGATCATTGAGGAAGACAGGTAGGAAAGACTACATGTTCCAAAGGAATGGGGAGTTTGCTGTGAAATTCTGTCTTCTAGAAATCTGAAAGGTTACACCATGATATCTCACCAACATGGCCGCCTAAACATGTAATGTGGAAGAGGGAAAGCTCATGAGGACTCAGCCCTACACAAAGAACAAAGAACCACAAGCAACTAAGGAATGCTCAGAGCAAGAGAAATAGTCTTCTCCAGTGAAGAGCACACCAGTTGGTAACATTTTAGAGACTGATATTGACTGATTAGGTTGTTTTTATGCATTTAGGTTTGTGTGTGTGTGTGTGTGTGTGTGTGTGTGTGTGTGTGTGTGTACAATTAAATACAAAGCGGCCAGGAATTTGAAGAAAAGAAGAAAAGGGTGGTACATGCATCAGAATCTGTATGGTTATTTGAAAGTTTTACAGGGTATGTCACAGAGGAGATAACTGGGAAGAGTCGAAATTCCTCTTGGATTCTCTGATACCTTGCTTGCTGCTCCTGAACAGTGGACACTGGCTCTCGCTTGCCAATTTAGTGTACTTTTTAGCCTAGAGTGCCCAAGGAAGGGCAAAAATGTATGGTTTGCCCTCAGCACAAGGAAAAGGGTGTAAATCCATGGATTGAACTTTTAACCAATGAGTTTGTTCTTTGTTCATTTCTTCATTTAACAAGCAGCAATGACTTTCTTTCTGTATCACTATGTGATAGTCTGTGAACAATAAAAATCATTCTAAAACAATGGGCCTAGATATCTTGAAATCTATTGTAAATTACATTGGATAGGTAATAATGTTTTAGCAGACCTGAATGAATCGAATGGAGTGAGAAAACATGTATTATATGTACCGCCAAGAAGAGTAAATAGTACTTTATTTTTAGGTGAGTCAATTAAAGGCAAACACTATCATACTCAGTTTAAGTTTTGCTGGAGCTGAAAGCCAGGGATTCATGCACATGTACTCTATGCAAGTAATCTACCCCCCCAGGTGCAACCCCAACCTGTTATTGGTGTTAATATCAGTTATAGGCAGCTTCAGCAGAAGCAGCACAATGTAGTGAATAATGATATGGTAGAGGAGTCTCTCAGATATGGAAGGCTTGGGTGGAAACAGAACAGGGAGTAGAGACACTCATCTGGATCTTGAAATCCACAGATGGAGTATGGAAGAGGGAACAAGTGAGCCAATGCCAGCTCTTTCCAGATGATCACACCCGAGAAAAATGGCTGCTCAGTCAGTGCTGTACCCAGTTTCACCTCTTTGTGATCCATTGTCCATGGTCTGGATTTATCTTAACTTGGGTAACACATCCTCCTGTACATCCTGAATGTGTTTTGGGGTTTCTATTGCTGTGATAAAAAAACAACATAACTAAAAGCAACTTGAGGAGGAAATGGTGTATTTCATCTCACAATTCTTTTCACTGAGGGAAGTCAGAGTAGGAACTCAAGCAGGGCAGGATCCTGGAGACAGGAGCTGATGCAGAGACCACGGAAGAGTGCTGTTTACTGACTTGTTCCCCATGGCTTGTTCAGCCTGCTTTCTTATAGAACCCAGGAGCACCAGCCCAGGGGTGGTACCACCCAAATGAGTTGAGCACTCCCACACCAATCACAAATTAAGAAAATGCCCTACAGGCTTGCCTCCAGCCTGATCTTAAGGAGGCATTTTCTCAGTGGGTGTTCCCTTCTCTCAGATGACTCTAGCTTGGGTCAAGTTGACATAAAAAGAGCCAATATGAATGTTTATGTGTTTCATGTTCTAAGTGAATTGTCGTTCACAAAATAGCAGTCTCCCAGATTTCCCAAGACTCTGGGCCTAAGGCAACAGTTGAATTCAGTCTGAGTGTGCTACTAATTTATGTAAACAATTCCAGATTTCCATGAGAAGGTGACAGCTTTGCTCACCCTGAATTGGCTCTGAAAGCAGAGGTGACTTGGACATCAGTTTCAAGCTCAGACTGAGAAATACCTGTAAAGGCACGAACATACACCTAGGCCAAATGGCTGCAGCTGGCTTAATGCAGTTGCTTTTCTTATGGGTTTCCAAATTCTGTGGGTGTGGTAGCTGTGTCTGGTGATCTCAGCTCTGGCTATGTGCCCACTCAGAATTCTGCAATCTCTTCTCTTGGACTGAGCCAGATCTTTGCTTTGAATTACAGTGGCACATGGAGAACAGTCAGTTGGATTCTGACTTTTGTTCTTTACTTAGGTTAACTCAAACCATTCCTTTCATTTCCTTCCTTGTTTTCTGTCTCTGTCTCTATCTCTGCCTCTGTCTCTGCCTCTCTCTCCTGTGTGTGTGTGTGTGTGTGTGTGTTCTCTAAAAGAACCTTTTGGAAATCCAAGTTCTAAAGACTAAATGGTTGGGGAGAGTATTTGTGCTAATTTTTGCAACCCTCCAACATGAGGGAGAAAGCCAGGTCTAATGACAGTAGAATCTATATGACATAAGACCTAGTAGGGAAGGGTTTAGTCAAAGGATGGGTAAATGACCAGAGAAAATCTGAGGATGTGTGTGTAGTGGAGTATTAGTAAGTCTTAAAAAGGATGGAAATCTTGCCATTTTTGACAACAGATGAATCTAGAAGACACCATGGAAGTAAAATAAGCCAGAGGCATAAACACAAATGTTGCATGATCTTGAAGCAGGAGATAGCTCATGCTAAGCAGGAAGGGAAAAGATTTATTGATATTTATTTTATGTGTACAATGGTTTGCCTGAACGTATGTGCCTGATTCTCTTGGAGGACGTAAGAGGGCATTAGGTCCCTGGAACTGAAGTTATAGGTGTTTGTGATGCAGTTGTACAGAACTTCTGCAAGAACAAACGAGTGCTTTAACTGCTGAACCATCTCTCCAGCCCTAAGAAGATCCATTTTATTTGAAACCTTGGGGCTGTCCATTCTCTGCAATGTTAGATGTTTTCCCTAAGGAAATGCCAGGTTCATCACCAAGGGCCAGGTGCTCTAGAGCATGGTGACAGTGATTTCTCAAAGATAATGACGGAGGTGCCCAGAGGAATTCTTTTCCAACTAGTGTCTCATTCTTCATTCTTGACTACTAAGTTTTCTTCTCACACACCACGAAGAGCTCCAAGGGTCCTCCAAGAGCCCGGAAGTCACAGAGACTGATGAACTTTGGACACTTTTGAAAGCAGCCGCTAAACCGAAGTTGCCAGATCTGGAGCTGGCTCTGAGGGCTCTACAAACCAGGAGAATAAAGAAACGATCTAGATCCACTAGCCCTTGAAGATTCTTTCTCATTTTGTAAATAAACTGCTCAGCATCCACCATGACTTTTAACCTTCTGAGATGGGAGAAAAGGGATGGGGCTTTTTCTGAGTTGGGAATTGTGGGATATCTGTCGTCAGCCCTAGTGCCAGTCCTGGTAACACAGATTGTAGCAGTAGGTGGCGCCATGGGCTGCTGCCTAGGCAAGTGCTGTGGGCTCTTGGATGAGACAAAAGGGTCTGATCAAGACATTGAAGGTAAGAAGGCTTAGAGTCACAAAACAGACCCAGGGAACAGGGGAGAGGGATGGCCTGAGGGGACGGCTCTGGATGTTTGAACTGGGCGGGGGCAGAGCTGAGCTCACCAGCTTCGCAGTCCTTAGGCATCACTAACAAAACCTGGACTTCCCTAGGCCGTGAACACCCCAAATCTAGTGAAAGCCTTTTGATAACTGTGTTGTGGTGCCGCCCGCCGGCTTTCTGTGCTTATTCGTCAGGGCTCCACATGGCCAAACAGGAAGCGGTCAGACCAGGTTGAAAAGTAGGACCAGCTGACCCAGGAGGCCAGATAAGATGAGAGCCAGGAGGGGCTGGTGAGGCCTTAACTCCAGCCTTAACCTCAGTGAGCCCCAGCATCTAAATGGTAAACAACATGGATCTACGAAAGTACTCATCAAAAAATGGGAGGTCCAGGAAGAGCTGAAGAAGCCTTGATTCACAACTTTGCAAGCAGTGCACCCCAATATCTGGACAACAAAAGGAACAGCTTGGATCTGCCAAAGCATTCCCCGATCTACAGCCAGATCCGCATGCCATGAACACCCAGGGGTGGCAGGCTCTTCCTAAGAAGTAACGTTTTAAGTGTCATTACCTGTAAAAGCACAATAGAATAAAAAGAACAACAAAAATTGTGAGGAGAAAGATATTTTCATTATGTTAATTCTAGTTATTTCATTATTCACGTACCAACAAAATATCTAGTACTTTATTTTAGTACTTTTTATTTAAATTAGAAACAATCTTATTTTACATTATCAATCCCAGTTCCCTCTCCCTCCCATCCTCCCATGCCATGCCCCCCACCGACCCCTCATCCCACCCCCCATCCACTCACCAGGGAGAGCGATAACCAGGTACTTTAAATACATACAAGGTCATCTTGGCATGTATTCAATAAAGAAAAAAACAATACCTAGTATTTATTAACGAGGTTGAGTATTTTTTAATTTGTTCATTTTACTAGTTCATATGTAGAATACAGTGCATGGGGAAACTTAGGCTCAGTGACTTAGCCAAGTCCCTGTAATTAGGAGACACAAGTCCTGGGGCTTGGTCTGATCTGGAACCTGTATCCTGTAAGCGTTTCGGGATGGGTCGGGACAGGATGGAACAGGAGTGGATCAGGTATTCTGGCACTCAGGGGTCACAGAATACTGAGTGTTACACAGCTCAGGTGGAAAGGTATCCTGGAGCTCGGGAGCCAAGGATACTGAGTGTTACACAGCTCAGATGGAAAGGTATCCTGGGGCTCAGGAGCCAAGGACTACCACAGGTTGCAGTAAGCTTAGCTGCTTACAGCCTTGTCTCAGGGAAAGGCTTTTCCAGTGTATCAGCTCGGCTCTCCAGCAGGACAGGGTCTTCCAACTGGGGATGTTCGCCTAGTGTAGCAGTTTTGCCAGGCAGGAGGTTTCTCGGGCGAAGTTGCTACAGTTCAGCTCTGCTCCAGAAGAGCGGAGAGCAGGGAGCTGAGTGTAACAACTCCACTCTGCCAAGGGAAGGTTTCCCGGGAAAGTATTACAGCCCTGCTCGCTCTGCTCTGCTCTGCCCAGGGTCGCCTCTGCTCCGTCGCCGCTACAAAAGAAGATATTCACCCAAAGCTCATCCAAGGGGTTTATTGGGAGAGAAGAATCCAGGAGAGTGGCTGCCCTCTGCCATAGCGGCAGAGGACAGCCGGGTAGCCCAAACAGACACAAGCTGAACAGACACAGGGTTTATATAGGGCTTCCAGGGTGGGGATTGGTCAGATTTTAGTGCTGAGCTCAGATTGGCTAGAGGTCTGCTCAGGGATTGGTTAGTTTTCTGCACAAGGATTAGGGTCAGATTTGGCTCTGGTTTCAGGGCCAAAGTGTGTTTCTTTCTCTGGTCCTTTTTAGCCTTTTGGCTCCAATTTTAGGGCTAGGGTGCATTTCTTTCACTGACTCTGATTCCAGGGACAAAGTATGTTCTTTTGGCACTGGTTTCAGGGTCAGGGTCCATTTCTTTGGTTGTGGTTGCAGGGCCAAAGTGTGTTTCTTTGGCTCTGCTCAGGGTGTGTTTCTTTGACTGGTCTCTTTTCCCTACACATCCTAGTCCCAATTTTTCTGTTTTCAACAGCGTCATGCCTCCCCATCCTTTTCTGAAAAGAAAAATGGCATGGTGAAAATCCCTTACTTCCCATGGAGGCTGTGAAGACCATGGGCACCTATAGCTGGCACACACACAAGGTTCAACTAATGGAGAACCATTCCGTTTTTGACATTAATTGAATTTATTCTTTCTCTTACATGCATATAATTCATTCTGATTATTCTCCAACCACCTTTTGTTATCTCCTCCCCACTCTTCCTTGAAAATCCCTTTCTTACACGCATGCCTATTTGTTTTGCTTTGTGACACACTGAATTTAACCAGGACCATCTGTGTGACCGTGAGTTTGGAACTATCCACTGCAGCCTGGCGGGTTCAGTAGTGGGTACATGATTAAAGACCATGGCCGTCCCTCTTCCAGACCCCTTCAGTAGCATTGCTAATAGTTCATCAGTGAGAGTTGGGGTAGGAGACCTGGAGCCATGCTGTGTGGAGCAGGTTTCACTTAGCTGCCAGTGTGCACATCTGTTTGTATCTCCTTCTTCTGGCCGAGCAGTGGGAATGCTCCAATGCAAACACTATTAGCTTGGGGCAATTGGGCCTCGAGCTCTTGACAATTTAAGGCTCTGGTAGACGAGTCCTTTTGGAATTAGTTGTGTGTTTACAAATTGGTCCCATGGGACTGCAATAGCTCTAGAAATCCAGCAGTTGATATGAAAGTGCTTTCAATGATTCAGATTGCAAGGGAGAGAATCTTCTCTTGTAGTGAGCCGTAAATGTCTCTGCATATAACAGCTTCCATTACTTCGATGAACAGTTCCTAGCCCCAACAGTACTAAGGCCTATGGCTCACTTAATCCTGTAAAATCTGGTATGTCCCCAGGTTCAGGCACTGCAATGTGGAGCAGATACAAAAATCTAATACATGGGAAACTGAATGACAAGTCACAATAACCATTTTCCCTCTAGCTTTGAGATCTCCCTTGTTGAAAAACAGAGGAACATATTACAGGAAACTGGGGAAAGCAGAAGGAAACAGCAGGGTCTTCTTTGTCTCTTCTATATGAGACATAAATCCCTGAAGCACTTCATTTACCATATCACTCTTCTGCTCAAGAACTCTCAATAGCACCCAGTTACCCCTAGCACTGAGTCCAGACACTTCACCCTTTTTTCATAGCTGTATTCCCTACTTTACTGGTTACTTGTTAGTGGTTTTTTTACTGATTATTTTGTTATTGTTTTTCATTCTATTCAGATTTGTTTTATGTGAAGTATGTGCCATGCACTGGGCTGTTACCAAGCTCTGCCTCGTCCTGTTTATTTTGCCAATGGGCCTGTCCACACTCCAGGTACTCTATTGCAAATGTCTTCCCTTCTCCTCTCATCATCTCTAAAGCTTCCCTTAATAACAACCTGGCAGGGGAGATACTATAATCAAGAAGGTGGTTTTTCCTCCAAATGAGGCTTATCCCGTGCACACAGCTGTGCTGACCCCTGGGATTTTCTCAAATGTGGGAAACCAGATAGCATAATTTGTGGTAGGGAAAGGAAACATTAAATATAAAAATAAAATAAAACAAAAATATAAGCTTTCCTTGTGTGCCCAACCCTTAGTAGTGATTGGGAGCTCAGGACCACCTAGCTAGCTTGAAAGCAAGCTGAGTTGTAGTCAGAGTTGTCTGTTTGAATCCCATGAATGACAGGGAAAGAAGCCAGGGAAATAACAATGACCTTACATCAGAGGATTGATTTAATAATCAAGATGTGAGGATGGAAGAGCTGGGGATGCATCTTAGTGGTGTTGAACATTAAACTTTGGGTTTGATGGTCAGCAGCATCCCAAACAAAAAAAAGTGTTACCAAGATATCCAGGTTTTTCCCCAGGCAAAACCAATCAAAGCTCACCTTGTATCATCATGGGTATGGGTGTGCCTCTTGGAGGTTGAAGGGAGCTCGTGCAGTGTAGGATGAGTACTTAAACTACAGCCATCTTCACTATTCCATATCAGGGAGATGGGTAGGACTTAACATAATCACATTTAGACTCAAATAGAAGTACAGACCTGAATGGGAGCAGCAGCCTACCACATTCATTCAACAGATTCCATATTGCAAAGCCTCTGTGGCAGACAAACCTGCCCCCAACATATGTGAGGTCAGGACAAATGAAGGAAGGGAGTTCCAATAACCATATGCTTAAATATTTACAAGATAAAAATTATGCTAACATGTTAAAGCTGTGTTCTTGAACTGGGCATGGTGCTCCATACGTGTAATCCTAGCACTGAAAAGGTTGGAGGCAGAAGGATTGCTGAGAGTTCCAGACTAGCCTGGGTTACAGAATGAGACCTTGTCTTAAAACCCCAAAACAAACAGAAAAGGAAAAGTATGTTGTCTGTTCATACCTTGACAAGTGAAGCATAGCTTTGAATTATTTGAAAACCCAGCGTCACATTGGAACTATTCTTTTGAGATGGGGTCTTTCTATGCAGCTCTGGCTGGCCTGGAACTCTCTATGTGCAATTGTGTGTTGCAGACTTTTTCTGTACCACCAACTCTCAAATAATGACATCGAGACTTCTTATTTATTATAAAGATCAGCCTTAACTTATGCTTGTTTCTAACTACCTCTTATAACTTAACCCA
This sequence comes from Mesocricetus auratus, assembly GCF_017639785.1. NCBI lineage: Eukaryota > Metazoa > Chordata > Mammalia > Rodentia > Cricetidae > Mesocricetus > Mesocricetus auratus. The sequence continues at coordinate 100,605,538 of NW_024429188.1, read as the reverse complement.
TTTCTATTAATCTACATGCTACCAAGTGGCTCATGGCTTTTACTCTCCTCCTGCATGTCCTGTTTCCTCTCTGTCTCCTCTGGTATCTCTCCCCTTCCTAGATTCATCTCCTCTTCTTTTCTCTCTGCCTGAAAGTCCCTCCTAACTTCTTCCTGCCTAACTATTGGCCATTTGGCTCTTTATTAGACCAATCATCTTCACAGTGTGCAAAATATGAGTTGAGACTGTCCTTGAACTTCCTAGTACTGGGGTTAAAGGCATGCACACCATGGGCCCACTACATTCAAAATTATTTTTTTTGAGTCAGAGTTTCACTATATAGCCATGTCTAGCCTGGATCTCACTATGTAGACCAGGGTACTTTAGAAACCATAGAGACTGTCTGTGTCCCCAGTACTGGGACTGAAGGTGTTTGCCACCAGACCCAACCCTCAAGTGCAACTTTTGTATTGAAATACCTTTCAGTGTTTCTATATTCTTGCAACAAATCTGCTTTCTGCCTCCTTAGAATTGTAGAATAATTTGATTTTTCAGGACCACTAGGTACAGCCTCTTTTGCGGTCTTTATGACACTTTTTTCATGTGGGCAGACACCAAGACTGACAGCCTGTCTACAAAGCTGACAACCTATGGGCAGTAAAAGGCTGTGCTTATAAGTTTCTATTGATGAGCACTCAACCAACACACACATAAACACAGGCACACATGCACCACACAGCGGCATGCTCAGAGACCGGATCGGGAATAATAAGGCTTTTGATCTGGGCACATCTTTGTTTCAGATAGCTTTAATGCAGAATAGATTATCCTCAGAAGACCAATCATAAAATCCATCTAATAGCAAGTAATTTAGATGGGTTGCATCTAAGTATTTTATATAACTCCTGCTCTCATCTCTCTCCAATGCTTGATTGTAAAAATCGGTGTGCACAGTAGAAGGAAGTCTCCTCCATTTTCCAGAAGGTGATGGGGTTCACTGTTAATAATCTGGTCCCTGGACCTCCTTTATAGTTTTGGGTTACCAGACCATGTTTGATTCATAGAATCCTATCTTCTTCAAAATAACGTAGTCATCTAACAACAATCCTGATTATTTTTGTTCCTCTTCTGTCTTGTTAACTGTCACCCAACGCAACAGGTGCTAAGAACACAGCAGGTGCTGAGAACCACATACTTCTTGTTTGATGGAAGCAAGCTAAGCAGAGAAAGGGTAAGACAGAATAGACTGTCAGCCTTTTCAAAGTCCCTTGTCCCCATTATTCTAAGATTTCCTCATTGTTCACCAGTCCAACAGCATCCTCAGGTTTTTGTGCATTCAATCCATATGTTTCCGAAGCATGCATGTTTAAATTACTAAAAGGCAGATTTAGAAAAGCAATTCATTGTCAAAGATCCCTAAGGATCCATCTTATTTAACTATGAACCAGATGTCTCATTTTCCCGGTAGGAAATAGACTTTGAACTTGGAAAGTTCACATTCTATTTTCTACTCATCTACACACAGTGAGAGGATTTCCAAATTGGTTAAGTGTGCTGCTTCTATCCCAAAGCAATAGAGCATGCTTCGTATTGTATGGGCTGTCACTGGAGTGGGGCTGTGACTATGGAAACCTGTGTTTTGCTTCAAATGCCCTATATAAATTCAGTAAGACCTCCAGGAAGTCACAAATTTTAGGAGTCTTTGATTTCCAATCAGTGGAGGAAGATCATGCCTTGCCTACCATGTCACATGAGATAAAAGACATGTACACAAAGCTTCAAGCTTGAAGAAGGAAAAATAACCAGAATTCCAATGTGCTTTGCACTGCAGAAATGAGATTTTTCTCATTTTGAAGTCTAATGCAGTTGAGCCTTCCTAAATTTGATGATGGCCCATGTATTCTTAGAGATTACTGTGACATATGAAGGAAGGATCTTTAGAAAGACCATTTATGCTGTCTGTCTGGCCAATAAGATCTTAGACACATTCATGGCTTGTGCGTGCATATTACATCTGAAAGACCCCTACCCAGACCCCCTAGGAAAAGAAAAGTAAGGCCAGGCCGTTGCCTAATGAAAGAAACCCAGACCAGGTGTCTCACCCTCAAAACAGGATGTCTGTGATCACTATAGCAGTCATGGGACCCGGATAATAATTGCTGAAGCGTGCTGGGAACTTTCATATGACAATACTAGAAAACCTAGTCCTTGGCAACTACCCTAGCCCCCAATTGTGTCTGATCACTATAGCAATCATGGGACCCGGATAATAATTGCTGAAGCGTGCTGGGAACTTTCATATGACAATACCAGGACACCTAGTCCTTGGCAACTACCCTTGCCCCCAGTTGTGTCTATGATCACCATAGTAGTCATGGGACCCCGATAATAATTGCTGAAGTATGCCTGGGTCTTTCATAAAGTAATACCAGGAAACTTAGTCGGTGGGAACTACCTCTGCCCCCAAGATGAGCCAATGAAATGCCTGTTACTTATGTAACCATTGAAACTCTATAAATATTGTACTCCCTGAAAGCCCGGTATGCTCTGCACCCGAGTTGCAGTAGCATCCACAGGCGCCTGTGTACTCAGTAAATCACCTCTTGCATTTGCAGCCAGTGGTCTGGCCCCGGTTCTTGGGCAGACGGTTCGGTTCAGTGGCCGGTGCTTTGATGCCGAGGTTTTTCACATCCACCAGGAGTTTACTGTGAAGAGTCCCTTTCTTTATTGACTAACTTTTGTCATTAGCAAACTATTTCTGAGACACAGCCAGAACCAGCATCCATGCGACTTCTGCCTGCTGGTCTCAATTCCATCCTCTGGAGTCCCAGAGTTCAAAGGTGTGTATCCTTCCTTGGAATGGCTCTCCAGACAGTTGAAGACAGCTCTCATCATGTCTTCCCTTCTCCCGAGGACTTATTTTCTTTAGCATCAAATTCCACACCCATCCACTGCTGCCAATCCTAGAAGCCCCCCCCCATACCCCTGAGCATGTGCCCTGATATCCCCTAGAGGAGCTCAGGAATCTCTTCCAACCATACCACACACAAGGCTTTGGCCAGAGAGGCTCAGGAGGGGAGGCACCCAGCTGGCTCTCCTTCAGCACTCTGTCAAGTGCCCTGGAGGGCCCGGAAGGTTTGTTTTCATAACTTGCATTCTTTTTGAACAGTATAGATTCTTGGAAGGTCTTGAAATGTCTTAGAAGAAAAACTAATAATGACAAGCGTTAAACAAAAAGCAGAATTGAAAACCAATTAATGCCCAAATTATTTTGTGCAAGTGAAAGGGTAGACTTATTCCAATAGTTTGCAAAGCTAAACATTATTTTCTGGGGGAAGGTAAAGATGCTTAGATAAATGTAGCAGTGTTTGAGGATGTAGCCTCTGTTTCTCAGGCTCCTCGCCTTCTGTGCCAATGATGTGGTTAACATTCTCTATGACTCTTCTCAGGGGTGTTACCGATGGAAGATCTAGTAAGTCATCCTGCTCCACTTGTCTTTGTTGACTTAAAAAGTCATTGATTTGAGGAGGTTGCACAGGGCAAACATGTGATGTTGGTTTCCCACTGGCTTTTCTGAGGATGATTGATCCCTCTAGATGGAGCCCTCTAATGTGAAAACTTGCATCTCGCTGCCTTATCTGAGGACTGTTGCCTTTCAGTGATCTCATTCTCCTGGGGGAAGAAGGGTTTCAAGGCTGTGGATGGAAGGATTACATTTTTCTATCTCCCCTGTCCTCCAGGGGAGGGTAGCTTTCTGGGTTATCTTCTCCTGTTCTCAAGGGAAAGGGTGACTTTGTATCTTAATGATTAACTGAAAACAACCCAAAAGACACAAACTATTAAATAGTTATAATCAGCAACTTTAGATTAGGGGAAGTTAAGCTGTATATTAGTTACTTTGCTGTTGCTGTGATAAAATGTCACGAATTGAGGCAACTCAAGGAAAGAAAAATATTTGGGCTAAAAGTCTCAAAGGGAGATTCTATAATGGCTGGAGCAAGAAATAGCAGAGAGAACTAATTGCAAAGCTATAAACTCTCAAAGCCTGTCCCAAGTGACACACTTTCTTCATCAAGGTCACATCTCCTAAACTTACATAACAGCCTCTAAACAGTGCCACCAACTGGAGACCAAATTTCATTTATGTGGGTCTGTAGGGGACATTATCATTCAAACCACTGCATGGACCTTCCAGTGACCCACAGGCAGCAAGCAACAGTCAGTGTAGATTTTTGCTCCTCTACAACTCTCTATATGAGCCCCATGCCTACAACTGCAAAACAACATGGGTTTTGTTGGTCATAGCTTCTATTTTCAGTTAGCTGGTCTTGTTTTTCAGAAGGTAGTCTCATGTATCCAAAGCTGGCCTCAATCTGCTGTGTAGCATAGAATGGCCTTGAACTTCTGATACTCTCCAACCTCTGCTTCCATCTCTGGAGTACTGGAATTACAGACATGTGTCACCATGCCCAGTTTATGTGGTACTAGGGCTTGAACCCAAGACTTCATGTATATTAAGTCCCCCTCACCTTGCTGGATGTCTGAATAACTCTTTTTCCTTTCCCCATGTTTGCCCTGGAGTTTTTGACCTTTTAAGTGAGAAATAACAAACTTATCCAGAGGTGGCTTTGCTCTGTAGAACCTTGGAGTGCTCTTCCATTTTTCCTGAGCCCTGGGACTTAACTTCTGGGTGTTTCAGTCTCTCTCTGCCTTTTTTGTTTTAATGCTCCATTGTCACCACCTTAAAACACTTTAAAATTGCAGCTGGGTGGTGGTGGTGCACACCTCTAATTCTAGCACTCAGGAGGCAGAGGCAGGCCAGTCTCTATGAGTTCGAGATCAGCCTGTTCTACAAAGCTATACAGAGAAACTCTGTCTTGAAAAACAAAACAAAATATACTTTAAAAGTGGGCTAACCAGATGGCTCAACAGGTAAAGGCACTTGCTGCCAAGGCTTATGACTTGAGTTTGATCCCCAGGAGATACAAGTTGTCTTCCTGTATCCACATGCATGCTATAGCATATGCCCTACCCCAGAATGAATTAATTAATGTAAACCAATACTTGAAATTTTAAATAATGGATTCTAAATTTTCATCCTTTTTTAATGCTACAAATTCTGCAGGTAGTTGGATGAGGTCAGGATTATTTTTAAGGCCTGGATAAGGAGAGCATCTCTCTACTCTGGGCCTTACCCTGTGAGAAGACTCCCCGTCCAGTGGTATGGTAGTTGAAAAAGAAAAGGCCTCAATTTATAGTATTTGCTGAATTCCCTACTGGGAATTCACCAAATCCAGGTGAAGAAGAATTATCCCAAATTCCTGTCACAAGCTTGTGCATGGCACTTCTAGTATACCCACTGTGTTGTAGTTCAAACACCAAATTAATTAATGAACAAACATGGTTATTTCAACCTCATGGACAAAATAATAAAGAAATAAGGAACATTTTATTGGAAGTTGGAAAATGATGTCAAAGAAGTTGGCTGACCTATTATATTCTCATGTTTTGTAGAAGGTGGAACTTCCAAGTCATGAAACCAGGTATTTAATTGAGGAGATTTCCAAGCAAAGGACTGAAGGAAGGGCTAGCTTACTTTCTCCTGTTTATGTAGAGAAAATTCACTATACCAGATATCCAGGTATAGTGGCACATATCTATAATCTCAGAACTTGGGAGACAGAGGTAGGAAAATTACCTGTCATTACACTTTTCAAGGCTAGTTTGTGTACATGGTGAGTTCCAGGACACCTAGGGCTATACAGTGAGACACTGTCTCTAAAATTGGAAAGGGAATAAGAATAGAAGGAACACTAGAAGTCAGGGAGAAAGGAAGGGAGGGAAGGTCAGAAAGGGAGGGGAAGCAAGGGGGCAAAGACAAAAGGGAAGGAAAACAGGGGAGTTTGGGAAAAATAATAGTTTTTATATAGTTCTAAAGACAGATGTGGGGGAGGGGCCTCAAAACTTACTAAGGAGAGGATATTATGGCATTAGTGGAACAACCATTTTCTCAAATGATTAAGGATGGGATTCACAGATTTAATCTGCCATTTCACCAAAAGTCAGGAATAGAGGTGGTTGATAACCTCAAGGATACTGCCAGTTTGAACTAAAGGGAATAGAGAAAGCTAGATAGAATGAAGAAAGGCTCTGGAGTGTACTGGTCTCAGGGCCAAGCTATATAGAGCTACTCAGTAGCAGAATGCTCCAGTGTTACAGGAGAGCGATTCAGAGAACATCAGGGTTCACAGTCCTACCACAGACCAAAGAAGTTTACTCTTCAGCTTCAAAGACAAAGACTGTGTTTTCAGTCCTAGGGACAGTGTGAGCCTACCCAGTGCATCAAGGACAAAGCAGTGCTCAAAGTGAGTTGTATAGCTCCAGCAGGGAACTATAGAGCAGGATTGTCACGGAGATCCTATCACCCAAGGAGACCTGAAGGACACAAAATTGAACCAAAGATGGTTATTCTCATGCCCTAAATTCTAACGGCATCTGCATTGCTCAACTTAGGAGCCATTTGGAGCACATGACTCTCTTTCTCCCTACAGATTTTTCTGTCTTGCTATAGGTATGTATTTTCTGCTTGCCACTCTTGTACTTTGGAAGCACATAAAATGTCAGGTTTCATAGGTTTACAGTTGGAAAGGAATATGGCCTGAAGATGAATCATAATTCCTGCCTCACCTTTGTCTGCGTCAGATGATATGTCAGTGAAATTTTAGACTTCAGACTTGAGGAGCAGCTGCTGGAGTGACTGAAGGCTTTGACACTGTTAAGAGTTGAACACGTATATCTTATGTATGTGAAGAACATGAATCTGGTAGATGGGTCCCTGGGATTAAGACTTTCTGTAGTTGAACTAGACAGGTCTTCTAAGCACTCTTCCTGAAGGGGTCATTTTCCCATCTCCATCATTGATGGATCCAGCGTTAGCAAATCGCCAGATGTCAGTTTAGGGAGAATCTCTCAGTCTTGATCTCTCAAAGCATTTATCTAATTATTATTTATCAATAAAAACTCAGGAGTCAGATGTCAGGGTAGTAACCTGAATGATCAGAGAAGTAGTGGAGAAGTGGCCAGTGACCTCTCTCTCTCCTCCCTCAATCCAAAAGGGCTGAGCATCTTTCTAAGCCCCACCCTACTACTTCCTGGGACTCTCTATATGTCCTAGGTCCTCTATGGCTAATTTTGTAAGCTAGTAGCTATATCCTTCCTCTGAGTCAAAGTAAATTCTATTGGCAGTCTCAGGAGTGTCAGAGTGTGAGCAAAATATCCCACAATAGTCTCTGATCCCCCTGGCCTGTCCTTAGTAGAAATTTTGCTGAAGTGTAATACCAAGAATTCTCCCTTACCTTTGGTATCTCCTGGTAATTTCCTATCCACTAGCCCCTCCATGCTGTTTCTTAGCTATGAATACAGATTTTTAATTAGCTTCAAGAGTGAAGCTAGATGTGGTGGCACACATCTTTTTATTTTTAGTTTCTTTTTTTTTCCTTTGGTTTCTTTTTTTACATGTTAATCCCAGTTCCCTCTCCCTCCCCTCTTCGCCTTCCCCCCACCAGCCCCCTATCCCATGCCCTTTCTGCTCCCCAGGGAGGGTGAGGCCTTCCATGGGAGATCATTTAGAGCAGGGCCTAGGCCCTCACCAATGTGTCTAGGCTGAGAGAGTATCCCTCTAATGGGCTCCCAAAGTCCATGCATATACTAGGGATAAATACTGATCCACTGCCAGAGGCCTCATAGATTGCCCAGGCCTCCTAACTGTCACCCTTATTCAGGGGGTCTGAGTCAGTCTTATGCTGGTCTCCCAGCTATTAGTCTGGGGTCCATGAGTTCCCCCTTGTTCAGGTCAGCTGTTTCTGTGGGTTTCTCCAGCCTGGTCTTGACCCATTTGCTCATTACTCCTTCCTCTCTGCAACTGGATTCCAGGAGTTCAGCTCAGTGTTTAGCTGTGGGTGTCTGCCTCTGCTTCCATCAGCCACTGGATGAAGGCTCTAGGATGGCATATCAGGTAGTCATCAGTCTCACTATAGGGGAAGGACATTTAAGGTAGCCTCTCCACTATTGCTTAGATTCCTAGTTGGGGAGTTGGGGTCATCCTTGTAGATCTCTGGACATTTACCTAGTGCCAGATTTCTCTTTAAACCTATAATGACTGCCTCTATTATGGTATCTCTTTTCTTGCTCTCTTCTATTCTTCCCCTGCCTCAATCTGTCTGCTCCCTCATGTCCTCCTCTCCCCTCCTCTTCTCCTATTCTTTCTCCTAACTCACTTTCCCCTCCCACCATGCTCCCAATTTGCTCAGGAGATCTTGACCCTTTCTGCTTCTCCGGGGGATCAAGTATGTATGTCTCTCTTAGGGTCCTCCTTGTTTCCTAGCTTCTCTGGAGGTGTAGATTGTAGGCTGGTAATCCATTGCTCTATGTCTGAAATCCATATATGAGTGAGTACATACCATGTTTATCTTTTTGTGACTGGGTTACCTCTCTTGCATGTCTGGTTCCTGTGGAGGCCAGAAGAGGGCATCAGATTTCTTGGGATGGGAGTTATGGATGGTTGTGAGCCCCAATGTGATTGCTGGGAATCAATCTTGGATCCTTTAGAAGAGGCTGTGCTTCTCCTTAACAAATGCTTTGGACTGAATTATATTCTTAGTAAAATTTCTATGTTGAAGTCTTAGCCCCCAGTGTGACTGTACTAGTTGATTCTAAGCGTAGCTCTTCAATAAAGTGGGATTTTCTTTGTAAAAGAAAACTGCCTGGTCCCATCCACAGGATGATAAAAAGGTAGCTACTTCAAGGTAGAAAGCAAGCCTTCAGCATTCATCAACACCACTGGAAAGCTGACATTGGAATTCTCAGCTTCCAGATCTGAGAGAAAACAAATGTGTACTGTTGAAGCCACCCTATCTATGGTATTTCCTTATGTCATCCTGAGCTCAGGAAGTTCTTCTGTGTGTACAACGTTGAGGTGCAGGCAAGAGTGTGAATGTGTGAATATTGTTTAGGGTGTTGGAAGGGAGTACAGAAGCAGACTTGCTTAGGGAAAAAGGCCTTGTACGATTTGGTTATTAGCACACTTAGTGAAATGGACAAGATCGAGGCTAAGGGTAGAGGGCAAAACTGACATTGGGGCCTCTGTTATTTCTGGGCTTAGTCATGTTTTGATAATGTGTGAAGCCTTCAAAGTGAAGCATAGATAGTGACCATAGCCTACTGACTGTTCCACAGCCCAACAAATGAATGTATTGTGCATTTTCTCCTTTGACTTACTGTTCCTTGATCTCTCCAGGAATCATTAGTGCAGCTGTCTGAATGGACACATGAAAAGTGGATTCTTCTACAGCAGTGGTTCTCACCCTTCCTAATGCTGTGACCCTTTAACACAGTTCCTCATGTTGATGGTCTAGACAGTGGTTCTCACCCTTCCTAATGCTGTCACCCTTTAACACAGTTCCTCATGCCGATGGTCTAGACAGTGGTTCTCACCCTTCCTAATGCTGTGACCCTTTAATACAGTTCCTCATGTTGATGGTCTACAAAGTGCTTCTCACCCTTCCTAATGCTGTGACCATTTAATACAGTTCCTCATGTTGATGGTCTACATAGTGGTTCTCACCCTTCCTAATGCTGTGACCTTTAATACAGTTCTTCATGTTGATGGTCTACAAAGTGCTTCTCACCCTTCCTAATGCTGTGACCCTTTAATGCAGTTCCTCATGTTGATGGTCTAGACAGTGCTTCTCACCCTTTCTAATGCTGCCACCCTTTAATACAGTTACTCATACTGTGGTGACCCTCATCCATAAAATTATTTTCATTGCTACTTCATAGCTGTAATTTTGCTACTGTTATGAATTATGATGTAAATATTCTTAGAGATAGATGTTCTACAGCATCTCAAGTATCCCAGAATGTCCTTGAAATAACTAAGTAGTTAAAGACGATCTTGAGACATTGATTCCTATGGCTCCCCCTCCCAAGTGCAGGTGCATGCCACCACAAATCTATCCAGTTCTGGGGATGGAACCCTGGGCCTCATGCATGCTAGGCGAGTACTTTGCAAACTAAGCCACATCCCCAGGTCTCTTTACTACAGGGATTGTCTTGAGCAACAAATGAAGAAACAGAATTCTATAGGAGCCGAGAGCCAACTTATTCTGGGACAACGGTTGCAAAGAGGTGCCAGCAGTTTCTGTAGAGGCCTGCTCTTCATCAGTCTCCTTTAGAATGCTGCAAGCTCTTAACTCACAATCTAGACATTTCTGTCCAGTATCCATATGGTGGCTGAAAGCCGAATGACCAGGACTGCTTTTTGTCAGAGTGTAGGCGAACAATAGTAGAGTAGAGTCCATGGGAATGTACCGGTAATGTAACAGAAACTGGGTAGGAAGATGCTAGTTTGTTCAACTGAAGAGATTTTACTTGATGTCTGGCTGGAGACAGTAGAGGGCGCTGTTGCATTCCTTAAGCATGATCTCACAAACAGCATCTTTCCAATTGTGCACAATAATGTGTCTGCAGGTACATCTAAGAGGAAAAGTGTTCTGGTTTGGAATCTAAAATCTCCCCCAAAGGGCATAAGTTGAAGGCTATAGGTGATTGATCGCATTCTGAGGGCTCCAACCTCCTCAGTAGAACAGTTCATTGGTAGGCTCATAATTGGATGAGCTCTTGAGAAGATAAAGGCATATAGGAGACAGGACCTTGTAAAACGGAGTGATTTTTGGTGGGCGTGCCCATGCAAGGACTATATATGCTGCTCTCCAGTGTCCTCTGCCCAACATGTTCCCATCTACCATGGTATTTGGCCCCATCTCAGGCCTAAAGTTATGGAGGCAGCCACAAATAAATTTGAACTTAAGCAGTCAGCCAAAATAAACCCTTCCTCTTGTCAGATGTTTTTTTCTCAAGGAGTTTGACACAATGACAGAGTGCAGTTCAACACCAAAAAAGACACTAGAGTAAAACTATGAAAACCAACAAGACCCAAAGCACAAGGTAACACCACTTCACCACACCCATGGGGATGGCTATAAATGAGGAAACGAAACAGGAAACAACAGATGTTGGCAAAGATGTGGAGGATAAGGGAAATTTATGCATTGGTGGATGGAGTGTAAATTGGTGCATCCATTCTGAAATACAGTTTGTGGTTCTTCAAAATATTTCAAATAGAATAGCTATTTGATTTGGCAAACTCCATTCCTGGATGTTTGCTGAAAAAAAATGGAGATGAAAAAATGGAATGGATCATTCACATTATTCACAATAGCCCAGAGGTAGAAGGAACCCAGATATCATTGATGCTTAATGGATAAACAGCGCACAGTATATAATGCAATATTATTTAGCCTGCACCACATTATAGATGAACCTTAAAGATATATTACATAAAACAAGCCAGACTCAGAGAGACAGATTCATTGACATACAAATTCACAGAAACAGAAAGGAGAATGGAGTTTCCAGGGGCTGGGGATCGGAGACATGAACTATTATGGTTTAATAGTTATAGAGATTCTGTTTTGTATGCACAAACACTCATGCATCAGGCACAAACACACAAAGAGGGAGAAAAACTTAATCAGAGAGAGGTGTAGTGAGAAGAAATAAGAGAAGTGTAGAGAGAGATCTTGGGTACCTGTAGTGCTGACTACATTTGGACATGGTCACAGATACATAGGAGGTGTGTGGAATAAAGAGCTGAGAGGAAGGGGACTCAGTCTCTTTTCAGTGTTCCAGTCAGGTCTCCGAGTGTGGCTGAGACTGGATTTCTTGGAGTGCCAATCTGGTTATCCGTTTCTCCTGTGAGTGTTTTTTCTTTTATAAATTGACCATCAATCTTCACACCCCACGTACAGTTATATTCCTCAATAGCTGGTGTCAGAAGCACATGGAAGCGACGCCAAAGGAGAAGCAGACTCTCTAGCCCACCCTGACGCGCATTGCCCATATAGGTGCTGGGGCACCAACAACCCGAACGGCAGCAGCAAAGCCCAGCTCTGAGAGCCCCGCATTGGCTCAAGTTTCCTCCACCCTCCTTGCTGACTTCTGCCTCCCTCTCTGCATCAGTTGTCTTCCCAGTTGCAGCTGGGTGCCTGCGTGAGTCCTGGCTACAGGGCCGCCTGCCTCCAGCCCTGTGCTGCTTGGAGCAGCTCGAGCTCTGGCTCTGCGACCTGTTACTTGACACGTTCTGCTGCCTGTGATTTACACAAAGCGCATTTCACCCCTCCCCTTTAACAAAATAATTCCTGTTCTAACTTTATGTGAAAGCCGCTTAGAAGTTTTCAGATTCCATTTTGAACGGAAAAACCATCCAAGGCTGAATTCCGCTTAGTGTTACACCTCCGCCACCTGCTGGCCAAACATAGCTATTGCAAGTTGAGATCCACCTCGGCCTCTAAACTAGGAAATCGCTGAAGGTAAGCATTTCATCCCTTGTATTTTAAAATATTATTAATAAATAAGATTAACTATTCTATACCAATGGCAGATAATCTTATGATACAGAACCTTAGGGATCTTTTTGTTTCTTATATGGAGGGTATCTTAGACGAGGATTATGATTTGTGCAGAATATATCTATATTTAATACTAACAAACAGCTTCATAATAAATGTAATATTCCTGAAGAGAGGATTTGAAAATAGAGCAACAAACAAGGAATTTCTACAAACTGTTCATAATTTAGAAAGAAGGATTCCGAACATTGAGAAAGATGAGGAAATAATCAACATAATGGGAGACTTAGAATGTAAAAATAGCCATCTAGAAGACAGAATTTCTTCCATGTCTGCTATTTTAATGACCCAAATAGGAACAATGCAAGATAGCATTAACATATTAGCAGAAACAACTCTTTCCATGTCTGATGACTCGATTAATAAAAATCAAAGACTAGAACTTCAAATTGGAAAACTAACAGAAAAAATTGGTCATAAAAGAGGTTTAAAAGGAAGACCTTTCTAAGATTGTTATGCCCTCTTATATGGTTTTCCCAGTGACTATGACTGACAAGCAAGCAGCAAAAAACACACAAATGGCTACATTGCATATTGGTGGGAGTCAATACAGATGACAGACCTTAAGAGCATTAATAATCTGTTGTCTCTTATGGCATGTATTCCCGCTATATTCACCAAATGATAGACTCATGGGCAAGGATAAATAGAGTGACCCCTAAGGATTAGGCCAATTAATATCAGAGCTGTGTTTAAAAATTCACCTCAAATACAATGGAGAGCTTTATAGAGGGAAGAAGCAATGGCACTTGAGCTTCAGGGCTTAAAGAAAAGTTATGAGGCTCCCCCAAGATAAGATTCTTGGTGAGGGTTCTTATGCTGATCCAGAGGCTCAAGCTGCATATGATGAACACATCTTGTCTTTACACCATGCAGCAGCCTTGAATTCTTGGGATAAGTTTCATGAACCATATGAGAGAATAGAACCCTATACCAAAGTGGTACAGTGACCAAGAGAACAGTTCACTGAATTCTTACAAAGATTGTCCAGAGCAGTAGAATTACAGGTAATTGATTCAGATTCTAGGTGAATACTTATAGAGTCTCTAGCTTATGAGAATGGGAATCCACAATGAAAAGGATGCTCTGGCCATTAAAAATCAGATAAGCACCATTGAATGAATGGGTTCTGTAACAGCTAGCCATGAGTATAATGATCATGACACAGAAGCTTGTGTACGAGAAGTGATCTCTAAAGGTTTGAAGAAGCACCAAGATGCCAGATGCCTTAACTGTGGTGTTACAGAAGCTTGGGTAGGAGAAGCAATGTTTTAAACAGACATCAAAATACCAGATGTTTGAACTGTGGTAGAATAGGACATCTAAGAAGAAATTGTAGGCAAAGCATTCCTAGAAATAATGCTCCTCCTAGGAATGACTGAAACAGAAGGCCTCAGCATTCTGGATTATGTAGATGTTATGGCAAAGGAAAACAGTGGACCAATGAATCGAGCAGAGACAAACAAGGAAACCCTTTACAATTGGGAAACTCCTTGGGGGACCTCTCAAAGGCCGTCATGTGAAAAGTAGTTTTACCATTCCCAGTCATTGCAGAGGACAATCTCTCACAGGATCATTAGAAGAACCATTGCCTTTTGTAAAGAATAATATCGATCTGGATGATATATTAGCTACTGAGGATGAATCAAATGTAACTAGAGGAAACAAAAAAACGTATATTTTGGCAAACTTCTATACAAGATCAGAGACCTAAATTAAAAGTTAAGATGAATATCAAAGTGATTGTTGGCATTTTGGATACTGGAGTGATGTGACCATCATAACTCAAAAATCTTGGCCTCCAAAATGGCCCCTACAAGAGGTAAACATTCAGTTCTTAGGGATTGGAACCCTATTTATTTCAAGTAAAACAAAGAACAAGATGAGTATTCTGTATAAGTCCAGAAGAACAAAGAGGGAGACTGAAGCCATATATCACAGATATTGCTATAAATCTCTGGGTTCGGGATCTATTGCAGCAATGGAATACCCAGATTAATATTCCTCCTGTGTCAGATATGAATCGGAAACAAGCTCTTAGTGGTAGGAACAATATTGTAAGGCACTACAGAAAACAAATGCCAACCATCCAGGCTGAACATAAACAGAATATGAATGAATGCCAAACCTACAGAGGAACCAAAAGCCCTACCCTTAAATTGGATAACTGTAACGTGTTGCCTTCCCTGCCAGCTACCTGGGCCCTGTCGTGCTGTCTGAACCGCCAAATAACACACAGGACACTATATTAATTATGAAGCTATTGGCTGTTTGCTCAGTTTCTTACTAGCTAGCTCTGACTTAAGTATTTAACCCATAATTGTTAATCTAAGTATTTCTCTTACCGGAGAAAAGGGTCCAGACCTCTTACTCTGGCAGCCTACATGGTGTCTGCCTGTGTCTCTCTTTCCCAGAATCCTCCTCGACTCCTAGTCCTACCTATCTTGATTCCCTATTGGCCAAATGTGCTTTATTGACATATACACAGGATTTCCCCATCAGCTAACAGATGAATCTGTCTGGGTAGGTTAATGACCTCTGACATCTGAGAAGCAAGTGGCTTTAGAAAAGCTGGTTCAGGAACAGTTAAATGCTGGACATATCGAAAAATCTACTAGCCCTTGGAATTCCCCTGTATTTATTATCAAAAAGGAATCTAGTAAATGGAGAATGCTTACAGAACTGAGTGCCATCAATAAAGTAATTCAGCAGATGGTCTCTTTACAGTGTGGGATGCCCTTGCCTTCTCTGATACCTAAAGGATGGCTTATTATAGTCATTGGTCTAAAAGATTCCTTCTTAACTATACCTTTACAAGAAAAAGACAGGGAAAATTTTGCCTTCATAGTGTCAACTTATAACAATTCTCAGCCAGTTATGAGATATCAATGAAAGGTTTTGCCACAGGGAATGTTAAATAATCTCACCCTGTGCCAATATTTTGTACAAAAACTTTTGGAAATAATTCACAATCAATTTCCACAATCCATAATGTGCCATTATATGGACGATATAGTGTTGGCTGATTCAAAAGAAAGAACATTGGAAAAGATGTTTGAGACCACAAAGGAATTTTTTTTTGGTTTTTCGAGACAGGGTTTCAGAGGCTGTCCTGGAACTCACTCTGTAGACCAGACTGGCCTGGAACTCACAGAGATCTTCCTGCCTCTGCCTCCTGAGTGCTGGGATTAAAGGCGTGTGCCACCAACACCCAGCTAGTAAAGGAAATTTTACTTCACTGGGGATTACAGACTGCCCTTGAAAAATAATATGAAGAGGAGATTCTATCAATTATTTAGGTTATAAAATAGATCTACAGAAAATTAGACCACAAAAAGTACAGATCAGGAGTGATCCTTACCAGACTCTTAATGATTTTCAAAAAATTGCTAGGAGAGGTTTCTCAATTACAGAGAATTATTGGAGTAGAAGGGCATGATTTAAAACACATAAAAATGGCCTTAAAGGGGGACGAGTACTTAAACTGTCCACAAATATTATCAGCTGAAGCTGAAAAACAATTAGAATAGGTAGAAAAGAGAATACTAGAAGCACATGTGGACCGTTTGGATCCAGAACTGGACTGTATTCTGGTTATTTTACCATCTAGGGAATACTACTCAGGGATTTTGATGCAGAGGAAAGATATATTAGAATGAATATTTCTGCCACATAAACGGAATAAAAAAACTAAAGACATATATAGAAAAGATGTCTGATTTGATTATAAAAGGCAAAATAAGGCTTCGTAGACTATTTGGAATGGACCCAGGAGTAATTATAGTACCTTTAACTAATGAAAAAAATTCCTCTTTATGGAAGAATAATGAATATTGGCAAAGGACTTGCAGTAACTGTTTGGAAACGATTAGCAACAATTATCTCAAAACAGAGAGAATCAAATTCATAAAGAAAACAATTTGGATCCTTTCACATATTGTAAGAAAAACACCAATCTCTGGAGTCCCTACATTCTACACTGACACAAACAAATCAGGTAAAACAGGATATAAAACAGGAAATATAAGTAAAGTAGTTCAAAGCCCTTATAACTCTGTACAAAAGGCAGGACTATATGCCATTCTCATGGTGCTTATGGATTTTACAGAGCCTGCCAATATAGTTACTGACTCTCAATATGCAGAGAAAGTCGTTTTACACATTGAGATCACTGAATTCATTCCTGATGATATGGAATTAACTTTATTGTTTATACAAATGCAAGAAACTATCAGGAATAACACACATTAGATCCCATATGGGTTTGCCAGGTCCTCTAACACAAGGCAATGATGAAACTGATCATTTATTAACAGGAAGTGTGCTAGAAGCCTCAGAATTTCATAAAAATGCCCTGTAAATAGCAAAGGCTTAAAAAAGGATTTTAAAACATCACTTGTCAAGAAGCCAAGGAAATAGTAAGAAACTGCCTTACCTGTTCATTCTATAATCATACTCCATTACCAGCAGGCAGTAATCCCAAAGGTATTCATAGAAATGAAATTTGGCAAATGGATGTGTTTCACTTTCCAGAATTGGGAAATTTAAAATATGTGCACCATCTTATTACACTCTGGCAAGAGCCTCAGACAAGAACTTCAATCAAGCACCTCCCACCTAGCAGAGACTGGATACAAATGTTGTACCTAGTCCACTTGAGACTTTCACTACTCTAACATTTTCTTCCTACAGGATCCCAAGAGGTTATTGTTGACCCATTTCAGTAGAAAGTAATTCTGAGAATCCTATGCTCCCTTTCCCTACTGGTGACACTAAAGGATAATTTACATCTGTTTAGAGTTAATTTTCAATTGTTTAGGATTGGGTTTGGAAGGAGGTGTTCAGACTTGGGCATCTCTTTCAGATGAACTTAGGGTTTAGATGGGATAGGTATGGTTAGGATGAAACACAGGTAGATATCTTCTTGTGATTTACCTCAGTGATTATTTAGCTATAGACAACTTACATTGTTATAGATTCTGGTATGATGTAACTTATGTATAATTTGTTTATCTCAATTCGTCATACTTTGTGAAGTCTTCTTTCTACTTATGATGTTTGGTGCATAAATATCCTTATCTTATCATTTTCTACGTATATATGCGTTTACATATGTTTAAGACATTTTGTATATTGACACAACTTAGTTTTGTTTCATGACTAATTTTTTCTTTAGACTAAAAGGGGAATTGTAGGGACAGATCTTAGGTAAATGTAGTGCTGACCACACCCATTTGGGCATGGTCACAGGTATGTAGAAGGTGTGTGGAATAAAGAGCTGAGAGGAAGGGGACTCTGTTTCTTTTCGGAGTTCTGGTCGAGTCTCAGAGTCTGGTTAAGACTGGATTTCTCTGAGTGCCAATCTGGTTGTTGGTTTCTCTTGTGAGTGATTTTCTTTAATAAATTGACCATCAATATTCATAGGCATGGTCAGCACTACAGACCTCTCCGTACAAGGAAGGAAGCATGTCATTATATACCTACCCTCCAGTTCTCTCTCTTTATTATTTTATTTTTTCATAGAAAGTCTTATGTAGTTTGGTTGGCCTGGTACTCAACTATGAAGCTTAAGCTAGCCTTAAACTCCCAGAAATCTTTCTGTTTCAGCCCTGTCATTATTGGCATTGCAGGTGTGAGCTACCACATCCAAGGTTGAGCATCTCCTTTTATCACTATTATTCTGCCAAGGGTTGGCATTGCTGATGTGAACCACCATGCTCTGGGTTTGATATCTCCTATTATTGTTGTTGCTGCTATTTTTATCCTCCAGCTTCTACTTCCCAAGTGCTGGGATAACCACTAGCATACCCTCACATGCCCAGAATAATCCTTGTTTTTAAACCATTTCCTCTTGTGTCCTTTTTAAACACATTGTGTTGCGTGTGTGTGTGTGTGTGTGTGTGTGTTTGTATGTGTGTGTGTGTACATGTGGAGGCCATAAGACAATTAGCAGAAGTCTGCTTACTCCTTCCATCGGTGGATCCCAGGGACTGAACTCAGGTTTTCAGGCTTAGTGGCAAACTCCTTTACCTACTGAGCAATCTTGCCAGGCCTAAATATATTTTTAAGTCCTGCTGTAGTCACCTCACTTTGGAGGATTTTCAATCCCCTCAACTCCTGGGAACATACCACATGACTCTACTTGTCACCCTTGACCCTGTTTGCCAGAGTTAGAGTCTAAAAGGAGGCACCACTGCCATAGCCAGTGGTTAGCTTTTCCCCTTAGCACCATTTCCTCCAGCACATGAATGAGCAGCCTAAAGCAAAGCCTGCCAGCCAAGCAGCTGGCAATTCAAGGCAACGCCTACTCCAGCCTTTTGCCTTCCTAATGTGCTTTGTATTAAAATGCCCATTCTGGCTTTGACTTTGAGTCAGGTCTCAAGGGAGCAGTGAAAGATGAGCCATTAACATGTGGCCCCATGGAGATGTAGTATATGAAGAGATGACTACAACTCATTCAATTAATGTGCTTTCGGCGCTTTCCCCACATGCCAGCAATGCCTACAAGAATTTACATCTCTATCCTGGATTGACCACTATCCAGCAGTGCTGTTTTAGCAAACTGTTTCCCCACTCTGGAAGTCAGTTTCTCCACCTACTAAATAAATAGGAAATCTTAAAGGAGCAGTTCCAGTGTTTTTGTTGTGGTCGGTTTGTTCTTTTTTTTTTTTTTTGGTGGGAGGTTAAGAAAGAGTCTTGTGTATCCCAGACTGGATTAGAATACACTATGTAGCAGAGGATCCTCCTGCCTGTCTTCCAAGTTCCGTGCTGGGAATCAAACCTAGGGCTTCAAGCACACCCAAATGGGTCACATCCCCAGCCCAAGCACTCCTAAATCTTAATATCCTATAATCAGTGTTCAAGCTCAAGCTGGCTCAACCAAACACACTGGTCATCTATTTTTTGCAACACAATGAGGGGAAGTAGTTAGGAAGATATTTCATTCCTGCCTGAATTGGTAGGAAATAAATTTCTTTTACAATGTTACCCGTTCCAAAGCCTTTAAAGTAGAGCTGTGCCCTTGAGGTGTTAAAGGATACGTTTCTCTTTGCAGAAATGTAGGGGTAACCTTTTCTCAGGCAGAACTGTCCTGTTGGGGGAAGGAGCAGTAAACCAGGGATGGGAAATACTAGATTGTCATTAGCCAGATAATGAACCCCATCTGCTTTTAATCATCCCCTTCCTGTTCTCCCAGACCTCTAAACTTTTAATATTAATGGAAACAGATTTGAATTCTGGAAAGAGCTATTCTGGAAAATAATTGGATATTTACTAGGTGAAAAGTGAAATTCTGCAGGCATTTCATAGGGTTTGGTATTTGACAGGTGCCATTTTTCTTTCCAGCATGTTGCATACCTCTGTTTTATAAACCAATACGGAAAGTGCCATAAAAATTACAGGTTTACATGGTGGCAAGGCCTAGGAATATGTTGGGGGTTTGGTAGACAGGAAGAGAGAACTTCAATAGGAAACACGCCTGAAATGCTTGGACTAGTAGAGCAAAAATCATTTAAAGGTGAGAAATATTTGTTGAAAGAAATATAGTCATGCTCATAAGTGGGAAAGAGAGAAAAAGAGGCTCAGCCATGGAGGTCTGACTCCACACAGGAAGCTAACAGTGCCCTTGACCTTCCAAAGGACTTTGTAGTTAGGGCAGGATGACAGGGAGATTTCACAAACACAAAACACGAGGTCCTCCAGCATTAAGAGCAAGCATAGCAGGCTGCAGGTTGGTCATCTAGGAAGCAAAGCAGCACTGCCCCAGAGGGTAGATTCAGGCCCCTTGGGGTGCTTTTCCTTGAGAGTGCTCCACATCAGTTGTGATCATCATAACTCCACAGGTTCCTCCTTAAAAGTTTAGTCCTAGAGTGGACAGAACATTTTTTCTGAGGATTACTCACAATATTACTGAAGCAGGCTGAGTTTTTTCCTTTGCACTAAAGAGAGAGTATAAATGAAATGCTTTATGGAAAAAATGCAAGCTATACTTCAACCAGTCTTTCAAAGTAAAATTTTTTACCTACTATAATTTACTTGTAGTCCTATAGAATTCATCTAATTTTGCAAGCGTTTTAGTTTCTTTCTGGCCTCGCCAGTTCTCTGTTGTCGCATGGTAGCCACCATCTTATTGAATGTGAGCACTCAGTCATCTTTTCATTTCTAGCCAGAGGGTAGAAAAATTCTTCTACTCTCACTGGTTCTAGATTTACACTGAAGGATGCACCTGAAGACCACATCAGTTGGCAGTTATTAGAGTCACTTGGGCCACAGGTAAGGCTGGGAAGGCAGGTCTGGAATGTTCAGTGCACTTCTGGGTCAACAAATGGTCCTTTCACTTACTGATGAAAGTAGTACATGTAAATGTAAAGGGTCAGACAGAATTAATTTGCAAGATATTACCCACACCCCATACCTCACCCTTAGAGAGAAACAGTAGCACTGTCAAGAGAATAGCTCAACCATAGAAAATGCTTTCTTCATATGTGCCGTTCACTGTTTCCAATGTTTTTATATTATCATATATTCATTGTACGTGGTATTTCATTGCATAAGGATATTTTTATGCAAGTATAAATTGTAGATTAAGCATACTCCCCCATTTTACTTTCCCTTTTCCATCTCTTCCACCTTTTGTTAGTCCCATTTGTTTCTCTAGACAGTTTCACTTTTATTCTCTTGTCATCTATACCCATATGATTTTATGCATAAAATGTAGGATCTTTAACTAGTTCCTTGGAGCAACAAAATGAAATGAAATAGGTTAGATATAGAAAAGTCATAAATGTAACCTGCACTTAACCTGCAAAGTGTCTTACCTGAAAACCAGGTCTTTCATACCAACACGTCTGAAGATGAGGAAACTGAGCCCAATACAGGGTAAAGAACTTGTCCAATAGACTTTGATGATTCCCCATGTGACGCCTCACCCTCTCTGAGGAGTGGATGTGAGACGATGGGGAGAGTGGGAGAATAGGAGGGAGAGGGAACTAGGATTGGTATGTAAATTAAGATTGTCTTAAAAATAAAAAATATTAAAAAAGAACTTGCCCAAGTCACTCAGATGACCAATGGAGTCAGAAGTAGCCTCCAAACCACCCCAGTGCAAGGCTAATAACTTTAAGCAATAAATTCAAGCCATCTGCCTCACACAGTGAACAAAGGTAGAACCAATGACATCCCAATGTGGCTTTCTAATATAAAGTTCTACATATTCCCAAGAACATAAACGCCAAACAACAAGTGATCTTTCCATGCCCATGAGGGCCAGATTAGTCATCTAGTCTCCTTGGTTATAGCTAAAAGGTGATTCTTGAGTGAGCAGTAGCTAATCTTTTCTCTCCCAATTATTGCTTCTATACTAATAAATTTACATCAAATACCAGTTGTTCATTGCACATGGCGAGCTCACAGAATGTATGCCTGAAGTGAATGGGGTAGGGGAGTAAAAGGAGAGGAAGGAAATAGGCTTCCTTAATTCTATGGTTAAATCTCTGCTCAACCATATGAAGTACCTGAGGCTGTACCTCCTGATATGGTCTCATCCCCAGCACATTATCCAGAGAGACATGCTGTTCAGATACCCTGCAAAGACATGCCCCCAAAGCTTGTAACTTTTTTTGCTATATATAAATCCACCTGAACAATCACTGCCCATTTCACAGTTTGAATAGTAACACCACTTACCTGTGGACAAGGTATTCACTTTGTGAAAACTTCAGAATGGGTTAAGTTTGCTGAGGTTAATTAATGTATCATATAATAAACCACTGTAAAGTAAAATCATGACATTAGTTACTTTTCTGTTGCAGTGATAAAATACTATGCCAAAAGAAACTTAAGGAAGAAAGGGTTTGTTTATACTTATGGTTCTAGAGGGATAGAGTATTTCATGATGGAGAAAGCAAGGTTTGGCAACAGGAACAGGAAGCTAACTGATCACTTATTTCATCCATACACAGGAAGTGGGACAAGGTCAAAAAGCCTCAAAGTACCTGCCACCAAGCTTCACAACCTGAGTTCAATCCCTGAGAACCACATGTTAGAAGGCAAGAACCCTCTTCAAATTGTTCTCTAACATGCTGCCATATACACCTTAAATATGCTTAGTAGAATGGTTAATGAATTGCAGGTCTGTACTGTGTGCTGGGGACACAAAGATGACCAAAATATTACCTGTTCCCCCCAAAGTTCAGAGTCTAGTGGCCAGGAAAACACATGATTGCAGTACAATGGTATGATAAAAATGGCTTCCATTTCTTAAGCCCTGGCCACATGCCAGGCACTAGACTGAGGCATGACATACATTATTTCTTTTTATCCTTGTGACATTCTTAAAAGTTAGATATGATTGCCCCACACCCCTTGTATAAGCCAGAAAGTTTTGGCTTAAATCAACCATCTGCACTGACTAATGTTGCAATGTCAGTATCCCATACTGTCAGTATCCCATAATGAGGTGTAAATAAAGAAGTAGTTGGTGATGCTAGGAGTACAGTAGAAGGAGGGAGAGTTCAACCTATATGCAAAAGTTTAGTGAATGGTTTGCCCCACAACAAACCTTTGGTTGTATACTTTTACTTTGGGGGCTTTGTTTTACCTTGTTAAATTTGGTTGTTTTGAAACAACCTTGACATTGTGATCCTCCTATTTGCACCACCCAAGTGCTTGCATTTCATGTATGCATCACAGAACCCAGCCCTGGTTGTAATATCTTTCAAAGATCATGCTTTTACCCAGTAATTCCACATTGAGGACTTTACTGAAAGGGAATACCCAAAAGGGTAGGCTCTCTGTGAATAAGGTGTTTGCTTATTATTTAGTAGTATTGGAAAATAACACACTTAAAAAGGGAATAGCTAAATCTACTATGGTCCCTCTGATCAGCAGACTACTAATGCTATCAACAAAAAAATTTAAGTGACAAGAAGACTAGATAGCACCATCAAAAATACTTAGGGCATGATGTCAAAATGATAAAAAGAAGATAGCACATTGCATTTTCACTGTTAATACAGTTATGGAGACCTTGAGTATGCAAAGATAGGGCTAAAAGAGGCACATCTATAAAGACTTATATTCAGATATTGGATGGGGTGGGTGGGTGGTGAGATGGCACAGCCATTAAAGGCACTTGCCATCAAGGTCGATGAACTGAGTTCTATTCCCTCAATCCTATAGGGTAGAAGGAGAGAATCGACCCCCCCACACACAAGTTGTTTTCTGACCTCTACATTCCCACCACGACTCCTGTGCCATGGCATGGCTATGCACACACATATAGACACAAAAATGAATAAATAAATGTAATTTCAAAAATTAAAGTTATGGCCAAGTGTGGTGGTGAACAAGTTTAATCACAGAACTCAGGAGACAGAAGCAAGTGGATATCTGTGGGTTTGAGGCCAACTTGGTGTACATGGGGTGTTCAGGCCAACCAGGGCTGCATAGTGAAACTCTGCTTCTAAAACAAACAAACAAAAAATAAACTTATGGGATCTGAGGGAAAGTTTGTTGTTTTTTCTCAATACATTCTTTAGTATCAATATTGACAGGAATAAAGTAGTTTCAGTTTTAGACATATAGGTAAGGGTATGAGGCCCCTGGAAAAGGAAACCCTTTGCAAACTGGCAGAGCTGATTCTCAGTGAGCTGCAGGCAGGCAGAGGCACTAAGTTCATCTCAGGAGTCGTCTGCAAACCAGTAGAGCCGGCTGCTATCCAATGACCTTTATCTTAGCATAGAATGTAGAAGCTGCAACAAAAACTGGGTTTAACCCAATGTTGTAAGTTTAGCTAAGGAGCTCTTCCACATGTGAGTGTTGTACTGGGCCTTGAGAACACAGTTCCTTCTCTCTAAATTCTCTCAGAAGCTGTACATTTGAAGAGGCCCTGACTTACCAAGATAACCACTGGCCACCAGCTTTTGAGCTGATAAAGGTAGACCTCCAGCCATTGCTCTCTTCATTGTTAGGTTCTCTCTCCCCTTTGAAGTTTCTCAGTAGGATTTGAGATCGCCTTTCTCAACCAATGCCGTCCTTATCTTCCACCTAACATTAGTCAGTCCCCATGCCCATTTAGTTCATGCAAATAGAAGCCTCCGGACTCAAGGCCCACAAGTCATTCTCAAGCCCTCTCCTTTGTAGAGAGCTGCTTCACCACCAAGTATTGCTTTGTGTGCCTTCCTACTGTCATTGCTCCTCATTTTTCAATATTGTGGCATCATGAATCAGGGAGCCACTGGCTCAGAGTAACTTGGGTGGCCATGGAGATTTTTAAACCCTGGTTCTCTGCGTTAAGCCCACCCAAGGTAAGTTTCATTTGCACTTGAAGGCCCTCCTCCCAGGATTATTATAGGATAATAAAGGGAGATTTTAAAAAGAGGCCTCAAGCATTTGCCTGATTTCAATGTGACTTTTAAAAAACTCACTCATTCCAAATCATCATTTTCATTGGAAAAATCTGAGATTCCTTTGTAAATGGACTGACTATGGAAAATAGTATGCGGTTCTTTCTGTCTTAGCCAACTCAGCATCAAGCCTCTCGGCAATTAAAGTAAGTTGAGCCTTTTTTCTTTGTACGTGTTTCAGTGGTCTCAATTTCACCGTGATACGCACCAGAAATCACATTTCTGTCAAATGTTTGCCCATGTTTATGGAGCTATGGATCCGCACTAAGAGAACCAACAAGCCACATCCACTCCATTTTCAAAAGACTTTTCTCTTGGGACCAAATTCGGGTTTGGAGTGTATTTCAAAGATTTATGTGATACGGTTAACAGAAATCCAAGCCTTGATTTTGATATGCCAAAGTGGATGCGAGCAGAAACTTTTTTCCAGGTCTTCATTATTTTTGTCATTTTCATGGTATTTTGTTTTCGTTTAATGATATAAAATTGCTATGTGTCTGCATTGGTTTGTGTGGATGTGTGCAGGTGCCTGCAGAACTCAGAAGAGGGTGTTGGATTGCCTGGAGCAGTGGTGAGCCACGTGATGCAGAGACTGCGAGCAAAACTCAGGTCTGCAAGAATAGCGAGAAAAATCATTCAGGAAACCTCTCAAGCTTACAAGATTTTAAGAGCCCTCCAAAATTATACAAGCAGTAACCACTTGTAGGGTACCAGCCACACTGCTTGCTTGGAATCTTTGCAGGGAGCTTTTTAGTGATGCAGCTGCCCATTGAGTCATCCACATTCCCGTAGGTAACCCTAGTGAACTCATTGGTTCTCCAAGATGGACTTCGGTCCATTGTCAGTTCCTTATTGGGCTTTCAGTAACTTTTATGGCCTGGAATAGTGGTGCAAGTCCATAATATCAGCCCTTGGGAGGCAGCAGCATGAGGATCTCTACAAGTTCAAGGGCTGCTTAATCTACAAAGCAAGATCCAGGCCAACTGTGGATATATAGAATGACTATGCAAAAATAAAACAAAACATCGAAAACCAAACCAAACAAACCCAGAGACTGTAAGCTGAGACAGTCAGAGGTCTGAATTACAGCTTGCCGTTTACTAACTGGAGTAATGTTGAAGCAAGGTCTTACTGTTTCTTACTGAGTTTGCCACAGTTTCCATCTAAAAAACAGGAGAAGCTTTCCTATTTTGTGTGAGACTGCTTATAAAGCAATAGACAGAGTAGATTTTTCCAAAAATAGCAATGGGGTAAATAAAAAGGATGTTTTAAATTGTCTCTTTATTAGAAAAACAATCACTGGGGAAATAGGTGGAGGTTACTGGCTGCTGTAGCAGCGACTCTAGGGGCCCTTATTAAGACTTCCTTTCCAAGACAATGCTTTTCATAAATATAATTAACAAATTCAATTGTAATTGTCCTTATTGGTCTGACCAGGGACTAATTGTAGCTTTTCTCTGTGTTATAAGTTGACTCCATTAAAAAAAATAACTAGTTCTTTTTATTCAATTTGGTAATGATGCCTAGCGATATTCTACTATACTCATAAATCAGTGCCTAGCCCAACTGTCATTGAAGAGGCTTCATCTGGCAGCTTATGGAAACAGATGCAGACCCACAGCCAAATATTGGGCAGAGCTCAGGGAACCCTGCTGAAGAGAGGGAGGAAGGATTATAGGAGCCAGATGGATCAAGGATGCCATAAGAAACCTCACAGCATAAAGTAACCTGGACACTTAAGGAGTCACAGACTGAACTGACAACCAGGGAGCCTGTGTGAGAATGACCTAGGCCCTCTGCATATGTGTTACAGCTGTGTAGCTTGGCCCTCTTGTGGGGCTCCTAACTGTGGGAAAGGGGAATTTCTCCGACTTTGTATTGGCTTTGGGACCCCTACTCTTCATACTGGGTTGCCTTGCCCAGCCTTAATACTTAATCCACAGGGAGGTGCATGGTCTTACTGCAACTTGATATGCCTTGTTTTGTTGCTATCCATGTGAGGCCTGCCCCTTTCTGAATAGAAACTGGGGTGGAGTGAATGGGGTAGGGGTGGGAAGAGGGACTGAGAGAAGTGAGGGGAAACTGTTGTCGGGATGGAAAATAAATACTATTTTAAAAATCCAGAATGAAAGGGAAAAAAAGAATTTAGTTTCCTCATCTTTGGCCCTTCCATCCATCAGTTCATTTTAATTGCCCTGGAGCACCAAAGTCTGGTTGAAATTCCCTGCCTATGAGAACCCATTGCCTCTAATTGACTACCATCGCACCAGTCCCAACTGGATTTCCAATCTAGCAGTGAAGACCACATCTTCAAAATCTTTACAATTTCATCTTATTACTGCTTCACTGGGTTTGATTTGCCCTTTTCCTAAGTTTTATTCATTTTTATCTTGTGTATGGGTGTTTGCATGCATGTACCTGCTATCCATGAAGACCTAAAGAGGGTGTCAGATTCCTTGGAACTGGAGTCTCACTTGGTTGTGAGATACCCAATATGGGTGCTGGAAACTGAACCTGAGTTCCCTATAAGACCAACAAGTGTTCCTAGTGACTAATTCATCTCTCTAGCCCCTGGTTTTCTTTCTTTCCTTCCTTCCCTCCTTTCCCTTTTTTAATTGACAGGTTCTTATGTAGTTCAGGTTGACTCTGAACTTTCTACATATTCACTTGAATTTTGGATCATACTGCATTCACCTTGAAAGTGGATTGCAAGGCGATATCACACCCTACTGTAGTGTATACTGAATCACTAACTGATTAACAGCAACAGTCAAAGTGGACTTTTTATTATTTTCTGAATATAACATATGCCTCCTTGGAAATTACTGCTACAAAAGAAGATGGTAAATGGAGAATTACTAGACTAGGGAGATTTCAATTTTATGGTTTTCTTACATTTTATGTTTTATACTTAAAACTCTGTGTGTGTTTGTACATACTATGGCATGAGAGTGGAGGTCAGGGGATAACCTGCTAGTATTAGTTCTCTCTCTCCACCATGTGGGTTCCAGAGGTCAAACGTAAATTGTTAGGCTTGTACATTAAGCTTTATTACAACTAATCAATCTCCCCAGTCCTATCAGTGTTTACTATTATTATTTTATGTTACTATAAAAAATAATTTGAGCTAGGTGTATTAGTTATTTTACATATTGCTGGGACAAAATTCCTGACCAAAGTAATGTAAATAACTCAAGGAATTATTTTGACTTACACTTTTAGGGACAATTCATCACGGTGGGGAAAGGCATGGCAATAGGAGCATGAGGCTACTGATAATTTTTCTTTCTCAGTTAGGAAGCAGAAACTGATAAATACTAGTGTTCATCATACTAGATGATTTATTTATTTATTTATTCAAGGCAGGGTTTCTTTGTATTGCTTTAGAGCCTGCCCTGGAACTCACTCTTTAGACCAGGCTGGCCTCGAACTCACAGAGATCCACCTGCCTCTGCCTCCCAAGTGCTGAGATTAAAGGTGTGTGCCACCAATGCCCGGCGTTGATTTATTTTTTAAAAAGTTTGTTCAGCTGGGTGTGGTGATGCATGTTTTTAATCCCAGCATTTGGGAAGAAAAGACAGGCATATTTCTGTGAATTTGACACCACCCTGTTCTACACTGGAAAAAAGACAGCATCTTCAACAAATGGTGCTGGCCAAACTGGACAGCTGTATATAGAAGAATGCTAATTGATCCAAACTTAACACCCAAACTGAACTCCTAGTGGATCAAAGACCTCAGTATAAAATCAGATACAAAGAACCTGATAGAAAATAAAGTGGAGAATAGCCTTTAATTCATTAACACAGGAAAAGATTTTCTGAACAGAACACTGTTAACATAGGAACTAGGATCAACAATTAATAAATGGAACCTCATGAAACTGAAAAGTTTCCACACAGCAAAGGACACTGCCATCCACACAAAGCGGCAGCCCAGGTAATGGGAAAAGATTTTTACTAACTCCACATGCAATAGAGGATTAATATGCAAACTATATAAAAAACTCAAAAAACTAAATATAAAAAAATCAAATAACCCAATCAAAAATAGTATACAAATTTAAACAGAGAATTCTCAAAAAAGAAAATTCAAATGGCTGAGAAACACTTTAATGTTCAAAATCCTTAGCTATCAGGGAAATGCAAATAAAAACTACTTTGAGATTTCATCTTACACATGTCAGAATGTCCAACATCAACAAAATAAGTGACAGCTCATGTGTGGATGTGGAGTAAGAAAAATTTAATTCATTGCGGGTGGGAGTTCAAACTTGTACAGGCACTATGGAGATCAATGTGATGGTTCCTCAGTAAGCTGGGAATATATCTATTTCAAGATCCAACTCTTAGGTATAACAAAGGACACTTCATCCTATCACTGAGACACTTGCTCAACCATGTTCATTGCTGCTCAATTTATAATAGCCAGAAATTGGAAACAACCTAGATGTCTCCCAACAGATGAATGAATAAAGAAAATATGGTTTGCTAGGGAAATGGTGACACAGAACCTGTGGGAGTGGCCCACCAATGACTGATGACCCACACCACAAAAAGGAGCCCACATTTGATACTGCCTGGATGGCCAGGAACCAGAAGATGGATTGCCCGATCAAGAATAGGACCAAACACAATTGGTAAAAAAAAAGTCAATCAATGAGTCCTAATGATATTCTGCTATACTCATAGATAGGCACCTAATCCAATTGTCATCAGAGAGGCTTCATTCAGCCCCTGATGGAAGCAGATGAAGACACACACTACCAACCACTAGGTGGAGCCAGCATAACCCCACAGAAGAAGAGGAGGAAGGATTGTAGGAGCCAGAGGGGTCACAAAATCACTAAGCAGGGCTCTTAGGGGCTCAGAGAGTCTTAAGTGACAATCACAGACCCTGTATGGGTCTG
Organism: Mesocricetus auratus; assembly: GCF_017639785.1. NCBI lineage: Eukaryota > Metazoa > Chordata > Mammalia > Rodentia > Cricetidae > Mesocricetus > Mesocricetus auratus. The sequence goes on along the minus strand of NW_024429188.1, from coordinate 100,575,719 downwards.
AGCTAGGGCCTTTGCATATATGTTATGGTTGTGTGGCTTGGTGCTTTTGTAGAACTCCTAAGAGTGGAAGTAGGAGTATTTCTGAATCTTTTACCTGCTCTTGGGACCCTTTTCTCCTACTGGGCTGCTTTATCCAGCCTTAATATGAGGGGAGGTGCCTAATCTTATTGTATTCAGTTGATATTCCTGGAAGGCCTATCCTATTTGGAAGGGAAATGGAGTAGGAGTGAATCTAGGGGAGAGGGAAGGTAGTAGTGGGGAGACTGGGAGGAATTGAGATGGGGAAACTGAATGGGATGTAATCTGAGAGAAGAATTAATTTTAAAAAGATAAAGAAAGAGAAAAATGTGGTACATTTACACATTGAATATTACTTGACCATTAGAAAATGAAATTCACAGGTGAATGGATGGAGATAGAAAAAAAAAATCATCCATGGAGTGGTAACCCAGGACCAAAAAGGCAGTATGGTATATGTTTGCTTATGTGTGGATGTTGGTCTTAAGTTTTCTATTAGCAGGTTACAATTCATAGAACAATAGAGGTTAGTTATAGAGTAGGGAACTAAGGGAAAGAAAGGGATCTCCTAAGAAAGGGGAAATAAAAGGCCCACTCCATGAATTTGAACCCATACACTACACTGCTTGAGTGTCTGAGAAATTGAGACTATACCAGGAACCTAGGGTAAAACCAAATACTTCTGTTCAAAAACAAACAAATAAAAAAATAAAACTTTAGCAATCCTAATGACATTCTGTTGTATTCATAGATCATTGCCTTGCTCAGACATCTTAAGAGACACATCCTCCCTCAGATGGGAGCAAATACAGAGACCCATAGCCAGACACTACTCAGAGAGTGAAAGACATTGGAACTCTCAGCCCTAAAGAAAATGTTTCCCTCAAATCCCTCCCACCCTGACTCAGGGACCCATGGGGAAGAGGAGGTAGAAAAAGAGCCAGAGGGGATGGTGCACAGCAAGGAATCAGGGTACTCTAAATCAACAGGATGGACACACATATAAACTCACAGAGACTAAGGTCTGCACCAGATGTAGTCCTAGAGATGAAAAGAGAAGTGGGCACAGGCACCTATCCCTAACCCAGAAGCCATCTCTGATTGATAAGCAGGGAGTGATAAGTACTGTGCTAGATGGCTTTTTCCTTTTTTCTTTAGTCTGGAACCTGGCCCATCAAAGTAGCGTGCCAGAAAATTCACAGACTTGCCCAGAAATTTGTTTCCATGGAGATTCTATATCCCATAAAGTTAATAAAGTTAACTATTACACTTGGTTTTATGGGATGGTCCATGCCATGCTAGGCAAGCCCTCTACCAAATGAGCTGTATTTTTATGTTACCTCTTAGTTTTCAAATCTAATTATCAATCTCCTTTTGCTGTTCTACTAATGTGTTGACTTCTAGCTAAGAATTCTGGAGTTGAGTAAGCTCCACGATCCTCCTACCTCTTTGTATTTATTTATGTATTAGACAGGGGTCCTCACTCTACAGTCCTTTCTAGCCTGAAACTCAATATGTAGCTAGGCCAAAAGCCTTAACTTGCCTCTTGTGACCGTAATTACTGTCTGGAATTCCTTATAGTCAGCTCTTGCCTTTAACTGAATGACTCCTATTCATTGTTTTCAGTTTCCAGCTTGGGTGTCGCACTCTCCACTATGCCAAAGTTAAGACCAGATGCTCGTATACACACACGCACACACACACACACACACACACACACACACACACACACACACACTTGCTCTTTTGTGTGTCTGTCTTCACAGTCTGCTATGGCAGAAAGCATGTATGTTTTACTCATGGCTATCTCCCTCCCTCCCTCCTTCTTTCCCTCCCTGTATACCTCCCTCCTCTTCTCCCAGGATCTGATCCACAAGCAGTTCATTAGCTGTTATTCAATTAGTGCTAGGGATAAATTTAAGCTTATAATAAGGAAGTTTTAGAAAAAGAACTGGTGAGCCAGGCCTAGAGCTAGACACTTGTAATCCCAGCATGTTGGAGGCAGAGGCAGGAGGATAAACCCTTTAAGGACATTCTCAGCTATACAGTGAATTGAAGATCAGCCTGAGCTACAGGAGACTCTGTCTTAAAAATAACAATAGACTGTGGTGGTGCACACCTTTAATCCTAGCACTGGGTAGGCAGAGGCAGGTGGATCTCTGGGTTTGCAGCCAGCCTGGTCTGCAGAGAGACTTCCAGGAAAGCCTGGGCTACACAGGGACAATCTGTCTAAAAAAATAGCAAATGAATGAATGCATCAATAAACAAGGAGCATAATTGGCACACCTGGATGTATTAATTCAGATATGCAGATGGAAAGGGAGAGTGTGTGTATCAGGAAGAAAAGAAATCCCTGCGTTGTTTGAATTTAGGCAAGGCATCTAGGAAGTCCCCCCCTCCTGTTTCAGCATTTCTTCAACTGTTGCTTACTTAGTGGCTATGGTTTTCTTTTTGATTTAGTGGTTACTGTTTTTTCCCCTTGGTTTAAAATGTCTTCAGCCAAAGCAGCATTTGTGAAGTCTCCAAACAGATGTGCTTCCTGTAATCTGAGCTTGTCCTTAAGCCCATGCTCCCTGATCTCACAACACTGAGGCTCTGCATCTGCCTGAAGGCAAGGATTCTTATGAAGTTTCTTCCCTTCCCACTTTGTCAGCTCCTTGAGGGCAGGAACTGTCTTCTTGCATTTTTGTAGTCTGAGTCCCTGGCATAACGTTTATCATCTCATAATAACCAGTGTATACTTTTTGAATGAATGGATGCAATCGAATAAAGGATTCATCTTGAGAGCCATAACCCTCATTTGTGGCTCAGGAACAGGCCAAGACTAAACAACATTTAATGCAATATATAGAACACAAATGGTGGGCTTTTGTTCTTTGTCCCCACCAGCATTCATTCCCTTCTAATGTGTTCCATGGCCCAGATTTATTTAATTAGAAAGTAAACTATGTAGAAATGCATCAATGTAGATACATGGGACTTGACCAAATCTTCACTTTTCAAAGCACACAGTTAGGAAACTGACATGACAGTCCACAGAACAGAAGAAAATACCTACAAATCATAAATTTGACAAGAACCCAGCATAGATAACTAACCAAATTAACGCATGGGCAAGGGATCGGAATGGATCTCCCTGACTCACAAAAGTTCTGTTCCGAATCCGCCATAACATTGGCAAACATGTTAGGCAGGATGAAGTAGAGACCTGGCATCTGACGGGGTAGTCAGATACTACACCTAAAGTAAAAGGGAAATATCTTAAAAGGTAGGCGGAGTGTCACATGCCTGTAATGCCAACCCTGAGACAGGTAGGGGGCAGCAGAAGCAGGAGTTCAAGTGCATACTTCCTGACATACTAAGTCAGAGGCCAGTCTGGCCCATATGAGACAAATAAATAAATAAATGAATAAATAAATAAATAAAAACAAGAAAAGCAAATCAAGGGCTCAAAAGCCATTTCAACTGTTAAAAGCAGTTGTTGCTCTTGCAGAGGATCTGGGTTCAGTTCCCAGCACCTGTATGGTGGCTCCCAACCATCTGCAACTCAAGTCCCAGAAGATCTGATGGGCATGGCACAAACATGACACATAGGTCTAGATTCAGGCAAATATCATACAGGTTTGGTAATTTTTGACTTTTATTTTGCTGAATGCTCATTGTTTACTTTCAGAAGAATTTTCCTAAAACCTTGTCAAATCTTGGAAATCTTTTCTCAGTGGCTTTTATTTGTACTTCACTAAATTTATATAAAAACCTACATGCCTTTGTAACAGTTCCATCTCTCCAGCATTATTTCTTCCTGGTAAATAGCATCATTTATTTATGTCTTCCTTACTTGTCCCGTTGGTGTTTTATAATTTTTCTCTCAATATATCTTTATTCTCTCAAATTAAGTGAATAACCACATACTTAATATTTTGTCACTATTGGGAACCTCCTTTTTCATTATATTGTCTATCTTTGTGTCACTCTTATTAGGATTGCAACAGACGTTTGTCATTTTATCTTATAATATGCTACTTTGCCAAACATATTTTTTATTTTTAATGAATTTTGTGTTGATGTCTCAGACATCTTCCTTATATAATTCTGTCATTTCAGATTGTTAATTTTATTTCCTCCTTTCACATATTTATAACTCATTTCTTTTTTATTCAATCTCATTTTATTGCAGAGTTAATTAAGACTGATGGAAGAGAGATCCTTGTCATCTTTATGTTTCTAATGGAGCATCCCTTGTGCTTCTGACTCTGGATTTTAGGCATGTATAATGCTCCTGGTAAGGAAGAAAACCTCCTGTGGGTGTTTTCTTTTGTTTCATCAATGGAAGTTTTGAAAACATCTTTTCAGCAACTTTTGAAATATCAAATTGTCAGGGCAAATGTTCCCAGGGAGAAATGCCTTTGTAACCTTATCTAATGTAACCCCCCACCCTCATATCCATTCTCCCTTATGATGCTGTATTCTTTTCTTTAGAGTACTTGCTGCCATGTAAAATTATTCTAGTTAGTTATGGGCCTGCTTGCTTCTCCCCCTCATGAAAATGGAAGCAACAAGAATAGTCTCTTTGTCTGTATTGCTCAAGGCTCTATTCCTGTCCTATGTCCTCAGCGTGTATTTATTGGGGACATAAATGAATATTTTTTTACTTTTCCCCTAAACACAGTATCCTTTGTTTTTAGTATGTGGTGTGTGTATGTATGTGTGTGTGTAGGTGAGGGTGTATCACAATATACATATGGAGGTCAGAGGACAATGTCAGCTGGCAGTCCTCATCTTCTGCATTGTCAGAGCCAGAGTTCCTTTGAGTATGCCACACCAGCTGGCCTGCAGGTTTTGGGGGGGGATTCTCTTGTCTCTGCTTCTTATCTTTTCCTAGGAGCACTGGGGGATTACTGACACGTGCTACTGTGTCCCATTTTTTATGAGTTTGAAAACCTCAATTCAGATGCTTGCCTGGAAAGTTCTTTATACTCTGAGACATCTCCCCATACCCTCACATTATATCTAATGCTGTGTTCAGATGGTCATAACATTCGTATATCTGTAGGAAGTCTTCTGCCAACAGTTTGTTTGTACTGTTTGTATGTATTTGTTTGTTATTTGAGACAGGGTCTCACTATGTAGCCCAGGCTGGCTCAAACTTGCAGCAGTCCTCTGCTTCCTGAATCCTGGGACTGTATAAAGGTGTGCACCACTATAACCAGCTTTGTCTGGATTCTTCTGTTTTATTACATTTATTTATTTACTTATTTCTTCATTTTATGTATATGTGTGCAGGGGTATGTGGGAGCATGTGCTCATGCCCCACAGAACATGTGTGAAGGTAACTTTCAGAAGTCAGTTCTTTCCTTCTGCCATGTGGGTACCAGGGTTGAACACCAGGTTTGGCAGCAAGCACCTTTACGTACTTAGCCATCTTGCCAGCCCTGTAACCTTTGAGTTACAGTATTTTTTTTCTTATAATTTTTGTGTTTGTATCTATACAAGTCTGTGATTGTGTTTTCTATATTGCTTGCTTTTATTCAAGTTAAAATCACGTTTGCCCTGAAACAAAGATATCCTTACCCTTTGCTGTGCTTTTAAAACAGGTTCATTTAATAGAAGGATTACTTGTTAGAAAACATCTTTAAGTCAATCAGAGTTGAGTACCTAAGTTTATCATTCCCCTCTTATGGTTTCCTCTCTTAGTAGTCCGTGTTTGCTGATCTCCCTTTGTCATAAGTGCTACTGCTATATATATGCGTGTAGGTTTCCATTCATATTATAACTCATCACTTGGTTTTATTATGTGTGGGGCGAAGGGTGGTTCAGGGGATTGGACCAAGGACCTTCAGTATGGTAGGAAAGCATGAGCTAAACTGAAGAGCTATATCCTCCACCTTTCACTTTCACTAGCATGTTGCTGAGAATAAATCACTCAGTTCAATCATTCACTCACTCAATAAATAATCATTGACTCATTCATCCTAGATTCTGGTAGCACAAAAGTAAATACTACAAGATTTCTGTGCTTATAGATTCCCTTTCTGTTTGTTAAGTGGACTTGATCATATTTGCCTTCTCCTTAGCCTCATTTTCTATCCTGTTCCCTACCTTGGGAGACTGGCCTCTGTGGACACCATGCCAAGGGTCCTTCATCTTATGGCTCCTGGAAGAATCCCATCTTTTAGAGGACAAGCAAGAAATAAGTGTTGTGGAGGCACAAGGGGTTAGTATGCTTCTCCACCTTTTGGCTTCCAGGCTATATATTTACTGGTGTCTTCACACTTCTACCTATTCCCTGAGCTCTGATCAGCAAGCCCTTCTTTCCTAGATTCAGTCCCCACCAGGTTCACGGAATCATTCCTGCTCCTTGCCCCTTATAGAGGTTCAGACAGAAAGGCCTTGATGCAGCAGCCCTTGTTAGTCCCCTCAATAATTGCAAACAGTCCCCTTCCACAAAATCTTTTTGAGTGTACCATCTGTTTCTTGCTGGAATAATAGCTAATACAAGGAGACAGACAAAGAAATATATAGTTAAAAGATAGCACAATAAATGTTTTAATACAGAAAAGGAGAGGGTGCTACAGAAACAAAGTGAGGCAAATAGCCCCAGTGTTTTGGGTTTCTCTCCTACTCATTGTTAAATCTTTTGCCACTAATTTGTTACGCTGTGTGCTTCTTCCTCTTTTATAAATCGTTTGGCAGAAGATGTTAGAGCTGCATTTTTTCAGAGAAACAATATTAATTTGTTTACCAAATGGCTTGTTTTAAATTTCCCATTTGCTTATCTTTAGTTGATAGTTATATCTCTATATTTTAGGGAGTTTTATTCTATTAAAAGTAATTATTTAGTTTCAGTCTCTGCTTATCAATGTAACCATTAATGGAGATGAGTTCTCTTTAAAGTACAGCATAAATGGCATTCCAGGTATTATACAATGCTATATTTGTATTTCATTTTAAAAATATTCCATCAAGACTAGGATATAGCTCAGTTGTTAGAGTGCTTGCTTAGCATGGATTTGGTGCTCACCAGTGAGGAGGTAGAGTACAAGGATCAAAGTGCAATATAATCCTTACTTACATCTTGAGTTTGAGGCCAGCTTGGGGTGCAGGAGACCCTGTCTCAGAATCTCTATCATTATTTCTTCATTTTTTTCTTTATGTCTTCCTTGTCCTGAGAGTTACCTACAATAGATTTTTAAATTATAAATCATGTTTATTAATTAATTCCATTCTGGATAAATATATAGATAGGCAGATGTGTATATGCATGCATGTGTAATTTGCAGTACTGGGAGTTGCACCTCTGGTCTTGTGTATGTCCTTTTGTTTTGTGGTTCTGTGCATAGAATCTAGGGCTTCAGGTATGATGGGCAAGTATTCTATCACTGAGCTCCCTGGCCACTCTAGCCCTTAGTATGCATGTCTACCACTCTTCCAATGTAGTCTAAGAATGTGCTGGGAACTTCTCTGTCTTTACACGTGCATTTCTGCATTCTTTGTACATTTCGAACATTACTGATTTTTGTGAACTTTCTTAACAACAAAAACAATGAAAAAGCCCACTAAAGTGCCTTGCATTTAGTGAACAGGAAGTTTTCTCCATTTGTCATGCTGTCTGGTCCCACGAGGCTCCTTTCCAAAGTCGTTCCAGCCTCTGCTTCTCTCAAAGGCACCACCACTTTAAGGGAGCTCCCGAGAGCATAATCTTTCTAAACGAAGACCGGAACTTATCTAATTCAAACCTCACACCTCCTTCTGCTCTTTATGAGAGTTTCTTGTTTATTTTTCCACTCTGAGTCACTAAATTTGCTGTATCTTTTCTATGATGCCTTTGAGTGAGTGAATCTTTGAAATTTTTGTCTTGAGGTAGGGTCTCATGTAGCCTGGGTTGCCTTGTAACTAAGGGTGTATTTGATTCCCTGCTCCTCCCTGGTGATGGGATTACAGACAAATGTAAGTATATCTGGTTCATGTGGTGCTAGGGATAGAAATGGGGCTTTACATATGCCGGGCACGCACTACCAACTGATCCACATCCCAAGCCAGACCTTTTGGAACAATGAGTGAATTCTTCCTTGCGACATTCCTTCCACTATGTCTCAACTTCAAGTCACCTCAGGTAATGCATGTCTTTAGTGGCATCTACCTCTCAGCCTTGCATTGAACTATAACACAAATGCTGCCTTATTTTGTATATTGTTGCCTTTGCTTGATATTTGCTCCTCTGCGGCCACATGAAAAGAACCCTGTTCCCTCTTTCGTGGTGTGAATGTATTCCTGGGAAGTGGCTGCTCAACCAGGAGCTAAATTTCCTAGCCCTCTTCAAATCTAGGTATGGTTATCATCTCTGTAATGAAATGAGATCAAATGCCATTCAAGTTCCATTTAGACCAGACACTAAGAAATACCGAGCTTTTCTTTATGTTTATTTTCACTTTCTGATGGTTAGCAGGAGAGGACTGTGGGAATGGAAGGAACCCTGTCTCTTAATCATTACAGGAAAGCAAGCTACTCACCAACCAGGAATGGTCACATTCCACTGCGAAGTTAGTGGGAAATTTGTAATGTGTTAAACCACTGAAATTTTGTGATTTCTTTTTATTACAGCAGCTAACACACCCTTACTCATATCCTATTTGAACTATCCTAGTTCAAATTATTAATATGTCTAATTAAATTTAATTTGACTTTTCTAGTACTTGGGTCACTTTCATTTTTAAATGTCTGTGATTGCCTTATAGATTGGACCCCACTTGTCTGAATTACTGAGTTTTGGTAACTTATTATGTTTTTATTTCCTCATCTTCTATTATTTTGTTGGGAGATGTACGTTATCTTATGCATTTAGGAGTAGTTTTTCTCCTTCCATTTCTATATATTCCAGCTGGGTCTTAACTTTTACTTAAAATCAGCTTGTACATTTAAAAAGTAAGTCACTTGTGGTTAATACAAGATTTTAAAAGATTTGTTTGCTTTTATTCATACAAGTGTTTGCTCAGATATAAGTCTGTGCACCATGTACATGCTGGTGTCTGCAGAAGTCAGAAGAGGGCATCAGATCCCACTGAAACTGGAGTTACAGGCAGTTGTGAGCCACCATGTAGGTGCTGGGAGTAGAACCAATGCTTCTGGAAGGGTAGCCAGGGCTCTTTACCACAGAGTCAATTCTCCAGTTCACAATGCATTTTTAGCAGTCCATATCATTTCATTTTTAGGAAAGAATTCAACCTATATGTAGTGTTTCTATAATAGATATGTTGCCAACATGACTTAGTGGAAAGAAGCTAAAACTGTACAGTGGAAAAAAGAAAGCATCTTCAACAAATGGTGCTGGCATAACTGGGTACTGGTATGCAGAAGACTGCAGATAGATCCATGTTTATCGCCTTGTACAAAACTTAAGTCCAAATGGATCAAAGATCTCAACATACATCCAGCCACACTGAAACTTTTAGAAGAGAAAGTGGGAGATACTCTTCAACGAGTTGGTACAGGAGACCACTTCCTAAACATAACACCAGTGGCACAGGCACTGAGATCGACAATTAACAAATGGGACCTTCTGAAACTAAAAAGCTTCTGTAAGGCAAAGGACACAGTCAAAAAGACAAAAAGGCAGGCCACAGAATGGGAAAAGATATTCACTAACCCCACATCTGACAGAGGGCTAATCTCCAAAATTTACAAAGAACTCAAGAAACAAGTCTCCAAAACACCAAAGGATCCACTTGAAAGGTGGGGTACAGAGCTAAATAGAGAATTCTCAGTAGAGGAGGCTAAAATGGCCAAGAGACACTTAAGAGAGTGCTCAACATCCTTAGCCATCAGGGAAATGCAAATCAAAACAACTCTGAGATACCATCTTACTCCTGTCAGAATGGCTAGAATCAAAAACACCGAAGACAATTTATGCTGGAGAGGATGTGGAGAGAGAGGAACACTCCTCCACTGCTGGTGGGAATGCCGACTCATACAGCCTCTTTGGAAATCAGTATGGAGATTCCTCAGGAAAATGGGAATTAATCTACCACTAGACCCAGCAATTCCACTCTTAGGCATTTATCCAAATGAGGCAGGTTCATACAACAAGGGCATCTGCTCCACTATGTTCATAGCAGCATTGTTTGTAATAGCCAGAACCTGGAAGCAACCTAGATGCCCCTCAACTGAAGAGTGGATAGAGAAAATGTGGTACATTTACACAATGGAGTATTACTCAGCAGAAAAAAACAATGGAATCTTGAAATTCACAGGGAAATGGATAGCACTGGAAGAAACCATCCTGAGTGAGGTAACCCAGTCGCAAAAAGACAAACATGGTATGTACTCACTCATATATGGATTTTAAATATGGATCAGGATAGTGCCAGTCTGCACTTCCACAGATAGAGAGTCTGGGAAACAGGAAAGAACCTAAAAGATATGCATATATGCATAGTACCCAAGAGAAGAGGATGGAGACAAGATCCTCTGAATGGATGGGGAACACGGCGAGGGGGTGGTAGTGGGACCTGGGAAGAATAGAGGGGGTAAAGAGGAAGGGAGTTGGTCATGGGGGAACAGGAAGTTGAGGGGGTGGGGGTAAAATAGGGGGAAGAGGGAATCATAGGATCGAAGACAGATCAGGCACCAGAGTGACCTCGAGTGATCTAAAGGTATAACATCAATTGGCAAGCTAAGCAATAGTGGAAGGACCACCTCGAATGCCCATTCCTGATAATGAACTTGATGTCTATAACCATCTGGGAGCCTTCATCCTGTGACTGATGGAAGCAGAGGCAAACACACAACTAAGCACTGAACTGAACCCAAGGAACCCAGTGACAGAGAGAGAGGAGTGATGAGCAAATTGGCAAAGAATGGGCTGGCAAAACCAGCAGAGACAGCTGATCTGAACAGGGGAGTGCTCTTGGACCCCAGACCGACAGTGGGGAGGCCAGAATGGGACTGATCTGGACCCCCCAAATGTGAGTGTCAGTGAGAAGGCCTGGGCAACCTTTGGGGCCCTGAGCTGTGGATCAGTGTCTATCCCTGGTATACAATCTGTCTTCATGTGCCTATAGCACAAAGAGAGATGCTCTCTCAGCCTGGACTCTTAGGGGAGTGCCTTGACCCTACCAAGAGTAAAATGATAGACTCTAGATATCCCCTATGTGGAAGGATTTGGCAATAGGGTGGGAGGGAGGGTGGAAAGGGAGTGCGGGAGGAGGGGAGGGAGAGGGAACTGGGATTGACATGTAAAACAAGCTATTTAAAATTAAAATAAAAAAATATTGTATGTGGAGTGGAGACCCATCCATATTCTATTTCATCATCCACCAAGCACACAACTTAACTGAGTTCCCTGTACTGTCCAAACCTCTATTGTGTTTTTATCTTATTTTTATTTTTTTCTGGGTTTTCTTTGAGGGGGAGTGTCCAGTATGGCCTAGACTGGTCTTGAACTCACTATGTAGAAGAAAATGACTATGAACTTCTGATCCTCCCTCCTCTACCTCCTAAGTGTGATTATAAGTATTTGCCACCATGCCCAGACTTTCTGCCTTCCTTTCTTTCCCCTTATCTACCCCCTCTCTTCCTCTTTTGATTTCTGTTTTTATTTGTTTTTGAACAAGTTCTCATTCTATAGCCCAGCCTAGGCTCAAATTCACATCCTTTGCTTCAGCCTCCTGAGTGTTGAGATTACAAGTGTGCATTACCATGCTTGACACTTAAACCTCAGTTTTATTACCTAGAAAGTTTGTACAGAATATTACAGGATTACCAAGAGAGTCAAATGAAATTAAAATGTGACACATTGTTGACAATTTGCTTCAGTTTTGCTAGAACCTAAAATATATTGCTTTCAGAAAGACAACTCAATTTGATTGACTCCGTGTGGCAATAGCTCCAATTGACTTCCCTCGCACACGAAGTGAAAGCTTTAGAAGCATCCTTTAAATTTTTAAACTATTTCGCTTGGATAGCTCAGTAATGTCCTTTCTTTTCAATAGAACTTAGGAGGTAGGGAACGGAATTTGGAAGCAGATTTTCTTGCTGTTAAACCCCACACACTTTTTAGTACACTTGGATCACTAGCAAAAGATGAGGCGATCACTTCCCTCCTCAACTTTTCCTGCCATGACCATTAACAAAGTCACTTGACAAAGGACCATTTGTAGAACTTGAAAATTCATGAAAGGTGTGGCAGGTCATTTAAGGCTGTTAAGGTTTTATTGAATTCCAAGACTTCCCCTTCAATTAACTTGGTAATCCCCAAATATAATAGCTTTCTGAATGATTAAGAGATTGGGAAACAGTGACGTGACATAAGTCACTTGAGAGACAATGTTATAATGGTGCTGAGTCCTTACACAATTGTCCTAAGCCTGAATGCTGCTGGTACCAAACAGTACTTTGCTGTTCTCAGAGACTTTGAGACAGCAGCTCTGGCAGAACATCTTTCACTTCTCAAAGAAAATATAGCTTCCACGAGCAATCCAATTGTGGGATTCTGCAGATGTTTTTTTTCCCTCCCCTGGGGACAAAGACGGAGTATTCAGTGTTGTGGCTTTGCAGTTAGAGCCATAATTGTGTGTTTCCAAGGGAAAAGGGTCAAGGAAGGTTTCTCAGAGGGAAATTTCAGCCCCTCTTGGAGGCTCAAGTAGAAGCATGGGAGCCCAAAATGGATGTATGAAATGGGAAGAGCCAGGAATGCTATTCCTGGAAAACACTTGCTTGGCAGCTATACTTTAAAAGGAACCATAAATCCCTCCCAAACACATACCATCCTTGCTCACCGTAGATGGTAAGCATGATTTCACCTGAGCATTCTTGTGCAAAGCACTGTCAGCTTTAAAAATGTACCACCTTTGTACTGGCTCCCATGAAACTGCCAGGTCTTCCAGATGAACCCATTTCTCAGTCCTTTCCTTTCTTGTCTCACCCCAGATGCTAGCCTTAGGTGGCTTTGGAAGGAAGGGGATGCCGGGAATGCAGAGAGTCTTGGTGTCTTCTCTGTTCACATTTCTCCAATTATTTGGAAACTACTTCCCTTGACATTGACATCAAGCTCTGCTCCCTCATGCAACAAATGCAACTTTGGAGCCTGGGATCTCAGCAGGAGATATAGAGATCTTTGCAGGGATATTCTTGGTGGCAAAGTTGAATTGAAGCCCTCAGTAGACCCTGAGTCCAGGAGTATCTTCCATGATGCTGATAGAGGGAGCCGCATGTGGTCTTCTGGTTGGGGTCCAAGAGCCATAGCTACTCCTTGTGAAACTGGATGACCTACTTATGGCCCTTGTTAGGGCTGCCTTTTTACCATCGACTCTTCCCTTTAGAGGGAGCCTCTCACTCTGGACAATGAGAGGTCCACTTGGCATCGTGAAGGGACTCGCTGAGAAAGGGAAGATACCAGCAAGTAGAGGCACACATTCCAACTCCAAGAGGAAGGATAGAGTTCAGAAGAATGAAACCCCTGACTTTGTACTTTGTGTCAGGATATAAAGAAAAAGAGACACTTGATTTACAGTTATAGGGGTAGGGGTGGAGAAATGGGGATACTTCTGAGAAAAGATTGACACTCTCTAGTCCTCACTCCTGAGGAACCAGCACAGCTGGCCCATGTGCTCTCTAGTTCAGAAGGTTAGAGTTTTCTCAGCTGACCTCTTACTTGGGTAGGGAGGATCTAAGGCCAAATCACAAAGCAGGCCAAGTTGAACTTTCCCATTCCCCTCTTACCTCCAACTTTAGCTCCTACTGTGGGATCCCTTCCCCTTTCCCCATCCCTTCTTTTAATATCCCTTGTTAGGTCTTTCTCCAACCATAGGAGAAAGAACCTAGGCTTTCTTCAAACTTTAAGACAGGAATAAAGGGACTAAAGAGATAGTTAAGTCAATAAAATGGATGCTGTGAAAGAGTAAGTACCTGAATTTGACTCCCAGAACCCACATGTAAGCACAGTGTTGGAGGGGAGGGAGGGAGGCAGCTAACACTGCTGAATTGGTGAGATCTAGTCCAGTGAGAGATTCTGTCTCAAAAGACAAGGCGGATGGCACCCAAGGAATAACACTGCACTTTACCTCTGCCTTCTCTCTCTCTCTCTCTCTCTCTCTCTCTCTCTCTCTCTCTCTCTCTCTCTCTCTCTCTCTCTCTCTCTCTCACACACACACACACACTCACTCACAGACACATACAATATGCATGTGTTCAAGACAGACAGACAGACACACACTATGCATGCATTCAAGACAGACAGACACACCTACACACAATTTAGTGGGTGCTTCAAGTGGTGTCATATCCAGAAGAACTACTTGACAGCATGATAGAGGCAAAGACATCATCTCAGCCCTAGACCCATAACCTGGGTGAGAGGGTCCACCTAAGGAGGACCCTGAAGATGAGAGATGGGTCTGTGTATCGCAGACTATCTTTGGAAGGGAGAGGGATGGTGTTGGAAATCTCAAAGAATAGCCTAAGAACTGTGATCTCTAGAGAAAGAAAGCTCAGAATCCTTTTCCATTCTGTGACTGTGTGCCTCAGGCTCTCTGCCACCCCCCATAATGCAACACTCCAGCCTTTTGGCAAGAGCAGTCACCTTTTCTTTCTGTCTACTCCCTTTGAGTAAGTACACAACGATACTTTAGGCTGCGTTTGAATGAAGTCCAAACAGTCTGCCCTGCCTTACATCAGAATTCAGACAAACAGGGAAACTCTTAAAGCCTCACCTGTTTGTGGTTACTTTCCACCAATCACAACTCAGCACTATAAATGCAATTATAGAGAATTAGAGTATCTAAATAAAGGGGGCGGGAAGGGGGATCTTCTAATCCCACTTTCCCAGGCCCAGGACCCAGCTGTGCTGAGCAGAGAATATAGCATTTAATGGAGTCCGTGAGGCTCCCAAACAAATGTCAAGTTTAACATTAATGTGTTTAGAAAACTCACTCAAGATCATTCTTTTTACATCTATTTCTAAACTGCCAGCTAGGAAGCCTCCAGGATCATTTTCAATCTGTCAGATCTCACCATGAAAACTGTCCCTCACAAACCTCAGGCAGGTAGAAACATCCTTCTATTGGTTAGCAAGAGAAAGGGTTTTAGGGAAAGAGCTTAATTTTGCCAACGGCCAATTAAAATTAGGAGTTTCCTTGCAGAAACATGTGGGTTCAAAATGGTTGTTCCATCCTATATTGGGAACTTTGCAACTCTCTCTGTCTCTACAGCTGGATCCAAATCAGAGTTCCTGGTCCAGACTTCAGACATTTGTGCGACTCAGTGCCTTCCATTTGGTGGAGAGAATACACCATCATTTACAATTGTCTTTCAGGAGCATCTGGGAAAAGCAAAGAAATAATTCTAGTTCCCAGCAATGGCATTAAATTGTGCTTCTGAGATGTCTGTATCTAGAACAGAACAGAAAAGTATTTTGTTCTAACGTGTTTAAACTGGAAATGCTTACATGTGCCTCACCAGCCAAAGGAAGAAACTGAAAGTGTTTCTTTCACAAACACTCTAAAAGCTTGTTGGGAGTAAGAAGTCTTTCTTGGATTTAGGGTCTCGTGTCAGATTTGTGTCCCCAGAGCTAACGTGAACTCAGGGAATTTCTTGTCCAGTATGTGTCTTCAAGATGCCTAGAATTAGAAGGAGTTCTTCTGATTTGTGTAGATCCGGAAGGCATCAAGAAAGGAGTCTCTGCCCATCCCTGGGCA
This sequence comes from Mesocricetus auratus, assembly GCF_017639785.1. Taxonomy (NCBI): domain Eukaryota; kingdom Metazoa; phylum Chordata; class Mammalia; order Rodentia; family Cricetidae; genus Mesocricetus; species Mesocricetus auratus. The sequence continues at coordinate 100,560,012 of NW_024429188.1, read as the reverse complement.
GTGTAGAGAAATCAGTGTGAGATAGGGAGGGGGTTCAGGAGACAGGAATGGAGAGAGGGAGAACAGTGTGAGAAACACAAGAGCATGCATGTTTCAAAAGGTGAGAGAAACACCCTCAGAGGATCCCTGTTTCTCCCTAAATCTACGACTAGAAATTGTCTGCACATTTTTTCTTTCCATAATTTCTTAATTAAAAATGTGAGACTAAGTCCCTTTGCTGTGGGCTGAGAGCTGAGGCTCCTAAACTAGACCGCACACCTGCTTCAGGGTAGTAAGAATGCATTTGCTTCCATCTTACATTTGTCTGTCGTTTGAGCAAAACGGGAAAGGAATTTCTCTTAGCCAGTCTCCTCTGTGTGTGTGTGTGTGGAGGGGGGGAGAATGAAGATAAAGCAATAGGGATTATTGACACACATCATTGAGTCTAGTCTGTCAGAGCCTGCCGACTCCTTCTAATTACATGGCCTTAGGTCAGCTGCTTCACACCTTAATTTTTTGTTGGAACATTTGCCATGTAACAGCTGAGTATAAAAGTGATGCTATCAAAGCAGGATGAGAAACAACGACAGAACAGATAGACAGCCCCAAATTTTTGAATGTCAAAATGTGAGTTGCAAGGATACGGTGAATTCAATCACTAATAGGTTTTATGGGTTTTTCAAAAAGATTTATTTTGTGTGTGAGTGTGTTTGTGTCTGTATCTGTATCTGTGAGTGTTTGTCATATGTGTGTGGGTGCCCATGGGTGTCAGAAGGGGTTGGATCGCCTGGGGCTGGAGTTACAGGCACTTGTAAGCAGTCTGATGTGGAGACTGGGAAGCAAACTTGGGTCCTCCAGCTGAACACCAAGTACCCCTAACTGCTGAGCAACCTCCCTAACCCCTCTTGTTGCTATTTATTACTAGATTCAAAATCAGAGTGGGGGACATGAGTTTAAAGAGAAAGACACAGGTCTTCCCTTTTCAGGAGAAAGGCCTTTAACAATGACTTTTCATCTCGGAATGGGGTCACTTAGGCTGGTCTCTACTCACTATGGAACTCATCCTCCTACTTCAGTCTCCCAAGTAGCTGAGAAAACAGACAAGCACCACCATACCTAGACTTATTCTTACATTTTTCAACAGTTGAAAAAATCCCAAGAATAATATTTTGTGATACTTAACAGGTAAAAGTAAAAACTTCATTATTGTTGTCATAGCCAATATAACAGTGGAGTCGAATGCTTATGAAGCAATCTATGTGACCCCCACACTGAAATATTTATGACGTGGCCCTTTCCAGAAAGAACTTCGTCAGCTTCTAAGCCAGAATACCAACCTTAGGATTGGAAACTCTGAGGAGTTTTGTAAAATTCAAAAGTCCATTCTATCTCTGACATGGCAGAACAAGCCTATTGGGGACCTAGCAACTTTCACTCGTGGTCTCTCTATCTCACCTTACCCTAAGTCATCAGAGATTCCAAAGCTTAAACACATACAAAGCAGAAAGGTACCTATTATATATCCCCACAGTGGCTGTTTTTTTGAAATGTTCCAGCCTGAAGACAGGAGGAAGACAGGAAGAAGTCTGGTGTATCAAGTCCTCCTGTGCTTGTGCTCCCAAGAAAAAAAGAGCCAAGGGGTCTGCTGTTCTAACTGTAGCCGTCTGGATACAACTGGGGAGGTCTCAGGGAAAAGCTCAGAGTCTTTTCGTCAACCTCCAAATAACCAAAGGACTTCCAGATGAAGATGGTCAATTTGCTGGTGTTTTTCACCTTCCAAATCACATGTCTAAACCCCAAGTATTCACTTCATCTGTATGCAGGTATGGAATGTTCTCCTTTCGTGGAAAAAAATTAAGTTGAGATTCACTAAAAGGCAGACAATTTGCATCCAAGAGCCACAAAATTATCTATTTGTTTTTTATTTTGTGTGTACACATGAGTCAAGGCATGTATGTGTAGACCAGGGGACAACCTGTAGAAGTCAGTTCTCTCTTTCCATCCACCATAAAAGTTGCAGGGAATGAATTAAGGCCATCAAATGTGGTAGGAAGCACCTTTACCCTCAGAACCATCTCACCAGCCTGAAGAGTTGTGTAGCCTGTATCTTGAAGTGTGGTATGATGCTTACTTTTTTATTCATTTTTATTTACGTGTATGAGTGTTTTCCTGTATGCATGTATGCACACCACATTTTTTTTTCTTGGTGCCTAAAGAACCAAGAAGATGGTTTAAAATCCCCTGAAACAGGGTTTACAAATGGTTGTGAGCTGCCACACGGATTTTAGGAACAAACCTGGGTCCTCTACAATGGCAGCAAGTGCTCTTAATTGCTGAACTATCTCTCCAGATCCACAATGGTTAGTTTAAATTGTCGACCTGACACAACCTAGACTTACCACAAAGAAGAATGTCTGAGAATATCTCTTGCATTGGTGTCTTGATTGCATTCATTGATGAGGAAAGGCACACCAATTTTGAGTGGCCTTATTCTCTAGGGAGGAGATTCCACGTTATAAGAGTGGAGAAAGGGAACTGAGTGCTGGGATGTATGCACTAATTCATGGCTCTCTTCTACTGACTGTGCAGCTGCTTCAAGTCTCTGCCACTTTGATTTCTCTGCAGTTGCAGAATGCAACCTGGAATTGGGATCCAAGACATTCGTGCTTAGATGGCTTTACAATGGAGATCTCTGTCTGTCTGTCAGTTGGTTGCTCATCTATTAATCTATCATCTATTTATATGATTCTGTGACCTTTTTTGCTATGAAAAATTCATTTTGCTTTATTTTAAAATATTTAAATAGAGAAACATATAAACGTATCAGACTAGGTTCTGTCAGTTTGAAATAGAAGCATGAAACATGGGCCAGTGTTTTAAAATCTAACTGATTGGACCTCTTTAAAATATTCACTTTCACCTATTGACTATTTCAATGCATTTTGATCGTATTTACCCCCATTACCTCTCATAAAAGCCCCTTCTTCCCAACAAGAACCCTTCCTACATCTGTGTATTTTTTGATGATCCATTGCATTTAATGTAAGTTCTTTTCATGTACATAGGTGGTGGCTTATTTACTGAAACACAGTCAGCTCAGTAGTGGATACATCACCCATAACTCTGTGACTATTTTTGTGGGGAGGGGGTTTAACACAGGGGTTTTCTGCATAGCCCTGGCTGTCCTGGAACTCACTCTATAGACCAGACTGGCCTCAAACTCACAGAGATCTATCTGCCTCTGACTCCTTAGTCCTGGGATTCAAGACTGCATGACCACAGTGGCTTTTTAAGTTACATTATTAAAAAAACATAATTTGCAATGAAGAAAAGTTTTAAAATTAGATAAAGTTAAATGCTTGGGAGATGGAGATGGGAGGATCAGGAGTTCAAGACCAGCCACAGTTACATAGGGAGCTCAACGCCAGCATAGGCTACATGAAGGGCAGAAGATCTCTTTGAATGATCATTTCAGAAACGAAATATGAAGAGACTGGAGTGTCATTTGTACTAGGTTTTAACTCTTCAATAACCCACTGCATTTTCTCGCCAGCAACTGAAAGCTGCTGCGCTGAGCCTTAGGTACTAAGGTTAGGCCAGAAACCCATCATTCACTGTAGCCATCTACATTTGCCTCTGGGGCACCATTAAAGGAGGTTACCAAAACCTCACATGTTAACAAAATATTCTCAAAACACAAAAAGAATGTTAAATAGCTAACAGTAACAAAATTTCAAACTTTTCATTACAGGATCCCATAATTCCCTGCCAAGCCATATTAGAGCCTGAGGCAAAAGGAAAATGTGTGCCTAGATACATGTTTTTATGGATATTTCAAGAGCCAACTTTTTTTCCAGAAGTAGCTTTTGAAAATATTATTGATGTGTTTGCTTCCATTAAATCTGGGAAAGCAAAATGATAATAAATTCTGTTTAGGATATAAATAAAATATTTAAACCTCAAATATTATTGTGAGTTTTAATATACTGACTTCTAAATTATTCAGTATGTTTTCCAACTACTTTAGTTTTGACTGTGTGGAATAACTGCCCTATTCAGACTGTCTGTCTTGACAAATCTGCCCAGTAACCAGCTATCATGGATAAATGACTGTCCATCCAGCACAAGGCTAGATCTTGAAGGTGATACAGACACAAGTAAAATAGAGTGGCTCCCTTTTAAGAGTGGCAGGCTACTCAGAAAGTTGTGACAAGAGGATTATTAGATGGGAGACATAAGGAGACCAATGCTACAGAACTAGATTAGAGCTTCAGGAGGCGACCTATGAACTAGAGACAGATGTTTGGTTTTTGTTTTGAGAAAGGTTCTTGTGGTGATACCTTGCTTGTACAAATGAAGCTTGTCTGAAGATCACAGGATGGAGTTTTCCATGAGCTGCTTTTACTTCATTAGTTTCCCAGTAAAAAAGTGCGAATTCCTGTTTCTTTCTGCTTATATTCTTTCTCCTCCCAGCCATCTCTTCTCCTGTCTGTCTGTACAGACCTCCAGACCTCTGTAGTTAACTAGTGGCCAGCCCCATCTTCTTATCTTCAGACAAGCTTTATTTGTACAAGCAAGATACCACCACAGGTTCTTGTTGAGATCAGGCTGTACCCAGCTGTAAATTACTCTGCCTTGTGCAAAACAGTGGTTTTCCGGATTTGGCATTGATCTGAGATGCTCCATTTTACATGCAGCTTTGGGCTCCGTTTTGAGGCTATAGGACAACTGTGCACCTTGGTGGACATGGAAATAAACCATCTGTCTAGCACTACCCACAAGGCACAGACTAACAATTTACTACTAACAGTAATAAGGTGAGCATGTCCAGTAGATTGGGACCATGTGAGCACATGGTTACATGGTCATAAGGTATAATGTCATACCAGAAAAACTAAGCCTGAGAACATAATGAACACACCAGGACAAGAAAGGATGCAACACCCTTACCTGGCCTGCATAGAGAGAACAGCACCTAACACTTCGATGATCCCACTGATCTGCCATTTGTTTCAGCCTGAGTTGCCTGGTCAACTTATTTTCCCTTATTTGGTTTGTCATTTTTAAAGGGTATGTTGAATGATCTATGAAAGCCCCTGTCCATCCTCTGTCTCTACCATGTTCTGTGACATATTTTGAGATAAGACCTCATATAATGAGACTGGCCTTGAATTTGCTGCATAGCTTAGGATGACCTCTATCTCCAAAGTGCTGGTATTAGTGGTGTGTGCCACCATGCCGAGTGTATTTGGAGGTGGAGATGAGACCCATAGCTTTATAGGCAATCAGTCTACCAATTGAACTGCAAGTGTCACAGCCTCAGCTAGCTCTAATTTTGTTCTTTCGAAAGGCCTTATGTAGCAAAAGCTTACCTCAGATTCACTATTTAACTAAGCCTGACCTTGAAGGTCTGATCCTCCTGCTTCTACCTTCCATGTGCTGGGACTACAGGTGTGTACCACCATACCTAGTTACACTCTGTGATCTTCATTAACTGCAGCTATAGCCTCCCAGCTACTATGATTTGTGCTTGATCCAGCCAATAGGAAGCACTAATAGGAGACCTGGAATCAGGACAAGAGTTGATCAGGATATCATGTGGCTTCTTGTTTCTTGGCTACATATTGGCGGAATCATTGTCTCTTTCTGGAATCTCCATGCTGATTTCCAAAGTGGCTGTACGAGTTGGCACTTCCACCAGCAGTGAAGGAGTGTTCCCTTTTCTCCACATCTTCTCCAGCATAAACTGTCCTTGGTGTTTTTGATTTTAGTCATTCTGACAGGAGTGAGATGGAATCTCAGAGTTGTTCTGATTTGTATTTAGGGAATGGCTGAGGATGTCATTTTAGACTCCTCTATTGAGAATTCTCTATTTAGATCTGTACCCCACTTTTTAATTGGATTATTTGGTGTCTTGGTGACTAGCTTCTTGAGTTCTTTGTAAATTTTGGAGATCAGCCCTCTGTCAGATATGGGGTTGGTGAATACCTTTTCCCCTTCTGTGGGCTGCCTTTTTGTCCTGTTGATTGTGTCCTTTGCCTTACAGAAGCTTCTCAGTTTCAGGAGGCCCCATTTATTAATTGTAGATAACAGTGTCTGTGCTACTGGTGTTATGTTCATGAAGCAGTCTCCTGTGCCAATGCATTCAAGGGTACCTCCCACTTTCTCTTCTGACAGGTTCAGTGTGGCAGGATTTATGTTGAGGTCTTTGATCCATTTGCACTTAAGTTTTGTGGATGGAGAAAGACATGGATCTATCTGCAGTCTTCTACATGCCAGCATCCAGTTATGCCAGCACCATTTGTTGAAGAAGATGCTTTCTTTTTTTTGTATAATTTCAGGTTCTTTGTCAAAAATCCAGTGTTCATAGGTGTGTGGTTTAATGTCAGGGTGTTCAATTACATTCCATTGATCTACTTGTCTATTTTTGTGCCAATACCAAGCTGCTCTTTTTAGGACTGTAGCTCTATAATAGAGCTTGAAATCAGGGATGGTGATGCCTCTGGAAGTTCCTTTGTTGTACAGGGTTGTTTTGGCTATCCTGGGTCTTTTGTTTTTCCATATAAAGTTGAGAATTATTCTTTTAAGGTCTGCGAAGAATTGTGCTGGGATTTTGATGGCGATTGCACTGAATTGGTAGATTGCTTTTGGCAAGATTGCCATTTTTACTACGTTGATCCTTCCTATTCAAGAGCATGGGAGATCTTACCATTGTCTGGTATCTTCTTTAATTTCTTTCTTAAAGACTCAAAGTTCTTGCTACACAAGTCTTTCACTTGTTTGGTTAACATTATCCCAAGGTATTTTATGTTGTTTGTGGCAATTGAAAAGGGTGACATTTCTTTGATTTCTTTCTCAGCCCTTTATCGTCTGTATATAGTAGGGCTACTGATTTTCTTGAGTTAATCTTGTATCCTGCCACTTTGCTGAAGGTGTTTATCAGCTGTAGGAGTTCCCTGGTAGAGTTTTTCAGGTCACCTATGTAAACTACCATATGATCTGCAAATAGTGAAGTTGAACTTCTTCTTTTCCAATTTGTATCCCCTTGATCTCCTTTTGTTGCCTTATTGCGCTAGCTAGAACTTCAAGTACACAATAGAAGAGGTATGGAGAGAGTGGACAGCCTTGCCTGTTCCTGATTTTAGTGGAATCGTGTTGAGTTTCTGTCCATTTAGTTAGAAGTTGGCTGTTGGTTTGTTGTATATTGCTTTTATTATGTTTAGCTATGTTCCTGTTATCCCTGAACTCTCCAAGACCTTTATCCTGAAGGGGTGTTGGATTTTGTCAAAGACTTTTTCAGCATCTAGTGAGATGATCATGTGATTTTTATTCCTCAGTTTGTTTATATGGTGGTTTACATTGATGGATTTTCATATGTTGAACCATCCCTGCATCCCTGGGATGAAACCTACTTTATCGTGGTGAATGATTGTTTTGATGTATTCTTGTATCCTATTTGCTATTATTTTATTGAGTATTTTTGCATCAATGTTCATGAGGGATATTGGTCTGTCGTTCTCTTTCTTAGTCGTGTCTTTGTGTGACTTGGGTACCAAGGTTATTGAAGCCTCATAATAAGAGTTTGGCAATGATCCTTCTGCTTTTATTGTGTGGAATACTTTAAGGATAATTGATATTAGCTCTTCTTTGAATTTCTGGTAAAATTCTGCACTGAAGCCATCTGACCCTGGGCTTTTTTTGGTTGGGAGACTTTTGATGACTGCTTTTATTTCCTTAGGGGCTATAGGTCTATTTAAATTGCTTATCTGTTCTTGATTTAATTTTGGTAAGTGATATCTATCTAGAAATTGTTCATTTCCTTTAGATTTTTGAATTTTGAGGAGTACAGGCTTTCAAAGTATGACCTGAAGATTCTCTGGATTTTCTTAGTGTCCATTGGTATGTGCCCCTTTTCATTTTGATTTTGTTAATTTGCATATTCTCTCTCTGCCTTTGGTAAGTTTGGATAAAGGTTTGTCTATCTTGTTGATTTCCTTGAAGAACCAACTCTTTGTTTCATTGATTCTTTCTATTGTTTGCCTAGTTCCTATTTTATTGATTTCAACCCTCAATTTGATTATTTCCTGGCATCTACTCCTCCAGGATGAGTTTGCTTCTTTTTGGTTTAGAGTTTTCAGTTGCACTGTTAATTCTCTAGTGTGACTATTCTCCAGTTTCTTCATGTGGGCACTTAGTGCTATGAACTTTCCTCTTAGTACTGCTTTCAATGTGTCCCATAAGTTTGGGTATGTTGTATCTTCATTTTCATTGAATTCTAGGAAGGTTTTACTTTTTTTCTGTATCTCTTCCTTGACCAAGGAATAGTGCAATTGTGCATTGTTTAATTTCTTTGAGCTTATAGGTTTTCTTTACCTTGTGTTGTTGATGAATTCTAACTTTAAACCATGGTGATCAGATAGGATACAGGGGGTTATTCCAATTTTTTGTACCTGTTGAGGTTTGCTTTATTGCCAAGCATGTGGCTGATTTTAGAGAGGGTTCCTTGTGGTGCTGAGAAGAAGGTATATTCTCTTGTGTTTGGATGGAATGTTCTATAGATGTCTGTTAAACCCAATTGGGTCATAACTTCTATTAGTTCCTTTGTTTCTTTGTTAAGTTTCTGTCTGGTGGTCCTGTCTTGTGGTGAGAGTGGGGTGTTGAAGTCTCCCACTACAAGTGTGTGAGGTTTTATGTGTGATTTGAGTTTTAGTAATGTTTCTTTTACGAATGCGGGTGCCTTTGTATAGATGTTCAGAATTGGGACTTCATCCTGATGGATTTTTCTTGTGATTAATATGAAATGACCTTCCTCATCTCTTGCTGGAGTTGCTGGTTTTCCCTAGCTGCTATCAAAGTCAACCATAAAGCTAGGGTAAGTGTCAGTACCAGTTTTCCTAAAAAGGTGGCTCAGGGGTACCAGCCTGGTGTTTGTTTTCCAGTCATTATCCCTTTGGAATGGGTCATTCACTTTGTCATCCTATCCAGAGACTTCAATGAACTGTGTGTAAATACCCAATTTAAGTGCTTAAGTAATACCATTTCATTTTTTTTCTGTCTTCAGACTAGCACTGGTCAACCACTTAGTGAATTCACACCTATAAAAGCAAGCCCTTGGCTGAAGTTCCCAATCTTTGCTCCATTTACATCTGACCAGATGAATGAGAGAGTGCAGCGTTGCCAGGATCTCAGCTGTGGGGCCATCTATTATTTCCTCAGAGCCTCCTTGATTGTATTTGTGTGTCATGTCAGTCCTTCCATTGAGAGGCACTGTATTTCTGTGGATGCTGTTTTATAAGGCAACAATCTACAGCCTTGGCAGACATTACATTGGTCCCCTCCCCACATGCCACAGATCCTAATTCTGCCCTCTCTTTCTTCACTGCTGGGGTCATCACTGAAGATGTTAGATATTCTTCAGAGGACAGTAGCTCTCCAGAAGTCAAGACATTCTTCTTAGAAGACAACAGTTCATCCAGATGACTTCACGGCTGCTGATGAAGTGTGAATCTAACACCTATGACACATTGGCCCTGAGAGTCTTTCTGGGTGTTATGTGTGCTTCAGCAGATGCTCATTGCAGCAGAGCATAGTAGCCCTGAGTACTAGCAAGGGGGAGGGGAATATAATGCTAATAGACAATCTAAGCCACAAACAAGGTAAAGGGCATGTGGATTTGACATAGGTTCACCCCATACAGCCTAACTTCTCCATTTAATTAGCAGAGTCTGACCTTCAGATAAAATGCTTGGAGAATCTGGCAAGCCTTGCCCTGGGAAAACCACATGGACCTTATTTATCGCTACCTTGACAGAGATGAATTATCCTTCTTCCTTAGAGTGCTACCAGTGCCTGACAGCTGGGGTGCGGGAGCTGTAATTCAGCCATGGGAAGCACATTGGCCTCTATCTTTTTCCTTCTGCTGAAGACACAGAAGAAAATGGCCAAAAGGTTGGAAAAGCAGTATCAAAGAGTGCAAACAAGTGTTGTATGCCTTTGCACACACACACACACACACAGAGAGAGAGAGAGAGAGAGGGAGAGAGAGAATGAGAGAGAGAGAGAGAGAGAGAGAGAGAGAGAGAGAGAGAGAGTTGGTCTTCCCATTCCCAGATAATTTGGAGTGAAGACAGGCCAGCAGCCAGAGATTTGGTGCTCCAGTTTGCCTGGTATTCCTGATGTGGGAAGTCCAGGTAAATGGTCTGCCTTGGTGCAGTCTCTGAGTTTCTGCTTCTCTGGATCTCTCTGTTGTCCTAGTGCCCCCGGAGGACCACCACTCCCTTATCTAGAGGCAAAAACAAGGCTCTGGGATACGGACTTAACACTTCTCAAACAATTAAAATTCCTCTTCAGATTCCTTTGCCAACCTGACCTCTGAAGTCCAGGTTTATGAAAAAGCAGTAGTCTCTTCTGAAAGGGTTGCTACTTACACAGAATGCATACGACCTGAAAGCCACCAGTTAACCTGCAGTAGCATGAAAACTCCATTGGGCCAGTCGCCACCTCAATATTATCTTTCAAGGCTGGCTGTTTGTTTACTGTGTCAATGTGTTATCCTGCTATTGTTTGCTCTCTTTCTCAAGTTAATGGACTCAGATTTCAATATGTGCTTCGCTGCTACACTGGTCTGCCTGGGCACACAGCAATGGTTTTTGTTTGCTTGTTGTTGCTATTTTCCTTGTCATTTGTTTTCACTGTAAGCTTAAACAACCCTTCTGGAGGGAAGAAAATAGCTCACAGCCTGATGCCCATTCACTTCTATTTGTGTCACTTCATGTTCTCTTATGATCTCAGGTGATGTACAGGCTAGGCTCCCATAGGGCTTCAATCAATATGTACACATGGATTCTCTTAGAATAATTGTACATACACATTTACATAGATCAACACAGACTACATTCTTGTCATCTCTAATAGCCATAGAGTTTTCCACTGCGGGACCACAGACACTTTAGAAGACATTACATTTACATGTTTTCCTACTTGTGGCTGGCACTTCAAAATGTGCCTACTGTTAAGAGAGCGCTGCTTAACTCTGGCCACAAATCAATACCAAGACAATACGAATTAAATCACATGGGCACTAAAAGCTTACCAAGTTGAATTTAATTAGTACATATTGTTCCAGAGCCATCTATTCCCTCTTGGGGTAGGCTGCTTGATGTTATTTTCCACTCAGCCGAGTCTAGAAGACAAGGTTTGAAACAACCCTTACTTGTTTTGATTCAGTTTTAAGAAAACCTGGCTCTCATTCATCTATGAGACCTCCACTTTCTATTGGCTTTATCTAGCTGAATTATTCACATGTATACCACAAGGCACTGGTCCTGGATCCAGATTTGCTTTCTACCAGGAGTTTCCATGATTTTAAAAATTGTGTGTGTGTGTGTGTGTGTGTGTGTGAGTGTGTATGTGTGTGAGTGTGTATGTATATATACATGTTAGAGGACAACCTGCAGGAGTATATTCTCTCCCTGTACTGTGTGACTCCTGGAGATCAAACTCTTAGGTTGTCAGACTTGGTGGCAGGCACTTTTAACTGCTGATCCGTCTCAATGACCCCAAGTTCACATTTTTCTCATTTTCTTGCTGCTGATACCTGACAAAGCTTCACTGACCTTAAGCATGGAGAGATGGCCAAATTACCAGCCTTCAAGATCCCATAGAACATTAACAATTAGTGTTGCTGCTGTTTCTTCTAAAACTCATTAGGGGCAGTTTGCTGTTGGTATCACAGTGATCTTTCACTTTTAGGAAGTAAGTTTCATTTTCAGACTCAATCTATTTTATATACCCTGCTAGTTGGAGCTGGTACTGCTTGATTTTCCTCTCCGTGAGGGGTAGGTACATAGTCTCCATTGGATGTGGTCATTTAAGGCTATTGAAGGCCTTTTCACCTACCTACTGAACTCAACTTTGAGATATTACATTTTGTATCTGTGACTGACTTTAGCACAGTGGCAATGTACCCATGAGAAAGGTTTTAGCACTTTTGAGATAGGTCTGATGGTACTTCACTTCTGTACAGTAGAGGTAGTTGACCACAGTGGTCTTCCAACTGAGAATGGCTCTGTATTAGCTAGATACTAATTTGTGTCACTGTAGTGGAATTATCTTCCATAGACTACTAATTTTGTGGCTCATGGTTCTGAGGTTCAAGTACAGTTCCAGATGGATCCATATTTGGATCTCTGGGGAAGATGGCACATCATGGGCATCTCTCTGTACTTAAGGTCAGTGGGACTTTGTCAGAGCACAACAGCAAAAAAAATAATAAGAAGAAAGGTGCTATCTCTGAGCCAGCCAATGATAGCTTAGCAAGTAAAGGGACTTCTTACCCAAATTGGTGACTTGAGTCTAATCCCTGAAATCCATACAGTGGAAGAAGGGAATAGATTCCTGCAAGTGGTCCTCTGAACTCCACACATAACACATGCATCCTCTACAAAATGAATGAGTAAATGTAAAACATACATTTTCAAATAATAAAAACGAAGGTCTCACATTAAGCTTCACTTCTTAACATATCATAGTACCTCCAACTACAGCTACCTTGGTGATCTATCACGCTGTTCCATATGGACCTTTGGGAAGGGAGACTTATCTAAACCATAGCAAGTTTCAAAGGATTTCCAGCCCCACTGTCACCCCAGGCAGCTTAAAAAAACTGGTATTCTCAGGGAGCAAAGAGACCTAATATGCAGGCCTTGGTATCCTGTTCTAAGATGAAATTTTTTAAAACTATTCTTAACAGAAAGATAATTTTATTGGCAAGGTTTATCAAGGCCTCCAAGATTAATATATCATGCTTTTGCATCAGTTAGCTCACAATGCTAAGTTAGCTGGTTGGTGTTAGTAATACAACCTATTGGCAGACTATAGAATCAAGAAAACTTACCAGATTTAAGATGGTGGCAGTCACCAGCACCTCTTGGGCTACTCCCAGGAACCTGAGAGACCCGCGGAGGCATCATAGGGAGATGAGGTAGCAGAGCATGAGCCTGAAGAGCATGCAGTATCTCCAGAACTACATTTTTTAAAAAGACAAGATGCTTTTAAAACGTAGTTTTGATCAGGGCACTGGAAGGCAGGCTATTAACAGGCCCACACTTACCTCGTCCCGTGGGTAGAGAAAGGGACTAGGACACTAGCAGTCTCTGGGCCATGGAATTGGAAAAAAGATGGTGGAAGTAAGCAGAGATAAGAGAAGCAGAGGTAGAGACATAGTGGACAAAGAAGGATGTAGTTGCTGAGTAGGGCAAGTCTTCAGGTAGTTAGCCAGGAGGCTTGGGCTACTGTAGGAGAAACTGCAGCCAGCCTACCCCTTGGAGGAGGGGATATAAAGCCAGGTCTAACTTAATAAATGAGTCTGCAGCTCACTCTGATACTCACCTACTCCTGGTGCCTGAGTCGCTGGTACTCCATCTTCTCACCCCCTCCCTAAGTGGTTTCCTAGCAGGGTAACCGGCAACATCTGGCCCCTACACGTGACATGGGTCTCGGCCCCACTTGAATAAGGGTGTATTTTTTCCATTTCCACGGCTGGTTTTTGATTGGGCTCCGATCTTTGCATCGTAGGACCCTACGTTGATGTACTTTCACTTTTTCTCTCAGTACTCTTTCAGACTCCCCTTCACTCTCGCGGTGCATTTCGGCACCCCCTCTTTCGGTGACTTGTTCAGTGAGTTGGCCCCTGTGTGTTCCGTGCCCTTGGTCATCACGAAGATGAGTGTGGGGACCCTCCTTCTTTTCTGTCTTTTCCTTTGTGTCGGTCTGGTACCCCTGGTGCATTCGGTAGGGACATCTGCTACACTCAGGTCCGACACACTTGCCGTGTTTGTTCGAGTCTGTCTTTGTCTGTTTTAGACTTTGTTCTTGTCTACGTCTCCTGCCATTAAGAGAATGGGGAACTTACCCTCCCTCTGTAAGGAGCCTCAGGTCAGGTCATTAAAATCAACATTGCTCACCAGGTGCCTTAAGGTTAAGACTGATGATCTGGAGGTTTTTGGGGATGAGGCTGTGATGTTGGTCCCCTGGATTTCTCCCGAAAACATGTGGGGGCCTGGTCTCTGGATGTGTGTACTCTTTCTTGCCTGAAAGCGTGAGGGCAGCTCAGGAGTGACCCCCTTTTTCCTATGCTTTGATTGTCTTATTACCAATCCTTCTCTTTAAGTGTCTCCTACAGAGTGTTTCCACACTTCAGGTTCTGCTGGTACATTGATACCTATAACGTGGCCCTCTTTGGGAGGTCTCTCGGGCCTGGATCACAGAAACTCCTGAGGCATAGTCTGACAGGCGTTCCTCTCACCTAGGCATGCTTTCCAGAGATGTCATCCCTCGAGGGCCAGTAGTCAATGATGGCTAAGGACCCGTGAGGCAGGCCAACCTAAGACAGGCATGATCCATCAGGTTGGATGCTCTCTGAGGCACGGACAATGAGGCCGAAGCTAGAATTTGACTCCCACTGAACCCCACTAAAAAACAAAACAAAACAAAAAAAGGGTAGATATGTTCCCAAGGCACAATTGCCCTACATGCCCCCTGCCGTGCCCAGGCCAGCCCGCATGAGCATGCACATGTGCAGCAGGCACTTCCTTCCTGAGCCAAGCTGCCAAGCCTGCCTTACCATCCAGAGACACTGAGAAAGAGTCACCTGACCCAGAGACACCAGCAAGGAAAGGGCAACACAGCAGTCAACCGCCTGAGCCAATAGGACTTTGGGAGGGAGTATAAAGGCAGGATGATCTGCTACTCACTGACTCATGGGGCCTGAGTCGTTGGTGCTGCATCTTCTTTCCTCCCGCAAGGGGTGTCCCAGCAGGGTAACCCATAACAGGCTACCACCAGCTGCCGATACTGTGGCCACTGCGTGACCCTCTTGTGCGGAGGAGAGCACGGAGCAGCATCCCTGTTGGCTGGCGGCACCAAGGGCAGGGAGGTGTGCAGTGGCCCGGGGTTCTCAAGGGTCCTGCTTCCTGAAGGGCTGCCCAGCCTTGTGATCACCCTGACTCTGGGCAACAACAGGGTATCTGAGATGAGTTTCAGAGATATTTCAGTATTAATGTTGCTTCAGAAACCCTGAAACAGATCAATGACTCACTGCAATAAATATTTGCATGTAAACCAGTCTGGGAAACTGTGTAACACACAGCAGATTGTCAGCACTTTTTGACGGAGGGATGGAAAAGATGGCAGAGCAGAGCAGCAGAGAAGCAGAACTAGAGGTGTGGGGACAGGAGGGCGGGGGATGGGGGCATATTGTAAAATCTACTAAAGTATGTTCTGAGACATGAAATCATTGGAAGTCATAAAATTATAGTTGGTGGTTGTAAATTTCACTCTAATACTTTGGGAAACTCCTAAAATGAAATAAGCATTGCTATTTTCTGATGTCAACAATAAAATGTAGCTTTAAAAGCCTTCTTATTGCAATAAAGTGAGATAAAAACATACTTCCATGAAGTTTAAAATTTTTGAGATTTTTATTTTTATTGAAGTTACCATTTTGGAATTTTTCTCTCTGTCACTTAGTGTTTCCCTGTAGTAAGACTTGAATTTGATTCTAACACTTCCTATTCTTGCTTTCCTTCTAGAGTAAGTATGGATGGACTGATGAGGACGAGAAAAATAGCACATAACGTTGTCCAACAAAGACAGATGGAGGAGCACACAGGTAGAAAGACAGAGCATGTGTTTAAAGGATCTTTTCTGTCTTTGTTTCAATCTATTAGTTGTACTTTTAAATCATGTATGCACGTGTAGTCTATTGACTGCCTATATACCCTCTGGGAGGGCTGGAGTCTGTGAGCCCTTCTACCTGTTAGCTTGCTTTTAGAGAGAATGTCTCATACTATAGCTCAGGCTGGCCTGGAACTCCTTGTTTTAAAACAGTCTGGTGTTGGACTTGGAGCAATCCCCCATGCCATTATCCCCTTATGAAGGGGCATTTTGAGAAAGAAAATACAGAATTCCTCAAACTCTTTGAGAGCACTTGGGAGATACTCACTACTAGGATTAAATAAATAGAACAGTGCAGTGGATGGTTGCAAAGTCCTGGCCTTGAAGACTAAAATTCAGTGGCAGTAGCTTACTTGAATCTCTGCATGATTACAGTCATGAAGAATGTGCAAGCCTTTGTGTCTGGCCCTCCCTAAAAACAGTAGAGAGTTGTTCAAGGCAGCAGACGCTGTTCTGGGTATTTCTTCATATGGCCACTGAGTGGCAGTCCAGGTAAAATTATAATAAAATACAACCTTGTTGATTATGTATTCTATTTATTAAACGGAGCCTACATAATGATGAGTGCAAAAACCTTTTTATCTCTCTGGGCTGTGCCACATACCCACCAGAGACTAAGAAAGTCCTTTTGGAGAGGCTTGATATGAGCAAAGACTAATACACTTTTTCCTTCCTCTAAGATCTATATGCTGCATATTGGTAGATAGGAATCTCTCTCTCTCTCTCTCTCTCTCTCTCTCTCTCTCTCTCTCTCTCTCTCTCTCTCTCTCTCTCTCTCTTTGTTTACTTTTTAAAAGACAGGGTATGGTCCCAACATGCAGCCCTGGCAGGCCTGACACTGACTATGTAGACCAGGCTGACTGGCCTGAAACTCACAGTGATCCACCTGCCTCTGCCTCCTAAGTATTGAGATTAAATGTGTGAGTCACCATGCCAAGCATTTATTGAGAAAAAATGGCATATACCTCAGGATGGCCTTGAACTTGCTATGTAGCTGAGGATGACCTTGAACTTCTGGTTCTCCTGCTTTTCTTCCCATTTGTTGGGGATGGAACCCAGAGCAAGTGATCTATTTCCCCAGCCTGATACTCATATGTATTTATGTGCAAGTCATGAATGTTAATCTAATGGTGCTGTTAAATTCTACCTTGCAAGCTTCTGGCTTAGGTGTGCAATGTAGCCTAACTAGAACTAAACAAACCTCTCTGTGGCATGATGGTAGAGTGATAGAGAAGAGAAAGAAGTACTCCCGGCTAGCTGACATGGCAAAGTGGAAGCTGGGAGATGGCAGGAAAGTACTGAAATGTAAGTCACTGAAATGTACCACCACTAACTTCTGGGTGTGAAGGTGACTCCTGTTCCTATTAGTTGACCTCTGATTCTCTAATAACATTGTTATGTCCTGGGTGGCATAACATAATGGATGACTGCAGTTGGTTGCATTTTTACTCTTTTGGCCTTTTTGAGAGCCTGCCACCCAGCTCCCAAATAAATCATACAGAGACTTATTATTACTTTTAACCCCTAGGCTTAGCTTGGCTTGTTTCAAGCCAGCTTTTATTAACTTAAAATATCCTATCTACCTTTTGCCACTGGGCTTTTACCTTTCTCCATTTCTTTATTTCTTTTCTTTCCTTCTTATTCCATGTCTGGCTGTGTGGCTGTGTGTCTGGTCTTTTCCTTTATCACTCCTTCATCTCCTTCCCAGATTTCTCCATTTGTTCTTTCTGACTGTCATCCCCACCTATCCTTTCTTCTGCCTCACTATTGGCCATTCAGCTCTTTATTAGGCTAATCAGGTGTTTTAGACAGGCAAAGTAACACAGCTTCACAGAGTTAAACAAAGGCAACATAAAGGAATGCAACGCATCTTTGCATCATTAAACAAATGCTCCACAGCATAAACAACTGCAACACATCTTAGAATAACATCCCACAACAGATGGCAGCTATCTGAGACATTATGAGACAATTCAGGGATCCTTCTGTCCTCTCTCCACTTCCACCTTCTCTTCACATTCTTGGTTTTCCTCTTCTCCTCTTCATTTTTCTCTCCTCTATCTCCCTTTCTCTTATTTTTCTTCCTCTTGCCTTCTTTTCCTCCCTTCACTTCCTCCTCCCCTCCATGTCTGCCTTTATTCCTTCGCTTCATTCTCTACTGTTCATGTTCTCTTTTTATTTTTCCTCTTTGTCTTCATCTTCTTTACCCCTTTCCTCCCCACTTTACCCCTCTCCACCTCTTCTTCCCTTCCTGCTCTTCCTCCTTTCTATCCTCCTTTTTCTCTTCGTTTTCTGCTTTCATCTGATCCCATTTTCCTCCGTCTTATGTTCCACCATTAGTCTTTTCCCAGACACTCTCTTCACCACTTTATGCATAACTGAAGGCCTGGACCACCAAATATCACCTTTAGCATTACACAACCTGTTATTGGTTGAATTGTACCCTCTCAAATTCTAACCTCTAGTATCTCATGACATGACCAAATTTGAAGAGATGGTGATAGAAGCAAATGAATAAAAATGAGGTCCTTAGGATAGCTCTAATAGTTTAATTGGTATCATAACGAGGAGTAAACATTTGGGCAGTGTGGTGGCACACATATGTAATTTCTGTACTTGGAGGGCTGAGGTAGGAGGATTACAAGTTGGAGGCCAGTCTGAGTAAGAATCTGCCTCAAAACAAAGAAATTGACAAAACCCCAAACAAATAAAAAGGAAGGCATAGGACACAGTCTTGTACACAGGAAACACCATATGAAAATACACAAAGAAGGTAGCCATGGCAAGCTATTGTAAAAGCTAATTCTTTTATCTTCTGGCCCGCAGAACTGTGGGAAAGTACAGTGAGTTCTTTGAGACCTGCAGTCTGCTCTGTAGACCAGGCTGGCCTCGAGCTCACAGAGATCCTCCTGCCTCTGCCTCCCGAGTGCTGGGATCAAAGGTGTGTGACACCACTGCCAGGCTTTGTCTTACCTTCTTAATAGGACTTTATGTTCTGGGATTATAGGTGTGTGTCACTATACCTGAGGCACTATCACTTCTGAAAGTATTTTTTTGACTCTCTGTGTCTTCCTTACTCCATTTTTACTATAGTATCATAAAAAATAAGCTTGGCTTGCAAGCCTGTACCACCATGCCTTGCACCAATCCAGTTCTTTGTAAACATTTGGTGCTCATGGCCTTAATTGTTGTGGAAAATTACACTGTATGAAGATGTGTCACTGTGATTGGTTTGATAAATAGCTGAATGCCCATTAGATAGGCAGGAAGAAGTTAGGCAGGACTTCTGTCGACAGAGAGCTCTGGGATGAAGAAAGGTGAAGTGTAAAGCTGGACTCAGGGAGAGCAAGACATGCTTTAGGAGAGAAAAAATCCAGGAGTCACATAGCAATGTGTAGATGAACAGAAATGTGTTAATTTACATTATAAGAGCTAGAAGGATAAGCCTAAGCTATAGGCCGAGCTTTCCTAATTAATAATAAGTCTCCGTGCCATTTTTTAAACTGGTACTCCCTACAAAAACCTGTCTAAACTTGATGGCTGTGATCCCCATATTTAGGAGAAACACAGGATGTCCATGTCCAGTGGCAATTTGCAGTTTGGCAGAGACACATATTTGAACTTCATTCCCTATCAAGCTGATATGCAGAGTAAGGCACCTATAGAACTAGTCTTGTTGAGTCTAGCTAATCACACAGTTTTTATAGCTCAGATCAGGAACTCTTATGAATTCAGAACAACTTTGTTTCCTGTGTCCAGGCTTTTTTCTTTAAAACTAGCAGAAAAGAAAAGTAGCTGCTAGTGCTGGCAATGGAAGTAAGTAGAAATGGTAGGATGCTAAGAAGGTCATGATTCTTTTGCAGAACACAAGCTTCATGAAGGAAGTCCCATACTACAATAATCTCTGACAATCTCAAGAGCCCCCTGAACAGCTGTAGAGATGAGAAACCGAGTTTGCATCTTGTATTCCCTAATACTTTTACTCTGGAATGGGAAAAACCTGTCTTTATTGTGCATCTATCTCCAGCATCCCCCAGCATGTGCAGTTTGCAAAGAACAACAACAAGCATTTGCTTCATATAAGAAAAATAAAAGGCACCAAGTTTGCCTCTTCTCTACACCTTAGAACAGCAGGTGTCCCTTTTATGGAGATGAGGGTGAAACTAACAATTTTTGTGTCTTGCCAAGCCTGTTAACATAGGAATCTCTCTGTAAAGGGTGTGTGTTAAAGTTCCACAAACTCCAAAGGAAGATTTAGGTCAGGTGGACATGGACTTTTAATTATCAGCTGTACACATTTTCAGCCTGTTGTGAAATCCCCAGGCTGCCAGCCCCAGGTAACCACTCTATTATTGGAGTGAGGTAGAGAGGCCCTCTTCCCAGAGAAATTAGAATCACAAGTGTCACTTATCTTAAACTTCTATCCTAAAAGACGAGATCCTGGCACAAAACCAAGAAGGGCCATTTTTTTAGTCTAACTTTAGAGTTCTTCAACAGGGAAGCATGCTGTGTTGTAAGTTTAATGTTCAGAGTTCTCATAAGACAATATTTTAAAAGGAGGATAAATAATAGATACTTGACTTTATTTGAATAATGTCTGTGGAAATCTCTAAGGTCTCTTTCTGCCCTTAGATCTTGTGGTTTTACATCGGAAAAAATCCTGTTGCTTTATTTTTGCTTACTTTTTAAATGTTTTTAAACATTTAATCCTTTGTTTATGTGTGTGTTCACATGTCAAGGTGCTGTCATGTAGGACAGCTTGTAGGAGTGTTTCTTTCCTACAACCATGTGGGTTTTGGAGAATGAACTGAGGTTACCTGGCTTGGCAGCAAGAAGCTGCTTTGCCCTCTGACTCTTCCATCCTCCTTTGAACAGTGTCTAAAGTAGCCTAAGGTGACCTCAAACTTGCTACATAGTAAGGATGATCTTGAACTCCTGATCCTCCAATTTCTATCCCCAAAATTCTGGGATTATAGGTGAGCACAACTGTGGGAACAACAGACCTTGGCCTGAAACCCACTCCTCCATCAGCCTGGTAGCAGGCAGCTGTGAGACAATGTTTACTGAAAACATGTTTACTGAAAACAATCCAGTGCCCTAAGAAATGTTTACCTGAGCCATAAGTTCCTGATAAGGGCTCAATAAGGGCTGGCTCACTGAAACACCCTGACTTTGTTCTTCCAATGGCTAGCCACTTCTTCCTGCCCCCTGCAGTTGTCGATTCTGGTGTCAGGGATTTAACCACCAGCCAGGAGGAGGAAGAGAGACGTGTGTACTGTGGGGGTGTATGTATGGCAGAAGTTTTTCTGAAGGGAAGCGTTTCTTGGGGAGTTCTCCTGAGCCTTCTTGGTGAGCATAAAGATTTCTTAACGCAACCGACTGGTCTCTGTGTCATCCATCGTGACACCCTCGCCACATTCTCGGATACAGGCTGCGCAGCAGGTGTGGCACACAACCATACCCAGTGATGAAATTATCTTTAAGGGTTCACTCAAAGAACAACTTTCAATGAACTAGAATGGTGGATTTGTTTGTATGTCTGTTATGCATGTGCACATGTTCTGTTTGTATGCACATGTATGTGCTGGTATGAATGCGTATGTGTGTATGAAGGCCAGAGGTTGATATAGAACGTCTTACTTAATGCTCTCCACCTTCTCTTTGAGACAGGGTCTTTTCTCACTAAACCTGGATCACACAAATTCAGCAATTCTAAATGGCCAGCGAGTTCCAGAGATCTTCCTGTCTGGCTCAGTCTCCCAAGTGTTAGGAACAGAGGCACATACTACTATGTCTGGCTTTTTGTGTGCATATTGGGTATGGGCTCAGGTCCTAATGTGTGGACAGAAGTCATCTTCCAATCCCACTTTGGAGGTTTTTAAATGATCGATTGATCTATATTATAAGAAATATAAAACCAATCTGAAATACTTCAGTATCTATCAAATAGTCTATTGGGAATTTAGGCCTATAGAATTTTGCCTTTAACTCTGCCACTCTGGAGGCCAAGCCAAGAAGACTCCATAAGTTCAAGTTGGCCTGCATTACACGGAGAGTACCAGCTAGGCCAGGACTATATAGGGAGACTGTCTCAACATACCACACAAAGGAAAAAAACAAGATAAGTTAAATTAGGGGTAGTTACATTCTTAGATAAGCAATACAAAGGGAGTTTCTGTAGACTAATATTTCAAAACATGCTAACGGGACTCCAGGTTGATAAATTAAGACTACTAGGGAGTACCTCATAGTCAAGTAAAGATACAAGGATTTCTTTTTCCTACAATATATGTTTTTATTTAAATTAGAAACATGAATGCTTCACAGGTCAATCCCAGCTCCCTCTCCCTCCCTCCTCCCTTGTCCCTCCACTATACCCCCTCCAACCCCCACCCCATCCCCACATCATTCCCCAGTGAGGGTGAGGCCCTCCTTGGGGGGGATCTCCAAAGTCTGTCATTTCATCCAGGGCAGAACCTAGGCCCTTCCCCATGTGTCCAGGCTGAGAGAGCATCCCTCTGTTTGGAATGGGCTCCCAAAGATCATTCATACACCATGGTAAACATTGATCTACTACCCAAGGCCCCAGCGATTTCTGTGACCTCCTCACTGGCACTACATTCATGGAGTCTGGATCAGTCCTCTGTTGGGATCTCAGCCATCAGTTTGGGATTCAAGAGCTCTTCCTTGTTCAGGTCAGCTGTCTCTGTGGGTTTCCGAGATCAGACGAGATCAGGCGCGTTCAGGGTGGTATGGCTGTAGACATCTCTGTGGGTTTCACCAGCCTGGTCTTGACCTCTTTGCTCATCATTCCTCCATCTCTGTCACTAGGTTCCAGGAGTTAAGTTCAGTATTTAGCTGTGGGTATCTGTCTTTGCTTCCATCAGTCACTGGATGAAGGTTCATGTTTGTCTTTTTGTGTCTGGGTTACCTCACTCAAGATGGTTTCCTCGAGTGCCTCCCATTTGCCTGCGAATTTCAAGATTCCATTGTTTTTCTCCGCTGAGTAGTACTACATTGTGTAAAATGTACCACATTTTCTCTATCCATTCTTCAGCTGTGGGGCATCTAGGTTGCTTCCAGGATCTAGCTATTACATATAATGCTGCTGAACATAGTGGAACAGACATCCTTGTTGTTTGAATTGGCATCTTTTGGGTATATACCTAAGAGTGGAATTGCTGGGTCTTGTGGTAGACTGAGTCCCATTTTCCTGAGGAATCCTCATACTGATTTCCTTAGTGGCTGTAAGAGTTGGCACTCCCACCAGCAGTGGAGGAGTGTTCCCCTTTCTCCACAACCTCTCCAGCACAAACTGTCATTGGTGTTTTTTATTTTAGCCATTCTGACAGGAGTAAGATGGTATCTCAGAGTTGCTTTGATTTGCATTTCCCAGATGGGTAGGGATGTTGAGCACTTTCTCAAGTGTCTATCAGCCATTTTAGACTCCTCTATTGAGAATTCTCTATTTAGTTCAGTCCCCCACTTTTTAATTGGATCCTTTGGTGTTTTGGAGACTTGCTTCTTGAGTTCTTTGTAAATTTTGGAGATCTATTGAGCCTTGGGCAGTATATCAGTATTTACCCCGAGTTTACAAATGGACTTTGGACTCCAATCCAACAATGTGAGATGCACTCTCACCCTGAAATCTTGGGGGAGGGTCTAGGCCCTGCCCTGGATGAAATGGCAGACTATGGACACCCCCAAGGAGGGCCTCACTGTCCCTGGGGAAATGAGGGGATATTGGGGGAAGCTGGGGGGAGGGCATGGGAGGAGGGGAGGGAAAGGAAAAGGGACCTGGAACTGACTTGTGAAGCAACCTTGTTTCTAATTTAAATTTAAATTTAAATTTAAAAATAAATAATAAAAAAAGAAAAAAACTTGAAAAAAATTTGGAGATTAGCCTTCTGTCAGATGTGGAGTTAGTGAATATCTTTTCCCAATCTGTGGGGTACCTTTTTGTCTTGCTGACTGTGTCCTTTGCCTTACAGAAGCTTCTTCTCAGTTTCAGGAGGTCCAATTTATTAATTGTCGATCTCAATGTCTGTGCTACTGGTGTTATGTTCAGGAAGCAGTCTCCTGTACCAATTGGTTCAAGGGTACCTCCCACTTTCTCTTCTAACAGGTTCAGTGTGGCTGGATTTATGCTGAGGACTTTGATCCATTTAGACTTAAGTTTTGTGCATGGAGATAGACATGGATCTATTTGCAGTCTTCTACATGCCAAAATCCAGTTATGCCAGCACCATTTGTTGAAGATGCTATCTTTTTCCATTGTATAATTTTAGCTTCTTTCTTGAAAATCAAGTGTTCATAGGTGTGTGGATTAATGTCAGGGTTTTCAATTCTATTCCATTGGTCTACCCGTCTATTTTTGTGCCAATATCAAGCTGTTTTCAGGACTATAGCTCTATAAGAGAGCTTGAAGTCAGTGATGGAGATGCCTCCAGACGTTGCTTTGTTGAGCAGGGTTGTTTTGGCTATCCTGGTTTTTTTCTTTTTCCATATAAAGTTGAGAATTGTTCTTTCAAGGTCTTGAAGAATTGTGCTGGTAATTTAATGGGGATTTCATTGAGTCTGTAGATTGCTTTTGGCAGGATTGCAGTTTTTACTACATTGATCCTACCTATCCAAGAGTATGGGAGATCTTTCCATTTCCTGGTGTCTTCTTTAATTTCTTTCTTTAAAGACGCAAAGTTCTTGTGATACAGGTCTTTCACTTGTTTGGTTAGTGTTACCCCCAGGTATTTTATGTTGTTTGTGGCAATTGTAAAGGGTGATGTTTCGCTGATTTCTTTCTTGGCCCTTTTATCGTCTGTATATAGTAGGGCTACTGATTTTCTTGAGTTGACCCTGATACAAGGATTTCTAATAAAGATAAATACAGGGGTATAATGGTTACTGTTAATTGTCAAATTGACAGAATACAGAATAACCTGAACGATGGGCCTCTGGATATGCCCATGGGTGATTAACTTGATTATATTAATTGATATGTGAAGACCTATCTTAATTGTGGACAGGACCTTTCCCTGGTCTGAAGTATATAAAAGTGGGAAAGGGCACTCAGCAGAAATTTGTCTTCATTGTCCCTGACTGTGGATGCAATGTTACCAGATACTTCAAGCTCTTGTCACTTAGGCGTTTCTACTTATGATAAGGTACCACCTTAAATTGTGAACTAGAAGAGAGCCTTGCTTCCTTAAGTTGGTGTTGTCAGAGCACTTTATCACTGTGACAGGAAAAGAAGCTAAGACTGAAAGGAAATGGGTCCATTACAGCGATAACCCTGCCATATGGTTCTTAGGCCTTTGGAACTAGTTTGTGTGAGGAATGTAGAAGAGCCTGAAACTTCAGACTAACCCTGGATGCGGTAAGAAGACATTTAATGAGCTGTTCTGGTGGAATTTGGGAAAATCAAAAGGCAAAGAACAATTTGGACAGTGGCAGTACAGCTCATTGGGTTTCAGAGGGGAACAAGGACTCTATCTGGAATTGGGCCAGGGGCCATTTGTGTGATATTCTTTTGGCTAAGTGTGTGGCTTCATCCTGCCTGTGTCCTGAGAACTTGAGTGAAGCTGAACATACAGTCCAGTACGGTAGTAACTTTGGTTATTAACATATTTTCTAGAGGATTTAAAAGAAAAATACAAATGACTGTAAATCTATGCTAATGCTACACATATAAAATTATAATTTGTTTTATTTCAATCACAAAGCACATGAAAGGGCAGAAATATAGAAAAGTAGAGTTTTGTATGCAATTTCACTGACGTGGTTATAAGTAAAGATCAAGTTTTATGTTTTTAGACTATTACATACATGTATTTCACATGATAACCACAAAGAACATTCTCAAAAGAAAATAGGAATGCATCGTAACAAAAAATTAGGTAAACAAAGCAAGTAGTGATGAAGGACAAAGCACTGTGGTTTATATACCAAACAATTAAAAGTATTTCTCAATCTGCAAAGGAATTATTAAATACTTCCATTTTCAATGGTTAAAAACAGAAATAGTCATTAACAAAATAATTTAATGAAAGACATTAAATATGAAAATAAATACTAATGTACTAGGGAGATGGATCAGTAGATGAAACACTACTCCCAGTGTCAACTTTGGCCCTCCATATGCACACACATAGCACACACTTGTGTATGTACCTGCACCCACACTAACATGCATCCTCTCATGGGTGCATAATAATAAATAAAAGTAAATAAGATAAATGGTAAGTGTAGTGCATACATGTAGCCCCAATACTCAGGGGACTGAGGCAAGAGGATCTCAAATGTGAGAAACATCTGGGTTGCACAAGACCCTGTCTCAAAAATGTGCCATATGTAAGAATACTATTCAACCATAAAATAATGAAATCTTGTCATTTGTAACATGATTGAGACTGGAGATTATTATGTTAGATAAAATAAGCCAGGCAGAAGGACAAATACAACATGATCACATTCATATGTGGCATCTAATAAAGCTGATGTAGAATCTGAGAGTAGAAGGACTGGGGATGTAGCTCACTTAGTAAAGTACCTACGTAATATACCTGGAATCCTGGGCTCTATTCACAGCACTTTGGGGGTGGAAGCAGAGGATCAGAAATTGAAGATCTTTCTTCTTTGGCTATATAGCGAGTGTCATGCCAACCTGGAACACATGGCATTTTTGTCTAGACAACAATGATTGCAACAAAGTTGAGAAACAACAACATTTACCAGAGATGGAGAGATTAAGGAGGATAGAATAGGGAAAGCTCAATTAAATTGATGGATGCTAAATTATAGTTAGAATAAAAGGTCCGCCAATCTACTGCAAAGTCGAGTGACCAAAAGTAACAGTTACCTACTTTATATTTTAAAAAACCAGAAAAATGACTTTTGAATTTCAACTTTTCATCACAAAAGGATAATGAATGTTTGAGAAGAAAGTTACATTTATTTTTATCTTTAAAATGTTTTCAGCCTTGGGGAAACTGTGGTTGGTATGTAAAGTGACTAAGAAAATTAAAATAAAATAATGTTTCCAGCCTTTTGAGACAGTGTCTGCCTATGAAGACCAGGATGTCCTTCAATTTGCACCAAACCTCCTTTCTTACTCTCCCAAATGCTGGGGATTACATTCATTCTACTTTCAACCACGCTCAGCAGAAAGCTATAGCTACATTGATTTACATATTACACAATGTATCCATGTATGTCATCACCCATGGTGCTCTATTAACATGTGCCAATTATTTTATATATTAACACACGTGCTGGTCAGTTTTTGTCAATTTATAATCATTTGGGAAGAGGAAACTTCAGTTGAGAAAAAGCTTCAATCAGACTGGCCTGTGGGCAAGCCTGTGAGCCATTTTCTTGATTGATGATTGACATAGGAGAGCTCATGCCACTGTGGGTGGTTCCATCCCTAGGCAGGTAGTCCATGTGTGTATTTGAAGGCAAACTGAGCAAGCCACAGGGAGCAAGCCAGTAAGCAGCTTTATAATCTCTGCTTCAATTCCTGCCTCCAGGTTCCTGCCATGCTTGAGTTCCTGATTTGACATCTCTTTGCAGATTATAAAATGTAAGCTGAAATAAACCCTTTCCTCCCCAAGTTGCTTTTGCTCACAGCGTGGATCACAGCAAGAGAGAATCTAAGACAGCTAGAAAAATGACTTAAAGAGAACTTCAAAAGTTACCAATGATTTTTTTAAGTGAATAGAAAAGTTCATCCAACACTTTATTGGAAATTTCAAGGAACTCCAAAAAGCCAAAATAATTTCAAAAAATAACAGAATTGGAGGACGCAGTTTTAAAGAAAGCTTCTTAATTTTCACGTGTGTGTGTGTGTGTGTGTGTGTGTGGTGTGGTGTGGTGTGGTATGTGCATGTACATCTATGCCATGGTATACAGGTGATGCTCAGAGGACAACTTGTAGAACATTCTGGGGTTTGGGAACTGAACTTAGGTTGTCAGGCTTGGTGGCAAGCATCCTTACCCACAAAGCCATCTTGTTGGAACCATAATATTTCAACTTCAGAACTATAGACCTAATGAAAGCAAAATACATGTGTTGCTGGAGTGAAAATAGATACACAGATCAGTGGGGTGGAATCAAGTCCTCAGAAATATACCTTCACATACCTGTTTGTTATTTTTTGACACTGGTACCAAGAACACTTAGGAAAAAGATAAATGGTTCTGGGAAAACAGAATATCCTCCAGTTTAAAAAATGCAATTGAACTCATCCTTTACATCTTGTTTTTATTTGATCTGAATGCCCCCACTGGCTCTTGTTTTCCACACCTGTTCCTGGCTGATGGTACTGCTTTGGTAGGCTCTGGATAGTCTAGGGGTCCAGACCTAGCAAGAGGGAGTAAGTCATTTAGGATGGGCCCTTGGAGGTATATTATGTTAGCTGTTTCTTGTCTCTCTTCACCTTCTAGTTCACTGCCAGGTGAATAAGATGCTACCACATCTCGTGTGTCCCTTGGAAATGGTAAGCCAAGTCTTTAAGTTACTTCTGTCAGGTTTTTTTTTTGGTATTGGTTTTTCATGACAGGAATTTTCTGGGTAACAGCCTGGCTGTCCTGGAACTATCAGGCTGGCCTCGAACTGCCTCTGCCTTCCTAAGTGCTGGGTTAAAGTCATGTGCCACTACTGTCCAGCTCTTCTGTTAGGTCTTTTGCCACAGTAAGGAGAAATGTAATTAATACACACTATACACAAAAATGAGCATGAGTCAAAGGCCTAAGATCAGTGCTTCCTGCAAATATGGTCCATTCCCTGTACAAAGCTTCTGCCACGTTTCTCTAGAATGGCTGGGCTAAATCATGTAAGTTGACAGGAATGTGAAATACGCTAGTACTTCACAAATGCCGACACAGAGGCAAAGCTGGCTGCATCAGCTTTACCTGAGGAGATTTTGAAAAGGGAAGTGAAACAGACTACATGGAATTCTCACTCAAGAGTTTGAGAATGGAATCTAGAGGTCCCCACGTGAAAGGTCCTCAGGAATCTAAGTCTGGAGGCAAAGCCAGGTTGGGGAGTCACTGTGTCAGGACTTGAACCTCACACAGGAGGTTGGAAAAAGAACCCAACAACTCCCGGTGTGGCCTGTGGATCAGCATCATTGGAATCACCTGGAAGCTTTCAAGAACCAAAATCTCGGAAAATGAGGACGTGCTTCTTGGTAGGTGGAGGTAAATGGATCAGAAGTTCAAGGTCAACCTGCACTTGATGAAACCCTGTCTTAAATACAAGGGAACAAAGACAGAAAGGAACACACTCTTAGGCCTCTGCTAGATGTGCCTGCAATCTTAGCACTTGAGAGCTGGAGTCAAGATGAACCCTTAGAATTTGAGGCCAGCCTAGATATTTTAAATTTTATTATTTTATGTGTTCAGGTTTTTTTTGCCTGCATGTATTTCTATGAAGCACTTGTGTGGCTGGTGCCCTTGGAGGTCAGAATCCCTTTCTCCCTTGCTCTCTCTTTTCACATTCTCTCCCTTCTTGTCCTCTTCCCAAGCCTAGACTCCTCCTACATATTCTCTCTGCCCACCAGCCCCACTTATCCCTCCTCTGCCTAGTTATTGACTGTTCTGCTTCTTATTGGACCAATTGGATGCTTTAGGCAGGCACAGCACAAAAGCAACACATCTTTACGTAATTTAAAAAATGCAGCATAAACCAGTGTAAAACATCTTTACATAGATAGACAAGTGCAGCATAAACAAATGTAACACACCTTGACATAGCTAAAGTAATATTCCACAACACTGTTACGCACAGATTTAAGCATGAAGTCATTGCAAAGACACAGTTCTTTGAGTTGTAGCTTATAGCACATGCCTGTAATCAGAACACTTAGCGGATGGAGGCAGGAGGATAAGAAATTCATGGTTATTCTCTAGTACGGTGAGTTTAACATCGACCTTGGCTACATGAGAACATGTGCCAAAGGAAAATAAGAGTCTGTGAAGGTTGAGAAGTACTAGACTAATGTAAATTATGTGCACTATTAAACACATATATACATGAGTAACACTAAATGAACAAAGCAGTTGTAGTTATAAGTTTATATATACAGTATATATTAGAGATACAAAATTAGAGACTTTGTATTTGAGAAGGATTGGAGGACACAGGAAGAACTGGAGGGATGATACAGAGGCAGAAATTATGTAAATATAGTATTCATATGTGAAAACTTTCAAAATAAATTTAAAAAGTAGACTTTAAAAAAAGGAATGCAGTTCAAAGCCAGCCTGGCCTATAGAGCAAGTTCCAGGACAGCCTGGGCTACACAGAGAAACCATGTCTCAAAAAATAAAACAAGACAAAAGAAATATAATCTAAGAATCTCAAAAATATAAAAATTAATGTGTATAATATATCTAGATATGAGAATACATATTTTTAACATTAAAGTTTAAATTTTTTGTTCATAGCAAAAATTTCTCTTGTTAGTGTAATTAGTTTCTCTCATATGTAAACTATTCTATGTATAATCATATATATATATGTACATATATATAAAACTATGGTGACAATATTAGATTTCATTACTTTCTCTGATACCTAAAATAATTTTTTATGGAAAAATTATTCCACAAAACACTATTTTTATAAGATTTCTAAATTGCTAAATTCCATATTCTTTATATAAAAATAGGATTCCTTATTTAAATAAATTGTTTTGGTATAATTCAAAAGTATGCCAAATAAAATTATATTGTACTTTAAGTTCTATATTCTGCATTTGATGCTCCAAAAATCACACATGAAATGATTTCGAAAAACATAAAGTACAAAAATATGCCAATTATGAGCAAATTTTTATAATAGAGTTCCTAAGCATGTCAATTTTCATGTAATTATGTACAAGGTGCCAGAAGATTTGGATTTAAGCCAAATAACCACAGAAGTGTGAATTTGCGGAGGCTATGTAACTGCTTATCTTTTTTAAAGGGACAACATTTATTTCTTTTCCAAATGTTACATTAAATTCAGGTGGAAGTGAATGGTTTCAGCAGTTAGAAAAAAAAGTACAAATCAGGGGTTTAGCCATTAAAAGTTGTTTACAACGATGGGAGAAAAAAGAAAAAAAAACAGACAACAAGTTGTTTCACATTACAGACCTCCCTTCCATCCTGAAGCCTAGCACTTGCTTGTCAAGTCAGAGACACGGTTGATTTCACAAGCTGGAGGTTTCAACTTGAGTAAGACCTTTATAAAACCCAGACAGGGGCAATTTCCTCCCCAGCCCAGGTGCCACCACAAGAGACTAAAAACTCAACAGGGGAAAGGCTGGACACTCAGGGTTTGGGAATATAAGCCCCCCACTCTGGCTCAGGGGTTTTGGAAGTAGAATCAACAAAATGTACTTGGAAAAGAATTAGAGGAAAGTCAACAATTGCCTTCTGCAGGGGTGAGGCCTGTGGAGGAGGTAGGGACAGGAGCATTTCACATCACTAACCTAACTTGGGAAACCGCAAGGGATCATCTTCGACTGGCCTTAAGAGTAAGACCAAATGGCTGATCGAAGGAGAATCCACAAGAGGGAGAGAGGGGTTGTGGCTGGGAGGGCAATAATCCCCTTCCTTTTTGAGCACAGGAAGGCAGCCAGGGCACCAGGTCCAAGCAGTGACCTCCCAAGGACAGCCCAGTTTTTGCAGCTTAGAGATCACCCACCTGCCCCCACCCAGCTACTCATTCTGCTCAGTGCTGGCCGATGCAGGGCCACTCTCGGCCCCGAGGGAGTAGATGACTCTGCAGCCTGGGTCCATGCCTCCTCTTCCAGGTCTCCTTCCTTGGAGGCAGCACTAGCCTCTGCCCTCTTGGCCTGGAGCTCTTGGCTTTCAGGGATGGCAACTGTGTTCCTTTCTTGGGCAGTGCCCTCGTCCTCTGCCCCGTTCCTGCTCTTCCTTTGTTAGTGAGGAGGACGATTTCTCTTGATTTCTTCTGATTTCTTCTGATTTCTTCTGATTTCTTCTTGATTTCTTCTGATTTCTCTTGAAGGATAGGCCACTCCATTTGAAAGGCTTTCTTCTTCTTCTTCTTCTTCTTCTTCTTCTTCTTCTTCTTCTTCTTCTTCTTCTTCTTCTTCTTCTTCTTCTTCTTCTTCTTCTTCTTCTTCTTCTTCTTCTTCTTCTTCTTCTTCTTCTTCCACCTCCTCTTCCTCCTCCTCCTCCTCCTCCTCCTCCTCCTCTTCCTCCTCTTCGTTCTCTTCCTCTTCCTCCTCTTCCTCCTCCTCTTCCTCCTCCTCCTCCTCCTTTTCCTCCTCCTTCTTCTTCTTCAGGGTCTCCTTGGGGGCAACCTTCCTGGCCAGGGGGCGCTGGATCAATGGCATCGCCAGTAGCCCCAGATGCCTCATCTGTTCGGTTCACGGGTGGTGACTCGGCCTCACCCTTGGGGGTTAAGTCTCTATTGCTTTTCACATGGCCATTCTCCTGTCCCTTGGCCTTCACCGGGAAAGTGCCCGTTGTTTTCTAGGCTGTCATGTCGTTCTGGGGAGCCTTGGAGCTCTGGCTGCCCATGATGGGGGTCTGCTAGGGGCACCTGAGCCACCCCGCACTGGCGCCACATATCTTTTTACATGAAGATGTGTATACCAGTATGAGCAAGAAACCTGTGAAGTTAAAATGGGTACAAAATATAGTAATATATGTAAAGGCATGTAAACAATGCCTAGAAAAAACATACTAAATACATGCTCTTAAAAAGAAAGCTATGGGCTAAAGCATCTCAGAAGGGATGGGAGAGGCAGATCACAATAGCCTTTTATTTTTTCTCTCTTTCTTTTTTAATATTTTTTTATTTAGGAACAATCTTATTTTGCACATCAACCCTCCCATCCCCTAGGCCTCCCATCCTCCCATGCCCCCACCCACTCCCCAAGGATCATGAGGCCTTCCATGGAGGATCATCAAAGTCTGTCACATCATTTGGGCGAGGGCCTAGGCCCTCCTCATGTTATAGAGAATGGGCTCCCAAAGTCCATTTGTGCTCTAGGGATAAACACTGGTTCCACTGTTAGAGGTCCCATAGACTGCCCAGGCCTCCTAACTGGCACCCGCATTCAGACAACTTGTGTTGGACTGAAACAATTGCTTTTTCTTTGCTATGATAGAGTATTTCACCTCGACTGAAAGGAGGATGAGGCAAATGAGATCTTCAACCTGCATGTTCATGATCCCTTCTTCAGTTTGTCCAAGTGTCTTATCCTGCTGTGGTACTAGGGTCTTGAAAAGTGGGTTGCTCAATCTAGAAATGTTCCACCCACCCTTGATGTCTAAAAAAGATCTTAGATGACCTCATCTTTTGTTTCTGGCTGACCTTGCGGCAGAATTATAGACTGTGTGCCCAAGCACTGAAGTTGTCCATCAACGCACAGTAAAATGTTTGATAGCTCGAGAGCTTTACTAGTTGGTGTTATTAAACATTAGCTGACTGTGAAGCTAAGCAGGCAAAAACTTGAGTGACCCCACACAATGACGATTACAGACTTTAACAGAATTCATTTTGCAAAGCCATTAAACAAACAAACAGCAGCAACAGCAAATAAGAAAACAATAATTAACCCCATAGAAAGATTGGATTCCCAGGGTTGCTGTTTTATATTATTTAAAGCATCCAGTTTTCCATACAAGGTTAGGAGGTACACAAAGAAACAAAAAATATCATCCTTATTTATGAAAAAAAGACTATTACATGAAACTACCAGGTTTCCAGGAAACGAAATCCATTAAAAAATGAGATAAAAAGGTGTGGGGCTAGAGGGATGACTCAGTGCTTAAAGCCATTACTGTTCTTCTAGAGGCCCCAAATTCAGTTTCCAGTACTCACAAGGCATGGCTTAACAATGATCTGTAGGACTGTAACTCCAGATCCAGGGAATCTGCCACCTTCTTCTTCCTATCATGGACAACTACACTCATATACACATACCCCCAAATAGACATTGTGCTACCCAGGCACACATTCACACATATAATTAAAAATAAAATAGATAAAATAAAGTAAATCTTTTAAAAATGAATTGCTTTACTAAATACTAATATACAATCTTAAAAAATTAAAATCTGTCATTGTTCTAGTTTTCTTTAGGAAGCCATATTGATGTGATGCATACACACAATACTAAACAAACTCAGCAAGTTATATTTATATATTTATTTTTATATATTTATATAACAATAATAATTAAAGAAAAACATGCCTCAAATTTAAGGGGAAATGGACATATGCCAAGGAAGAGATTGTAGAGGAGGAACTGATATAATTATATCTTAATTAAAAGTAAAATGTTTTAAAATTTAGTGGGGCGGTGGTGGCGCATGCCTTTAATCCCAGCACTCGGGAGGCAGAGGCAGGCGGATCTCTGTGAGTTCGAGGCCAGGCTGGACTGACAGCCTCCAAAACAATACAGAGAAACCTTGTCTCGTAAAACCAAAAAAATTTAAATGAAAATAATAAAGATATTACTTATAATAACATTAAAAAATAAAATACACAAGAATAAAAGCAACTATGTGCTTGAAACTTTTACACTGAAAAATGCAAGACATTGTTACATTAAATTAAAGAAGCCCCCAATGAAATTTGACATATCCTGTGTTCATGTATTGAAATACTTAATATTGTTATGCTAGCAATAGTCAGAAAATGAGTCCATAGAATTGGTGTATTGAAGATCATTAGCTTAGTCTTAGAATTAAAAAGCTGATTCTAATAGTCATGTGAAAGACACAGACAATTTGTTGTTGGTTTTATTGTCTTTGATACAGGATACAGCATGCAAGAAAGAAAGAGGAGGGAGGGAGAGAGAGAATAATTAAAGAAAATGTCTTGAATTTGAGAGGGTGTGGGGAAGGACATAGTGGGAGTTGTTGTAGAGGGTGAGGGAAGGGTGGAAATGATGTCAATATTGTAGTACTAACAGAGTCTAAACAGGGTAGGATTTTTTAAAGGACTTAGAATACATGTGATATAAAAGTGGAAAGGAGACTAGTTGAGTACAAGGAGGACAGGACAGTGAGTGAGAACACTTGGGGAGGGAGACCAAGAGAAAGTATTATGAAAATGCTGTAATGAAACCCATTACTTTGTATGATAATTAAAGAAAAGCAAATATAAATATGAAAAACCTTAAGATGGAAATAAAAGAAATTATGATTGACAAGGGTCATTCTTACCAAGCTAAATCAGTATTATTTGGTAAATTAAAGTCAAGAAAATTTAAATAGTCTGAGAGTTTGTTGCTATTCATTAAATTTCAATGTTTTGCAAAGACAAATGTGTTGGCTAATGTTTCTAACAGAACTCATACATGACACATTTTATGATCTTTTAAGGAATCTCATTAGCATTTTCCCTAGTTTCTATGTCATCTTATATTCTCACCAACAGTTATAGCATCACTCTAGGAGACCAAAACAACTATCAGCTTAATCTGTAGAAGCAGTCAGGGAGCCTGCAGAATGGCTCAGCAGGTAAACACACTTACTGTCAAGTCTAACGATATGAGTCTGATCCCTAGAACCCACAAGATAGGACAGAACTGATGCCCACGTGGTGGAAGTAGATAACTGATGTCTGCAAGCTGTCCTCTGACCTCCATATGCTTCTCCAGGCACCTGTGTATTCCCATACACACTTGCTGTTATGCACATAACCAAACACTTTCTGATTGGATTTAAGGCCTGCTCTACAAGATGGACCCCATGCCTGGCATCATTAGCTGGGCCAAGAATCTGTTGCTAAATCAATGCTTCTCAAACTTTCTAACACTACTGCCATTTAATACAGTTCCTTATGTTGTGGTGACCTCCCAGTCATAAAATTATTTTTGTTGTTACTTCAAAACTATAATTTTGCTACTGTTAGGAATCGTAATGTAAATATCTGTAATGTAAATATGCAGTCTTGGGCAACCCCTGTGAATGTGACATTCTACCCTCGAAGGAGTCATTATCCAAAGCTTGAGAACCACTGTGCTAAACAGATATAGTATCTAAATGACTCCTGATGATTTATTTTTATTCCATAGATTTAGTACATTTTCAGTCTTCATTAGAAAAGTCTCTATTTTCAGTAGATGTCAATTAACAGTGAAATTCACAACTGGTCAAAGTGCAGAGAATAAGAATGTGGAGGGCTCAGCTCTACATGGATCATCTATATCACACCCCTTCTCTACAAGGAAGAGTCTAAGAGCCAGAAGAGATGGGTGAATACAAGGAAGCAGTGATTAACAGACACAACAGCCAAGGTGTATATGTATATATAAATTCACATCTATTGCGAATGCAAAGCACAATATTTTAACCAGCTCAAGCCAGACAAAATCACACCAGGATGGGGCAAAAAAAAACTCACCTGTAGTTGAGGAGAAATTGGCAGTTAATATTGGTCAGGAGTGAGAGAGTTAGTTTTACTTAACATGTGACCCTTGGTAGGTCAGCCATGCTCAAAGGCAGGTTCCATACCCATGAGTATTTGAGTAGCACAAATTGGACTCAATGAGAAAAGGAATGAGGGAGATGATGTAATTATAAAATTATTTTTTTCTTTCTCTATTTTTTTTATTAAATCATTTTTAAATTAGAATTAAGCTTGTTTTACATGCCAATCCCAGTTCCCTCTTCCTTCCCTCCTCCCCTGCCCTCCACTAACTCCCTATCTCATCCCCTTTCTGCTCCCCAGGGAGGGTAAGGCCTTCCATGGGGGATCTTCAAAGTCTGTCATATCCTTTGGAGCAGGGCCTACAGCCTCCCCAATTTGTCTAGGCTGAGAGAATATCCCTCTATGTGGAGTGGGTTCTCAAAGTCCATTCGTATCCTAGGGATAAGTGCTTATCTACTACCAGAGGCCCCATAGATTGCGTATGTCTCCTCATTGACACCCATGTTCAGGAGGTCTGGATCAGTACTATGCGGGTTTCCCAGCTATCAGTCTGGAGGCCATGTGCTCCCCCTTGTTCAGGTCAGCTGCTTCTGTTGGTTTCACCAGTCTGGTCTTGACCCCTTTGCTCATCACTCCTCCCTCTCTGCAACTAGTTTCCAGGAGTTCTGCTCAGTGTTTAGCTGTGGGTGTCTACCTCTTCTTCCATCAGCTACTGGATGAAGGATCTAGGATGGCATATAAGGTAGTCATCAATCTCATTATTGGGGAAGGGCATTTAAGGTAGCCTCTCCACTGTGGCTTAGATTGTTAGTTGGGGTCATCCTTGTAGATCTCTGAACATTTCCCTAATGCCAGATTTCTCTTTAAACCTATAATGGCTCCTTCTATTATGGTGTCTCTTTTCTTGCTCTCCTCTATTCTTCTCCCAACTCAACCTTCCTGATCCCTCAGTGTCCTCCTCTCCCCTCCTCTTCTCCCCTTCTCTTTCTCCTAGCTCCTGCTCCCCTCCCTACATGCTCCCAATTTGCTCAGAAGATCTTGTCCCTTTCCCCTTCTCCAGGGGACCATGTATGTGTCTCTTAGGGTCCTCCTTGTTTCCTAGCTTCTCTGCCAGTATGGATTGTAGGCTGGTAATTTTTGCACTATGTCTAAAATCCATATATGAGTGAGTAAATACCATGTTTGTCTTTTTGTGACAGTTACCTCACTCAGGATGGTTTCTTAAAGAGATAACATGAAGTTGGGGTGGTTAGGGAGGTGGGAGTAGATTTGTGAGTAGTTTCAGGGGTGAATAGGATCAAAATATAATGTCTAAAATTCTCTTAGAATTTACAAAGATAATTTTTCTTTTCCTTATAGCAAAATACTTTATTGATTCTTTAGGGATTTCATATCATGTACCCCAATCCCACTCACCTCCCAAGCCCTCCTTATCTTCCCCTCACCCCTGTAGCATTCTTTCTAAAAAGAATCCACCCCCAAAATCAATTCAAAACCACCTAAATCTTCTGTCTTCCCAACCTCTTCATTCATCCTAGTGGCATTGGGTGCTGCAGTGGGTCATGCAGTATACCCTTTTGTCCAATTATCCCCAAATCCAAAATGTCCATTACAATATGTTATTGACCTGGTTCAAGGCCTCTGGCACATCATCATCACTGGACCCTCACCAAAACTCCTCTCAGATATCCTGCTGTTGCCCCAAGTCATGGGTATCCTCTGGTTTTCATTCTACAAGACTAGGCCCTTCCCACACTCTAGTAGGTCAGAGATGGGGTAGATGCTAGGGTGGGTCTACCCAAGACCCAGGATATAGATCTGGGTGGTAGCTGAGCTGATTGATTCAGGCCAGTGGAACTGCTCCCCTCAGGCAAGGGGCAGAACTAGCTCTTCTAGGCCCATGCCATCAGGACCAGCTCTCCCATGTCTTTGGTGAGGGGTGGCACTATCTCTCACAAGTGGAAGGGTCAGCTCTCCTGCTGTAGTGACCAGAGAGAGGCAGGACTGCTAGCTATCCCAAGGCCAGTGAGAGATGGAGTCCGTTCAGCACAGATTTCAATTTACACTGTTTCTGTGATCACCTGTAGCAACATGGGCCATGGATAGCAACCCAGACCTCAGCTGTAGCAGGATCATGGACCCAAACATAGTTCTCATTAGCAGCCTGAGCACGGATGTCACTATGGCTCCAGGTGGCAGTACAGGCCACTCAAATCAGCATTGTCTCTGTGGCAGCATGACCCTTAAAATATTTTTTAAATGTGACTCAGTGGGTAACAAGGTGCTTGCCATGCAAGCCTAGTGATCTGAGCTCACTCCTCAGGACCCTTATAATGGTGAAATGATTCCCATAATTTATCCTGTGACTTCCTCCACATGTGCACTGAGGTGGTGCAAACACACACACACACACACACACACACACACCTATTTAAGTTTAAATAGAAATTTAGAAAATGCTAGGATGAGAACACTCCAAACCCACCGTTCTTCAAGAGTTAGTGACTCTAACATACCAAATTAAGAGCATATTAAATACCAGCAAGAAGTCAGCCATTAGCACCTTTGTTCTACCAGATTACCATGGGTGCAGGCATTGCGAACTAAAGGAACCATATGAAACAATAAATTTTAATGAAAGCACACTATATAGGAGTCTTCTGCAGAATGGGATTTTCATATTTTGGCATAGCTCTCGCAGGTTTGAGTAAACAAAAGCAAATCAAACTCTGCTTTCAAAACCATTATCATAGTTTCATACACATTTTTTACATTCAATGACAGCCCCTAAAATGTAGTTTATAGTATTTTCTTCCTGTTGGTAGCAAAGATAGATTTGAGGCAGGATTTGTATTTCATCTATCCTGCTGGTGCTGCTTCAGATCTCTTAATGCTCCTAGCCATGGGTTCAGCCTTGCATCTTTGTATTTGCTCTGCAGGTGTCTTATTTAGGAGCTTTGTTACTGTGATGAAGTACCATGACAAAATACAGCTTGTGGAGGAAAGGGTTTATTTTGGCTTATAGTTACATAACATGGTCCACTATAGAAGAAGTTGAGACAGGAACTTTCACAGGACAGGGACTTGGAGGCAGGAGCAGATGCAGAGGGTATGGAGGAGTGCTGTTTATTCGTTAGTACATCACAGCTTACTCAGCATGCTCCCTTATAACACCTGGGATCACCAGCCCAGGTGGCACTACTCACAGTGATCTAGGCCTTCCCACATCAACTATCAATCAAGAAAATGTACCACAGGCTTGCCCATAGGCCAATCTGCTGGAGACAATTTTCTCAATTGTGAGGCTCCCTCTTCCAAAATGACTGCAGCTTCTGTTGAGTTAACATAAAACTAGCCAGAACAGCAGACTTTCAAAAACACAGAGAATAGTGAGCTAGCCCTCAGACTCTGCATGTAGCTGCTGAGGATAACCTTGACTTTTTTGGCTCTCCTACCTTCAGCTCCCAAGTGCTAGGATTATAGGTATGTACCACACCCAGTTTTTATAAGATGCTGGATAGTGAACCCCGGGTTTCATGCATGAATTCTACTAACTGAGTTACATCCTCAGCCCAATTACAGTTAGATCTTTTTTACTGTGTTATTCATAGCACTGCATGGACATTAACCTGCTGTGGCCTCACTACTACCAGAGGAGGTAGGTCCTGCTGTTTCTGTATTGAAGAATATAGATGAAGAAGCTCAGAGACTAAGGAAGTTTGCCAAGGACACTGGGCTAGTGATGCCAGAGATAGGAGGACAGTCTGAGACTGTTTTATGTTAAAGCCCGAAGAAGTTGACTCCCTCAATGCCCTGCTTTGCAAACATCAAAATCAAAATGAAATTGAAATTTAGTGATTGTTGCCCAAGTTTTCTTGAATTAAATAGTCTTGAAAGATGTTGGACAACGAGGCAAGAAAACAGACAGTGACATAGGTGCTGACCTGGAAGTTCAGAGACTTTGTTTGTTGCTCCAGCTTTGGGTCATGACAGAATGGCCACCATCTCCACTTGAGGCTTCAGTTTTCCTGCCTATAGAATGTTACTGAAGACAATTCCTGGGAGGATCTCTGACTTTCAAAGACAATGTTTAACCATTCTAAAGGCAAAGGACTAGAAAGAACTTTTGAAATGCTAAGCAGGAACTGCTAACATTACTGGTGTGTGGGTATTATTGTTAGCTTCAGTCAATTTATTGCAGTCTCCCCATTCATGAGCACCAGAAATAGTGACCCTGCAGAAGATATTCAGATGTCATTTAATCCCATGACTGGATTCTGCAGTTGGGAAGGAATGTGACATTGCCACCATGGTTTCCCTTTTCCTGGGAACTTTTTGAGAATATAATGCCTTCAAATGCAATTCCAATTAGAGCTAAGGAACATGTAGCTCCATTGGTAGTGTGTTCACATAGCATGTCTGAAACCCTAATTTTGATTCCTAGCACCAAATGGGTGTTTGTGCTTGTAATCCCAGCATCAGGAGATAGGGAAAGAAGGATGAGAAGTTCCAGGTCATCCTTTGCTAAATAAAGAAGTTTGAGGTCAGCCAGTGTTTCAGGAGACCAACTATTTTAAAAGCTATAGCATTGAGCAGGAGGTGACTAACCTTGGAGGGTTTTAACAAGGCCAAAATTAAAGTGGGGCAAGTGAGGCATTCATTTTGGGTACAAAATCTGCGAGGGCACTAGAAACTTTAGAAATTAAGTAACATTTGAAGGCAATGCTGCTAAGAAATCAAAATTAATGCCAAAAGTCCTTAATGAATGCAATGCCAAGGCAATCTTGTTACTGCCCAGCTCTCTGCTCTTGCAGTATATTCATTAAGTCTGTTTACTTCCTCCTAAAAAGAAGTAAACTAAGGACAGGGTCTGCCCTGCTCCTGTGTGACTTGCTTTACTTGCTCTAGTTCTGTACAGCTTCCATTACTGTCCAGCCCAGACTTGGATAAAGTTGTTCAAATGTTTACTTTTGTTCAGTTCAATTCTTTAAAAGAGATATTTTTTGAGACAGGGTCTCAGATAGCCTGGACTGGCCTCAAACTTGATATGTTCACATGGTAGTTCTATCTCTAATTTTTGAGGAACATCTAAACTGATTTCTCTACTGGCTGCATTAGTATACAGTTTCATCAGCCTTTAGGCCAGTCTAAGTCCTTTGCATTTTCACTCTGTGTCACTGCAAATACCCACAAGCAGATACAGAATTGAATATTTAAGCCGTACTTTATTCAGAGAGCCCAGCAATCTGAAGACAGAGGAGTAGCATGGCAAAATTTGTCTTTCCTGTCCTATCTCCAGCTAGTACACTTCATAGAGAATGTGAACAAAGGCAGTTAATTATTCTAGAGTTTAGTCTGGTTATAGTTAATGCAAATACAAAATAATAATAATAATGATAATAATAGTAATATGGAATATAAAATTGCCCCTATCTGTTCCTTCTGTTTCTGGGCCCAACATAGGCGGCCTAGTCCTGATCTCCTGCTCAATCAGTTAAATGGCTCAGCAGATTAAGTCTAATGACCCAAGTCAGATTCCTGGGACCTATGTGATAGGAGGAGATAACCATCTACCCCAAATTGTCTCTGATCTTCTTACTCCCACAAGCGACTAAAATCATATACTGTGATAATGGAGCCAC
The DNA here is from genome assembly GCF_017639785.1 of Mesocricetus auratus. Classification (NCBI taxonomy): domain Eukaryota; kingdom Metazoa; phylum Chordata; class Mammalia; order Rodentia; family Cricetidae; genus Mesocricetus; species Mesocricetus auratus. The sequence goes on along the minus strand of NW_024429188.1, from coordinate 100,518,255 downwards.
CCTGTTTTGAAATTACACAAACAGTTGGAATCTTGGTAAGCTACCTGTCTTGTCCCATCCTCTGAGACAATGAACTGCTCCAGAAAAATATACGCTTGCCTCAGTCTTCTGACATGGAAGAGGATTGTGGGCTAAAGATGCATTTATGTATCTCATTGAAGCATAGGATGCACAGAGTAGGCACTGAGTTTCAGGGGCACTATTTATTTAGCCTAAATAACTGGGAAAATTGGAAAATTGCCCTGGAAGAACAATAACATGCTTTGTATTTTTGTAATATTGGTTGTTTGTTCATACTTTTCGCACGAAAATATCTTGTAAGAATTAATTTTGTTCAAGACAGAATTTTTCTATGTAGCCCTGGCTTTCCTGGAACTTACTCTGTAGATCAGGCTGTTCTTGAACTTAGAACTCAGAACTAAATCTGCCTCCTGAGTGCTGGGATTAAAGGCATGTGCCACCACTACCTGGCTGCAGAGGTTATTTTTAATTTTTAATGATATTCTAGATTGTAGGTTCATATCTAAAGATTATACTAAACAATTCAACAAAATTTTAGAGTAAAAATCAAAGGCCTATTGATTAATGAAATTCTAAAAATGAATCAGTCTACATCAGGCATCTGAATATTGACAAATGTTCTAAGTGAACACAATGGAAGATGGTGGAATTTTCACCTGGTGGGCCTGAAACAAACAAATAAGGCATCCACACATATTCAAAGCACATGGAAGAAATCATTGAGCAAACCATATATTTAAGTGTAAAATATGTATTCATAGACCTTCTAGAAGAAAATGTAGGATATCATTTTGGCTTGCAGCCAGGAGAAGTTTGCCTACAGAATAAAAAGAGCGAATTATTTGTAAAGTTTATTTAATAAGAGTATATCACATTAAGATTGAGTATCCCAAAGACAATAAGGAGCTTGAGGTGTGACTAAGTGGTAGAAAACTTGCTTAGCATGCCTGAATTCCATTCCTAGAGTCATAGCACCACCATCACCTCTCTCACACACACAGAGAGAAGAGAAATTATGCCAGTATTTAAGAGGATCACAGATTGGTCCCTAGCACCCACATCAGGTGGCTCCCTACTGCCTGTAAATGGAGCTACAGGGGATCTGACACCTTCCTTTGGATTTAGAAGTTACCTGTACACAAATGGTATACACTACATACAATACATACATAAATAAATAATGAAATAAATATTTTTAAGATTATTCATTGTATGTGTATAATGTGTTTTGTCTACATTTTTATTTGTCTACCATATGAGTTCTGGTACCAGTAGGGGCCAAAAGAGGGCATCAAGTTCCCTGGGACTGGAGTGACAGAATGTTATAAGCCACCATGTGGGTGAGGAAGTGCTCTTAGTCACTAAGCCATCTCTTCAGCACTATATAAATTAAATCTTTAGGAAATTCAGATACCTACAGACTAGCAAAAATATCAAGGAGACATATTCTGATACAAGGCAGATCCAGTATATATAGAAAGTATTGTACAAATAAACAATAAACATGTTCATTTGGTATGAATAGTTACTTCAGTATAAAAGTATTACAAGCTATAAATGAATAAAAGTAAAATCCATTTCTCTTTTTGACCTTGTCAGCCTTGGTATAACTCAAAGTTGCAAAACAATTAAGTATGTAAAGATTTGATTTTTTTACACTTGTTTGTACATGTGCATATACGTGCGTGCACACCATTGCATGCATGTTGGAGTCAGAGGACAGTTTGTGGGAGTCAATTCTTTATGTTTACCATGTGTGTACTGGTGATCAAACTTGGGTCAACAGGCTTGGCAGAAAGAGTCTATTTGACAAGCTAAGTTGCTAGCTCTAGGATACTATCTTGCTGTTCCTGTTTACTAAGCAACTGTGAATGAGTAGTTCAACTTTTCTGTCCCTCAGCTCTCACATTTGTGCAATGAAATGTTACTTATACTCATAGAATTGTTATGAAGGCTAAATAAATTAAAATTTGTAAAATGCTTAGAATAGGGACTAGAGATATGGTTCAGTAGCTAAGAGTAGGCTGGCCTTCAAGAGAACAGCTTACAATTGTCTGCAATTCAAGTTTCAGGGTATCCAATGGCCCCTTTTTAATTCTGTGGGCACCATGAACATACATGATGTACATACATACATCAGACAAACCACTCATACACTTAAAATAAAAATAAAGTTCTAAACTGCTTAGAATAATGCTTGATATCTGGTTATTGATTATTTCATATGCAAATATCAAATAAATATGTGTTCAGTGCATGCTATGCCTAAAGATTTTTGAGACAGGATCTTGTGTATCCTAGACTAGCCTTGAACCCACTAGTAGCTGAGGATTGATGGGGGAAGTCCTGTACATTTGTTAATAAAGCACTGTTGGCCAATAGGAATCTAGATGGGTGGGACTAGGAGTCCAGGAGGATTCTGGGAAGGAGAAACACAGAGAGTCAACATGTAACGCCATGGGGTAGGAGCCCAGAACTATTCTCCGGTAAGAGACATACTTAGATTAACAATTATGGGGTAATTACTTAAGTCAGAGCTAGCCAGTAAGAAACAAGCAAGGCCAACAGCTTCATAATGAATATAGCCTCCTGTGTGTTTATTTGGGACTGATGCGGATCTGGAACCAGGCAGGCGGGAAGGCTCCTCTCAAGGAAAGCTTCTCTTAACAGAGGATGATGTTGATCTTATCTGGTTAGGGTTTGGGTTAGGGCCTTCCTGTTGTCTTCAAATACAGACTTCTTTCTTCATACAACTGTTTGGGAAAGTAGGTACTATTATTACCTGTTTTTAAAATATGGTATTATCTTTTATCTATTGTATTAGTCAGAGTTCTCTAGAAGGATATTATATATATGTGGATATATATAATATATATGCAATTTATTAGATGGCTTATATGCTGTGTTCTAGCTAGCCCAACAATGGCTATCTACTAATGGAAAGTCTACAAATTCAGTAGTGTTCAGTTCATGAAGGTGGATGTCTCAGATGATCTTCAGTATATGCCAGAATCCCAAAGATCCTGGCACTAATTGTAGTGAAGGAATGGACTTACTGGTGAGAAGGAGAGTAAACAGCCAAAGACAGCAAGCTTCTTTCTTCCATGTCCTTTATTTAGGTTGCCAGCAGAAGATATGGCTCAGATTAGAGGTGGATCTTCCCACCCAAAAAGATCTGAATTAAAATAAAACTTTCCACAACAAATGATTTATTTAAGAAAAAATTCCTCACAGGTATACATAGCTGCTGGGGTTTTAGCTAATTTATTTAATTATTCAAGTTGACAGGCAAGAATAGCGCCCCCTGCCAAGCACACAGTCTTGTTCTGCAAGACACAAATTCACTATATAACAAAGGCAGGCCTGAAACTCATGGGCATCCTTCTGTTTCAGCCTCCCAAGTGATGATTACAGGCATGCAAAACTATGCCTGGCTTAGTCCCCATTTTGTGAGATGTGGGTGAAGTCTCAGATTAGTTTACATGACTTGTCCAAGGTAACATGGATTTTACATTTCAGTAAAGATTCAAATTGAACATTTGTGATTCAAAAGTAAGGCCCCATCCTCTTTCAACCAAATAGTTTCCATTTGTAATTCCATGGGATTTTACTCTCTGCTTTCTGGAAGGGAATGGATTTTGAATAAACTTTGGAAACTAACTTTTATAACTGCCCTGTTTCAGTTGTCCCATGATCAGTGTTTGCAAGACAGCTTAGTATAAGCAATCTTTGTGTTTTGTAATTTTTCATTTTCAGATGGAAACTTCCAACTTCCCACAGTAGACCCATATCATCAGAGAATTGAATCCATGTCCTATCTTTATTTTTTGCATTTATTTGTGTATTTGAGGGTGGACCTGTACCCTGGAGGCTCTTTTTCTGGATTCCTGGTAGGGCTGGTTCTGTGAAGATACCCTTTAAAGTAGCAAGGTCATGGTAGTCATAGCAGAGGTTTTAGAATTGGATATACCTGAATTTAAGACCGAGTCTGACTATTTAATAGCTATCATTGAGCAAATTAACCTCTCTGGACCCTAGTTTCCTCATTGTAAGCATGGAGACAATAAAATAGATCTCTGTACATTGTGAAAATGAAAGGAAGTAATGAATGTAAGATATTCGGGATGGTGCTCCAGTTTATGAAATAACCTGAAACTATAGGCTGCACATTTTAATAAATGAAATTCCAATTTCTTCATCGAATTTCTTAAAATCCTCAGGTGGATATTGTCTGCTGTGATTCTCCATGAATGATTTCACTGTCGTTGTTTGTGATTAACATAACAACATCTTGTGAATTTAAAGTACTGCCATTCAGTCTGTTTGTGTCCTGACTTTAAATCATTCAGTTAAGCATAGTGCCTCATTACTGTAATCTGAGCTCTAGGGAAGCTGAGGCTGGAGGACTACCCATAGAATTCAAGGCTAGCCTAGTCTACATAGTAATTTCTAGGTGAACTGTGCTGTATAGTGACACCCTGTCTTAATTATACCCCCAAGAACAACTAAACACATCCACTATATGGACAAAATGAGAAAGAATGCAACAAAGTAAAAATGGAAAACTCAGTTTTCTTCACGCTGTAACAGTATTTGAGACTGTGTCTCATGCAGCTCAGACTGGCCTTACACTCAATATGTAGCTGAGGATGATCTTGAACCTCTAATTTGCTTGTGTTCAACTACTAAGGTCTGGGATTAGGAGTACATAGTACCACCCTGGGTTCTGTGAGGTGATGGGGATCAAACCTGGGGCTTTTGCATGCTACGCAAGGACTACCAAGTCAGTTACATTGTCAGACACAAGAAATATTTGCAAAGCTGGCTGGAACAGTATTTGCCAGTTCACATACTCTTTTATAGTGTAGAATTACTCCCTTCTGCTAATAACTTAATTTGTATTGCTCTTTGTTCTGCTTTGACTAATAGCATTTAGCAAGAATGAAAAAGAATCTTCTAAGGTTGAACTTGAAGGATCTATAATTTGCCATCTTTTTAGTTGCTGCTCTATTGCTATGAAGAGACACATGACCAAGGCAACTTATAAAAAGAAGCATCTAATTGTGGACTTGCTTATAGTTTCAGAGGGTGAGTCCATGACCATCCTGGCAGGAAGTATGACAACAGACAGCCAGAATGACATTGGAGAAGAAGCTTAGAATTTACATCTAATCCACAAGATGAAGGCAGGCATGAGGGGTGGCTGGCATGGGCTTTTGAAACCTGAAAACCCATCCCCAGTGACATACCTCCTCCAAAAAGGCCATACCCACTCCAACAAAGTCATACCCCTTAATATTGCCACTACCTATGAGATTATGGGACCCAGTCACCTCTGTGAATTAGGTCATGGTAATGGTCCAGCCAATGCCACATGAAGTTGAAGAATCTGAAAGTAACCCACAGAATAAGGAATTAAACTGATGTTTTAAGACATGAATTTTAGTATTGTTTTCACACAGCAATATACAATTGGTACAGTACATGGAGTTTTCCTGTGCTGGCAGCTGCTCTTGAATAGCAACTCAGAGTCTTAGTATTAATTATAAATGCTCAATCAATAGCTCAGACTTGTTACTAACTCTTACATTTAAATTAACCCATATTTCTTATCCATGCTTTGCCATGTAGTTCATGGCTTGTTACCATTTTCTATACATCTTGCTTCCATGGAGCATGAGTGGCATCTCCTCAGACTCCATCTTTCTTCTCATCATTCTTCTGGTTTGGTTGTCCCACTTATAATTCCTGCCTTACTATCGGCCAATTGGCTTTTTATTAAATCAATCTGAGTGACACATCATCACAGTGTACAAAAGGATTACTCCACAGCATTTCTCCCCTTTTGTCTAGTTAAAAAGGAAGGTTTTAACTTTAACATATTAAAATTATATATAACAAAACAGTTATCAAGAATTATAGTTATAATATCCAGTCTATTTGTATTTTGTAAAATTAGAGAAAATACTCTATTATCTATCTTATCATGGTGAGTATAAAGTTTTGTATCTAATTAGCTTTCTATCATAAATAAGGAAAATTATAAGTTTAATTATTTAGTCTTTAACTCCATCAAAGACCACAGAAGGATGAAATGTTACCTAATGACAGGGACATCAGACTGCCTGGACAGTCACCCAAAGTCCCTCTGTAATGTTTGGGCACCCAACTGTGGCCTACAGGCCTAGAATATCTGACAGACTTTTCTCTGAAGTAGGAATTTTGAAGGACTCTCCTCCTTGTCTTGGCAAAGTTTGGCAGTCACCTTTCTTGCATCCTGCTGGTACAGTTTAGATAGTAACCCGCAGCAATTGAGGCAAGGGTAGTTTCTTTGCCCATATGGTTAGCTTTTGTCATAAAGAAAACAAATTTCATATGGAGTTTCTTTGATGCCCATAATCTTCTTTGAAGTACATTGGTGCTGCCAGGAGCAGATGTGTCTCACTGTCATGAAAAGACTTAGGTTATTGAACATAGTAAATGTCATATTCTGTAGGTCTTTGAAGTGTTTGAAGATCATCTATCTATCTAAATGTATCTGTGTATGATCTTGAAAACATACCAAACATGACAATAATTTTGATTATTATAGATGACTATTAATATGTATATTTAATTATATATTACATTTTAAATGAGCTGCATAAATGTAATACCTTAAACAAGAGTAGAAATATATAATATAACAAAATTAACTTTAAATTTGTATCAATAAACCAAAATCCATACTAATATAAAATAATTAAGACTAATAGTTGTTTTTGGATTAAATTAGATGCAATAATCTACCCTTTTATCTCATCATTTCTATATAATATCCCCATTCTTTCCTTTAGAAAGAGATATTGAATTTAAATTTTCTTGTTTAGTTTTTTTTAACATGATTAATAACAACTTGCAACCAACCCGACTTAAATGATAATAAACATCTATAAACCATTTTGGGTGACTGTGGGCATAGTTTACTAGGCTGTTGATTGGGGGTACTGACATCTTTGGGGAAACCTTGAGAAAATCAGGATAATTGTTAAGTTTTGGCTGGAGTATTCTGTGAGGCTGGATCATCTCAGTCAGTAGCGTTGAAGCTGTTTTGGATGCTGGATCTCCTGGGCCATTTTTATTGTTGTGTGATCCCTTTGCGTGGAAAATACATAAACTTTTAAAGGAAACATATATATCTACATTAATTAAGTATAGACTGTGCATTGTACACAAGTTAGCCAAAGATGATTTTATATTTATATTTGAGCCATAAAATATGTCTTGTGGCCAGGTGTTGGTGGCGCATGCCTTTAATCCCAGCACTCAGGAGGCAGAGGCAGGCAGATCTCTGTGAATTCGAGGCCAGCCTGGTCTACAGAGGGGAGTGCCAGGACAGCTTCCAAAATAATACAGAGAAACCCTGTCTCGAAAAAAAAAACAAAAAAAAATGTCTTGTAGTTCTTTCAGATTTGTTTCTTTTCTGTGTAGTCAGGATTTCAGGGAGTCTTCCTTGATCACACCTGATTTTCTTTAACCCAGAATGAATCCATAAACTCTCATTTCCTGTAGAATTAAAATGCATAACCTCTCTCCCAAAGTAATATATCTTCTGACTTAAATTTTGGAGTCAGTGTACCTTTAAAATATATAGGTTGGTTGAATCTAGCAATTTTTAAATCCAATGTCTTTTAGCAGCCAAAAATTCAAAGACAACACAACAAAATATAGGATCCAGACTCTCTGTGTATTTTTCATCTTTAAGCGGCTTATTACATATTTTATTACTCTATTTCTTTTTTACGGACTTTATTAATTTTCTTTTTTCTCCCAAGCCTATGCATATTTTTAAACACACTGAAACCTGTTTAGAGTCTTTTTTTACTATCTGAATCTGTATTTACCATGTATCTGTTGTAACCTTTTCTGACTGCATGAACAAAAACCCTAAAACCACCACACAATGTAGAGCTCTCAAGCCCACAAGCAATGGCTGGGAGAAGCCTCTCTGTACTGCAGTCTGTGTGAGAGACTGAAGGAACCTACCACACTGCTTAGCTCATGGTGGTTGCCGGCTGGATCCATCTTGCAGGCAGTTGTTGGGAGGCACATCTCACCATTGCAGCTACCATGAGACTGTGAGACTAGGAAGTTGCATCTGGCTCTGTTGTGGGGTGTTTAGAAACTTTTTAAAACCTTTTAAAAATATCTTATGTGGATCTATGCCAGACAGTGGGCTACTTTTGTAGGCAGAAATTTCTGTCCTGTCTGCCAGCTCTCAAATAACTAACATGGAGACTTAAGATTACTTATAAATGATTGGCCAATAGCTCAGACTTGTTACTAACTCTTACATTTAGATTAACCCGTATTTCTTATCTATGCTTTGCCAAGTGACTCTTGAATTGTTACCTCATTCTCTACACATGCTATTTCCTTGGGGACTGGCTGGTGTGTCCTCTAAATCTGCCCATCTTCTTGCCACCATTCTACTAGTTTGGTTGTCCAACATATACTTCCTGTCTGGCTACCAGCCAATCAGTGTTTTATCATACCAGTTTGAGTGACAGATCTTCACAATGTACAAAAACATTTAATAAATATTTTAACTGTCTTAGAGTTTCTATTGCTCTGAAGAGACACCATAACCCGACAACTCTTACAAATGGAAACATTTAATTAGGGCTGGCTTACAGTTTCAGAGGTTTAGTCCATTGTCATAATGGTGGGGAGCATGGACGCATGCAGGCAGACATGGTACTGGCTACATCTTGATCAGAAGGCAACAGGAAGGACTGTGACACTGAGTGAAGCTTAAGCAAAAGAGACATCAAAACCTGCCCCCACAGCAACATACTTTCTTCAACAAGGCCACAAATAGTGCCACTCCCTATGAGCTTACCATAAATACCTTAATGTTTTATTTTAACTTTGATGAATATATATCAATAATTCACTTTCAGTACAGTGTAATCTTTCAATCTCTGTACAAAAATGTACACTGTATGAATTCAGCTTGCCCTAATGTGTCTTTCTTATCCCCATTCCCAGTTTATAGTGTTTTCCTTTCTCTAATTTCCACATAGACAGAGAAATAAAAGACCTTGCCTCTTTGTGCATGGTTTATTTTATTTAAAATAATGTCCTCCAGTTCTGTCCATTTTCCATCAGCGTATTATATCCAGAACACACAAACAACTCTAAAAACTCAATACCAAGAAACAATAACACAACAAAACCAAACAAATCATTCAAATAGACACTTCTCAAAAGAAGAAATACAAATGGCCAATTGGTAATTAAGAGGTTCTCAGCATCACTAGCCTCAGGAAAATGCAAATCAAACTACAATGAAACAGCTTTTTACCTTAGTCAGAACGACTATTAAATTGAAACAAAATAAAAGCAGGAAGATGAAGAACATCATGTTACTTTCTAATAGATTTGTGAGGAGATGCTCTTAAGGATGAATGGTATTTCAGTGTTAGTGGCATATAGTAATTCATGTTTGTAGAGCTGACCGTTCTGCTATTTTGTTTTATGCATGGCTCATGTGAGTTGAAAACCATTTAAAAACAAGCAAAAGTATTGCTGCTGATAGAGGTGGCAGCAAGTGAGCTTTCTCTGTGACTTTTAGAGACACTGAGAACTGCTAAAAGAATGTATGTTTTTGGTTTTTTGCCATGATTTTAGTTCCTGTCATTTATTTTCCTTGCCTTTGCAACAAAACGTTATTGCCTGTTCTGCTTTGGGTATTAGTAAGAATATGAGATCTACAGAAGAAATATATATACAAGAACCCTAATATTAATGTTGTGTGTATCATAAATTCTCTATTTACCCACTAAAAAGTCATTGCTTGTACTCAGTGCCAGGCACTGTCTTCCTGTGCCAAAAAAGATCTTTTCCAACAGAGATCAAGGGACTAGTTGGTATGAAGTCTCAAAAATATACTATTGTAGCACTTGGTATTTCTTCACTGATCTATTATGAGGGAAGGTGTCAGCTAGTGGTAGCATTGTATTTAACAGAATTTGGATCTCATATCTATCCATAGGTTCTGAATCTGTGACTTCAGCAACTAAGCACAGGACAAAAGGATTTTTAAAAACTTACATCTAGAGGCTAGGGAGATAGATCATCAGTTAAGAGCACATACTGCTCTTCTGGAAAATCTGAGTTCAGTTTCTAGCACTCATGTCAGTCAACTCACAACTACTCCAGTTCCAGGGGAATCCAACAACCTCTCCTAGCTTCCATGGGAACCCAAACACATGTTCATGTACCCATATACACTCACATACACATATAAATAATTGCATCTGTACTTCACATATAAAAATACTTCTTTTTTCCTATTTCATGAGAGTGCCTTCCTTTCCTTCATAATGCACTCATGTAATTACTTCATGGAATAATAATATTCAATACAGCCAGCTAACAGGGAAGTAGCTGCATATTTAGTGCTTTTGAACTCACAAAGTTCTTTGGTTAATCAAAACTGTACTATAATAGGGTAACAGAGAATAATAACTAGTGGATGGTACATGTTGCTGGGAATATGACTTTTTCCATTTATAATATCACAGGAAAAGTTGCTAATTTTGAGATGTCAGGATTGTTTGTTGCAACCATTTGTTAGAATATTCCTGAAGAGTCTTGTTTAAGTTTGAAATTTAAAATTACCCTAAGGTCCTACAAAGTAACTATAAGTTCAACGAGGACAGGAGCACATCTTCCCATCAACTATCAACTGTCATAACTCTGGGGTTTACTGGAGCTTGTGGCTCCAATACAAAGGTGTACCATGCATGCATAGTTAAGTGTGACTCAAGTATAGGATATAATGGGAGAGTGACAAAAGGTGATGTCCTTGCATAATCTTCATATAACTTGATCAAATGACCATTTTAGAAAGAGTATTCGGACTTCAAAGAGGAGACATTCCCCCAGCTAAAATCTAGTGATACCAGAACAGAAATACCACATAGAATTTGGAGAAGATAAGGAAGAGATGTAAGACAACCCTTGGAGGGTGGACCTGACTGAGTTGTGTACAAGAGATCTTTGCAGGTAGAAGTGGTTTAATAGTGGCTCAGCATGAGTGAGTAGAGGCCTTCAAGCTAACTCCCATCTTTTTAGAATAGATAAAAAATCATGAATGAATGAATGAATGAATGAATGAACAAGTATATAACAACAGTAAGTCAGTGGACTGGAAAGATGACTCAGTGGCTAAAGGTGCTTCTACCATGACTGACAACCTGAGTTCAATCTCTGGGACCCAGAAAGTAGAAGGGGAGAACCAGCATCCTCAACCTGTCCTTTTACCTCCACACATGTACTGTGGGACTTGACACACACACACACACACACACACACACACACACACACACACACACACACACACACATTAAAAAACAAACAAAGAAATAGCACTAAGGTTAAGTGTGAGTGCATCCAATGTGCTATTCCATCCCAGACTCTACCTATCATTTCCATAATCAGTTCCCTCACTTTCCCCCAACAAGCCTATCTTCCTTATCTTAGCATTAAAAAAAGCACCATGAAATCCCCTTCCCAGTAATCTCAAGGATGTGTTGGGGTTACAGGCAAATGTTATACTTCTTTAAATAAGAGACATAAACACTTGAATATTTAGTTGTTCAAGGTAGATCCTGAAATTGCTTCCTCACAGAAAGTAAGGGATGACTGTATGTAACTATGCAAATGTGATCCAGCATCTGCTCCATTAAGGTCAGACCTTTAGGGCAATGTAGCTTAATTAATTGTGTTTGTCTAATGTACATGTGGCCATGAGTTCTACCCCAAGTAATGCCCAAATCTGGTGTGGTGGCATATACCTATAACCTCAGCACTCAGGAGGTTGAAAAGAAGTTCAAGGCCATCTATTGGTACATAGTGATTTTGAGGCCAGCCTGAAGAGCTACATGAAATGTTGTCTTTTTTATGTTCTTTTCTATACCCAGAAACTTGAGTTACCTGAAATGTAATGAAACATGTATAGTTTGTTAACCTACCCTAGATGAAAAAACCTTCCCTTGGAAAGCACAATCCCAACCATTAATTATTGTTCAGATCTTTGTGTTTGGGTGCAGAAGTTAATTGATCAGAGGAAGCCAAGATTTTCAATTATTCTAGACTGAATTCTCAGTAAGGACAATTTTGCCTTTGAGGTAAACAATGATATGTTCACATGATTCATTTTTGCAAATAATTAGATGTCTCTGAAAAGTAAGGGACCCATAGTGAAAGTAACTCGAACACTCCATAGAAACTGTGGCCTCCCTATGTGTTCCTTTGACCTACCTTACTGTTTATTTTTCTCTAAAGAACATTTTCTACTTGATAGTGCTCCAGTAATACATGAAGCAAGTCTGTGATGCAGGCCATTGTTCCCTGATTTCAGTTAAACTGCCATTCATTATTTTCTTCCTGCACGTATTCAGGACCCTCTTGTTCATTACTCTTTTATCACTCTGTGATTAGAGCCATTTTTATGTGTCTTTTGTATATTGGACATCTGAGCATCTACGGAGTGTTTTACTTTTATCGCTCACAGGCTAATTCATTTTACAAAGTCATTTGATCATTTTATAACATGAGGGGCAAACTTCTGACACATCTACTCAATGAAGATATATATTTACTGAGCACCCACAAGGTGACAGGCTCTCTGTTAGGTCTGAAAAACAGACAAGGGCCCCTGTCTTTGGAAAACTTACATATTGGAGAAAGAAGACAACAATACATAAGTGAAATAGTCTGTATGTGTGTGGATAAAAGACCAATAAGAGAAGAAAAAATTTGTTTAGCTCAAGGTATGTGTTGTTTTAAATATGATTTTTTAAAGAAGGCCTCAGGGATTACATTTTAACTAAAACTTCAAGGAGGTGATGAAGTATATTTTCATGTAGCTATCTGAAAGAAAAGAACAGTTTGTATAGGACAAATAAGCTATGCAAAGACACTGAGACAGTATGCACTTAGCTGTGTTTAAGAATCAGCAAATTGGCCCTATGCTTTAGTTGGCGTTTCTTAAGAATAGATTTATAAGCATAAATAAGGGGCAGCACTATTGTTTAGGTTCCAATGGGCAACCCTCAGAACTTTGATTTACAGCAAAGAAAAATCTATAGGATTTTAAGTTTTATTAATGGATCATTTTGTTTGCTACTGAGAAAACTGACTGTGGGGCTCAAGTAAGATAGTAGCAGCAAGAGATCCCTGCAATAATCTAGGTGAGAGATTCTGGTGGATCGCGTTAGTGACAGTGGGCATTGTGAGCAGGAAAGGCATTTCTGAATAGTATCTTCTAGACTGAAACTGCCAAAAAGACACAAAGATTGGCATGAGAAAATGAGAAGTAAAGGATGATACCAGGATTTCAGTCTTTTCTAACACTTGCCTATCTTAAATGCAAATATATGAACAAAGGAGAGCTTTCTGGTTTTCTCCAGTTTCTTACATCATGCTTCATAGATTTCAGTGTACAGATATTTCACTATCTTGATTCCTGAATATTTTATTCATTTTTAGTAAGTATGATTATCTCCTTGATTTCTTTTTCAGATAGGCAGATATTGCTGTAAAACATAGAACTGGTCTTTGTATATTGGCTTCAGATCATTGCTGTTTTGTGATTTTATTTAGTATATCTAACATATTTTTCATGTGAAACATCTAGCTTTTTCTTCCAGATTATCCATTTCATGGATATACAATTTTATTAGTGGTCCCTTATAGTCCATTTTAATATATCTTACTTTTGATTATAAATCTCTCTCTCCCTTTCTCTTTTTCCTTCTCCCTCACCCTCTTCTTCTTTCCATCCTTCTACTGCCCCTACCTTTCCAGTTAATCTAAGGATTTGGCAGTTTTAGAATTTCTAGAACTGTCTTGTCCTTAATTTGTTTTTTCTTTAATCATTATTTCAACTAATTCTCTGTTTACTTTGTTACTTTTTACTCTAGGTCTGTGAGGCACAAAGTTATGTTCTTGTGATATTTTTTCTTTTAATCATTTCTTTTATTTTTGAAATTGTAATTAATATTTATCACTATAACTGTATTTTATTTTTATTTTTGTATTTTGAGACAGGGTCTGCAGGAACCCAGGGTGGCCTTAAATATGCTATGGAGTTGGGCATGACCTTGAACTCCTGATCCTCCTGCTTCCCCCTTCTGTTGCTAGAGTTACAAGCAAACATGACCATGCCTACCTCTATCATTATAATTTTCCTTGATTTAAAGATATATTTTGCTACTAAATATGTGCATGTGTGTATCTCTATGCACCTAGATACACATGAGTGTAGATGCCCATTGGCCAGAAACACCAAATCCTCTGGAGCTGTAATTGCAAGTGGTTATGAGCTTCCTGACAGAGGTGCTGGTAATTGAACTTACATCCTTTGAAAAAGCAGTGTGCATTCTGTCTTACAGATTCCATCGCTGTGAAGAGATGCCATGACCACAGCAAATCTTGCAAAGAAAAATCATTTAATTGGGGTGGCTTACATTTTCAAATGTTTAGTCCACTATCATCATGGTGTTAGATTGTGGCATGCAGGCAGATGTGGTGCTGGAGACATCTTGCCTTGCAGGCAACAGGAAGTGGTCTGTGATACTGGGTTTGACTTGAGCATACATGAGATCCTGTCTCCACAGTGATATACTTCCTCCAAGGCCAGACCTACTCCACAAAGTCACACCTCCCAATAGTGCCATTCCATTTGGGAGCCATTTTCTTTCAAAACCAGCACACACTCTTTTTTTGTTACATCCCATACTTCTAGTAAATTGTGTTCTTCTTTCTTTAATTTAGATTTAATTTTAATCCAGTTTTGATTTCTTCTTGTTGAAACACATACTATTTAGTTTCCACATATTTGTAAATTTTTGTTCATTATCTTTCTGTGACTTCAATTTTTGTCTCATTCTCTCCTTTTCTTCATGCCTCAAAAACTTCCTTTTGTCTTTACTTCATATAGTGCAGTTAAGAGACCACTATAATGTTTAATTTTTGTGTAACAATAGTCTTTCAGTTTTAAAAGATATTTTCCTAGAGAATTTAGGATTTTTGCACAGTTTTAGTTTCTTTACAACTAGCTGTCAGAAGTTGATGTGGAGCGAGGATCATCTAACATTTTGAGGCTAGCTTTGTCACCATAAGCCATACTAGTAGAAGCACGGAAGACAGTGGTGCTGAGAGCACTGTACATTTGGAGCCTTGTTGATGAAGTTTTATAGGGGAAGAATATTAGTACCTTTTGGTAAAGAATATGGCTGTTTTTGCCCTTGTCCTAAAACTCTGCCCAAAGCTAAATTGAAGAATTGTGGATTAATGGTGTTAATAGAGATTTTAAGAAAGCCTTGTGTCGACTCTATCAAGGGATTATGCAGATAAAAAGAAGCAAGCTGAAGACTCCTAGCAATAGTGGAGAGGGTGTCCATATAGGCCTTCCCCTTTAATCAGATTAGTGACTACCCTAATTGTCGTCATAGAACCTACATCCAGTAACTGATGGAAACAGAAGGAGTGACCTACAGCCAAGCACTGGGCTAAGCTTCTGGAGTTCAGTTGAAGAGAGGGAGGAGGGATCATATGAGCAAGGGGGGTCAAGACCATGATGGGAAAACCACAGAGACAGCTGACCTGAGCTAGAAGGAGCTCAGGGACTATGGACTGATAGCTGGGGAGCCGGCATGGGACTGAACTAGGCCCTCTAAATATGGATGACAGTTATGTGACTTGGTCTGTTGCGGGGAGGGCTGGCATTGGAACAGGACCTATCCTGGGTGCAGGAACTGGCTTTTTAGAGTCCATTTCTTATGGTGGGTGCCTTGCTCAGCCTTGATACAGCAGGGAGGGGCTTGATCCTGCCTCAACTTGGTATGGCATCCTTTGTTAACTCCCTAAGGAAGGCCTTTACCCCCACTGAGGAATGCATGGAGGTGGGGTGGAGGGAGGTGTGGGAACAGGAGAAGGGGAGGGTGGGGGAACTGGGTTGGTATCTAAAATCGAAAATAATTTTAAGAGAAAAGTTAAAAAAAAGGAGCAAGGTGAGCAAGGAAAAATACAAAATGTACAGTTTGCGCAGAAAGGGAGCACCAGAAAGTATAATGGAGCTAAGTCTGGTGCTCAAGGAGATTAAGAGTTTAAAAAAACCTGAAGATAAATGAAATAAAGTGAGTGGTGACCTCAGGGCAAGACCCTAACCAACTGAGCTTCCAACTTGTGAAAAGAAATTAAGCAGTGAAGGAAACCATCATCAAAAGAAAGTAGATTCAAATGTATTTGAACAAGGGGGCCAAGTTCCAACTTGACAGCTTTGGCCACATGGGTCTGGCTTTAGAGTTGAGGTTAGAAGAAAGAGGTTGTGGATTCTCCCTCTGCAGCTAAGGAAAGCTGCTGAGGCCAGATGTGTATCAGGGCTGTCCCTGTATGGAGGGTCATTCTGTGAATCTATGGGGGTAAAGTAGAATGACAAAAGCTTTAAAGGAAGTTTAGAAACAGAAGAATGGAGAGAAGCACAGATTTTGGTAGCAGCATTTTTCTCAGGTGTGCTCTGTTTTGCTATCGACAAGCCGAGATTCACGTGGCTCGCTTACTGGAGTCTTCCTGACTCGGCATAAAAAGAAAAGAAAAAAAACCCAGCAAGGTTGTTTTAAGAGACTCTGCTAATGATTGAAAGGTGTGTAGGTACAGCTGGAATTGGCAGCTTTTGCTGGATGTTAGCATGGACTGAGGCGGTAAGCTGGAGTCACGTTTATGCCCACCATCTTGAAAATGGCAGTTTAAAACAGCCGAGGTTTTACAGATAAGACACGTGGCCAGAAAAACGTAAAGATTTACAGTAAAGTCAGACTTGGGTGAACAAAACCTCTAAAGGTTTACAGTGTGTTTAAAAATATACGTAAGATTGAAAGAGAAAATAAAGAAGCCGGCTGTGGTGGCGCACGCAGGTAGGAATTGCTCCAGAGGCAGAGGCAGGCAGATTTCCAAAGAGAAACCCTGTTCAGAGAAAAATAAATAAAAGTGAAAGAAATAGAGTAATAATAATAATAGATAATAAATAAGCCACGCAAAGATGGAAAATACACAGAGTCTGGATACTGTACGCTATTGTGTTTTTCAGTTTTTTAATTGCTCAGGAAGGAACAAATGCTAAAGTACACTTGATTATAAATGCTGCTGAATTAACACAACTTATATCTTTTGAAAATGCCTTGACTTCAAAATTTAAGTATAAGGATATGTTACTCGGAAAAGGAGTTTTAGTTTATGTTTCCACAGAAAATGAAAAGCTGAGAATTCCTTCCAGGCTTCTGTGGTTTGATGAACCAAGACCCCCGGAAGCAGTGGACCAGGTGTTCCAACAACTGAAACAGCTAAGATGATGCAGCTTTACAGGCCAGGAAAATAAGGACTTGTACAGGTTTCTGAGTTTTGTCATGATCCCCATGGTATGAACAGCGCCCCCTTCCAGCACGAAGCAGTTTGGAATGAGCGAGGCCCTAATTCCCATCTTGTTTATAAATCTTTGTTTTCATTTAAATGGGGTTGTTTATAATTGGCTAGTGATCACAGACAATCTTTTTTAATGGTAAAAAAAGGAATTATGGTATGGGTATTGTTTTTCATTTATTGATACAAATTCAAGGTCAATTTTGTGATGTGTATATTTCTCCTCTTGATTAAGTATTGTGCTTATACTGATCTTTTAAAACGTAATGCATAATTGAATACAGACTATAGATAGTTACTTATAATAGAACTTACAGTTAGGTAAGCTAGGTTTTCTAGATATACAGAAATATATTTGAGATAGATAGGCAGTCTTCAAACCTTTCAAAGACCTTCAGAAAATGGCATTTAAAATGGTTAAGGGTTTTTCTTGACAATGAGAAATGTCTGCTCCTGGCAGCACCAATTACGTCTGAGAGGAAGATGGGCATCGAAGAAACTCGTTATGGAGTTTGCTTTCAACATGGCAAGATTAGCCATTTGGGCAAGAAACTGCTTTTGCCTAGACTGTTTGACTGTTGTTGTATAATCTGGACATGCAGGACCCACAGAAAAGTGACTGCTGAACTCAGTCTTACAGGGTTCCTGCTTCATGGAAGAGTCTACCAGACTTTCTGCAGGACACAGAAAAATGACTGACAGACTGCCAATGCAGATGGACAGTTTGAAATTTCCTGCTTTGCTGAGAAGTGTTCCAGATACATTGTGGCCTATGGGCTGAAGATGGATGCCCCAATGTTACAGAGGAACCTCGGGTGACTGTCCAGGCAGTAAGATGTCTCTGTCAATCCTAGTGTTTATATATTATCCTTCTGTGGTCTTTGATGGAGTTTAAGACAGATAGTTATAATTATAGTTATATAACTATATAGTTGTATAGTTATAATTTAGTTATGATAAAAGATAAGCTACATATAGAACTTTGGACTCACAAGGATGGGATGGATGATATTTTCTTTAAATCTTGCTAAAATATTGTAACTATGTTCTTACTTGATAACTGTTCTGTCATATACCATTTGACTATGTTAAAGTTAAGACCTTTCTTTTTGTTTAAACAGAAAAGAGGAGATGTTGGGGAAGTCTTTTGTCAATAAAGCACTGTTGAGTCAATAGGAATCTAGATAGGTGGGAATAAGAGTCCAGGAGGATTCTGGGAAGGAGAAACACAGGGCAGTTGAGAAGTAACGCCATGGGGTAGGAAGCCCGGAAACGTCTCCGGTAAGAGAAATACATAGATTAACAATTATGGGGTAATTACTTAAAGCAGAGCTAGCCAGTAAGAAACAAGGAAGGCCAACAGCTTCATAATTAATATAGCCTCCTGTGTGTTTATTTGGGACTGATGCGGCTCTAGAACCAGGCTGTCGGGAAGGCTCCTCTCAAAAGAAAAAGCTTCTCTTTACAGGATTTCTTTAGGGATCCCAAGATATTGCAGATTCCAGATACCTGCCAAAAGGAACTGCAGACCAGGTATGGAACCAGTCCAAGTGAAAGAAATATGTTGCACTCAACAAAGGTGAAAGGAGTTGGAGATCTTGTTATGGAGTTTGAATACACGTGGAAGGACCAAAAACATGATTTAAATTAAAATTAGCCAAATTTATATTTAATCTGCAGCTGACCACAGTCTCCCTGCTTAGATTTGGGACTGTGGCCCACCTTAAAGTGGGAACAGGGTGGGCTTTTATAAGCAGGTTACAATTACTTCATTCCAGTGGAATTTACATCTATGTGAGGAACTGTGAGGAACTGGCCTACTCTCCCTGTTTATGGAGAGAAGTGAAGTTTACAGAAACCAGAGCAAGTTGTTAATCATCTCAGAAGAGTTTTACATTTCTGGGAAGGGTGCAATAAGTCAGAATTACTAGGAACTTATCTTTTAGGAATTTATAATGGGTGTCTAGCACAAATTTGAGTTTCTTTAGCCATCACAATTTGAAGAATGCTTCGACATCAAATGTGGAGATGAATAATTTGGAGTTTGCACTGCTAGTTTTTGGACTTGCTTTGGTTGAATATTTCTGCACTACGTTCCCTTTCTTTTCCTCCCTTTACTAACGGTAAGGTCTTTTCTGTGCCAAGGTGTGCGATCTGTTTTGTGACTTTTTTTTATTGGTGGCTGCAGTTAAGAGACTGCCTTGAGTAGAGCAAGAGGAAAGGTAGAGACGCAGGCACTAGCCAGTTGCAGAGGAACTAAGATGAGAATGCCTTACTGAGAAAAAGTACCAAGCCATGTGGCTAAACATAGATAAGACTTATGGGTTAATTTAAGTTGTAAGAGTTTGTTAGTAATAAGCCTGAGCAATAGGCCAAGCAGGTTATAATTAATACAACACTCTGTGTGTTTATTTGGGACTGAATGGCTCAGGATAGGGTGGAACAAAAATGTCTGTCTACGGTGCGTTGGTTCTAACCACCAAGATATCACTCCACTATTGTGGCCCAGTATTAAAAAATCAATAAGATGTGAAAGTAGAGAAGCAGAGACCTGTGCAAGTTGCCTTAAGTTGTGCCCCTGATATAATCTATTTCTTTTATTTTTGAATAGTTATCAAGTGAATGTAATCTACATCTTGACAAAGATATCATCCACAAATGATAGATTTCATAGTTTTAAACTGGACAGTTCATTGAACTTTATGTGGGCATTCTGAGGATCCTCAGAGATATTTACAATAAAAAGTACAATTAAATTTAGGACACTTTGGTCACCTTAAAAGAAATCCCATCACCAGAGAGTCTGAAACAGGGAAGTCCCTAAGAGAGATATGTATAGTACCCCAGAGAAGGGGAACCAGACAGGATCTCCTGAGGGGATTAGGTGCATGGGGGGAGGGGAGAGAGAGCTTGCTAAAGAGAGGGGAAGAACAGGAGGTGAGAAGATGTGGGGAATCAGGAAGTTTGAGTTGGGGGGAAGAATAGAGAAGAGCAGGAAAAGAATACCGTAATAGAGGGAGCCATTATAGGTTTGAGGAGAGATCTGGCACTAGTGAGATTTCCAGAGATCTACAAGGATAACACCAACTGGCAGTCTAAGCAATAGTGGAGAGGCTATCTTAAATGCCTTTCCCAATAATGAGACTGACAACTACCTTGTATGCCATCCTAGAGCCATCATCCAGCAGCTGATGGAAGCAGAAGCAGATACCCATAGCTAAGCACTGAACTGAACTCCCGGAAACCAGTTGCAGAGAGGGAGGATTGATGAGTAAAGGGGTCAAGACTGGGCAGGTGAAACCACAGAAACAACTGACCTGAACAAGGGTGAGCTCATGGATTCCAGACTAATGGCTGAGAGGTCAGCATTGGACTGATCCAGACCCCCTGAATGTGGGTGTCAGTGAGGAGGCCTCGACATTCTTTGCAGCTTTGGGTATTAGATCAGTATTTATCCCTGGCATCCAAATGGACTTTGGGATCCCATTCCACATGGAGCTATGCTCTCTCAGCCTGGACACATGGGGAGGACCTAGGCCCTGCCGCAGATGATATGACAGACTTTGGAGATCCCCCATGAAGGACCTCATCCTCCCTGCAGAGTGGAGTGGGGATTGGGTGGAGAATTGGGGGGGGGCTGGTGGGATGCAGTGGAGGAAGGGAGGAGAGGAGGGGAGGGAGATGGAGCTGGTATTGACTTGTGAAGCAAGCTTATTTCTAATTTAAATAAAAAAGAAATCTTATGGGATGGTAAAATGGCTTAGTGAATAAGGTGCTTTCTGCCTAGCCTGATGACCTGAGTTTAATCCCTGGGGCCTACATTATGAAAACAGGGAAAGAACTGACTTCAGCAAGTTGTCCTCTGACCTCACAAGGAAGCCTGTGAATCCCTCCATGTAATAAAACAATGGTAAAGAAATATCAAAACTTTAGTTATTACCAATTCCATCCCCTACTACCACTACCCAGCTTTACCTAAGTAAATACTCTTCTTCTTACCATGTCTGGATTTCCCTATTCTGTGCTTTAATATGAGTAGAATGGTATTTTATGTGGCTTTGGGACTTATTTCTTTTGCTTTTTTATGGATTGAAAAGTAATCCATTGTATTGCTATAGTAAGTTTTTTAGGAGGGTAAGGTTACACTATTTAGCTCTAGCTGGCCTGGAACTTACTGTACAGAGTATGTTGGACTCAAGCTCAGAGATCCACCTCTGTGTGCCTTGCAAAGACTAGGACTTAAAGGAGTATTCTACCACACATGGCTGCTATAGTATATTTACATTTTGTTTATTCTTTTAATGGAATAGATACAGATCTCTGCAATTGCTTGCAGCTTTGTTTTTATGAAACATGGTTCTAAATGCAGTCATATGCAACTTTCTGTGTACATATGCTTTTTCAGTCTGGACTTAGCAATGTAATTATTTGGCCATGTGTCAACTCTCTTTTAAATTATTTGAGTACATAAAGGACTGTTCTCCAAACTTGACAGCTTACTTTGCATTCCTACCTGTACTGTATGAGGGTTTAGATTTTTCTGCATGCTCAGCAACACATGTTACTACCCGACATTTTGATTTTAGTCATCCTGGAATGTTTTTAGTGGCACATCACTGTAATTTTCTTTTCCATTTGTTTCACTGTTAACTACTGATTTTGAATATCATTTCATGTCTTATTGGTCATTTGTGTATCTTAGTATAATTGCTTGTTTAAATACTTAGGCTGTCTGTAAATAGGATTCTTTCCACAAGTGTGGAATGTTTTCCATTATTTTTTTCAGATTACTTAAATGTTCTATGGTTCAGTAATCTAATTAATCTTTATCAATAAAAAATCCAGAGTCAAATATTATGGTAAGAATCTGAAAAATCAGAGAACATGGAGCAGTCACCAGTTGCTTCCTACCTCTTCACTTATTCTGTCAAAAAGGGCCAAGATCCTCTCTCCACCCTGCCTTACTACCTCCTGTCTCCTTTCTCTACGGTCATCCAAATCTCCATGGTTAGCTAGTGGCTAGCTTTGCTCTCTAACTCCAAGCAAGCTTTATTTATCAGAACATATCCAAAATATCACACAATTCAATTTTTCCTTTTATTGAAAATAACTTTTTTCCACACATAATCTTTCCCCTCCCTTTACTCTAAAAATTCTTCCTCATCTCCCCTCTCATCCAAATCTACTCCATTTCTGTTTCTCATTAGAAAACAAACAGGCTTCTAAGGGATAAAAATAAAATAAAATATAATAAGATAAAACAAAAACTAACACATTGGAATAGGACAAAAAAATAAACTGAAGGAAAAGAACCCAAGAAAAGGCACAATGAAGAGACACCGAGATCTCATTTGCACACTCTGGAATCCCTGTACTCAGGAATCCCATAAAAACAGTAAACTGGAAACATATATATATATATATATATATATACATATATATATATATATGGAGGGCCTGTAGGGCAAAAAGAGATAAAAGTATGAAAAACATATGAATATAATAAAATAAAAATCAGATAAAAATTTTAAAAGAAAGAAAATCCCTGACATTATATTATGAAGCAAAGAACCTGCAAAGATGCCATTGAGTTCATTTCCGGTGGACTGTTTACCCTTGCACATGCAGCTTACCCTAAAGAATAGTTAGTTCCCCTGTGAGACTCCCTTGAAAAAAACCATTTTTTCATTATGCAAGTGGTCATCAATTGGAGGTAACTTCTGGGTTAGAGATTGGGGGACATATTCTTTGAGTGCAAGGATGTCATCTGTTGCAGACTCTGTACAGGCCCTATGCATGCTGCCCCCCCCACCCCGTGTCTGTGAGTTCATATGTGCACCAATACTGTTGATTCAGAGGGCCTTGTTTTCTTTGTGCTCTCCAGTCCTCTGGCTCCTACACTCGTTCAGTCTCCTCTTCCATAGGATTCACTCATATTTATTTATATTTTACTTTAAATTTTTGGTAATTTTTCTTTAAAAAATTTGTTCTTTTATTCTTTTAGATTATTTGTGTGAATGTAATTACTTTCTTAGTTTTTTGTGTGTATGTCAGTACATTGAGTGTACACATGTTTGTATATAGGCCCACATGGTGGCCAGAGGTCAACTTCAGGTGTCATTCCACTAGAGCCATCCATCCACCGTGTTCTTTACATAGTATCTCTCATTATCCTTGTTCTCATTGATTAGGCTAGGCTATCTGATTAGTCTCAGTGATCTCCCATTCTCTGTCTCCCTAATGCTGAAATTTCAAATAAGCACTACCATGCATTTTTATGTTAGTACTGGTGATCAAATTCAGACTCTTGTGTTGTGTTTTTAAAATTAGATTATTTTATCTCATCTTTTCTTATCTGTGTGGGTGTTTTGCCTTGATGTATATCTGCCTGTGTTTGGTACTTGCAGAGGCCAGAAGAGAGCATTGGATCACTTGGAACTACATTTACAAATAGTTGTAAGCTACTTTGTGGGTGCTGAGAATTGAACTAGGTAAGATTACCTGCTGAACTATATCCAGTTTCTTTTGCTTTGTAGGCACTTTACTGACTGAGCATCTCTGCATGCATAATTATTTATTGTTTTCATTGGTGACTGGTGTGTGTGTGTACATGTGTTTGTTTGTCTGTGTACATGTGTGGGGACACAGTAAGGAGTGCTAACTATGCATACCTCTCACCCTCCTTCCCTAATTATTGTGTTTAAACTTTAAATCCATCTTTTCCTCTCCCCAATGCATACTGATTAAAAATCCCCCTTTATTTCATCAATCATTTTCTCCTTAATTGATATATTAGGATGGGTGGATGAGCTGCTGTTGTTAAGAATGCTAGAGCCAGGCCATTTGCACCCCCCTCTCAACTCTAGTTATATCATTTAAGAGATTTTTTTGTTTCAAAACATGGATTCCTGGTACTATCTGTAGTGCTGTTGATGTAAGCATTTCAATGGATTGGATGGGATGGACAGGGATGGATTATGGCACACAGGAGACAAAGAATACTGAGTGTTACAGCTTGGATAGAAAGGTATTCTGGCACTTGGGAGCCAAGGAATACCACAGGTCACAGTAAGCATAGCATCTTACAGCCCTGCTTTAGGGAAAGGCTTCCCCAGTGTATCAGCTCTGCTCAGACAGGAGAGAGTGAAACCCAGCGAAGGCATTAGAGTTTGGCTCCAGTCCCCTGGAGAGCAGAGTGTAACAACCTTGCTTCACCAGGGAAGGTTTCCCCAGTGAAAAGTGTTACAGCCCTGCTCTGCTCAGCTATGCCCAGGGTCTTCTCTGCTCTGGTAAAAGAAGGTCTCACCCAAACCTCATTCAAGAGATTTATTGGGAGTTAAGAATCCAGAGAGTGGCTGCCTTATGCCAGGGTGGCAGAGGACAGGTGGCAGCTGGAATAGCCAGAAGCTGAACAGACACAGGGTTTATATAGGGAGTCTTAGGGGGTGGAGTTTTTCCAGGGAGATTTCCAGGGTGGGGATTGGTCAGATTTCAATGCTGAGCTCAGATTAGCTAGAGCTCCTGCTCAGGGATTGGTTAGTTTTCTGCACAGGGTTAGGGTCACATTTTGCTCTGGTTTCAGGGCCAAAGTGTATTTCTTTCTCTGGTCCTTTTCAGCCTTTTGGCTCTAGTTTTAGGGCCAGGGTGTATTTCTTTCACTGGCTCTGATTCCAGGGACAAAGTATGTTTCTTTGGCTCTGCTCAGGGCGTGTTTCTTTGGCTGGCCCCCTTTCCCTAGATTTGATAAGGAGGCTTATGTACATTAATGTTTGTAGCAGTCCTGTACAAAAGCAACGGAACTGTGTGATTCATGTCCTCTCATGCTAAAGACTTCTGATAGGTTAAGCGAAAAGAACTGAAGTAGCATAACTTAGTGAGTACAGTATACCCGCAAAGCTGTACAGATTTGTTAGTCCCGTTCTCTCATTTCATTTCACCACTCGTGTTTCTGGTTGTGATAGTTTCTTCCAGCCCATTTGAAATATTATTATTTTATAGGTTAAATTTCTGGTTCTGACCAGTTCAGGGTCAAGGGGGGCTGTTTTGAATTGTTTACCAAGCTTTCTTTCTGGTTTTGTTTGTTTGTTGTTCCTCTGTGTAGTCCTGGCTGTCCTGGAACTCACTCTGTAGCCCACAGTGGCCTCGAACTCACAGAAATCCACCTGAGTCTGCCTCCCTCTTGCTAGGATTAAAAGCATGCACCACCACACATAGAGACTGATCATGAGGCAGATGTGGTTCACTCACTGCACTTTTTTTTTCTTTTTTGGTTTTTCAAAATAGGGTTTCTCTGTGTTGCTCTGGCTGTCCCATAGCTCACTTTGTAATCAGGTTGGCCTCAAACTCAGAAATCTGCCTACCTCTGCCGCCTGTGTACCTTTATTAACAGTGTATGCCGCCACTTCTGGCTAGGGATACATTTGCTGATTTTTTTTTTTAACTTTGGGCTTTACAGAATTTTGTGGTGACCGGATCACTCAGCTGACTGCTCACTGAAGCGATGGTTCGGAAACACCATTTAGTATTAGGCACCCCACTTTAGTAGCTGCGATAGCCACGAGACGACTACCTAAATTCCTGACAACCCCAACCTTGCCCCATCCTCAGAACTGTGTAACTGTGGTGAAATGATTAACCTCTTGATCTGGCTTCTGTAACGTCAATTAATCACCATAGGCAGAGCGAGTGAGTCAGTTCCCCATGTAACTGCTGGGAGTAGTGAGACAATTCCTCACATTGACGTTAATTCCGCTGTGGTGGAGAAATTGTGGTTTTCAGTTTTACCAACCTTACCTCCACCTGCTTAGGTAAGGCATGTACATTTATGATTTGGCTTAGAGACTGTGTCCCGGCTAACAGCGCTTTAATAAGTTTGGATAATTTTGGTTTGTATTGAGTCTGGTGGTCTTTTTCCGATGGACATGAACTCCATTAAAGTGTCCCTCAGGACTCCTGTCCCCCTCCTACCACGCCCTCCAAAACCAGCAGTTCTAATGGCTAAGGCAGAAATGGCGGGAAAGAACTGTACACAAAAACGCAGTAACGTGAGCTTATCTTGAGAGCGCGCCTAGTAGGGTTTTTTGAATTTGGCACGAACCAATCAGGGTGTAGAATATGAGTTACATCACCGTGGGTTTCGGTTTCCCCTTCCCACAATTCTTGCACCCTCAACGTGCACAAGGATTTAAATTCAAACACTTTCCACCAATGAGGAGTAAGGTTCTATAGTAGGCAGGTTCTCTAGTGAAAGAGTAGACGAGAGTAGACGTTATCCCTGTCAATCATCATAGCACAACCAATCTAGACCCGTGTAGGTGGGGCCATAAACTGCCTATAAAAGGAGGCTCACGGGAACTAGCGCGACCATTTTGTCTTAGCTTTAGGAGTGTGCTGTTCAGGGAGCTGTGTGTTCTAGAAAGCCGAAGGGGCGGTAAGTACCTGAGGCAAGCTAACGGAAAGCAAGCGGACAGAAAGGTGACAGGGAGTGGGAAAGGGGAGGGCTGATGGAGCTTCGAGTTGACTGACTTCACCTTGAATCTTTGACCAGGAGCGGTGAGCTCCGGAGCTCAAAGACGCTCCGGAGCATCGTCGAGACCCAGAGACCCCGAGTGTCGTCGAGCCCCCGAGTATCTTCGAGCTTCTGAGCTACATGCGAGCAGTAAGCATCAATAGGAGTGGCTTCCAGAAGCTTTCGCAAGGTTTATTTTAGTTCTTAGATGCTATAGTTCATACATATAATTTATATATGTTTTTAAATCTTAGTTATACATAGTATGTGCTTTATAAATGTCTACCTAGAATAATCTACTTTAGTAATGTTAAAAATACGTTTATGTAGCAGAACAGCCATGTATCTATGTACAGTAAAGCCTACTTTACTCACTGAATTGGGGGGGTTCTGGAACGATTTCTCTGTAGCCCCACCCTTTTTGTCTTTTTGAGATGGTTACTCTGCGTAGCCTTTTTTTGTCTTTGAGACGGTGTCTCTGTGTAGCCCCCCTTTTTTCTTTATTTTTTGTTTTTGTTTTTGGCTTTTTGAGATTTTTTTTCTGTGTAGCCTTTTTTCTTCTTTTTGGTTTTTTGAGACGGTGTCTCTGTATAATCCCTTTTTTGTCTTTTTTGTTTGTTTGTTTTCTGAGAGAGTTTCTCTGTGTAGCCTTTTATTTTTTACCTTTTTGAGACAGTGTCTCCGTGTAGCTCCTCCCCTGGTTTTCTTATGCTTTTTGAAAAGTTTTCTCTGTAGACCCCCCTTTTTTTCTTTTTCTTCTTTTTTTTCTTTTTGAGACAGTTTCTCTCTGTAGTCCTCCCTTTTGGCTTTTTGAGACAGTGTCTCTGTATAGTCCCCCTCCCCCTTGTTTTCGTAGTTTTTTTTGTTTTTTGGCTTTTTGAAATGGTTTCTCTGTGTAGCCTAACCTTTTTTTTTTTTTTTTTTGCTTTTTGAGACATTTTCTCTGTAGATCCACCTTTTTTGTTTTTTTTAATATTTATTTTTATTTTTTTCTTTTTGAGAGGGTTTTTCTGTGGAGCTTTATTTTTTTTTCTTTTTTGAGACGGTTTCTCTGTGTAGCCCTCCCTTTTTTTCTTTTCTTTCTTTTTTGTTTGTTTTTTTTTGTTTTTGTTTTTGTTTTTGGCTTTTTGAGATGGTTTCTATGTGTAACCTCCCTCCCCCTTTTTGACTTTTTGAGAGGTTTTTTCTGTGTACCTTTTTGTTTGACATGAAAGGCTTTTGACACCAGATACTAAAATGTTTTTTAAAAATAGCTAAGAGACATTTGACAGAATAAAGGCCTAGGTTGAGCTCCTAGTCTTTGAAAGGTGGGGGCAAAAGAAACAGAAGTTTTAGGGCATATTCACTACATGGTGAATTCAAGGCCAGCCTGATCTACATGGGAGTATGTCTTAAACGTAATTATAAAATGTATGTAGGTGGTGCAGGGGTGGAGCATTGTCTCAGGGGTCACACCTTCGAGAGGCTGAAAGTTCTTTATAGAACCCAGGTTCAATCCCAGCACCCGAAATGTGGTTTACAACTGGTTGTAATTCCTATTCCAAGGAATCTAATGCCCCCTTCTGGCCTCTGCGGGTACTGAAAGTATGGGGTACATGGACTGATTAATTCCAGTCCCAAGGAATCGGTGGCCCCCTTCTGGTCTCTGTGGCTATTGAATGCATGGCATATAATAGACCTACAGGCAAAACACCCACACAAGTAAAATAAAAGTAAAGATTTTTAAAAAGATAAGGTTGGCTTACGTGATAGTGTGCTTTGAGGCCCAGCTAAATTGGGCTGTCTTGTGAGGGTTAGCCTTACAACCTGATTTTATTTATTTATTTGACTAGTTACTGGTTTTGGATCATTATGTATGGTTTTGTAGATTGGTGGCATTTTCAACTTTAAAGTGAGTAAATCCATTGATACACTTGCATTTCTGATAACTAAGGAGGAGCATGTGCAGGGACTGAAGAGGGAACAGTGTGACATCATAAATTTGAGATCTATCTGGCCTCAATAGCCAGGAACTGTCTCAAAAATCAGAGGGGGGGGGATGAACTTGGTTGAGCAGTTTCAGGAACAGCATGGTGGCTGCTACAGAAATGATTTGTCTCCTACATTTTCAGATGCTTTTATTATTGTGTGCATGTTTAAATCTTGGGTTGTTTTTTGTTATTTTCAAACAAGAAAGAAGAAAAAATCATACCCAAAGGGATTGATCTAAAACTTAAGATAATTAATATCTGATAGCGACTTGTACTTTTGTCAATTTTCTGGGTCTCCCTCGTTTGCTAATGTCATTTGTGTGGTTAAATTTTGGCATCAGTCTTTTCATACAATGGTTTAAAAGGAAAAGTTTCTGTTTTTTTGAGTGGTAGCATTGCATAATTTAGTTGAACCATAGTCTGTTGGATGTTTACTTTGAAATATGTGAGGCCTTTAAGTGGATAAATAAGGAACTAAACCACATTCTTGTTTGTATGATGTGTGTAGGTTCACTAATAATGTGGGGAAGTGTGTGTGTGTGTGTGTGTGTGTGTGTGTGCATGCATGTGTTTATTCATGTGTAGGTGCATGCATGCCACAGCATTTGTGGAAGTCAGGACAACTTTCAGGATCAGGGAAATGGGAATTAAATTTAGGTTTCTAAGTTCGCAAGGCTAATGCTTTTATCATCATGCAAAAGCCATCTTAATGTTTCAGAAAAGAAATGTGTGAGTATTTGGTAGTTTAGAGCAGTAAAATTCACTTGAAAGTCTTAGGTGCTAGAATTTTAGATGTGTATCACCTCTCCCAGACTTTTTCTGTGTAATGTTGAAGTTAAAATATTTTATAGTACAGTACAGTTTTGTCTTAATTTAGAAATTCTGATGGGGGTCCTGATTCTATGATTTTTTAATAAGAAAAAATGACTTACAAATTTTCTATTTACCAGTAAAAACTGGTCAGGGTACACATGCCCCTTCGCTCACCTGGTAGTTGGGCAGCTATGCTTCCAATGTTGCCTCACATGAAGGCATTCTATATTATTTTATGTTTCTTAGTTTTAGGCAGGATCTCATTATGTGCCTCACAATGCTCCCAAACGCTTGGGCTGAAAGGATCCTCCTGCAGATTCCCAATGTCATGATTACATGTTGTAGGTGATGCTGCTGCCCCTCAGCCAGTATAGTTATTTGAGATTTGCAACATGATCTATTTACACTCATGCCTCTGTTGTATGACACCTGATTTATATTCAAGGCAAGATAAAGAGAAACTCCTCAGTCTAAATACTTTTAAGCATTTAAAATTATTTTTTAAACTTAGCATATGGAGTTGTAGGTTACACTTGTTTAAATTTAATTTAATGACATTTTAGATTATGCTTTGTTCAGAGTTATTATTTTCTGTCACCCCCCCCCTTTTTTGGTTTTTTTCGAGACAGGGTTTCTCTGTATTGTTTTGGAGGCTATCCTGGAACTAGCTCTGTAGACCAGGCTGGTCTCGAACTCACAGAGATCCGCCTGCCTCTGTCTCCCAAGTGCTGGGATTAAAGGCGTGCGCCACCAACGCGCCCCCCCCTTTTTTTAAAGAAATCATTTTGGTACATTTACAGCTCAGGCTGACCTCTTTTGTGCTGAGATTATAAGCATGTAGTGCCACACTTTGTAGCCCTGGTTCATCTGGAACTTGCTATGTACACTGGATCATGTTGAACTTACAGGGATTCACCTGCCTCTGTCTCCAGACTGCTGGAATTAAAAGTGTGTGTCACCATGCCCAACTACATGTTTTATTCTTGTTTTGAAGTTGAATTATGTATGTTTTTGTAGCAAAGTAACTTACTGGACACTTTAAAATGTTTAAGTGTAAGTGTGTGTGTGTGTGTGTGTGTGTGTAAAAGTAAGTTGTTGTCTTAGCATGTGTGTAGAGGTCAGAGGACAATTTGTTGGAGTAACTCCTACTACTACCATGTAGGTGCCCCTTAGGATTAAACTCAGGTTGACAGGTTCATTGACAAGTGGCGATTACTGCAGAGCCATTTTGCCAGCCTTTACTGTTGTCTTTGTTTTTTAAATATTATTCACCCTGATTGTTACTATGAAGTATAAAGGGTTTAGGAAATGGGACATTAGCCTTACAAATCCTAACTTTTCAAGCAGAACAATAGACCTGAGTGAGATTTGTAGTACTTGTGTTCAGGATTAAAGGTACTTTTACTGCATCCATGTGAT
Organism: Mesocricetus auratus; assembly: GCF_017639785.1. NCBI lineage: Eukaryota > Metazoa > Chordata > Mammalia > Rodentia > Cricetidae > Mesocricetus > Mesocricetus auratus. The sequence continues at coordinate 100,487,055 of NW_024429188.1, read as the reverse complement.
CCCCAGAATCCTATAGGGGATATTTTCCAGTTTACATCCACAAAAGACATTATTAGAAGGTATGAAGTTTGTTTCTTTATTAGTTCCCTGAAAGTCTAATTTCAGTAGTCACATGGTAATATTATTATTTAATGATTAGAATAATCTATGGAACTACCCTAAATCATATTAGCTTCTTCGTGATGTCTCTTTTTCTAATTTACTGTGCTGCTGATTGTTCCCACTAATATACTGTGAAATGATCTTGTATAATCTGGTGAACAGCTCAGTTTCCCAATTCAAAGGTTGCTATCCATAATCCTGTATGAGTTTTTTTTTACCAGGTTCTTGATAAAATAAACTTGACATTCCCCTGCTAGAAATTAATGGACATTGCCTACTAGGTAATATTTAACAATTTCTTTTTGATGTATGCAGTATAAACTATGGTTCATTTTGAAGGGAGTGTCAAAAGTCTGAGTAGTAATTTTGATTTTGTAGTCAGATATAGAATGTGCTGCTTACCTTATATTCTATTTTTCTCTGAGTGATTACCTCCTGCCTCCCCATTCATTTTCAGAAGTTCCTCTTTGAAAAAGCACCTGTATCCTAGCCAGGTAGTGCTTGAGATCTATCTACTCACAGGTAAATGCTCCTACAGGTTTGTACAGAACCTTCTTTAGCTTATGATGAAAAACTATTTTCATGGCCTGCTTACAGTTATGTAAAGTGAAGGTGGAATAGTTTTTAAGATAACATAGAAATTCAGAGTATGTGTATGCTATGAGATGTCATTCCCTCCCCTGTAATCATTCCCAGTTCCGTCACTAAAATGGATGCTCAAAGTCTTTCCCTGAGTCTGTAGAGACCCAAAATACCAAGAGTGACAGTCACTCCTAGAGGGTTGCTGACTCATTCTATAATTTGACTCATTCTCTACAAACTATTCCTCCTCACCCCCACTAAGATTTATTTTTGTTTTTGTATATGTGCGCATGTGTGGAAGTGCCCATAGGTCAAGTAGTTGGATCCCCTGGAGCTGATTCCCATTTTTCCGAGGAATCTCCATACTGATTTCCAAAGTGGGTGTATGAGTTGGCACTCCAACCAGCAGTGGAGGAGTGTTCCTCTTTCTCCACATCCTCTCCCGCATAAACTGTCATTTGTGTTTTTGATTTTAGCCATTCTGATAGGAGTAAGATATGGTATCTCAGTTGTTTTGATTTGCATTTCCCTGATGGCTAGGGATATTGAGCACTTTCTCAAGTGTCTCTCAGCCATTTTAGACTCCTCTATTGAGCATTCTCTATTTAGTGCTGTAGACCACTTTTTCATTGGATTCTTTGGTGTTTTAGAGACTTGCTTCTTGAGTTCTTTGTAAATTTTGGAGATCAGCCCTCTGTCAGATGTGGGGTTAGTGAATATTTTTTCCCATTCTTTGGGCTGCCTTTTTGTCTTGTTGACTGTGTCCTTTGCCCTACAGAAGCTTCTCAGTTTCAGGAGGTCCCATGTATTAATTGTTGACCTCAGTGTCTGTGCTACTAGTGTTATGTTCAGGAAGCAGTCTTCTGTACCAATTCGTTCAAGGGTACCTCCCATTTTCTCTTCTAACAGGTTCAGTGTGGCTGGATTTATGTTGAGGTCTTTGAACCATTTGGATTTAAGTTTTGTGCAAGTGGATAGACATGGATCTGTCTGCAGCCTTCTACATGCCAATATTCAGTTATGCCAGCACCATTTGTTGAAGATGATTTCTTTTTCCATTGTGTTTTTTTAGCTTCTTTGTTGAAAATCAGATGTTAATACATGTATGGGTTAATATCAGGGTGTTCAATTCAATTTCATTGATCTACCTGTCTATTTTTGTGCCAATACCAAGCTGTTTTCAGGACTAAAGCTCTATAATAGAGCACATAATCAGGGATGGTGATGCCTCCAGACGTTGCTTTGTTGAGCAGGGTTGTTTAGGCTATCCTGGGTCTTTTGTTTTTCCATATAAAATTGTTCTTTCAAGGTCTGTGAAGAATTGTGTTGTTATTTTAATGGGGATTACATTGAATCTGTAGATTGCTTTTGGCAGGATTGCCATTTTTACTACATAGATCCTACCTATCCAAGAGCATGAGAGATCTTTCCCTTTTCTGGGGGGCTTCTTTAATTTCTTTCTTTAAAGACTCAAAGTTCTTGCGATACAGGTCTTTCACTTGTTTGGTTAACATTACCTCAAGGTATTTTATGTTGTTTGTGGCAATTGCACCCTTCACAGCTGATTTCTAACATATGTTTCTACATTTTAATATCTTGTTAAAATTGTCAATGAATTCAGGCATTGGAATCTGTGGGAAGGATTTGTGGTCTGATTGCTAAGGTACCCCCTATGCCTGCCTCTCCCCCATCTCCATATCTCCCATTTCATGTAAAAGAAACATAGAGGGATGAATGTCAAGTGGATTTCACTAAATGCTCACTCTATATAATACATTTTCTTTCTTTTCACTGTATAGGCCAGAATCTCTGTTTCATACAGCGGCAAAGCCTAGGGCTTGATTGGTAAGCATTTTGTATTTGTTGTTTTTGTTTGTTTGTTTTTTTAATCAACTTACTGTTTGAGGTTTTTTCAGGTGTGTAGAGGTCCTGTGTTTGAATTTGAGTTTGACTTTTATCTTCTCTGTCAATATTCTGACTAGGTATTCAGTCATTTCATCAAAATTATTTTTAAAAATTTATTCATTTGATTTGTATGCATGTTCTCTCTCTCTCTCTCTCTCTCTCTCTCTCTCTCTCTCTCTCTCTCTCTCTCTCTCTCTCTCTCTCTGTGTGTGTGTGTGTGTGTGTGTGTTCCACATATATGCCTAACACCCAAGGAGAACAAGAAGACAGCATCTTGTTCCTTCATGAAGTGGTATGATGTTGGTGCTAACTTACTCATCCAGAAGTAATAGCTGTGATCTTTTCTTTTTCTCTATTTAAATGAAAGTTTCTGTACTTACTCCACAGTTATCCTGCTTTTCTTTATTGGGAGATTCTGGAGGAAATCTTTAGAGCAATTTAGTGGGTAATTTTGTTAAGTATTAGCATTCAAAAATAGTCATAAGGTTGAAGAATATAAACGGGGATGTCTCTACTTGGGTGGATAGTCTCAGAATTTGTGAAACTTAGGGTAGATTGTGACTTCTAGAAACCAAATCAGTTCAGACCTTTCTCTTTACCCTCAGTAGTGATCTACTTTGCAAGTAGAATTTTAATGTGTTAAGCCATGGAGTGCTTTTACTCCCTGAAACTTTTACTTGGATGAAATGTATTTTGATGCTTCTTGTTTATGTAAGTACCAGAGAGTTTAGATTGCATGGGTAATTTTAGGTCAAGCCTATGGATAATGGCTCTTTTATGGAGGAGAAAGGGTTTTTTCATCATACTTCATGAAAAAGCACTATTTACACAGAAGTTAATGGGCCCAGTTTTTTCCTTTAAAAATAACTTCCAAATTATAATCGCAATATGTGCTTACAATGAAAGTCTAGAGACTATTAAAAAGTAACATTTTAAAAAACAATTGGCTTTCCGAAGGAAAGGAAAAATTGGATATGTGGAATTTTTTCCAGTTTCTAAGATGTAAGTATTCTCACACTGAATTCCAGACAATTAATGATGTTATGGCTGAATATAGATTTAGGAAAAGATACACTCTCAATTCATCTGAAAATGTCTTGAGCATCATTGAATATATTGTAAATCATTCATGGTCCAAATATCTAGTCATGACCACTCTGAATATTTTGATGTTACTTCAACTAATGTTTTTATGAAATATCCATATTCTTTGAAGATGATAGGGTTTTTTGGTTTTTTACGAGACAGGGTTTCTCTGTGTTGTTTTTGAGGCTGTCAGTCCAGCCCAGCCTCGAACTCACAGAGATCCGCCTGCCTCTGCCTCCCGAGTGCTGGGATTAAAGGCGTGCGCCACCACTGCCCGGCTTGAAGATGATATAGTTTTTAAGATCTAAATTTATTCTTTCTTACTCAAGTGTCTGACTTTATTTTTAAACTCTAATGTTCTATAGCTATTTTGGAAAAGGTATAGTAACTCATTGAACTTAAAAGATTCTATTCTATTTTTTGGTTAAAGCAAATCATCTAGAAAGCATTATATTGTGTGGAATTTCAAAAGTTTTGTGGCTCATGCAGATGAGTTGGAGGCATGACTTTGGTGACAGTATGTGTAGAAGCAGTAAAAGGACAGTAATCTTCACAGGAACTTTGCCCTTTTATGATGCTTGATGCAGAGTCAGTGAAGGTTGTTCCCATGGGAATGTAAACATATGAAAAGTAGTTTATTTTGCCTGGTTCATATTATATTCTTAGTGTCTAAGTTTGATTCTGGGAATTTACTGCCTCTTATGGGAGAAACAGGTCTACTCGAGGCTCTGAAAGGAGAAAAAGTACTACTATTTGTTTCTTTGGAACATAAAATTTAAAAAGTTGTGCCCAATGCCTAGAAGTAGCTGACGAGGTTGGCACATTGTGGCTAAGTTTGCCAGGTTCCTGAGGTTGTACAAGTGAAACAAAAGACTCCAAATCTCTGTAAGTGCCTTAGGAAAGCCTAAACAATAGACTTGGGAGCTTTCATTTGTGTTTTTCTCTTATTTAGGTTGAAAGTCCTGTTAATGTAGTCATCAATATCTGGGCAAGCATGTCACTAGATAATGAAGAACAAGAAATACCTGCTGAGACTATCATGGAAAAAAAATGGTGAGGGTTTATAATGCACAAAAAGGTGTAATGTGGCCTGCTACTCAGAATGTTTTTTTTCTTATCCAAGTCTGGTCTCTTTCCAACAGATCTTACTTCACTTTTCCACCTGTGCTGAGTGTCTGTCTCAAGATTCTTACATAGGTAAGATTATGTGAGAACCACAGAGGAGAAGCATTGTAATATACATAGTTTTGATTGACAAACCAAAATGATTACATGTAAAGATTTTTATTAAAACCACATCTATTTTTGGTTGTGAGCCTAGCCTTTAACGGCTGAGCCATCTCTCCAGCCCAAATCAGTACCCATCCCAAGTATACACACGGACTCTGGACTCCCATAGAACAATGTGAGGTGCACTCTCACCCTGAACTCTTGGGGAAGGGTCTAGGCCCTGCCCTATATGAAATGACAGACTATGGACACCCCCATGGAGGGCCTCACCCTGGGGGAATGAGGGGATAACGGGGGGGGATGGGGGGAGGGCACGGGAGGAGGGGAGGGAAAGGGAGAGGGACCTCGAACTGACTTGTGAAGCAACCTTGTTTCTTATCTAAATTTAAAATGGAAATTAAAAAAATAATAATAATAAAAAAAGAAAATCAAAAAAAAGAAGAAGCTCAGCTATAAAAAAAAAAGGAAAAAAAAACCACATCTAAAAGTGTCCAGACTGTGAGAGGTACTTGTCTAATATAAATGTTTATACAGTAAAGCTGCATTTTTACTTAAAACCATGCAGGCAAATCCCATCTCAGTGAGGTTCAAGTTCTCTCAGGGTTCTGACCAAACTATTTGCTTGGATATTTGGTTAATATAAATGTAGGTCATTTGACTAAATCAGTCTAATTCTTCAAAACATTTTAACTTAGGGATTTTGCCTATCTTATTATTTCTGCCCAGAATTTTAGTTTTAGTAATCCCTAACACACTGCTACCTATGCATTCTATATTCTCATTTGGTGTGATTTTTGTTCATTGTTATGTAAGTCTTACAATCATGAAATGTGAAAACTAAGCTGTAAGGATAGGTAAGGATTAGGTTTGTAGAAAGAAATAAAATACGATAATTTAAATCATCCCAATCAGCTACAGCATGCTTTATTTAATTCAGAGAGGTGGCATCTCGAGTTCTGACCCCAGTGTGATCAGAGCACAAGACTTAAGACACTCAATGTCTTCAAGGTAGAGATTTTATAGCTAAGAATCTGGAAGTGGGGAGAGATGGTTCATTGTGGGCAGAATGGAGTTATCTGTTTTCCTTAAATAAGCTGTTTTTGAAACTGCAGGGTCTGTTGCCTCTTAGCAGCCATTCTTCTGCAATCCCCAAACATCTGACTTCCTGGAATTTTGAGCAGAGTTTAGAACCTTGACATTTGGGGGGACGATTCCTTTATAAGGTGCATCAAGGGCTACACAGTATTTCCCCCATTTCAAAAAAAAAACACAATGTGGAAGAGCTGTTATATACATGACCTTAGTGACAGTGAGTGCACACACAAAAGACCTTCACAGGAGCATGCCAGCCAAGATCCCATCATGGTTGGTAGAGAGGGGTTCATGAAGTTCCATTCCTAGCTGGGAAGATACTGGCAATTTATACCTGCTGGGAAAAGAAAAATATGTTTCCCCCCCAAAGATGTGGACCCTTGCTGTGTGACACTACACCTGGGGAGACTTGATCATGTGTCTTCTCATTACATTGATGACGGATAAAAAGTACAGACAATACCAAAGTCCATATTGATAAACAAGTGATATTTTATTGAGCTTACTTACAGGAATATTGGTGAGGGTTTACTTACAAGAGTAGATATGACTCAAAAACAGCTGCATCAACAAAGCCCACACCAGAATAGGCAAAGGAAAGAAAACATTACTGGTTAGATAAAAAAGTTTCAGAAAATAGTAAGAGATTGCAACTTGTCTTGACTTTCTAAGATAGAGTAAGGGTAAGAATATACTAAGAGCTGGGTGGTGGTGGTGTACGCCTTTATTCCCAGCACTTAGAGGCAGAAGCAGGCAGATCTCTTGTGAGTGAGGCCAGATTGGTCTACAAAGCTAGTTCTGGGATAGCCAGGACTACTTAAAGAAACCCTGTCTAGAACCCTCACCCCAAGATAGTGAGTTGCCAGAGCAGACAAAGTTTTGACATGCAGAAAAAGAAATGTGAGAATAATACATTTGCAACCTTAGACACTGAGTTGTTAATCATAAGCAAGGGCACAGCTGAAACCATTGCACTAACCCACTCTGTGTAGAAAGAAAGTGAATTCAGGGAATCAAAGTGCTGGGCTAACTGTTTTGGGGGTGGTGCAGAGAGCAGTAAGCAGCAGGAAAAGTCTTGTCTGTTTTAGGAGGACAGATTAAGTGGAGAGTTTTGGAAGAGAGATAGGTAAATCAGGGCTGCTAATAGAAGCTGGTATTTTTGCCTATCATGGGAATCCCTTTCCACTCTTTCCTATTCTTCCCTTAAATGCCATATTCAGCAGACCTCTATGAAAGGTTTGAGAGTCATTATCTAGTCTCTTAATTTCTTTTGTAAATATATTCAATTTGGAATGTTATTTTGCATTAAACAAACTTTACTGGTTTTCATTTACTTGCTTCAGGCTATACTTGACAACACATACTGAAGGTTATATAATAAGAGATATAAAAAAGCTTGTTCCTGTCAATGAATGACATTTGTACTTAGCTTGACAAACATGGCTCTGAGCACACTAAAGAATTTGATCACTTATAAGGTGACCATTAACTTGAATGTCTTAATTGTCTTTTAACAGTTTATAGTAAATTAATAACTTTTGTAAGATTGATATTTTATAATTTTATCACTTAAAATTGAGTTTTAAATTTTGAATTGAAGATTCTTTAGAATCAAAATAAACTTCAAGTCAAATACACCATCTTTGGAGATACTGGAAACCTCATTTTACTGATCCTTTTATAGTGTAATTTTACAAAATACCAGTTTTTAAAAAAAGTTTTTCAAAATAGCTAAAGCTTAACAAAGTTAAGAAAGATATAACTGGTTAGACATATGCCTTTAAGTTTGTTTTGTTAAGTTATTTTTTGTCTTTAAGTTTTTGTTATAATCTTAGGATTTCATAAACTTTAATCATCAGATATTTGTTGTTCATAAGTCATATTTTCTATTAATTATGCCCATGATTTTTGTCTCCTGCTGTTATTTTTTGCTCTTAGAACAAAACCCATTATACAAAAATCCATCCTTATCCAAAATATGTCAGAGCCTAGTGTTGCCTCCAAACAGTCTTGCCATGAGATAAATAGTAACCTCTGTTGACAGTAGTTGACTGCTTAGCTCTCAAGTGTATAGTGTCTTTTCCTATTCACTCTCCGTGTCAAACAGCCAGGGTACAAGCCTGACCCAAGACAGGCTTTGGATGAAACGTTTAGATAAATATGATTGAGGCGAAAGTGGGCAGATCAAATCCCATCCCTAGAGCCAGGTTTTTAAATTTTATTTATTTATTCTGTGTGCACTCTTCTGTCTGCATGCCAGCAGAGGTGGTTGTGAACCACCATGTCATTGCCTGAAATTGAACTCAAGACCTCTGGAAGAGCAGTCTGTGCTCTTAACCACCAAGCCATCTCTGTAGCCCTGAGCCAGTTTATTAATAGGGTAAAACATGACAATTTCCAAACGCTATCCATATCCCAAATACATTTGGATCTCTGTAATACTGAGCCTAGTGATCAAAGGGAGGGACAAGCACAGAACACAAAGAAAGCTTAGACGTAAGGGATTTTTTTGGATCATATGCTTGTGCTGTGGCAGAACTTGTCAGAATCTGTGAGAATTTGGAAATCGAGTTTTCTGTTTTCTTGCCAGAAAGACTGATTGTCAAGCTTGCATTGAGGCCAAGCTGTGTCGTAGTAAAGTCAGGCAACAAGACTTAATGGTCTATCTGACTCCAAAGAGAGAAAGAGATTTAAGGAGACAGACAAGGGGAGTTGAAGAGTCCAGTTTTGAGTGACAAGAGCCTATGATTTGTTAGAGGAAGGGAGCTGTCCTTGAAGAAAGGTTGGTAGTAAAGAATTTCCAAGAGAGAACAAAGAACTCAATAAGAGAGTTTAGGAAAGATTTCTTTTCCTTCCCAAGTTCAGGTATTAGAGGTCATAAATATGAGTTCTACTGGAAGGAGGATTCCAATAGCTTATCTGTGAGAAGTAGGAGTTACAGATTGTGAGGATATAACAGAATAGAAATGGAGGCACAGGAATGAATGACACAGTAAATGGTAACTCAGGACAGAGTCTTAGTCCAAGGACATCCCCAGGGGACTGAAACTTGCCAAAGAGATGCCAGGATCACATGAGCAGGCATGACTTGTCACTTTATGGATAGTCAAAAAGGCTGGTTGCATCTGGTATGCCTGGCATACCAGAGCAACTTTTATTGAGCAATCAAGAGGCAGAGACTTGGTTCGCAGCTCCGAGAACACTTAAGTGGGTAAGGAAAAGGTGAGTGGGTAGAGCAGGTAGAACAATGGAAGTGGTTAAAGAGATGAACTCTAAATTTGGAGTCAAATATGGTGGGTGGCACAAGCCATAAGAGACAAATGATCTGTGCCCAGGAGGGCCAAATTGGCAGTTTGGTCCTTTTGGGAGAGACTGGGATTTGGAGGACCCAAGTTTTCTTCCTTGGTTTCAGTACCAGATATAAGCAAGGGCATGGTGAACTCACCATGGTGGATAGAAAGAAAAGTTTATTCAGGGAATCAAACTGTTGAATTATGTCCGGGGCACAGAGAATAGTTGCCATCATGAAAATCCTCGTTAGATTTATGGGGACAGGTAGTGGCAGGAGGACCGTTATCAGCCAGAATAGTCTAGGATTTAGCATGGAGAGACTTTAATCTGTTCCAGAGCTAGATGCACTTTGCCTTGAGGGAGTTGACCATTAGAGACAGATAAGGGAAATAATGACTTTTCCTGGGAAGCACAAACCTGACTCAGGATTTTTCTGAGGAATGCAGAGTTTAGGTTTTTGTTTACCTGATAGCAACCCTTCTGTTTACCTGGTCAGAGTCCAGCTTGAACTGAGCCCAGGCTGTCATTTGGGACATTGTCAGCAGCACTTCTATTATAGGACCCCCCCTTTAGATATAATGATCAAAATCTGGTGTTGCAGCCAGGCTTGTGATTTTTCTTAGCATTAGTGCAATTTGTCTGTAGCATTTGCTTGTTTTCTATTGCTGTAATAAAGCAGTGACAACAAAAAATGAGGAAAGGGTTCATTTCACCTTAAAGTGTCCAGACTCCATCTTTGAGGGAATTCAGGGTGGGAAGTTAAGGCAAGAACTGAAATAGAAAACGTAAGAATGCTGCTTACTGGTTTGCTCTCTCTGGCTTGCTCAGTGTGTTTTCTAACACAACTCAGGACCACTGTTTACGGTGTTCTGGACCCTCCCACATCAATTATCAGTCCAAGAAATAGCCCCACAGGCTTGCCAACACGCTAATCTGATCGAGGCATTTTCTCAACTGACATTCCTTCTTTCCAGATGATACTAGTGTGTGCCAGGTTGCCAAAAGCTATCCCACATCAAAGTGTAGATATTACAGATATCAGACATACATAGCCATGCAAACTGACAGCATAATGATGTTCTTTGTTTGCTTTTGTCCTGCTAATATACTAGAGGTACTAGTATACTAGAATTATTTGGCTTTTATTTATTTAGACTGCTAGGGTCTAAAAGAATAAAGAATGATTCTACACTCAGGTTATAAACCTCTGCATTTGCTTAAAATGTTTTGTGTTAAAGTCTCCTGATTAATTTTGCTACTCCTTCCAAGAGGAACTGATAATAGAGTTATTTGATCTGAGATGCTAGTCCATATAGTTCAGGGCTAATTTTATTTTGTAAGGTATATGCTATGCCACATAATAGGCACTTTCCTAAGTATGTTAGTGAGCCTGCTACTTCATTCAAGCTTCTCAGGTTTTTCTTACAGATCTTTTAAGAAGCATATTACACCTATGTGTATTTATGTTAGATCCCTCCATAGTTTTTAGCATACTCTTCTGGTATACTCTGAAAATGAGGTGGGGGAAAGCACACATAAAGGTGTATTCCTGTAAAGAAGCACTATGACTAATGTTTAGAAATGAACACTTAGATTCTTTCATATGAAATGCCCTATAGGACAAGTAAAGGCCACATTCGTGGGTTTTCCAATACTCTCTTCTAATCCCTGTTACTCTTACTCTCGTACATTTAGGACTAAGAGGGGGCCCACTGTGAATGAAAAAATGAAATTTTTGTGAGTGAAGTGGCAGATTGTGATTTAGTTGACAGTGGTCTTGTCTCCTGCTATTTATCATTAGTTTCATTCAGCTATATACTTTTCCTCTCCAGAGAACGTGAAACTCAGGAATAGTCTAACAAGAGCAGAAAAGTAACTCGAGTTTCACGTGAAGGCATGGAAAGAATCATAGTGACTTTAAATTATTTGGCTATAGTAAAAAGGCTAGAGATGGGCACTAGGTCAAGAATCTGCCCACATCTCATATCATAACTAGGCCAGTACTTGGGAAGAAATGTTATGGATTAGGTGGCTAATGTTATCATTGCTTAGAGGAGTGGGTATGTGCTGCTTGGGAAATTCATCTGTTAAAAAGACTTAGGCAACTGTCTAGAATTTAAAGATTTGTAGGGTTTTAAGTGCCTATTTTCAGAGATATATTAGGTTTAGACTTGAAATACTAGAAAGGGGGGTCATGTGAGTATGCATAGTTTGTATTTAGACATCTAGAAGCTACTGAGTGCATTTAATAATCATGTTTTATATGAATATAATTAGAAGTATAGAATAGTAAGCATTACCCTTGACTGCTGGATCTGGACCTAATGTTTTTATATCAATACTCTGAAGTGTTAATATTAGGCATAGACACAAAGCAAGGGGCTCAAATACATTTTCTTTGAAGTTAGGAGACTTGGTGTCTGAGACAGAAAACAAATGGAACTATTAGATGTCTTTGGGGGAAGTACATTATTTCTAAGGATCCCATGAAGAAGTTTTGATGGGCATCATCCTTTATTAACTCACAAATAAGCATTTGTCCTATTATATTTATATAATAGATTGGGAACTTTTGGTAACTTATTATTTAGCTTCTGTATTAAAATCAATAACAAGAGTGAATTGGAAAGTGAGGGTTTACTTTGTGAATGGGTTATCAGATTTCTATTTAAAAAATAGTTTCCCATCTCAGATTTTTGACTAAAAGCTGTAATTAGTTTAAATATTATTATACACTGATTGCTATACTGCATGCAATAAAATGTCACCCTTAGTAATTACAACTTCTTTGACAGTCTTTCCCTTTGAATTATTAATTCTAGTTTTGAAAAGATTCTATGAAAATCAACAACATAATGTTTAAAGTTATTTTTCCAAAGACTGTATTCAAAATCATTTTGTAAAGCAGTGTGTGAATAGTTATAAACTAAGTAGGCTGTCTGTTCTAATTGTCCAATTCAGGCCAGTTTGTATTGATGGGCTGGTGAACATGCTGTGGGAGGATAGCTTTTCAAGAGGATAGGAGTTTAGCCAGATGGGCCTATAAGATTCCTTCAACTTTTGCACATACAATTTGGTAAAAAGGCTAAGGTGATGGTGCATAGGACAAAACCTTTCTACAAATGACACTTAAAGACTCCCCTCTTCTTAGAATTGATAAAATTGAGAGTTACTTGTTTCTTTAAAAAATAAAATCCTTTTTAAAGAAGAGAGGCAGCAAGGATGCTTTCACAGTTAAGAGCACAAACTAGTCTTGCAGAGAACATGGTTCCCAGCATCCATGACAAGTGGCTCACAACCATCTGAAACTCCAGTTCCAGAAATATCTATGTCTCTGTTCTCTGCAGGAACTTGAACTCACATGTGATGGCAGGTGTACGCATGCACACATACACATGCACACAAATTAAAAATACTAAAATCTTTTTTCTTACATTATTTTTTGTTTATTTTTGAGATTGTATTTTAATTAAAACATTTCTTCCTTCTCTCCCCTTCCTCCAAACTTTCCCATATACCCTGCCCACTCTCCTTCAAATTCATGGCCTCTTTAAAATTAATAAAATCTTTATGACCTGATAAGATCCAAAATTCTCACCAAAGGATAGACCTTGAAAGGCAAGTAATTCACCATGGCTGTTATACATTTACTACACAGTAAGAAGCAGTATAGTGTTAATCTTAACCTCTGTTTTTTTTCTTTCCCTTCCTCTTGCTTCCTCCTTCCCTTCCCCTCCATTTCCCCTCTTTCATAACTTTTTCTTTTGTATTGCAGACTGACTTCAAGCTTGCTATGTGATTTTTGAGTGTCTGGGTCTGTTTGCAGTCCCACCAACAGTAAATGAGGGTTCCCTTTTCCCCATATCCTCACCAGCATTTGTGGCTGGTTTTGTGTATCTTAGCCATTCTGATTGGGGTAAGATGAAATCTCAAAAATTGTTTTGATTAGCAGGTTTTATTTGAGGACTCTATCCGGGTCCCAGACCCATTTTTTGAAATATTTTTCTCAACATATGTTTTTATTTAAATTAGAAACCTGCATGCTTCACATATTAATCCCAGCTCCCTCTCCCACCCTCCTCCCTTGTCCCTCCACCAGCTCCCCTCCAGTCCCCCACTCAATCCCTATCATTTTCCAGGGAGGGTGAGGCCCTCCTTGGGGGGATCTCCAGTGTCTGTCATTTCATCCAAGGCAGGACCTAGGCCCTTCCCTATATGTCCAGGCTGAAAGAGCATCCCTCTATGTGGAATGGGCTCCCAAAATTCATTCGTATGCCATGGTAAACACTAATCTACTACCCAAGGCCACAGTGATTTCTGAGGTCTCCTCTCTGACACTACATTCATGGAGTCTGGATCAGTCCCCTGCTGTCCTCTCAGCCATCAATCTGGGGTTCAAGAGCTCCCTCTTGTCTGGTCAGCTGTCTTTGTGGGCTTCACCAGCAAGGTCTTGAACCCTTAGCTCGTCACTCCTCCATCTCTGTCACTGAGTTCCATGACTCCGGTTCAGTGTTTAGCTGTGGGTATCTGTCTCTGCTTCCATCAGTCACTAGATGAAGGTTCTAGGATGGCATATAAGGTAGACTACTGTTTCTTTAGCTGTGCGGAAGCTTTCTGGTTTTATCAAGTCCCACTTAGCAATTGTTGGCCTTATTTATTTTTGTGAGCTGATGAGTTTAATTAAGGTTACTTAGAGGAATATGAATGAGAAATTGATTACAGGATTACAGCTTACACCATTGAAGAAAATGTCTTTACCTTGCCCTGCAGCAGTTAGCTTCCAGGAGTTCTTTAAGGAGGTGTGATACTTTGGAAAATCCTCCCCCATTCATAGTAAAATGCTGATGGACTCAATCTTGTGCAGATAATCAAAGCTGCTGTGAGTTCATGAGTAAAATGACCATGCATTTCCCTGAAGATGGTATTCTACAATAGTCCTCCCCTTTTTCCCAGCCCTTACACTCTTTCTAACCATTCTTTCACCATGTTCCCTGAGCCTTGGAGGGGTGTTATAGATAACCAATTTATGGCTGATTGAGTATAATTTATTCTCAGTATTTTGACCAGTTGAGCCTGTGGAGTAACTGTTATCCACTGCAAATCAATCATACAAACAAACAAATAAACCTTGCACCAAAGCTGTACCAATATATGGGTATAAAAAATACGGAGAAGGCAAATTTGAAAGGTAGTACCAGGTTTTTTTAATGTCTCTTTTTAATTTTTAAATTTAAATTAGAAACAAGGTTGCTTCACATGTCAATCTCAGCCCCCTCTCCCTTTCCCTCCCCTCCTCCCTGGCCCTCCCAACACCCCCTCCATCCCCCCTTTCCCCAATCCACACTCCTTTCCTCAGGGAGGGTGAGGCCCTCTATGGGGGGTATCCATAGTCTGTCATTTCATCCAGGGCAGGGCCTAGGCCCTCCCCCAAGAGTCCAGACTGAGAGTGCATCTCTCATTGTGGGATGGGCACCCCAAGTCCATTTGTATGCCAGGGAAAATACTGATCTACCATCCAAGGCCCCATAGTCTGCCTAGGCCTCCTCACTGACACCCACATTCAGGGGTCTGGATCAGTCCCATGCTGGATTCCCAGCCATCAATCTGGGGTTCAACCAATGACTGATGGAAGGAGAGGCAGACAGCCACAGCTAAACACTGAGCTGAACTCAAGGAACCCAGAGACAAACAGGGAGGACTGATGAGCATAGGGGTCAAGACTGGGCTTGTTTAACCCACAGAAACAGCTGACCTGAACAAGGGGGAGCTCTTGAACCTCAGGCTGATGGTAGTACCAGTTTTTAACTAAGCAGATAAGTAACTCTGAGCCCATTGATTTACCTTCCCAGGTCTAGTTATAACATAAAAAGAGTGTTCCTGCATTTCTTTTTTGAGATGGAATCCCACTGTATTGCTTAGCCTGATCACCAATTCCTGGGTCCAAGTAGTACACCTTCCACACCCTCCTATATACTGCAACTATAAGCATGCACCACCAGTTTACCCAGTTACAATTGAGTGTTCTGGTGGCACAATCCCCTGATACCCTTTATTACTCAGGCCATGTTCTAAGCAATGAAGAAACTGAACAAGGTCACACAGATGGTAAGGTGGAGCAGTCATCTGAAACAGGAGAAAGTATAATTACAAAGGGAATAAAAGCTTCTAGTAGGTATGTAAAGTCAGGGTGATGATCTGTTCATTGCAGCAAGGGCACTGCCACACCAAATTGCCATGCGTTTCATTTGGCACTGGAAAAATGGTCAGGTTAGTCTTTTGCATCATTTTTAAAGTTATTGTTAGGCTCCATTTAAACTTTTTCAAGTTCAGACTATTTCGATCATTTTTTTGGGTCAAGTTACTGTTGCTGGACTACAGGAGATGGTAGAGATGTACTACATATAGGGACACTGTAAGAATGGAACTGTGCACACATTCTTCCAAATCGTTTGTTATCATAGGACTCCACGGAAAACATTTTAGAAGCTTTTAGAAAAATGTCCCTGGGCATTTTTTCAGCGTTCAAATATTCATTTGCTCATGTTGAGGTGTATGGTTTAGTTTTTAATCCACAATGATTTAATTTTATAGTGAAGATTAGTATAACCAAGGCCTCAAGCATATACCAGAAATCCAAATGAGTATATTAATTCTGGGAGCTTTTTTTCTAACAAGGAGAATTTTATCAGCATGAAATAAAGACATTTAAAAATTATTAGGCTGAAAATAGCTTTATAATCACCCTGGAGCTTACATATGTCAGTTGATAATAATTAAATAACACCCAAACACAATTTTCAGTGAAGGAAAATGAGCTGGTTTTAAAAAGTCTGAGAGATAAATCAGATAATCAACATTCTAACATTAATATGAAAAATTTATATAATTCACATTGAGCATGTCAGATCAACTGGAAAATTAGAGTAATTAAATGTTCAAGGGGAAGGAATTTTATTAGACAAGCTATAAAAACTTGACATGGCAAGAACACTTGCAAAGACCTCATCCTAAAGACCCAGGAAAATTCAGAAATACTAGGCTGGGTCTGATTAATAGTTTTCCTAGAGATCTCATCAGTAAAGATATGGAATCTTATTAGACATACTAACCAACATAGGTGAATCTAGAACTTTTTAAAGGTTACTAGGTGCAGTTTTAATTTTTAGTGATTTCCTTTTTTGGAGTAAATTGTTAGGTACATATGTAAGACTAGGTTTTTGAATTGTTGACTGAATATATTTTTATTGGGCTTCATATTTGGGTTGATATTTGATCTAGAACTCTACATTCAAAACTGTATAGCCCTTTTCTTTCTTTTTCTTTTGCCATTTAGGATCTTTTTAGTCATCATATGCCTCCCGAGTGCTGGGATTAAAGGTGTGTGCCCAGCTGAGGTTCCATTCTTGATTCGTATTAAGTCTGTCACATCTCATTATGACAAACTATGGTGGCAGTGGGCAGGCAAAGAAACCATTGCTTCTAGTTTTCAGATTTTTTTCTGTAATAAATAAGAAATAGTCTTCTGTGTTTTCCTCAGTTTTTCATAGGGATATACCATTTCTTTTCCTTGAAACATTACATGTAGAAGAAGACAGAAGCTCCAGATTTGTTCATAAAAACATGCTGAAATTTGCCATTGATAATGCTAGACCTGGGATTTTAATATAATTTATTTTCATCAACTTGTACCATTACTGATTTTATACTATTTCCTTTGGAATTCTCATAAATAAAATAGCACAGAGTTATATATTACATAAACTACTTTAAAACATCAAATAACAAGTAGATGAAGGCAAGCATTTGTATAGATTTCCTATCAAAAATTTAAAATCTATTAGACATTTTGTTTACATATTGTTTCTAGTTAACATGTAGTTAATTGATAAAAAGCCTCAAAGTACTGCTTTGATAATCCAGATGTACCATGCTTTAACGTATATCAAGTCATTCAAGTTCTGCACGTTACTGTAAATATGATACATTCTGTTGGTCATACCAATTCTTGGAATTTTGCTTCAGTGATGCTATGTTTTATGCTGAATGAAATCTTCAGATTCAAGGGTTGGCTAGTCTCCTGCTTACTGTAAGATTCATGTATACTTTGCTTTACTTGCTTCTCTTGCCTATTAATGGATCAAATCCTTGTACCTGAACAAATTGTTCAAATAATTGGTACAGGCAGTGAGGTAAATGAAAAAGAAGTGTGTGTGGGGGGGAGGAGGGTTCCTAATAGTGTCTTCAAATATCCCAAAAGAGTATAAGATGAGCTTACTGATTTTGAGCTTAGTCTTTGAATGCGAGACTAGAAGTCACCACTTCTTTAAGGAAACATTTCCTGTATCTTCTTTCTTGTTTATTGTTCACTACAGTGACCTCTTACCTTAATCTGATTAACACAATGCATTTCAACAGGACAGAGCCTTTTACAAAGAGTTAGGTTTCCTTTGTATTTGACTATCTCCTACTACAGAGGAAAGGAGTTTTTGAAACTCTAAGAGACATTCTGTGTAAAATGTGTAAAACACAAAACTCCATTCTCATGCCCTAAATTTGCATTCCACTGCAATATTAAGTATCATCTTGATTAATATATATTTTTGGTATTTCAAATTCAGCCTCTTGGACTTAGGAAATTCTGAGGTGAATACAATTGGTGATGGCATTTTGTCCTTTGTGCTTTCCCACTCTGCTGATCAAGAGTGCATTTCAGCAGGCAAAGGGGATCAGGAATTATGAAGACTTTGTACTCCCACAAGCCTTCTTTTGGTTTCTCACATTTGACATCATTCTTCGATTTTTTAATAACATGACTGTTTTCATTTTTTTGTTTTTTTGAGACAGGGTTTCTCTGTATTGTTTTGGAGATTGTCCTGGAACTCACTCTGTAGACCAGGCTGGCCTCCAACTCACAGAGATCCTCCTGCCTCTGCCTCCCAAGTGCTGGGATTAAAGGCATGCGCTACCAACATCCGGCCTGTTTTCATTATTTTTAAAAATAATGAACTCACAAAGATCTGCTTGCCTCTGCCTCCCAAGTGCTGGAGAGGTCTTTCAGAGCTTGGTCTACAGAGTGAGTCCTAGGACAGGTTCCAAAGCAATACAGAGAAACCCTGTCCTGAAAAACCAAAAAATAAAAGATTTAAAAATTTTTAAAAAGAAAAGAAATAAAAAAAGGCCTCACCAGAAATAAAATCCTTTGGGATCTTGAGTTTCCAGCCTCAGAACTGTGAGAAAATACATTCATGCTGCCTAAGGCCTACCTAAATCTTCAGGACTGTGACAATCTGAGCACATCCTTCACCCTTTCCCCTTACCGGGAAAGAACAGAGGTCAGAGCTACTGAGTATTGTCTACATGTAAGATCACAGATAAAGAAATTCCCTGTGTAGAAGTCTCATGTTTACAATTGTTTAAAGGGCAATTTTGGTTGTCTCTTTGGGTTTTAATAGGATGGCATTTCACATAATAACTCAATTCTGAAGCTGAGTCTAATCTTTGTGTGTAGGGGGAAGTTGCATTCTTTCCTTGTGATTTACATCACCTGACACCCACTGTAATGACTTCCACTGCAAGGGCCATTGCTATGGCTCTGCCGATTCAATCCATCACTGGCAACCTTCTGAGAGCTGGGGTATCCCATTCAATCAGGAACCTTGCTGTGCATAATTAATTACATCCCTTTCCCCAAACCCCACCAACTGCTACACATCAATTCTCTAAAAACTAAGTGAAAGCCGTATTTTTCTCATACCTCCCTTCTTAGTAAGTGCAGATTTTGCTTTGTGTACAATCAATCATTGAAACTTTCAGCTTTTTTCTTTTAATTTCAAGTATTCATGACCATGTCTGTGTTGAAAATTGCAAATGGATTCATTCGAGGATGTCATTAATACCTGAGCTCTCTAACTAGCTGCTGGACTCCAGGTCAGTCTTTGAAGCTGCATGGAGTTCAGCCATCTGCATGTAAGCAGAAGCAATCTCTGTGATTGTCTTTTAGGACTATAACAGATGTTTTAGCTGATAAATAACACCTATAATTTTAGTGTCAACATTGTTGTTCAATGATGGTATCTAAAAGCCAGTAATTCTGTCGGCTAGGCTGAATTGATAAGCATATAGGGTAATAGAATTCGGGACTGTGATTTCAAGGGCAAGGTTTGCTATGATTATGTAGGATGTATCATTAGACATTATTACACCAAATAATTTATTCAAGTGGATGGTCTTCAATTTTCAAGTCCCTCAGATTCTGTGACTGATAAGTTAAGAGAAAGGTTCATTATGTACAGAGAAGAAAGGAACATGGAAAGCTTGAAAAAGGACAGAATCTTAAAACCAGCCAAGCCCCTAATGCATTCCATGAATTGTTAAGACACTATTATTATGTTAAAAAGTTCTCTGCTTTCCTTATAAAGGTCTCTGAGCGTATTTCCTGTTGGCCATTAAGGCAGAGCAAGGCAAACCAGACGGCAATTTTGACTTGAATGCTCAGTGCTGTAAAACTATTATGTGAATCTATTTCATTTTGGGGTATGGAAGATGATGGTGCCTCAGTGCTATTTGTATCATTAAAACTCAGGAGGGAAAACGTAAAGGGAGTGGGGAAAAAGAGGGTGAAAAAATTAATTGGAGATGTGAGACTTGAGGCACTCCCACCCAGTTAGCCATATCTCTACTTGAAAAATTAAAGGCTGTCTAGAGGCTGGGGAATGAGTCACTTCTTGAGAATCTCTGGAAGGTTGTTAACCTTTTGCCTGCTTGAAGGAAGCACAATCCCTGGAACTTAGTCTAATTTTGTGCACTGGAAAGTATAAATCAGGATCAGGCAGGCATTCTTGGATTTTATCCAAGAGAGTTTAGTTACTGAAATAACAAATATCCTCATTGCCCAGACTCTTCTTCAGGCTAGTACAATCCTTGTACTTGCTGACTTTTGTGCTGCTTCCTGTTTCCTATCTGCCTTGGAGCACTAAACTTGAATAGAATAAAAGCTCCAAAGGTAGATTCAAAACAAAGAGTTTATACTTCAGTAGGATGCTTGAGTTTCAGTCTAGATAGTTGCTTGGGGTACTGAGGAAGATTTACAGTCTTGGCCAAATGCTTAAATTGTCTCTGACCTCAATGTCCTTATCTGGCAAACTTGGCGGTGGGGCTAAAGATATTTCATTGCCTATCAACACCAAGATTTTCCAAGTCCTTGTGTTTACTATCCTCAAAAAGTTACCTGTTCTGTTGCCCAGTTGTTGAGGGAGATGTATTTACTTACATTTTTGGAAAAGCACATGAAAAATTAATCTATATTGTACATTTGTCTCGGGTAATGAATCTGTCTCATACTTGTAGGATATTAGCCCTCTTTCTATGCATGTTTTCAGAAAATGTGCTCATGTTATTCATAGTATTTCTCTTTAATACTGTAGATAGATGCTTTAAATATATTTTCTACATTTATTTATGTGTTCTGTGTGTGTATGCATACACATGTCAACATGCACATGTGGAGGTCAGAGGACAGCTTAGGAGAGTACTTTCTTTCCCTCTAACATGTGGGATCCAGGGAATCACTCAGAGTGTCAGGTGGCAGTAGGCACCTTTCTGCAGAGCTAAGACATCTTGCTGACCCATCTTAGCAGCTTGTGTTCCTTCTGTCTCCTTTTCTCTCTGTCTCTCTCACTTTCTCACTCTCATTCTTGCTCTTTCCCTTCTCATTTATTTTCACTCTTCTTCCTTTTTTCTTTCTTTGTGTTATACTAGGAATTGAACCTACTGCATAGCAAATGCTAGCTAGGTGACATATCACTGAGCTACATCCTTTGTCTTTATACTTTGTCTTGAGACAGGATCTCACTAAGTTGCCCAGGCCCTCTTGAATTCACTCAAATTTGAAATTCTCTTGCCTCAATCTCCCAATTAGCTGGCATTACAGAACAGAGACACCAAGATTGGCAGTGTGGGTCACTCCCAACAAAAAGTGTTCAAAAGAAAAAAATCTTCAAATTAGGTATAAGAAGTAAGAAGGATTTATATCATGGCACTTAGTATTTTCTTTGTGTCACAGTGGCTCCTTTATGACACAGAAAGGACCCCTTCCATGTGAGCAATTAGAGTCAGTTCCTTGTACCTTTCCTTTAGAAGACACCCTGAGCCTCAGGAGTTCTGGTTGTTCTAGCATGGCTCAGGTGCCATATTTTTCCACTAATCTTGATATACTGGAGTTGTCATAGTGGTGAGGCAGTACTCTGACTATAGACTAACGAAATCAGTAGCACTTCACTATATCTCATTCATATCTTAGACCTCTAATATTGAAACTAAATGTAGTCCTAGGAATCTTTGTGCAAACCACTTTAGACCTCAGCCTGAAATCACAAACATATATATTCTCTCTCCTACTGAAAATAACTAAAAAACAATCCTGTTGAAGTGATTAGTAATATTTGTAGTGGCATTTCCTGTCTGAATTGTGAAATATGGCAAATAATTATTCTTTAACAGGAATAAAGATCATTTTTTTACCCCAAATCACTTTTTTTGGTAAACAAATGTATTTACCCTTTTTCCTGAAATTTCATGTGGTTCTGAAGCCATGTAAACATGGAGACAAATTTCCCTCCCACACAGACATATGTCTGAAGATCCCCTCCGTGTGTGTGTGTGTGTGTGTGTGTGTGTGTGTGAGAGAGAGAGAGAGAGAGAGAGAGTATGTCTGTGTGTGTGTGTGTGTGTGTGAAACTGTTCTCCAGTCTTTCTTGAACTCAAATGCTACTGTCATGAAAGAGTTTTTCTCCATATCTTGCACTCACTAAATGTCATAACCTGGTGACTCATTCCACCAAACTACACTGAAAGGGATGTTACCTGAACACTCTTCTCTAACGTCATCTCTATTCCTTGCCACTCTTATCACTGACTGTAAAAACTCCAGCTGTTACATATTAATGTAAACAAGGATGTGAAAAAGAATTGAATAGAGGATCAGTAAGGAGACCAGATCACTACTTGAAACTCTAGAAGCTTAAACAAGTAGGATCTTTTTTTTTCTTTTTTGAGACAGCGTTTCTCTTCGTAGGTTTGTAGACCAGGCTGGCCTTGAACTCAGAGATTCGCCTGCCTCTGTCTTCAGAGTGCTGGGATTACAGGCGTGCACCACTAACACCCAGCAACAAGGAGATGGCTCAGTGTTTAAGAGCACTAGCTGTTCTTGCAGAGGACCTGGGTTCAATTCCAAGTACTGACATGGCAGCTCACAACCATCTGTAACTCCAGCTCTAGAGGACCCAACAAGTAGAATCTTAGTACTTTTTTATGTTTAATGCAACAATTCTGTCTTGGGCTGGCAAACTTTCTGTTTACGTATCGTGTGTCTGGGACTGATGGTTGAAAGCATCATTTAGACATGTTTTATTTCATGTAAATAAAAACATCTACTTGATAGATTTTTAGCTGCAGGTTTCTAGTTGTCACACCACAGAAAATGTGTTGATAGTAAATTTGTTCCTTATGTAGTAGCTCAAGATTATTGCAAAAGGTTGATGACCCTATGATCATTCATTTTAGTCTGCCATTCTAAACTTGTTAGCTTTCTAGTTCAGCTAATATAAAATGACTGTTACTGTCTCACCCTTTGGATTAAAACATCATGATACTCCATATTCAGTGGTCAACTTCAAGTAACAAATGCTTACATAAATATGGCAGTTATTATATTTGGCTCAGTGACATCTTTAGGGAACCATATACTTAAGTCTTTTCGCTGATTGCATTTCGTCTTTGTTCACGTCTCATGAGCCTTGAATAGCTTCCTTACTCCAGTTGTTCTCTATATGCTTAACTATATCATGGTTTATTTGCCTTTTCCGGTTTTCACGTGTGTACTCAGCGGGTGAAAAAGGAAAAGAAAGTGGCAAATAGCAAAATAGCTCCTTCCAGTTTTTGTCCTCACTAGATTAGTATTGTCTGTTGACTGTTGTATTACATGTCTTCTCTGTCATGGAAGAGAGGTTAGAAAGGGAAATGTGATAGGAGTTAAGTCAGCTAATCTCCAGTCCCTTGGAAGTAGATGCATTTTCCAAAACTGGCAGTATATTAAACTATTCCCACCATGATCTTTTATAGATTCATGGGTCCAATATGGTAACTATTTATAGCTATTTTAATACAAAGTGGGTAAATAAAAAATTCTTCTTTTTTGACTACCAGGTATTTGGGCTATTTCACAAATAGTAGGAGGAAATATTATACCAATTATTTGTTGTTTGCATACATTATAAAAGTAGCTACTGCTACTCTTGATTTCTTAAAATAAGTTAGTTTTGTGCTTCATCACATGTCATTAATCACCTTGTGGCTGTAGCTAGAGGTGGAAGTATCTCCAAGGAGTAAACATGCCCCTCTCTCTTCTAGATTTCATTGCTAACATATAATGAAATCACCTTACTACTGAAAACTACATGCTTGACAACAACCCACTTCAGCATACTAATTAGAACATGTCCAATATCCTGAATATTTATGTCACTTTTCCACTTAAAAATTGAACCTTAACAATAAATTATTTCCCTGGGGTCCATATAGCTTCTCTTTATAGTTTTTAATCCACTCAACAGGAAAATCAGTTGCCAGCCAGCATAAACATCTAAGGGTTGCTGTTAATTGAACTCAGGACCTCTGGAAGGGCAGCCAATGCTCTTAAGTTCTGAGCCAGCTCTCCAGCAGCCCTAAAGTCATAACTTTTAAGATTGAGTTAAATTTAGGAATTTGAAAAGGGGGCATAATATAATACATCATATTTGTGGTTTTGTTCCTTTTCTAAAAAATTTTTAGACAAGATATCATGTAGCCCAAGATGGCCTTTAACTTTCTAAATTGGTATATAGTTATATAGCTATATACCTAAGAGTGATATTGAGCTCCTGGTCCTCTTGCCTTCACCTTCCAAATATTGGTAGTACAGGCATGTTCAGCCACACTCAGTTCATGTGGTACCATGATCAGACCCACAGTTTCATTCATGCTAAATGAACATTCTACTAACTGAACTACACTCTCAGCCCCATCATACTTTGTATTGAAGCATTTCTGGAATAAGCAATAAAGCTATTTTTAACTTTTATCTTCCTACACAAGAGTATTTTAGAACAGTATAATCATATTGATGAAAAGAGTGGGATGACAAACTCATGTTAATGAAAACAGTACACTGTACAGGCTAGATGGTTTTAGTGCTTAGCATAGATGTACCTGGGGTAATCCACTTACACATTTCAGTTTTCAGAAGTAATAGACAGAAATCAAGAGGTAGTCATGCTATTATTGGGAGAATGCTGGGTACATTAGTGAAGTAGATAGCATTTGTGCTAGGCCTCAATGAAGCATAAATTTGTAGATTTTGAATCATCACCTATCTTTTTCTTCTACTCCTGATAATTTGCCATGTCCTCCGTCTTAAGTTTTCTGTCCTCAATGACAGTCAGTCATCCCCCACCCCAGCAACAAAAGGGAAAATATTTTGGTGGGAAGAATGTAGTACCTTAAGAGGAATGAGATATTTAGATATTTTAGGTATCATTTAAGTTTGGGACATTCAATAATTAGGATATTTCACAATGCATTAAAATGCAATGAACAAAGTCAACTTTAGATTTTTCCTATTCAAAATACATTTTGAAGACATTTGATAGATTTTTTCCATCCCTGGTGACACTGCATTTTCAGGTTCATTTTCCAAACAGTGGCTATGTAAAATTCTCTCACAAAGTCTTAAGCATGGAATGTGTTTATTCTTAAGTCAAATGAAGATGTATTGACTTGCCTGCTCTCTTTGCCATGGCAAGAAAAATGTTGCAGTGCCCCCTTGTGTCAGTGAAGTCTAAAACACCCCTGATTGAACCTCAACGCTGAATCTACTCCATTAATATCCTGAAAGTATCTCCTTGATTTTTCTTGGGGGGGGAATAGAGAATTTCTATAAAGTCAAGTACTAGGGAATCTGTAAGATCAGCCCACCCTTTCAATTAAAAGTTCTGTTGTATTCTGCTTGTTGAAAATTGAAACTTGCTCTCTACTCAATTGGAATAAAAGTTTCTTTTTTTTAAATTGTCCTAGTGGTCATAGATGTTCCCAGAATGACCTTGACCCAAGGGCGATTAGTGGAATAATGGATGAATGTAACTTTTATTACCACAGACTGTCTGCTTCCCATTTGTTTTCCTTACTCAGCCTTCCTAGCATCCTACTTTTTTATGGGGATAGTGTATATGTATGCAAAATAATATAATTTATCTTGGAACTTCTATCAGAGCATGAGATGCTCCAGTTCTGGTGCGTAAATCCAAAGTCAGTATTTGTACATATACCATTATCTTCTTACCTGTGGGACTTGCCTCTTTTAGAAAAACTGTGCTCTGTGAACCAGGAACCTTGGTTTGCGTGAGCTTTGGAGCTGTTGCCATGGGATAGAGCTGAACCATAATTGTGTTGGGTGGTAGTGTTCTTTAACTGGATGTTAGGAGTATATATTAACAAAGGTAGGAAACAAGAGTTAGTTATCAGGAATTTAGGACACAGGAATGGTAGAACCAGGAATGATAGTCTTACTGAGCAAAAAGCATCACCATAAGTCATCATATAAAACTGTGGTTCATGATAACTCTGGGAAGAAAGTTGTAACTAGATAAGAGTACAAACCACGTGGGAGGGGAGAATCTGTGCATGTAGGAGTTTTGGGAGCACCAGGAATATTCTTAAAGTGGTGGTTCAAATGTGATTGGTGAACCATAAACTTGGAGTAGTCTTAATGGTTCATGTTAATGCATGTTAGAGCCAGTGAATTCCACCTAAGATAGTGCTAAAACTTCTCAAATTCAGTACTAATTCAAATTACAAATTGTATTTCAGATGCCCTGCAACTTGATTGCCTTCATCATAGCCCACATCATACCTGATTGTTTAAGTTGTATTGATGCCAAACTAACTGTCCACAAGGCTAAACTAGCACCCTTGGATTCCTGTCCACAATCCATATCTCTGAAAGAGTTAAAATGAAAGCCATATTTTATTCCCGCCAGGTGTAGTCTGAACTGTGTTCTTTTTAAGTTTCTTGTTGCCTTCATGTTAAACTTGGTCCCAGGCCTGCCTTCTCATTTTGTTTCTAGCTTCTTGGTAACTAAAGAATAAGGATCCACAACAGTGATAGACACTGCTACCCTGTGTATTTGAAATGGTTAATATTGAGTTTTAAGTGGGGTATAAATACTTCTGGTTGCCAAGAAAGTGGCAAATTGTATTCTCTACAAACGTTTACATTGATGTTTTGAATCTAAGGTTATTTGATGGTTACTGATCCAGTGTGATTCTCCTCTGCTTTGGGGCAGAACTGCCTCCCTTGTTGCTGTGGTTTCTTTGTATTTCTTCTTATCGTCCCTATATTCATATATAACTGGGTATTTGTCTAAAATGTCTATGAAATTAGACTGTTTCATGTGGCAGAGACTAGGGAGAGAAATAAAATGAGATGAAAAGCTCACCAAAAGCTAGTTGATTTTTAATGCTAGGCTAGATGCCTAAGACAAAAAGGAAAGCAACAACAAAGGCTGACTGTGAGCTGCATAAATGAAGAAAATGAACAAGACTCGTTTTTCCCTAGCCTGTGCATATTTGACTCTTTAAACTCATCATAAGTCCTCTGCCCTAATAGGTTGTTCTCCCTTGACATGCGTTGCTGAGTGGGAAATTGCTTCCAGTGCCATTCTGGTAAGCAGAGTTCTCTTGTAATTTCCAGTTCTCCTCTAATGGGTCCAAAGGGTGTTGTCTAGTCACCTTTCACTGATACTTCCTTTGGAATTATTTGCTCATGGGATTGTTGTCTGGTTTTCTTCCACTTAGGACATGGAATCATTTTATTTTATTTTTTAGACAGGATCTCATGCAACCCAGACTGGTTTTGAATGCCCTATTTAGCTGAGACTAACCTTTAATTTTTTATCCTTTTTCCTCCACTTCCCAAGTGTTGGGATTACATGCATGCACCACCATTGACACACTTTGAAAATCAATTTGTTGTTTTTATATTCCTACATAGGTTGTGCTTGGGTATGGGAAATAGCAGTACCAGTGGAGTACAGGTACCAGGTGGGAATGTTTTGTGAATCTAAGGCAGGGAAAAACACCTGGCAATTGTTTAAATTAAGTAAGACATGAGCAGAGTTTTTAAAAGAGGAGTAAAATTAAGAATCAGGAGGACTGTTAAGGAATTCCAGGTAGGGAGGTCATGCAGTAAAGGCTGGATCTCAGTCATTGATCACCAAAACCCAGGTAAAAAAGTTAGGAAGGATAGTGTGCATTTACAATCCAAAGACAGAAGGATCCCTGGAGCTCATGGGTCAGCCAGCCTAGGGTAGTGAGCCACCTAACCCAGTGAGCGCTTTCGAATTACCTGGTCTTGATTCATGGAAACTATATGGAAGCTCGACACTGTGCACAGTTCCATTTCTGGCGGAATCCAGTACTTTCTTCTTGCCCCCGTGGGTAATAGGTGCATATATGATGGACGGACACATATGTAGGCAAATATTTAAAAATAACAAAAACTTAAAAACAGAGTACAAGATGACTCCCAAGAAACAGTGCTCAAAATTGACCTTAGGCCCTCACACATAAACAAATAGCCCCAATCTCCCCACTTATGCAGTACAAAAGGAAAAAATGCTATGACAAGTTGAAATGGCAAAAAACACACAGGCTCTTAGATAACACACTAATTGGCTTCTACTTAATATATTTTCCCTTGTACTGCTACTGTTTATATTATTTGTCCTATAACTTGTCTAAGAGGGGTATTTTACTGCTTTATCTTTTGGTTTGGTCCATAGTTGATGCTAAAGCTGACTAAATGTGAGTAAATATTTTGGTTAGTAATTGAATAAACAAATACAATAGGTAGCAGGACTGTCTACAAAATACTAAGACTAGGGAAAGAATTAATGTCAAAAACTCCCATATAATAAATACATGCTTTCTCAAGAGAGAACGTTCTTTAAGAGAACATTCTTTAATGAAATAATCATATTTAACTTCTAAAAATGATCTCTGCATTGTTATCAGCTATGTCTTATTAATAGCACTAGCATAGTCATTTTAAAAGAAAGAAAAACATGTTCTGCCAAATCTGTCTCTCCAAAGGCTTCAAAGCTTGAATAGTTCATGGGAACAATTTGCTAGTCTAGAGAATTCTTCCCATTTTCGTCAGGGCCTCCTATGGAGAGATTTATGTGCAGTGTATGTCAAGAGGCAAAGTAATGGCATTTCTCTGCTTTACAATGCCATGGACGTTTGCTGAGTGTAGAAATGCACCTTTAAAGCAGACAGGGAAAAAAGAAAGTCTGCCCTGATCCAATCATTTTGAAAAGCCATGCACACTGAGGTTGGGAACAAACATAATGACAGGATTTAATTGCTAATACTCTAGTGGCAGTGTGCCTCTTGATGTGCTGACCTTTAACCCAAACTTGGAAGAGTAGAAAAAAGCAGGGGGTGGTTTCTTGTTTCCTTTTATCAGCCCTCACTTGCCCACCCCTATACCTGATCCTGCCTGCTTTCAACCCAATCCATAGACACCTAATATTCAACTTTGTCCTCAATTCTCATTGCATGCTTCCAGCTTGGGGGACAGCTTGAAAACGAATAGAAAAACACAAAGAAAGAGGGAAGGACAATAGGAGAAGGACGTGTTTTAAGCTGTTGACAGCTGCTTAGAAGCAGGAGGCAGAATTACAGCTACTGAAATGAGAGACGTTCTGTCCCCTAATGTTACTACTATCTCCTTAGTGTGTTATGGAGCATGTGTATTTTAATAAATTTTTATTTTGTGTATGGATGTCAGGACAACTCGGGGTAGTAGCTCTCCTTGTACGACGTACATTGGGAGATTGAATTCAGATTGTCAAGCATTGCAGCAAGTCTGCTGACCAGCTGAGCCGTCTCTCAGGCTCACATTTGCCTGTGTTTCAGTCCTCTAGCCACATGTCATCTTTTCAAAGATTTATTTTCCCTTTTATGTATGTCTGTGTACCTATATGTATGGGTGTGTGCATAAGTGCAGGTGTTCAAAGACGCCAGAACATGGAATCATATCCCCTGGAGCTAGAGTTAATGTAAGTTGTGAAACTGATCTAAATAATAAAAACCCAGGGTCAGACATAGAGGAAAATGTGGAGAGATCAGAGAGAAGAAGGTGCAAGGCAAAGCCACCTTTACCTCATTAGCTTTTCCTCTATATCTGACTCAGATTTTTATTATTTATACCAATTAAGAACTCTATTTACATGTTGTGAGCTATTTGACATGAGTGCTGGGAACTGAATTGGGTCCTCTT
The DNA here is from genome assembly GCF_017639785.1 of Mesocricetus auratus. NCBI lineage: Eukaryota > Metazoa > Chordata > Mammalia > Rodentia > Cricetidae > Mesocricetus > Mesocricetus auratus. The sequence continues at coordinate 100,457,393 of NW_024429188.1, read as the reverse complement.
GCAAAAGCATTAAACATTCTTAAATGTCCAGCCATCTCCATAGTACTATTTCATTTTAAAAGGCCATGTTTATGGTTAACTCCCTTTATGCATTCAGCTCTGCTTTTTTTCTTATGCTTAATTTGGAATGAGCAGAATCTGCCAACAATTCAAAGCTTTTCCTATTATGCATTGTGCCGGAACAACTGGGCAGCTGAACGTAACTGAGGAAATCAAATTGTGATGATTGGTCCCACTATACCTTCACAACCATGAGCCCAAGGCAGCCCTATAGCGTGGAACTGCTTAGCCAGACTAGCAATCCATTTGCTTTCCTGCTCTTTTACAAAACCATCAGATCTTCTTTCTCAGAAGATATCTTCACAATTCTCCTTGAAATGTAATTTTGTTTGCTCTTTCTCAAATCTGGAACTCCTTGAATCTCTTAGCTCTCTCTTTGAGACACTACTATATCATGACTACCAGGTTGAGTCCATCACCACCACCCCTAATTGTGTACATGTGCACGTGTATATGCGTGCATGTATGTTACATATTTGCAAGTGGAGGTGTACCTCAGGTATTGCTCTTCAAATGCTGCCCGCATTCTATTTTGAGACAGCATCTTTTAGAAGCATAGGGCTTGCCAATTAGGCTAGGCTGGCTGCCCATCAAGCCCCAAGGATCCTCCTGTCTCTAGCTCTCTGCTGCTGAAATTACTAGTAGGTACCATTATGTTTTGTATATGGGTTCTGGAGATTCAATAAATTCAGGTCCTCTTGTTTGCATAGTATGCAGTTAACCAAGTAATCTTGTCTACCTTTCTACCACCACCTTTCTTATAATTACCACCGTCTTATATCTTATATATACATATATATATATATATAGTTTATTCACTTTTTAGGTGCTGAGTACTGAACCCACACTAATCCTTGCATATGCTAGACAAGCACCCAACTATTGAGCTATATACCTACCCCATATTGTAAATTTTCAACTCTGTTACAAGTGAATGTTTTGTAAGAGCCTGGACTTTGTATTTCTTTTTTTATCATTTTTATTTTAATTTTAAATAGCTTGTTTTACATGTCAATCCCAGTTCCCTCTCCCTCCCCTCCTCCCGCACTCCCCTTCCCCCCCTCCCTCCCACCCTATTGCCAAATCCTTCCACATAGGGGATACCTAGAGTCTGTCATTTTACTCTTGGTAGGGTCCAGGCACTCCCCTAAGAGTCCAGGCTGAGAGAGCATCTCTCTTTGTGCTATAGGCACACGAAGACAGTTTGTATACCAGGGATAGACACTGATCCACAGCTCAGGGCCCCATAGGTTGCCCAGGCCTTCTCACTGACACTCACATTTGGGGGGTCCAGATCAGTCCCATGCTGGCCTCCCCACTGTCGGTCTGGGGTCCAAGAGCTCTCCCCTGTTCTGTTCAGCTGTCTCTGCTGGTTTTGCCAGCCCATTCTTTGCCAATTTGCTCATCACTCCTCTCTCTCTGTCACTGGGTTCCTTGGGTTCAGTTCAGTGCTTAGTTGTGTGTTTGCCTCTGCTTCCATCAGTCACAGGATGAAGGCTCCTGGATGGTTATAGACATCAAGTTCATTATCAGGGATGGGCATTCGAGGTGGTCCCTCCACTATTGCTTAGCTTGCCAATTGGTGTTATCCCTTTAGATCACTCGAGGTCACTCTGGTGCCTGATCTGTCTTCGAACCTATGATTCCCTCTTCCCCCTATTCTACCCCCACCCCCTCAACCCCCTGTTCCCCCATGACCAACTCCCTTCCTCTTCACCCCTCTCTTCTTCCCAGGTCCCACTCCCCCACCCCTCGCCGTGTTCCCCATCCATTCAGAGGATCTTGTCTCCATCCTCTTCTCTTGGGTACTATGCATATATGCATATCTTTTAGGTTCTTTCCTGTTTCCCAGACTCTCTATCTGTGGAAGTGCAGACTGGTACTATCCTGATCCATGTCTAAAATCCGTATATGAGTGAGTACATACCATGTTTGTCTTTTTGCGACTGGGTTACCTCACTCAGGATGGTTTCTTCCAGTGCTATCCATTTCCCTGCGAATTTCAAGATTCCATTGTTTTTTTCTGCTGAGTAATACTCCATTGTGTAAATGTACCACATTTTCTCTATCCACTCTTCAGTTGAGGGGCATCTAGGTTGCTTCCAGGTTCTGGCTATTACAAACAATGCTGCTATGAACATAGTGGAGCAGATGCCCTTGTTGTATGTACCTGCCTCATTTGGATAAATGCCTAAGAGTGGAATTGCTGGGTCTAGTGGTAGATTAATTCCCATTTTCCTGAGGAATCTCCATACTGATTTCCAAAGAGGCTGTATGAGTCGGCACTCCCACCAGCAGTGGAGGAGTGTTCCTCTCTCTCCACATCCTCTCCAGCATAAATTGTCTTCGGTGTTTTTGATTCTAGCCATTCTGACAGGAGTAAGATGGTATCTCAGAGTTGTTTTGATTTGCATTTCCCTGATGGCTAAGGATGTTGAGCACTTTCTTAAGTGTCTCTTGGCCATTCTACTGAGAATTCTCTATTTAGCTCTGTACCCCACCTTTCAAGTGGATCCTTTGGTGTTTTGGAGACTTGTTTCTTGAGTTCAAGTATACAGTGCTTTCCAGTATTCCATGCATATTTGTTTAATGAATGAATGGACGAATGAATGTATAGTCACTTTTGCTAATAGGCTTTTGAGAGTCTCCTTTCTTGTTTCCTAAACCCAGTATACACATACTTTTCATGGTTGTATTTCAAGTCACAACTAAACAATAATAGGTTGGAGGGAACCTTTTATTTGGGATATATTGGGAAAACTAATGTGCTTTATTAGTCCTACTTTTTCATTAATTATATTGTACCTGGAATCAAAATTTTATAGAATGGAGTCCTCAAAGACAGCTTTGATGATGATTTTTTTCAGTACATTTAACAGAATCTGATAATGCCACTGGCTTTTCCTAAGCCCACTAAGATACTTATAATTTAAAGATAAATATAAATTGAAGTTGTTTTTAAGTTTTCTTTGCGATTTTGCATGGGCTCATTAGAGATAGCCAGAACTTTATTCTGAGGTCCAGTGGAACACATCTGATTTTATCATTTCCATTCACTGCAATACATGGGCAGGTCACTGCCTTTTAGATCCTTCATAGTTTCTATCCAGTGAGGTAACTAAGCAGCTTCTTAGTATATACTAGCTTTATCTTTTGCCTCTTATCTTGAATGTTTTCTGAAAGTTCTGAGGTCCAGGAGTATATCTCAGTGATACAATATATGATTGGCATGTGTAAGATCTAAGTTCAATTCCCACTGTAGCAAAAGAAAAAAAATTGTGAAATAAGCTAATTAAAACTTATCATATCTGATGACAATTGGGCTAGGCAATAATCTGTGAGTACAGAAGAATACCATTAGGCATCCTTTCATGAACTTTATTCTTTCATCGACAGTCATGTTTGGTTCTATTCTAGGTCTTGGGGCTATCCAGCATCCGGGTCCTGGCCCTTCAGGCAGTGTCAGAGTTGGGCTACCTCTCATAGTATGGGTATCAAATTGGAGCAGTCATTAGTTGGTCACTCCCATAATCTCTGTGCCACCTTTACTCTAGCATACCTTGTAGGCAGGCAAAATTTGAGGGCAAAGATTATGTGACTGGGTTAGGGTCCCAATCCCTCCAGTGGAAGTCTTGCCTGGTGGTTACAGGAGATGGCTGGTTCTGGCTCTGTATCTCCCATTGCTAGGAGACTTAGCTAGGGTCACCCTCATACATTCCTGGGAGTTTCCACTGCACTAGGTCTTTAGCTGTCCCACAGATGCTCCCTGATTCCAGTTGTCTCCCAGTACTCTCTCCCTCTATCATCCTTCTACCTGATTCCTTCTGTTTGTCATCAGAGAGGCTTCACACAGCAGTTGACAGATATAGATGCAGAGAGTTACAGAAAGACATTAGACAGACCTCAGCGAATCCTATGGAAGCGAGGAAAGATTGTGGGAGCCAGAGAGGTCAAGGACACCTCAAGAAAACTCACAGAAACAACTCACCTGGGCTTATAGGGGCTCACAGAGGCTGAACCAACAACCAGAGAGCCTGCATGGGACTGACATCGGAAATCTGCATATATGTTACAGTTGTGTAGCTTGGTTTTCTTATAGGTCTCCTAACAGAGTAGGGGCTGTCTCTGATTCTTATCCCTGCTTTGGAACCCTACTCCTCACACTGCATTGCCTCATCCAGCCTTAATAGGATAAGATGTGTCTAGTCTTACTGTAACTTGATAAGCCATCGCTGACTGATATACATGGAAGATCTGTTCTTTTCTGAAGAGAAAGGAGAAATGGATGGGGGGAGAGGGGAGGTGAGGAGAGAGGAGGGAGAAAGGGATAGCTGTGATCAGGCTAGAAAGTTAATTAATTAAAAACTCACAATTTTTGCCACATTAACTGCTATACATTAACTTAGTGAGATAAACAAGTACTTGATTTTATTACAGATGATCACAGTTATGTAATTGAAGATGACTTGACAATAGCACTTTTTTATAGCCATTGTGTGGAAACAACCATTTAAAATTTGTGTATCTACCTCCAGACTGTGACACCCTCCTTTTTAATTTTGGAGACTCTGAGACGGAATGTTACTGTATATACCAGACAAGCCTGAACTGACAATACAGCAAAGGATGGCAATCCTCCTGCCTCAGTCGCCCAAGTGCTACTGTTACAGGCATAAGCCACTACACCTAGTTTGTATATCCCTTTGTGTCAACTTATACCTGCTTGCTATCTTAAAACATAACCACTTTGCCAGAACACCTGAAAAAAACTTCTATCCACTTCCTTTCATACACACACACACACACACACACACACACACACACACACACACAGTTTGTTGGGAAAATCCTTTCTCCTAACATGTAGATCCCAGGGTTATAGCTTACTTAGGTCATCAAACTTGGTACTAAATACCCTTATCCGCTGAGCTTTATTTTCTGCACCTAGGTTCCATCTTTTTATTACTTTTATAATGAACACTTTGGGAATGAAGATTTTGTATTTAAAATATACTGTCATTTATTTTCAAGTTTTTCTTTCACTTGAAATAATAAAAGCATAAATGGTGGAAAATGTAAATGCATCATAGAGTGCCACAGCAGCACAAATCTGTTAAATTATCTTAATGTAAAATTAATAACTTGGCCTTGGGCTTTGTAGACATTGAGGGCAGACTACTTACTCAAGTGTTCTGTAAGGATGAGACTAAACCAGTCATGTTGTAGATTTTAGGTGGAGCCTGGGAAATTTAAACACAGGAAGATATTCTCTGTCTGTCTTTTGATATCTCTCTCAAACACTCCTCCCTCTCTCCCTCTCTCCTTCCCTCCCTCCCTCTTTTCCTCCCCCCCTCACACATACGCATACACACTCCACCATGGGTATGTGTTGTGTCAAGTTCTAGAAATATCACCAAAAATATCCTAATGCTCTTCAGTTGTGACTTGTGCATACTGGTGGTTTAATTTATATTGTTGAAGTACATTGAATATTTACATTCTTTGTGTTCTTGGAATAATGGTTGCAGTTTCCAGCGTTGAATATATGCTCAGGATATCATAATGTGAAACATAGCTCAATAAACTCCCAAAGAAAGACCAATGTGTGGTGAACTAGTAAATTAAAAATGATGCAGAGAGCTCAAATACACGAAAAGAAGGCCTAGACCCTCCTCCAAATGATGTGACAGACTTTGATTAAGTCCTCACTATCCTTGGGGAGTGGGTAAGATTGTTTCTAAAATAAAAATATAATGGTGAAATAAAAACCAATGATGCAGACATTTCTACTGGAGTTATTTTTTTAAGCTCATGGCCAACTTCTTGGTATCATGGGTCATTCCTCCAAATCTGAGAGAAGTAGCACAGTTTTGTGAGTTTCTGGCTGTTTTGAAAGCTTCAGCTAGCCTAATATATTGTGCTAGTATCAGATCAATCAAACCTGAGATATTTGAGTTTGTGGAGAATGAGATAAAAGCTCATACATTTTCATAACTTTGAAATATAGTTATGATTGCAGACTTTTATTCTAGTTTAAGGATAGCTGGGAAGAGAAATGTCATTGTTGTAAAGCTCCCTTTCAGTTGCATAGAATACTCTCATAGTGGTTCTTGGGTAATCAATAATCTTTAGTTTAAGATCTTTTAAACATATCCAAAGGAAGTGTCAACAGCTTTGAGTAATGAGATGGAATGAAAAAGAGGATTTAAGTTTCGTATGTATTGGAGAAGAGAGTCAGTGGTTAGACAGTTCACCTTTCTGTCAGCATGGATGGTCCTTGGTCTTTGCATATCACATTCGGTGAGCTTAAAGAAGTTTCCTTTATTTGGGAATGAAATGTATGTCAAATTTCTAGGAAATTATTGAATAATGCATACTCAATTTTGTAAGCACACCTCCTGTTTTTTATTCTGTTTTTTTTTTTGACACAGGGTCTCTCCATTCCTCTCTGGCTGTTCTGGAACTCATGTAGACCTGGCTAGCCTCAAACTCAGAAATGAAACTGCCTTTGCCTCCCAGTACTGTGATTAAAAACCTATGACACTAAGTATGGCTCCTAACTGGCCTTGAATACAGAGAGTAGAAATGCCAGGAGGATACTAGATTATTTCCACTATCATTAGAAAGAAAAGACATCAAAATTTGGGAGTACATTATTTCCCTCATAGGTCAGGCTGACTGAAACTTGTACTCTTTCATGCTTGGTCACACACTCTGTGAGTGAGTGAGTGAGTGTGTGTGTGTGTGTGTGTGTGTGTGTGTGTGTGTGTGTGTGTGCAGATTAACCTGGGATTGTAGAAATCTGAATGTGGATGGGAAGTTATTCTTAGGTTATAGGTTCTATTGAGTGTTTAAACAAAATAAAGATCAATTAAGACTTTCGGAGAGAATATTGTTTAAAATCTTACTTAGCATGTACAATATGGCAGTAAACTATACATACTTTCTTTTTATTTTTTGGTTTTTCGAGACAGGGTTTCTCTGTATTGTTTTAGAGGCTGTCCTGGAACTCGCTCGGTAGACCAGGCTGGCCTCGAACTCACAGAAATCCGCCTGCCTCTGCCTCCCGAGTGCTGGGATTAAAGGCGTGTGCCACCAACGCCCAGCTAAACTATACATACTTTAGAAACCTTTGAAGCCGGGCACTATGGTGCATACCTTTAATCCCAACACTCAGGAGACAGAGGCAGGTGGATCTTTGTGTTCAAGGTCAGCCTGGCTTCCAGACTGATTTACAGGACAGCCAGGGCTATATATGAACACTTGTCTTGAACTTTCCCACCCTCCCCCCAAATCTAGGAAACTTGAATTTGCTGCTATGCCTTAATGTTTTTATGGGGCCATTTTCTACCATTATAAATATAGTCATTCTTTCACTTTGTTGCATATGTACTTTTACATATGAATGGTTACAACTACTTCATTGAGCATATAACACAAACTTCATTATGTGTTACCAATTTTCAGGTTTTGGACATTTGAGCATGGATTGAGCAGAAATTTTCCTTGGTATTCACAAAGACAGCATTCTAAGTTAGCTAACAGCATAGGCAAGACTAAGGAGGAATATTAACTATTTAGGAGAAAACACAACTTGCAATGAATTCTTAAACATACTTTCTGATACAAATATTTGTACTGCTGACTGATATCATTAATTCAAGTGTTTCTCCAGATTACTTAAAAATTTCTAAATTTCAGTAATTAAATATATCTGATGCTTCTTGACTATTTTTGTAAAAATGATTTTGGGTTCAGAGGATTGACCCAGGGACTTTTTGCATTCTAAGCATGTGCTATAACATATAATTATACTGCAGTTTCCCGATTAGGTTTGAGTAGAGATAGCTAACTTGGGTAAAGTAGCAGAGCTGGCTACAGAAATCATTCTACCATATATTTGATGGTTATGAAGTTTTTATTCAACTTTTTCAATGAAGGGTAAAATACATGGTTGTTTCTCAGTTCTAAGTGAAAGAAGGTGATCTAACTGGATTTGGAATGAAGTAGATGGATTTACTCTGAGTATCCAATGTATGAATTCTGCAATGGAGGGTAAGGGCTACATAGCGCTCCTGTTTGCTTAGACATTTGTTTTGTTTGTCATGTGAGATCACTCTATATATGTATATAACCAGGATACTGTTCAGTGTGCTTTTTAGCTATGTCTTAAATGTCTTCCAGAGGTTTGATTATTTTCATTGGAAAGGTGAAATTAATCAGAATAGAATCTAACATGGTATAAAGGAGTTTACATTTTATGTAAACATTTCATAACTGAAAGAACTTTTCCTTGGATTTTTTAAAATTGTGGTCTTGCATTGTTAACCAAGATTTATGTCCTGTTACAAACATGGATTTTTCTCAAAAGGTATTGGTTAATTAATAAAGGGCTAGAACACGAGGAATTTTCAGTATAGAGCCAACATTAGAAATAGTCGTTGTGTATAAAAAGTAATATGCTATTTCTTTTTTGTCTCCTTAGGTAAACTTGGGAAGCAAATTGAAACTACAGGATTATTAATAATCTAAGATACATATGCTTTATTTGCTGATAAAAAAAATATGGATCCTATAGTGATACACGCTCAAGTCCAAATGTGGAGTGCAAAGGCAGGAATGTCTAAGTCAAAAAGTGTATGCATTGAATCAAAGGTAGGAAAACAGGAAGTTAAACTTCTGCTCTATTTCAGCAGTGGGAAGATTAAAGCTTTGCAGCTAAAAAATAATATTAAAAGTGTGATCCTTAGAACCTATGGTGACGACCAGAATTACCTACATTTAACTTTTCGAAATAATGATTTCTTGTTTGTTGAGAAACTAACCACCACAGATGCCAGACAACTGAAGAGATTCCTGGACAAAGTGTATCAAAAAAATCTTGGGGCATCCAGGAGAAGTGATGAGGAGACTTCTGGTGGTCCTAGCACAAGCACAGAGGAGTTGGGTGGCTCTTCATCAATGGAAGTTCATTCGGGAGCAAGTAGTAAATGCTTGGAATCGCTCAAAGGAAGTGAAACATCAGTGCTTTGTGAGGTACCTTTGCCTTCATCCTCATCAGCCTCACTTAATAGGTTAGGGTTATTAGAAAAACAACTTGTAAAGAGGAAAAGATCCTCACCTGATTCAGAAATGAAGGAAAAAGGAAATGTCCTGAAGTACAGTAGTGGGAAATTTGAGGTAAAGTCAGCGGTGCCTGTACATGATGATAAAGGGAAAGAGAGAGATTTAAGAGAGGCAGAAAAAAGTAAACCAGCATTTGGATTTTCATCTGAGACAGGCTATCATGAAGAGTCTGATTTGGATGTTCGTAATCTCCATGATCTCATTAGAAAATTGTTTTCACCATTTCTGTTGGAACCACACTGTATGGAGAAATGCGTAGAGTGGCATGAGTATATGAAAACACTCTTACTGTACCCAGAGAAAGCATGGCAAGGTCTACCTAATGTGGGAAACACCTGTTATATAAATGTAGTATTACAGTCTCTATGCTCAGTTCCACTGTTTGTTAATGATTTATTCAATCAGGGTTTCCCATGGATTAAACCTCCCAGAGATGATTTTAACATGCGCTTGATGCAACTGCTTGTGTTGAAAGATATTTACAACACGAAGACTAGGGAGAAGTTGCTTATAAGTATTACCAAAGCCCTCCCAGAACTTGGAGAGGTATTCACTGCTGATACGCAGAATGATGCTCATGAGTTTTTGAGTCTCTGTTTAGTTCAGCTGAAGGAAACTGTACAGAAATTAACTGTATTGTGGCAATCTGAAAATGAATCTGGGGGAAATAGTTTAGTTAGACGGATGTTTGCTGACCATGCTATTATCAACAAAACTCCTGTTTGTCCTGTTGCCAATAATTTTGAATTTGAGTTGACGAGATCTATTTTTTGTAAAGGTTGTGGCCTGGCTGTTTTCAAGAAAGAACAGAGTAGTTATCTCTCCATCAACATTCCTCAAGGAATGAAAGGCCAGAACTTGTCTATTCAGTCCAGTTTTGATTGTTTTTTTAAAGCAGAAGAGCTTGAGCATAGATGTGAAAGGTGCATGCACAACAGATCTATTGCATTGCACAGATTTGGCAGCCTCCCCAGGGTTATTATTCTTCACCTAAAACGCTATAGTTTTAGTGAGTCACAGGTAATGATGAAGGATGAACAACACATCATTATTTCCAAATATTTAAAGCTGTCTTTTTACTGCAACAAAAACACAAAACTACCTCAGCCCCTTAGTCAAAATGCACATGTTAAGGATCTGGACTTACTAAAACCCCTTCAAGAGTTGGGTTCTGAAATACTGAAATTCTCATTTAGTCCTACGAGGACCTCAGGATTCAAGGATTTCCCATCTGTAAACACAGGATCAGACAAGGAGTCAGAAGCACAAAATGTAAACAGAGTTTCTAAAGTGGTGAGTGGAAATTTGCAGCAGGAAGATCAGGGAAAGGGTGACACATCAAATGTAATTGGGTCAGAATTAACAAATGAGGCAGAAAAACTGAAGGAACACAAGAAAGCAGATTTACTTAGTAACTTAGGTTCTGGTACAATCAGTGAGGCTACTAAAGATAATGGTATCAGAATTCCAGAAAGATCCCAAAAGTACCAACTGGCCCAGAAATGTTCTGAAGAAAGAAGTGATGAACAGACCTCCCGAGAGGCAGTTGTACAAAGCCATCCAAAACCACACTCCCATGAACAGATAGGAAGCCACAAGAAACCTGCAGAGTCCCATACGTCAGATGTGAGTTCACAGGACTCCCAAGATTCCTGTAAGAATCCAGGAAGCAAAGATGATTTATGTAAGAAGAGAAAGCCTAAAAGCAAGGTAGATGCACAAGGGGTGACTGATAAAGAAGAAAATTCTTACAGGATCTTTAATATTATCAGCCATATTGGAAGCAGCCCTCATGGAGGCCACTATATCAATGATGCCTTTGATTTCAGGAAACAGGATTGGTTCACTTATAGTGATCCACAGGTGACAAGTATACAAGAGGACCTTGTATGCCAGGCTAGACTTTCCACTGGGTATGTCTTCTTTTACATGCATAATGAGATCTTTGAAGAGCTCTTGGCAAGGGAAACTAGGTCTCGCAAAGTGTCACAGAAGTAATACAAGAGACATGTATCTCATAGTACATATCTACCTGAATGCCTCACTCACTTAAACTGGATCGAGGACAGATAAATAGCCCAGGACCAACATCTCAACAAACAATTACAGAGAAATCATCTTACTAACTCTGACCACATCAATCCTAAAGTTAGTTACAGTTTATGCTAATAAGTGTTCCTCTGGCATACAAAACTGGAACTGTGTCTTTTGTATACTTTTTGTCAGAAAATAAATTTATTATTGATAGTGAAGTTTTCTGTATTCACTATGGAATTTGCATAACCCAGGGTTACCTTTATATGAATAAAAATGCCTTATTGTACTTGCAATCATAAACATTATTCCAGGAAAAGAGGTACATTTTCTCTCATTTCAGTCTTCTTTCTTGCATGATCACCATAATAAGTTATAATGAAAAAGCTCTTACATAATCAAAAGAAAAAAGGCGCACATCCAGGCAGCCAACAGTTCAGGCAAGTCTACCTAGTACTGTTACCCCAGCCTGGTGCTTTATCTTGCTGTCTCCCCATTTGATATGGTTTAGTGTCCCTATCCCCTCCCAGCTTTCTTACAGTGGAGGCCACTAAATGATGGAGCCTGGAGTGAAGAGAAAAGAGAGCACTTTGTGTCCACAGAAGTTGGATAGCTCTGGTTCACTGCTTATAGACTTTAACACTCTCTAGTTCTAGGGCCATGGCTTGCTTAAGGTGTCTGGTTTCCTTCTTGGCTCCAGGGACAGCTCTTCCTTCACCTATTCTTTTCAACTCTTCATCAGAAACAGAAGCACCATCAGCACCATCTGCAGTACTTCTGAGACTTTGAGACAAAAGGAAAGGAATCCTTAATCTGGTCAGTTATATTTTCTGAAAACTGGATTCCCTTTACGACAGATTATCTTTCTCATTTGCCTCAAAAGTGCTGCTCCTGCTTCTGTCACTACAGAGTCTGAGCATGGACTCACAAGCACATCAGGGCCCGAGCGGATGCCTATACTCCTCCTTTGTCCAACAGAAGCAAGGCCACAAGCCCTACCTTTTTTATTCTAATGCAGTGGTTTTAAGAGTGTGATGTGATCAGCACCACCAGGAAGACAGGACTTCAAGGGATATGTGGACTCTTATGCAGATCTACTAATCCCCAAATTTAGGACAGAGGGCAGAAATTCAGTGGAGTTTCTATTGTTCAATTAGGTTTAGAGTCACTGCTTTTATATGTAGAATATCTTTTGCTGACATGTTATATATTTGAGTTGCTTATAACATAGAAAGTTTTTGTAGCCTTTTTATTTCTTTTATATATGCCTTTCCTATGAAAACATAGAAATACTCTTGCTAGTCAGTGATTTGATTTTGTAAAAATGTACTGGAACAGTGCCAACTGTATTCAACTAAATCCTGCCAATAAGCATTAAATGTGGCTGAAAAGCTTCTAAATCCTCTTGGAGCATATGTAGATGACACTGGACACCAAATAAGCCACTAAAGGCCCCCCTTTTCCTTGGTGGCAAAGGTGCTGGGTGTCCTCAGACTTTCATCTTGAGGATGGAGAATCTCATTTGTACTCAAGGAATTGGCATGCTTTTATTTTTGCCTGCTAACAAGTAATGTGGATTTTGCTGTTCTGAGCCCACTTCACCATTTTGATCTTCTCAGAAGGGTACTTGAGTCACATTAAGGGAGTTTTGTTTACCAGGAATTAATCTACAAAACTGAACAGTTTTGTGCATTCAGAATTAGAAGAGGAGTTATGGATTTCTTTTTCGTCTTTGTAGCATGGTATTCTGCTCCTTGAACGAGTATACAATGCCTGCTTTGAAGTCTACTTGCAAGACCTGAAAAATCTAACTTGAGTAACAAGCTTTGATATAACATGAGAAAAATGTCTCTGGAGATGATTTGATGTGTGGGGAAAGCCACGTCATCTTAGTGTGGTGATATTCTGTAAACACTCTGTAATCGGACTTAATACTTCTAATCCTAAACATGTGTTCTCTGAAATGTTCTCTTGCCTTTGAAGCAATGAGTATAATTCCTTATACCAGTATTAGAGTAAATGACTTGAGTGTGTTACTATGTTTCATTACATACACAGAGAAATAGGTTTTCAATTCTATTTTTTGCCAGTAATGATTTTACCTTCTAGTATATGGGGTAGTTTTAGCATAGTAGTTTTAAATCCTTTTTATTTGATAGTTATTTTTTAATTTCTTTTGTCTTTTTGGGTTTTTTGTTGTTGTTTTGTTCCTTTTTTGTTTTTGTTTTGTATGTTTGTTTGGGTTTTTGTTTGCCTTTTTGAGATGGTGTCTCATTTGCTATTATTGGCCAGGGCTGGCTTTAATTCAGAGATCTACTTGCTTATGCTTCCCAAGTGCTAAAATTAAAAGCATAGGGCACCATGTGTGACTTTTATTTGCTATTTCTAGTGGTCTTTAAAAGAGTGAATTAGAATTTAGTGCTGTTGGGGAAGTTAGATAATGCCCCTTTGTTTATATATTTTATCTATATGAGTGCTCTGTCTTCTGTATATCAGAAGAGGGCAGTGGATCTCATATTTGGTTGTGAGCCATCACTAGATTCTGGGAATTGAACTCAGGACTTCTGGAAGAGCAGCCAGTGCTCATAACTGCAGAGCTGTCTCTCCAGACCTAGATAATGCCATTAATGGGAAGCCAGCTTTAAAAGCTTAAGATTCTTTTCCTTAGGGTAATATAGAACCTAGAAGGAAGTCTAAAGGAGATCTGAAATTTGCTGAAGTATGTGGGTAGTAGGAGTCTTTTAGACTGAATTGCTTTCATAGACAAAGCTATTACAGACAGAATGAGGAATTGTTCAATTTCTCTAATACTGAGACAGTTGAGGATAATGTTGGGAGTTTCATGTAGGGAGGGAAACTCCCAAGAGTTGGACTTCTGAATTCGTCTTTTGAACTCAAGTTCATCCCGAGCCCCTTTACATACAGACTTCAGAACAGGAAAGCACAAGTGAAGGAGTTCAGACTGTGTAGGAGATTTTTTTGGTTTTGTTTATTTTGTTTTTTCTTTTGAGACAGGATATTACTATGTAGCCTTAGGTGACCTGGGACTCAGAGAGACCCACGTGTCTCTGCCTCTCAAGTGGTGGGATTAAAGGCATGTATCATAATGCCTGGCCAAAGAATTGTTTTATAAGGTACAAAATATTAACCTTTAGTTTGAGATTGAGGGATTTTTTTTGATACGGTGTTTGTGTACTGAAAATGTTCTTTAGCATTTAGCACTTACAAATATAGGGCAGTCAAAGGAGGAACAAGGAAGAGAGGAGAGGAAATTCTTAGTTCACATTTAGTTTGTATACTGCCTATGCGTTATTTCAAATAAAATACAAAAAAATGTAACAGTGACTCAGTGGTTATTGTTTATCACAGATGTAAACATTTTCTCTAATTTATAGGTCATATTTCTAAGTAATTCCAGGAGCAAAAGCATCTTGCTTAGTTACTTTCTGTTTAATTTATAACAGGTTTACACAAGAGCCTAAAACAACACAAATTGTATTATATTTTCTTTTTAGAAATCAGGAGTCCAGGTTTGGTATCAGCAGGCTGGAACCAAGTTGTCAGCAAAGCTGCCATCTTTGATGTTCTAAGGACATTTTGTCCTGTTCTGTCTTGTAGAGACTCCCCCACAGTCTTTGACACTTAGCCTCATTTCTGAATTCTTCAAAGTCAGCAGTGTTGGAATGAGTTCTTCACAATAAAGTGGTTGGTTCTTTTTCTGTTTTTATTATTCCACTTTTAAAAACCATTATGATTAGATTGGTTCCATTCAGATAATCCATGATAGCACTGTTTTCATAGTAGAAACTGCTTGTAACATTTGCTACCAGTGATTAGGATATCTATATGGTACCCTACCTACCACACATGTCCAAGAGAAGTGAAGGAAACCCACCACAAAGGTGGAGTGGCTTAGACTGATAAAGTACAATTTGGGTCATTAGTACCATGTTAAGACCTCAGTGCTTCAGAGAGTTTTTTTCTGAGTAACAGAGAAAAATAATAGATACTAAAATACTTACTGACATAACATCAATTAGAAAAATAAGGATTATAGTTATTTTGCATATTCCTGTTTATTATGTGCAGCAGTTATCTGCATATTTTATCACTTTTTAGTATTCTGTTTCCTATTTCTGAGTTTCTGAACAAGGTTATTGTTGGTTAGTTTTACCATTACTTACATAATAGTATATTCAATGGTAGCCTGACTGAATTTGAGGAAGACTTTTAGAGACCACTGATGACTGCAAATGGGCTTGAGACTCTTGAGCCGTCAAATTTTGGAGGAGTGAGAACCTTAATAACAAGAAGTATTTTTATATTCAATTAGGTAGAAAGATAGAATTGTTTTGCTGCAGAGGCAATTGAATATGTATGCCAGGTGAATATGGAAGCTGAGTAGCCAAGGGTAAAGGACCAGGTATCATATTGCTCCTTGGCTTCAAGTATACCCTTCAACACATTCTCAGAAACGATGTACAGAATACTTTTAGTCATTAACAGTAAGCATGTTCAGTTTCTTGGTAGAAGGATCTCCGCTATAATGTTGTAAGTGTAAAGGAACTTTTCTTGCTATTCCCAGTTTGTGATGGGCTGGTTGTATAGGTGTGAGAATATCTGCTGGTATACTGTCCTAAGACACAAACCCAGAGTATGAGGTCCCTGTTGCCCTATAAAGCTCCAATCTAACTTTGGCACCACACCCTGCTGTATTTTCATGGATGTTATATACTCATTGGCCCTGACCTGAAACAGTAGCCTGACTCCTTGCCCCCAAGCCTTTCCCAATTGTGTATTTGTAGCTGCCCATTACTCAGCTCTCCAGATGAAAGTGTGGAATAATGTTGGTTTCCTTGCTGCACTAGCATCCCATGTCACTGACCATGACCTCCAGATGGAAGTGTGGGATAATTTTGATTTCCTTATATACTAGCATCCCATGTCACTGACTATGACTTATGCTTTATTATTGGTTTTAACCTTGCTTGTTCCTTTAAGGATTGCCACTGGGAACCCTACTCATACATTCCTGTATCTCTGTACATTGGTCAAGGCTTGCCTGAAGCCTGACTGCTACTCCAGAGAGTAGTTTCATGTTTGGTACAGTAGCAAACTTCTCTGCCATCAGGAGGCTGCTATCAAAGCTTCAACAGGGTTGGGATCCTAGTCCTAGTGTTTGGGACCCTTTCTGAATTTGACCTGTGAGTGTTCCCTGTATGTACATAAACATACAGACTTTGTAAATCCTACAAACATTTATAGGGTTTCTTCATGTTTAAACTCTGGTTTTACACATTTTTTTGTTTTGTTTTTACGAGACAAGGTTTCTCTGTATTGTTTTGGAGGCTGTAGGTCCAGCCTGGCCTCGAACTCACAGGGATCCGCCTGCCTCTGCCTCCCGAGTGCTGGGATTAAAGGCGTGCGCCACCACCGCCCGGCTTAAACTCTGGTTTTAACTACAGTCCCCTGCCGATTCAGAGATAAAGACCATGAGACATTCTAGTTATAATATTACAACTTAAGTCCAAAGATTTTAATGTGACATAATTTCTTTGGGTTTTAGTTGGTGTTAATAGGTATGTAAAACATGGCAAAGGTTGTTGGATTTAGAATCAAAGTATTATAGTTGCCATTTCATCTCTAGTAAAAGGTTGAGAGATAAGCCATCACCCCTTGTTTTCAAGCTTCATTTGTCATGTGGATAACATGAGGGACTACTGCCAGATGGCTTTATTAGATGATTATAGTTCAACCAAGATATATGTCAGTAACATACTTTGTACATCACTCTAGTGCCTTCATTTATCACCTGCTGTCCTGGTTCATGTCTCAGTGTTAAGGTCAAAATATTTCAAAGATGGAGCCACAGAAAGTTTTGTTGATATTAATTAGCAGTATTTGAGGGCTATAAAGATGATTCTGTGCATAAAGCCCTTGCCATGCAAGCATAATGATGAATTTGGATCCCCTGAACTTACATAAGAGCCTGGTCTGCATTGCGGAAGACTGGGTATTCCTGAGGCAAATTGACTGGCTAAATTAGCCAGTTAGGCACGCTCTAGGTTCAGCAAGAAAACGTGTCTCAATATATATGGTGAAGAGCAATCAACACCAAACATGAACTGCTCGCCTCTACGTGCATGTGCACTCACCAACATGTTAACACAATGCACACCACAAATACAGTTGACTCCCAAAAGGAGAAAGTGGTTCCTGTTCTTTGCTCCAGCTTTGGGTGATGAAACACGATCCACCAAGCTCAACAAACCCACATGGAGTTTATTGGGAAAGGGAGCAAAGGGTGGGGAAATGGAAACAGAGAAAAAGCAGGAGGCGCTTGCTTATAGAGGGAACAGGAGCACATTAGAACAAGGCTCAGCAGAGCTCTGCTGTTGGTCCAGCTCTGCACGGCTCCAGTTCTACATGGTTTTTGCATGCAGAGTCCTTATGCAGCCACCTAACACATGCACAACATAGTCAAGAGACCTTTGACAGCCTTTGAGCTGTCAGTGAGGAGTGATCGCCTGCCAAAGATGGATCCGGGGCAAGGGAAGGTAACCTAGAGAAGAGGGATCCCCAGAGAGCCCAAGGATTAGAGAGGCCCAGCAACCAGGACAGGCTCCCTAAGGAGAAGGCCAGGCCCAGGAGAGGAGGAGAGGGCTGGTGCAGAGTGACAGGCAGGTGCTAAGGAGAAACCACAGGGTGGGAGAAGGAGAGGAGTCAGCAACAGGGCCTGGACGTCCAGGACCAGGGAGAGGGAGAAGCCAGGGTATCAGTTCCACTTTTCTCATTAAAAGGTGTGAGATTAAACTGGAGATGAAAAGGTAGGGCAGGATTACAGGGCACTGAATTGTAAAGACTGCTTCCAGCTGACTCACTGTGTTGACCCTCTTTGGAGCGGACAAAAAGCTGGTGTGTTGCCATGTCCTGGGGTAGCTGGTTGTTTCATTGCAGTCAGGGCTATATGGAACTCTCTGGCACCTCTTAGACTTTTATGTTTACTCAGGAGACACAGATGATTGATTTGAGGGCACATGGAAGTGTTTGATGGTCTTTGTGTCTCCAGATCCATGGCTACAGGCTGGCATTCCTGTAACAAAAGCTAATTGATTGGATTAGGAGTTTTGAATGAGTTATTGGGGGTTACATAGAGAGATTGATGAGCAGCGTGTAATTAGTAGTAGGAGAGCTCAGATCAGCCTGAGGGGAGGAAGAGGGGTTAGGAAGGAAAGCATATGGGGTTCTCAGTCCAGCACAGTGTGGTTGTAGGTCTGAAACCCTCATTCTTCTGAAATCGGGGATAAGGTAGTTGACCTTGGTGTCTCTGAAGCTTAAGGGAATAGGGTCCTATTGCGGTTGCTGTGTGTGAGAGGTGAGCTTCAGGTGGAGAAGAAAAGGGTTTGAGGTGGGATAAGTGAATCCAGTGTGGGAGGCCCTCACGCTTAGCAGCTATTGGAGTGACAAGAATTACCTTGAAGGGGCCCTGCCATTTACAGGAAAGGGATGAGAGATGTTGGTCTGGAGGAGAGAAAAGGGTCTGGTCCCTGACGTTAATTGGGGATGCACAAGGGTTTGTACATGGTTGAGGAGGGAGTGGTCAGTAAGGAGGTGAAGTAAGGGTGTAAGCAGGTGATCAGGGAGAGGTGAGGGTTTAGGTGAGAGACCAGGTGTTAGAACCAGCCGCCCATACATGAGTTCAAAGGATGACATGGAAGGGGGCTGTTTGGGGAGAGTCCTGAGCCTGAAAAGAACATCAGCCAGGTTGTTTCCCTTAGAGATAATGAAGCTGTCAATGTGATGAGAGCAGCAGTGAGTAATCCCTATAGCTCGGGAGGTGGGAGGCCTTTAGCATGGCCATAATTTGACCTGAGTTAGTTATGGATCCTCCTTTTGCATTACGCAGCCTGCACTCTCTCCAGATAGTAGCATGGGATAGAAGTATAGGGGTGAGCCCACAATATTGTCCACGCCCAAAGACGGGATGGGCACAGGTGAGACTAAAAGGAAAGCAGAAGCAAAAGCCACGCTTCTGATCTTCCAAGCTGGTGTGTAAGTGCTTTCTCCTGTTAATAAAAATATTTGTTTCCACATTACATTGGTTCACTTACAGCTGGTGTCAGATGTGAAAAGTATATTTGAAGTCTGTGTAAATATTCAGGGATTGTCCCTGTGCTAATTGGAAGGCACAGGTGAGAGCTATTAGTTCAGCCTGCTGGTTAGTAGTGTGGGTGGGGAGTGCCCGTGCCTCCACCACCCTAGTATCTGACGCTACGCCATATCCTGCTCTATGGGTTCCCTCATGAAAAAAGGAGCTGCCATCTGTGTACCAGGTATGGGTGGCCTGAGGTAGTGTGCCCTCCCATATGTGTGAAGGATGGGGCAGTAGTTCCTGTAGGGTTTCAATACAGGAAAGAGATGGGAAATAGTATTAGGTTGGGGGACAAGATTTGAGATATTGAGGGGTGGGCAGGATTGGAAAGTAAGTGTGGTGTCTTCTATCAGCATCACCTGGAGAGAAGGGACTTGGGAAGGAGGTAGAGATGAGACAGGTTGTGGTCGGAGAAGACAGAGTGGTGGGTGACCCAAAGTTCAGTTTCTTTGATTCATGAAAAAGGAGCTCAGCAGCTGCTAAAGCACATATGTAGGGTGCCCATCCTTGGGTATTGTGTCTAGGTTTTTTTGACAGATACACTACAGGAGCAAAGGCAGGTCCTAACTGGTGGCCCAGAACTTCAAGGGCATGTCCCTCCTTTTCTGTTACATAGAGGAGAAAGGACTAGTTAGGTCTGGAAGATGCAGTGCTGGCGCCTGGAGAAGAGCCTGTGTGAGTTTCTGAAAGGGCTTAGTAACAGAGTTAAGGAGAGCTTCATATGCAGAGCCAAGAGCTGCCTCATATAGGGGATGAGCAAGGAGAGAGTTGGAAGGGACCCAGGAGCGTAGGAAGTCAGCTATTCCTAGAAACGATAAAATCTCCTCTTTAGTAAAAGGAACTGCAATTGACTGGATCAGGTTTTTCCTGTCTAAGGTAATAGCTTTGTGAGTTGTGGTAATGGTTAGTCCCAAATAAGTGACCTGAGGAGTGGACAGTTGGACCTTAGAAGGTGAGACGCTATATCCCCTGCGAGATGAGAAATTTAGAAGAGTGGAGGTGTCAGTTTGGCTAACTTTTAAGGATGGGCTGCAAAGTAAAATATCATCTACATATTGTACGAGCTTAGATTTGGGGAGAGACAGAGAGCAGGTCAGAAGCCAGATGTGGGCTGTCCCGGAATCCCTGAGGTAGGACGGTCCAGGTGAGCTGAATGGAGGCATGGGTGCCAGGGTCAGTCCAGGTGAAATCAGAGACATTTTGAGACTGAGTGTTGAGGGGGACAGAGAAAAGGCATGCATAAGATCCAAAACTGAGAAATGAGAGGTTCCTGAGGGGATAGTGGAAAGAAGTGTGTAAGGGTTAGGCACCACAGGATGGAGGGGGACCACTGCAAAATTAATGAACCAGAGGTATTGAACTAGGCGGTAGGTCCCATTAGGTATTTTACCCACAAGTATAGGGGTATTAAAGAGAAAGGATATAGGACAAAGTAGTTTTTTTTTCTTAAGAAGTGATAGGTTTAAGTCCCCTCTCCAGATGCCTAAACTTAACCCTGATGTCAGGGGAGCTCTGGGCTTGGGTGATGTACCGAGAAGGGTCCTGTAACTGAATGACAACAGGGGAATGGTGTCTAGCCACAGAAGGGTTTTGGGTGTCCCAGACTTGGGGGTCCACCTGAGAGGCTGTCAAAGGAAATGATGACATATTGGAACCAGTAGGGTGGGTGGCTAGGAGGAGAGGAGTCACTGGCGAGTCTGGGGTTAGGTGAATGGGGGGAGCAAAAGAAATAGAAACTCCTACTTTGGCTGAAAGATCCCTTCCCAGTAAGGACACAGGACAAGTAGGTATAACCAGAAATGATTGAGTGAGGGGAATTCCCCTGATAATGAACTTGAGTGATGGGGTCTGATGAGGTCGGTAAGGCTGTTCCCCTACCCGGACAATAGGGAGACAAGAAGAAGAGGTAGGTCCCCAAAACTCCCTCAGGGCTGAGAATGTGGCACTGATGTTCAAGAGGAAGGAGAAGGATCTCCCTGGTACCCTGATGTCCACACGGGGCTCCCTGGTCAGGAGAGCCCAGGTTCCTTCATTTGTCGTCATCCATGGCCAGGGCTAGGAAGTTGGCTAGAGGGCAGTCCTGTTTGATGTCCTCCTGCCACGAGGGACATGGCATTTTGGGCATGGTTTGAGTGGCACATGGGGATTAGGGCAAGCTCAAGCCCAATGCCCATCCTGACCACATTTAAAACATGGACCCTGAGGCTTGTTGGATGGCATTGGCCAGCATTTGGTATTTGTGTTGAAGGGCTCTCTCATCTCTCTCATGGTATACCTTAAAAGCCACCCTTAAGACTTGTGCCTGTGGGGTTAGAAGTCCTCTCTCCAGATGCCTAAGCTTAACCCTGATGTCAGGGGAGCTCTGGGGGAAAATGTCATAAGGAGTTGTCTTCCCTCTGGGTTCTCAGGTCTAAATTAGTATACTGTAAGAAGGTCTATTTGTAAGGTGTTCTAGGAACAGAGTAATTTTTCCTGTTTGTCATGAACTATCTCTCCAGAAGTTTATCATAGTTCACTGGGTGAGGGCAGCCTTACAGAGACCAGCCTGAGGCAGGTTGTAAACTGATCTCTAGCTAGAATGCCCCCCTGGGGTGTTGTAATCTCAATGGCAGGGTGAGCTGAGCTGCATCAGTCTGGTGAACTACATCCGCATGGGCTCTAGACTGCTCCCAAACTCATCTGCGTTCCTCAGGTAGTAGGTTATATAAAATGAAAGGTGAGATTATAATATTGGTTGATATACTGGAACTCTTTTGAAAGCAGTAGACTTAGAGGTATAGGAACCCAGTTTCTGTTCTATTTGAGAAAGTTCTGATACTGAGAAGGGGCATCTACTTTAACCAGACCATCCACTCCAGACACTTCTCAAAAGGGAAGAACTGTAGTTGTTAGGTTAGGGGCACGTAGCGGGTAACGGGGGGGGGGGTGAAAGTAGGTGCAAAAATTGGGCACTGGAGCAGCCCACTGCTGGAGAGAAAGAAGCTGGAGGTGGAGAAGAAACAGAAGGAGTAGGTGTATGTTGAGGATGAAACAGTGGAGATTTGCCAGCAGGATCTAAACCAGTGGAGGTTTCCTCTGGTTAAGCTTTCATAGCTAGAAGGACATGCAATGGAGAAGAGAAAAAGGAAAGAGAATGTTTAGCAGAGAGGTAGAAGAAGGCTATATGATAACTCCTTCCATTACCTAACCACTGGCAGTAGTTGGGAAGGTTCCATAAAAAATCGGGATTCAAAGACCTGTTAGGCAGCCAATTTGACTTATTATCTAGGGGGTACTTAGGCCATTTCTTGGTACAGAGGTAAGTGAGTCTGGATGCCTTCGAAAACCGAATTAAATGAAGGGGTTTTAGATTTTCTAACAGGCATCAAAGTGGAGTGGATGGGCTTATATGTTTTGTTGGTTTACTTCCCATGGAGAGACAGAGAGCAAAATAGTGGCACAGGTCGTTCTTATAACTTGTCAGTCCAAGAATGATGGCCAAGGGCTAAGCCCTATAGGACACAATAATTTGTAACTGCAGAAGGCATGAAGCCAAAAGTCAAATGTGCTACCTTGCCTGTGGGAAGTTTACCAGAGGTGATTGTCAGCAAGAGGGATCAGTTGTGGCCTGGAAGGCTGTGGCTGGGGGTGCTCCCACTTCCAAGAACATCAGAAGGGTACTGAACGATCAACAGTCAGTTGAACTAGTTCAAGGAAACTTTTATACTGACTGGTAGATCGGGTGCCTTACCAAATCATAGCTGATGTTGTACAGGATCCCAGAACACTGGTAGATTAAAAGTGTTCTGTTAGTTCAGGATCAGGATCGCCAGGTGTCTCCAGCTGCCTGCCAGTGGGCAGTGGGAGAAGTCAGAGAGAGAGAGCCTGAGTGAGTTTCACGGCACCAAAAAACATTGTTCTTTGCTGCAACTTTGGGCGATGAAACACAATCCACCACACTCAACAAACCCACATGGAGTTTATTGGGAAAGGAAGCAAAGGGAAGGGTAGGTGTTAACCGATCAGGAGCAGAAATGGAAAGAGAACAAGCAGGAGGTGCTTGCTTATATAGGGAACAGGAACAGTTTAGAACAAGTCTCAGCAGTTGGGGCCATTGAAACTGGAGTCATGGAGCTGCCATTGGCTCAACTCCCTGCAGCCCCAGTTCCATGAGGTTTCTGCATGCAGATTCCTTATGTAGCCACCTAAAGCATGCACAACATAGTCATGCAAACTT
The DNA here is from genome assembly GCF_017639785.1 of Mesocricetus auratus. NCBI lineage: Eukaryota > Metazoa > Chordata > Mammalia > Rodentia > Cricetidae > Mesocricetus > Mesocricetus auratus. Next base: position 100,433,805 of record NW_024429188.1, on the reverse strand, counting down.
TGACAGCCTTTGAACTGTCAGTTAGGAGCAATCACCTGTCACAGATGGATCCTGGGGCAAGGGAAGGTAGCCCAGAGAAGAGCAATTCTGGAGTGGGAAGAGAGCCCAAGGATTCCAGCAACCAGGAAAGGTTCCCTAGGGAGAAGGCTCAGGACAGGGCTGGTGCAGAGTGACAGACAAGTGCTAAGGAGAAACTACAAGGTGGGAGAAGCAGAGGAGTCCAGAGCAGGTTGTCCAGGACCCAGGGAGAAAGAGAAGTCAGGGTATCAACAGTTTCTATTAACAGACATCTAAAATTTCAGTGTTTGAGATTACTGGTATAGGAAGCAGAACTAGCTAATACATGACTTAGAATAATTTAGCCAACATGTAGTTAAATACTTTCTAGTGTTTTGTTTGGAAAGAGTAGTATAGTTAGACTTTGCTGTCAACCTTAGTGTGTTCTATTAAGGTTAACCAGAGAAATAGGATCAACAAGTTATGTGTATATATAACCTATATATACATATTTGAAATTTAGTGAAATTTGAAATTTGAAATTTAGTGAAGTTATTTATGTGTTAGCTTGACAAAGACAAGGAATGACCAAACAGCTGGTAAACATTTACTGTTATATCATGGGAGACTTTTTTTTGAAAATACTAGTATTTGACTCAGTAGATGGAAGAAGTTAATTGTGCAAATAAATAGAGCTTGCTATTATAATTTATTGAGGACCTGAATTGAACTAAAAAGATTCAAGGGAGGCAAATTTGTTCTCTACTTCAGATGGTATATCCATCTAAGGCTAGCACTCTTTGTCATTGGGCCTTGAGATGCAAACATTAATACTTCTCTGGTTCTCAGAACTTTGAATTTGTGCTGGAACTGCCCCTATCTGTTCCCCTAGGCTTTCAGCTTGCAGGGTGCAACTCATGAATCTTCTTGACTTCAATAATCACATAAGCCAGTTCCTCCTGGTTAGTCTATCTATACGTCCTTATTTGTCTACCTACCTATCCTGTTGCCTGTGAATAAAATTTTTATTAAATTTTTCATTTTACATACCAACCAGTTTCCCCTCTCTCCTGTCTTCCCATTCCCTCCTCCCATCTTCCATCTACCCACTCCCTCCCATCTATTCCTTCTCCCATAAAGTCAAAGCATGGCATATCTTGACAACACTAATATAGTAACAAGTTTAAAATACGAAAGGCAGCACAGCAGACAAGAAATAAGTGCAAGATTCACAAGGTAAACTGACATGCTGGAAACTACTGTGGAATTGAGGCAGAATTTCTTCAGAAAAATCAGGCTTTGTACTTTAGGCCTTCACCTAATTGGAGAAGGTCCAATCATATTATCTTTATTTGATCAACTGATTTACAAAATTGCATTTACAAAATACCTGCATAGCAATACCTAGGTTACTATTTGATTAAATAGCATATATCCTAACCAAGTTGGCAGACAACTAGCCATCATATATGCTAAGTCCAGAAACTCAGAAAAGCATGAGCAGAACAATCAATTTTGTAAAAGAAAGCTATATGCTATAATACTAAATCATTACAGGATAAGAAAACATTCTTAGAAAAAATTCATATAGACAGTGATAAGGATCAAACAACAAAAACCCAATTCTTAGGACAACTTCTGCAGGATACTATGTAAAACTCATTTAATCAGTTTCATGACTACAAGAACAAATACTGTTTTACATCAATTGATGTTTGAAATTTATTGGGTAACTCTCGATAATCAGGTTGTACCCTACTATTTTCTACTATTTTTAAAAAGATTTATTTGCTTTTATGTTTATGAATGTTTTTGCCTGCATGCATGTAAGTACACTATGTGTGTGCCTGATGCCAGAGACTGGAAGATGACATCAGATCCTCTGGAACTGGAGTAACATGTCGTTGTCAGCTACCTTATGGGTGCTCATAACCAAACCTGGGATCCTCTGAAAGAGCAGCAAGTGCTCTTAACCACTGAGAAACAGCTCCAACCCCTATATCCTACTCTTAAATTACTCCATATTGTATTGAACTGGTTGTTTAAGTAGTGCATTGCCCTAGGAGATGCAACAAGGATGGCTGCAGCCCCTATGGGTACCCAGGGACACTAACCTATCATTTGGTATCTGGTATGTGTGTGGTAAGGGGTAACAAACCTGACTTGGCCTGGGGCCCTGCTGTTGACACCCGACTCAGCTGCCTGATTGCCCATGTTTTCTAGTTTGGAACTGCATTTGATTCACAGCTTTTTGTTTTAGACCTAGCAGCTGAACTGCTTCAGCTTTGCCCTAAGCTCAACTACAGCAGTTGTGTCCTGTCTCTTGTCTTACTATCTTGTTAATACCGATTCTTTCACAGCCTTCTTCTGAAACCTTTCGAACTGTACTGCAGCCTCCTTAACTTGCATGCATTATGTAGCCCATATGTATGCATACAGACATACAAATATATTTACTCTGTGTTGTGTGAGACAATATTAACAGTTAAAACTGCAGTCAAGAACCTGCAATTGCCTCAGCCAGGCTACCAAGGTAGGTGGATTATATGACATTGCTGCCACTGAAACCACCAAACCTGTGAACTTATTGTTAGTCAATAAATTCTGACATTGTGGAAAGACAAAAGCATGCCACTCTGTTTCTGGTGTAGCACATTCAAAACAGTGGAATTATCTTTTTACTTCTCAAGAACAGCAGTCACATCATCTAATTTCCCTTTTAATTCCATCTGTACATGTCTCAGGACCCTGATAACACTATTAAGGTACTTCTGTTCTTGTCTGGCCATGCTATCATCTGTAACTTGCACAACCAGTGGAGATGCATATTCCCTGGCCTTTTCTTCACATCACATCACAAAATTTTCTGCTACTGAAATACAAAATAGATACATACAGTGGGGGGAGTGAGGATTGAAATATAGTGACAATTGCCTTTGCATTGTTATTTTAGGGACACTGGGATGTCAAAACTGAAGACCAGAATCAATAAACTATGCACTGTGGAAGTCACATTTTTATAACTAAAGTAATACCATGTTTTAACCTATGACCTAACTGCAACAACCAAGTTGAGTTTTTAAAATTAGATGCATTTATTTTATGTGTATGAGTGTTTTGCCTACATGAATGGAACTAGAGCTAGGAATGGCTGTGAGCTGCAATGTTAATGCTGGGAACATAACCCAGGTCCTCTGCAATCACTCCTAACCATTGAGCCATCTCTCCAACCCAAGAAATTATATTTTAAAGGCTTATTTTTATTTCATGTACAAGTCTTTTTTTTGCATATATGTATAGGCACCACATGCATGCCTGGTGCCCATGGAAGCCAGAAGTCAGTGCCTTATCTCCAGGAATTTGAGTTACAGGTGATGGCAATCAGCCTTGTTGAATGGTGGGAATAGAATCCAGATCCTTTGTAAGACCAACAAGTGCTCTTAACTGCTGGGCCTTCTCCCTAGCTCTTTTAAAAAGGAAATTATCTTTTTAATGATGTGTATGGTGTGGGTAAATGCATTTGAGTGCAGAAGCTTGAGGAGGCCAGAGGCATGGGATACCCTTGGAGCTGGGTTTAAGACGGTTGTGAGCCACTCGACACGAATGCCGGGATCTGAACCTGCATCCTATGGAAGAACAGTACACTCTCTTAACCTCTGAGTCATCATTTCAACCCCAGATTTCAGAAGCTGTAAGAAAAAAATAGGACCCACAAAGTCTGAAGCTTGAAATACTGAAAATAGTATTTTTAAGGGAAAGCTTGCTAGCTTCCTTCTATAGCCTATCATTGCCATTGTTTGAAGTTTATTTTAGAATAGTTATACTGGTAAGGGGGAAAGCTCGAAACAGATGAAGTAATTCAATATCCACAAGGCTGGATGCTTTTCCCCTCTGAATTAAGCATAGGGTAGGTAGGAGGAGGAAGGGACGTTGGGACACTGAGAGGTACTCCAGGATAGAATTCATGAGTAGGGGAGCATGAATGTGGTGGGGTACACAATCTGTCCATAGAGGTTAGGTGTAGAGAACAGGAAACATTTGGTAGCAGCCTTATATTGGTAATATTCCCCACAAAGTCTGCCAAAGACAATTCCTAATATGAAAGAAGGGTACAGAGAGCACTGTACACTTTGAGCAAATACCCAAAGAGAAAAGATTGCAGTTACAGTGAACTTGGATATCCTCAACAAGGATTAATTGAGCACTTCATCTCTACTACAAAAGAAAAATGATAACACAGCTTTGGATAGAAAATGTGTGGGGCTATCAAAACCTTAGAATACTAACATCAGTTTCCAACTAAATTGTCTGTCTCAACCATCAATCATCTGTTCATTTTCTGTCATTCCCAGTACTGTTAGTCAGGCTCAAACTAGTGAGCTCAATCACATAACAATGAATCCTTTGAGTCTAAGGTGTACATATGTATATGTAACTGATGGCCCTGTGCAGAATGAGAGGAGCAGGACTGAAGAGCAAATACAGAAGAAGGAGATTTCTGTGGCCTGGATTAATTAGACAATGTTTAAACAGGTTTGAAAACTGGGGTGAGCCATAGAAGTTTTGTAGTTAGCAGGGTGGTGGTGGTGCATGCCTTTAATTCCAGCACTCACTGGTCATAGGCAAGCGGATCTCTGTGAGTTCGAGACCAGCCTGGTATAAAAGAGCTAGTTCTAGGACAGTCTCCAAAGTCACAGAGAAATCCTGTCTCAAATAAAATCCAAATAAAATAAAAGTTTCATAGATGAGCTAGGGAAATGGCTCAATGGTTAAGAGCACATACTGCTCTTGCAGATGACCTAAGTTCAGTACCCAGCACTCATGTGGTGGCTCACAACCTCCTGTGAACCCAGCTTCAGGGGTTCAGATGTCTTTTTCTGGCCTCTGCAGGCAGACATGTAAGCATGTGCACATACAATTTTTAGAAAAAACAATCTTTTATTACAAGTCACATAGAGATATTCAAAGGAGGAAATTGCAAACCAAATGGGCCTCACACTGACATAAATCTTGAAGTATCTCATTCTCACGTTACTACGTAAGTAACAGAAGTAGAACCTAAAACTCCAGCTTCTACAAATGAAGTAGGCCATCGAGCATGAGCTCCAAGTCCAACTCAGTATATGATCACTGAAGAGCTGGTCGAACTTATTTAGACCACTCATTTCTATTTACATAATGAGAGATTCAGAGAATTTACAGCTGGGTAGGACTGTTGATAGCTTTTCTCCCTTGGCAGTTTATATAGCACCTTTGGATCATATGAGAGCTAGCTAGTCCTTAGGGAAGAGGCTTCCAGGTCAGTTCCAGCTCAATATCTCCAAGTCCTGGGTGTGGAATGAGTCATGTGTTCAGCAATAGGTTCTTCTTCAAGTTCTGGGAAGCAATCAAGGGCAATGGCAATAACTGGCAAAGGCAAGAGGTGCCTTTGTGCTCATAGATAAACAAGGCTAGCCATGGTTAGAATGTTTTCCGAGTTGCAACAGACCACTCAAGGTCTTTCTTTTAAAAATATGGGTTTTTTCTATGGGGCACATATGTATGTATGTGCATTCTCATGGATGTCAGAAGACAAGCTTAGGTGTCATCCATAGAAAGGCCATCTACTTCCTTTGGAAAGAGTCTCTCACTGGGCTGGCACTTACCAAGTAGGCTAAGTAGGCTGGTCAATGAGCACTAAGGCACATCTTGCCTCTGCTTCTTCAGCACTGGGACCACTGGCTTCTTTTGGATACTGGGTACTGAAATCTGCTTCTCATGCTTGCAACCCTAGTTTTCAGATCCCCCCAACTTCCATAGTTCTTACACGTAACATGAACCTGATTTCTGTTTGACCATCAGGCCAGTGAGTCTAGTTAGTAGATTAGCCTCTTTAAAAAACTCTTGGGAGGCCAATATTTTTATGCGTTTTTTTTGCCGCCCACAAGTGTATTAAGTACGATTACCCAGCACTTGCATTAGTCTAACCTCAATAATTCCAAAGCTTAGATGTATATTTTGGTATATTTCCAGGATATTAAAAAAATGTCTTTACCTTCTTGTTTGTTTCAGTGTATTGCTCTTAAAGTCATAGCATGAAATATTTGCGCTGTCCTATTCTTAGTAGTTTGAAATAGTATTTTTGTATGTTTTGGGTGTCTCTGTATGTATTAACATAACAGTTTTCACTGCCTAGTTGTTCGTAATAAAAATGAAAGGTTCTGAGTGTACATACTATTCATTAATATTCTCCACGGTGTCCACTTGAGTGTGGAGTCACTGATAACGCCCAGATGGGGTCTGGTTTTAAAGAGACAGTGATTGTGTTTTTCTAAAGATGTTTATTTCTGTCTTTAAATATCCTAACTTCCCCACTTTTTCACTTTTTTAATTAATATTGATTCAGGGGTGTTTTTCCACTGTTGTCAAGGGAGGAACACAAGGGGAATCGGCACCTTGAACTCCCAAAATATATTATTTTGTGGACTTAAAAAAAAAACTCTTGGGAGCTGGAAACCTGGACAAACAGTTAAGAGCACTTATTGCATCTTCCAGAGGACCAGAGCACCATTTCCAGCATCCACCTTGAGCTATTCATAACTGTCTATAACTGCAGGTCTAGGGAATCCAAAGCCTTCATCTGCACTCTGTGGGTACCCACACATATGTGACATAAACATACACAGGCACATAAATAAAAATAGTAAAAACATTTAAAACAATAATATTAAAACTTGTATGATGTGTATGCATATATGCATGTTTTTAGTGTGGGCAGACACTCGTGGAGGTCAGTTCTTGCCTTCTGTCTTGTTTGAGGAAAGGTCTCTTATTTTCTCCTGTGTATGCCAGACTACCTGTCTCACAAGCTTTTGGAGATTCTCTTGTCTTTGTCTCCCATCTTGACACAGAAGTACTTGCCAAGACACGTATTGCTTGGAATTTACACTGATTCTCATTGTTGTGTAACAAGTGCTTAACCTACTGAGCCATGTCTCCAGGCCCAGATTAGCACCTCTTTATACCAGTTTGCTCAATGACATAAGGAGACAAAAATGTCTAGTTGACATTTTTCCCTCCAGTGGAGTGGAATCTCTGTTGTCCTCCCTAGTGGAAGCAGTCTCATCTCACTTTGGGAACTAGACTCCTACCTAGCTAAGGAATGAAAATCAAAACTTCAGAAGGCAGAGGAGTCCACGTATGAGTTTCAAACCATATCTGGGAATGAGGAAGATGGCATCATATTATGGTCTCTAGGTAAATAGAATCCTATGAGATTTCAATCTAGTTAAGGTATTTTCCTCAACTGTCACTGCTGCTGGGTTTTCCATAGTATTCCACATTTCAACTGGACCTGCTGTTTCTGGGCAATGGGCTATCCTATGAGACTGGTTATAGCCACGAGTATAATGGCATCTCTGCACTTCTTTTACTGAGATGCATTTTTTGATGAGATGTAAGGCTATTTAGAATGCCATGATGTTATATTAAATGTTCTGTGAGTTCATGGATGACAGGATAAACCTTTATTATATGCAAAATTTATATAAGTAAAAGAGAACAGGTATTTTCCCTTTTGCCACTAAAGACATTCCATGCATGAGGTCTGCTATCCGGTCCTATGGGTCCTTCTGAGGAAAGGTACCATATCCAAATCTTCATGTTCATCTTCATAATCAGGAGGTTAGGTACTCAACACTAGAAAGATTTAGCTTTCTGAGAAGAAGCTTGTGTTGTTTCACCTATACAAAACCTCTAATCCCTGTCACTGTGGCCACTTTGTTTATCAGTTCACCCAGCAAGCACTCAGGTGGCTGGAGAAAGAATCTGACATTCTCTGGGTATATTATCTTGTTCACCTGGTATCTTCTTGGTGTGTCCATTATGAGTTATGTGTCTACATATGCCTTCCTCAAACATCCTTATTTCAACAATGCTGACCTACTGCACAATACATTTTGCAGAATCTAAAGCAGCTTCCTTCACAATGTCCCTCAAGTTCCCTCTACTGGCAAAAGCCGACACTGCATATACTGTCAAGGAGAAATGTTGATGTGAACTTTGGCTGTTATTCACAGACCATATACTGATGGATGAATTGTACATTGTCAGCTGGCACAGACTTGCCACCTCAGCATTATCAGAAATGTGCTCATTTGCTGTTGTAAATGCCTGAGCCTGTTTTCTGGCTCTTGGGAAATAGTTCAAAAAACACATTCTAGGTCCATCGTAATAAGAAAGACTTGATATCAGGTATGTTTTAAATAACATATTCCCTGGATATTTAAAAAGTGCATAGTGTTTCCTAGCACTCCTGATCCTTCATTTTCTTCCCAAGTGAATATTTCACTTAAAAATTTAAAAACAACCAGTGAGGAGGCCTAGGTAATCTATTGAGCCTTGGGCAGTAGATCAGTACTCATCCCGAGTATACACACGGACTTTGGACTCCCATCCAACAATATGAGATGCACTCTCACCCTGAACTCTTGGGGGAGGGTCTAGGCCCTGCCCTAGTTGAAATGAAAGACTATGGACACCCCCATGGAGGGCCTCACCCTCCCTGGGGAAATGGGTGGATAATGGGGGGGAGTTGGAGGGAGGACACGGGAGGAGGGGAGGGAAAGGGAGAGGGACCTGGATCTGACTTGTGAAGCAACCTTGTTTCTAATCTAAATTTAAACTTAAAAATAAATAATAAAAAAGAAAGTGAAAAAATTTAAAAACAAACTGCACATATATGCATACATACATACATAGAAATAGCTCATCAGAAAACCCAAGGCTTTAAAACTCTATTGAGAAGTGAAAGTCATCAAAGACTTTCATAGTAATATACTCTCCCTTGCCTTACCATCTTGTTGGTGCAAAAGGTTTAGCCAAAAGTACTAAGGACTGGCCTGATACTTTTTTCTAATGGTGTCTTTGAACTCCTGATCCTCCTACCTCTGCCTCCCAAGGGCTGGAGTTTTAGGGGTGCATGATCATGCCCAACTTCTAGTGCAACAATTACTTTCTATATTTGTGATTAGTTTCTACGTTTGCTGCTACAAGACTCTGTGTATCGTGGGAACAAGTATCTTATGGCTCTGACATGTACAATCTTTTGGCATTGCAAAATGACACTGTTATCTACAAAGACCATGCACAATAAACTTACACACACATACACACACACATGCAAAATACAAATTTTGGGGGGGCAGTTCGAGACAGGGTCTCTGTGTAGCCTTTAATATCCTAGAACTCACTCTGTAGACCAGGCTGGCCTTGAACTCACAGAGATCCATCTGTCTCTGCCTCCTGAGTGCTGGGATTAAAGGCATGCACCATCACCACCCAACCAAATAATGGTTAAAGTAATGTAAGTTTATGATTTTATGTTGGGCCACATTAATAGTTATCCTCTGTCATATGGCTATCACTTGGACTGTTCCCACCGGTTGAGAATAAGACCACTATCACAATTTAAAGTCATATTTGAAGCAAGCTTTAGTTAAATACTGACCAGATGGATGGGCTCTGACCAGGTCCATACCCAATGTTGTAATTTTTAAAAAAGCAGCTTGCAAGAGAAAGATACCATGCAATGGGATTCAAGCAGAGGATTTTTTTATTAGAGGAGGGGATCATAAAAGGGAGAAAGGAAAGGGGGGAGACCAGCCTCCAGAGACAGGAGCAGCAGGAGAGAGGAAAGAGGAAAGAGAGAGAGACAGAGAAACAGAGGGAGGGAGGGAGAGAGGGAGGGAGAGAGGGGGGATGGGAAGTGGGCAGAGCCCTTTTAAAGGGAACATAGTGAATGTGCACAGGAGGTGCTCTTAGTGGCTGCAGCTGAGGACATATCCTGTCAGAACCCCTAGGACAGGCCAGTACAGATGCCTGAATACTAACACCCAGGTTCCTAGGAAATGGCACCAAGACATGATTTGCAGCCACTTATTCCCATCAGATCCAATCAGGGTCAATCATACATCTTGATGTATTTCCTGCCTGTGAACCTCACACCCACATGTGATCAAGCACATCTGGTGTAGTTGGGCCAAACAAACTTGTTTAGGGGAACGAAAACATGTCACTTGTTATTTCCCATAAACATTAGCTTCCAGCATTTCAGGAACTATCTGTCCTTGGGGATGGAGTTTGCATATTAGAGGCATTTTTTGTTTCATAAATCTGTTTGACATAGTAATTACAACTTAAAATGTAACTTTGGCTTTCACACATGTGTGATAAACCATCATGTCCTCCATGCACTGGGACTATCCTTGTGTACTGTTGGCCTCTCTTTAACAAGGCCTACCCAGGTGGGCTAGGATTCAAAATGTCCATGTGATTGTTCTCAGTATCTTTAAAATCTTATGCCCCCCACTTGGTGAGTATGAGGTTGAATTGTTTGGGTATTTTTGTTTATTTGGGAAGGTTTTAGATTGTTATCAGTAAGAAATTTACTTCTAAAAGATTATTGCTGCTCTTGTCCTGAAACATTTAAGAGCTACTGAAAAACAAAATTGTTACAAAGTTGAATGGATGGAACATGTTCACCGATATTCTAATTTGCACTTCTGCTTTATATCCAACATTTATACTGAAAATTCACATACAAATCAAAATGGAGTCATTGCTGCTACCGGACATCTGTCCTGTTTTCCCACTTGCCGTCATAAGTGGAAAGAAGATGGAACACACACACAAGTCTATAATAGGATGAGATGAGGAAACATAAGAAGTTTTTTCTGCCATAGTGGATTCCTACATAAGTTGTTCATCTATGTGGAATGACAGTAGGATATTCTTTGGTATGTTTGTTACATGTTGGTCATGGATAGCCCACAGGTAAAGAAAAAAATCAGGTACATCTTATTTATATCCTGCAAAGCACCAACAGCTCTTTTCAGAAGCACAGATGTATTCTGAAATCCTGAACTATTTCTCCCAGATGATGCAAAGGGAAGTTTGTGATTGAGAAGTTAAGGGGACTCTGACAGCATCTAATTTCATGTCTATAAAATAACATTTTCTCACCGCTGCTGTAGAGGGCGCTTTCTTGAGAATGGTCTGTGTGGCCATTTGCCTCCAGGGTATTTTACTACTAGTAGCTTGGCAGGCAGTCTGGCAGGCAGTCAGCTTTTAGTGAGCTGCCCTGTAGAAGCCTGTATACTTATCTGTCTTTGCCTTCAGCTGGAGGAGAGCTTGCTGCTATGCCGACATTTCAGGGGGAAAGCCTTCTGTGTGGTTTTCAGGCAAATAGTTTGCCATTCTGCTCAAAGAAAAAGCCATTCTGACCCTGGGAATATAGACAGTAAAATGCTAGCCATGCAATCAAGACGACCAAAGTTTCAATGGCAGAATGCAGGCACTTAAAAATAAGAAAGCCAGGCTTGTGGAAGCTTGTAATTTCAGCACTGCCAAGCCAGAGACACACAGATCTCTGGGGTTCCCTGGGCAGCCTTTCCTGTCTACTCACTGAACTCCAGCTTCCATTGAGAGAAACTGTCAAACTAAAACTCTGCAGCGCCTGAGGAGTAATGACAACTGAGGTTAACTTCTGACATACATGCACATATGTGTCCGCACATAGACACACAGTCTCTCTCTCTCTCTCTCTCTCTCTCTCTCTCTCTCTCTCTCTCTCTCTCTCTCTCTCTCTCTCTCTCTCTCCTACACAGGCACATAGTCTCCTCTGTCTCTCTGTCACAAACACAGATACACATACACATACTTGGACACAGACTCTCACACACACCCATACATACACAGACTGATAGACATGCTCTCTCTGTCTCTCTCTCTGTCTCTGTCTCTCTCTCTCTCTCTCTCTCTTTCTCTCACACACACATGCAGTAGCCTGGTTCATTATGTAATGCATCATTTTTGCTTTGGATGGGCTCTTTCCATCTCTCGTAGTTGACTTTTCCATCTACCCCGTCAGCAGTTAAAGTCTCTCCATTTATTAGAACCTCTATTCAGTAGCACCTTCAAGTCTGCCTTTCCCCCAAAGGATCTCATTTTCAATCGCCTCTTATTCACCTTCACTTCTCTCTTTATACTTAGAGTCTTCCAGCACGTGCAGATTTTCTTTTTTCTGAAGGCTGGTCCTCCCCAAGTGTAGGATGGTAGCAATTACACTGTCAAGGTGACTACTTACTTAGTACAGCTCTTTTCCCCTGTCACTGGTGCCCTGTGGTAAAGACTAAGAATCCCGTTATAAAATCACTCTGGAGTCTGGGAGGAATAAGACATATTTCACTTAATCATATGGGCTCTGGGATTCGCGCTAATGTATGGTTTGCTGTTAGTATCATATTAATAATTCTGAGGGAGAAGTTGGAGTTCTACTGAGAGAAGTGGGAGATAAAAAGTTTGTGAAGAAAAGACTATCCTTCAGCGATGATTATGACCATTATTGAAAATGATTGTCTTCTCTATAGGATTTTATATTTCTTCTTTTAGAAGCTTCTAATTTTCTATTTGCCCTTTTCATTTTCCAAGCAATTATTTGTAAGTGCAACTGAAGTGTCAGGGATCTTAGTTGTTTCTCTGAAAACTGAAAACCCCAGAGTCTAAGGAATAGATGTAAAAATTAATAGTGCTTTTCAATGCTGTCTCTGAGGGCTTGTTGTGATTTCCATAAAGATGGGAAGTAAGCCGATGTGTTTGTTTTTACTATAAACCAACATATTAGCCATTCTTTCAAGTTGGGACCCAACAGCCCGTTAGAGAAACATTCTTTTACCTTGGCTCTGCCTCACATGGGGTGTGGCTTCAGTAAAGAGTCACCAAAGATTCTCACCCCATCTTAGGTTGAATGCTTTTTTCATAATGGAACCATGGGTCCTCAGCTGCAAACCACTTTTTAAAGCCCTGTTTGGTCACTACTAGATAAAGGCAGTGAGTAAGCGAGCTAACCTGTGTGAAAACACCATTCATAGCTTTACAGTTCAAGCACATTATGATTGTAGTTTGGGAGGCCAAATTTGAGTTAGGCAGAATTATCAAAGCACACAAAATGCTTGCCTTATCAAGTGGTTGCTACCTCAGAATTCCTAAGTGCTTGATCTCTGAGGAAAATAAGACTATTGACACTGCCCTTGGTTGCTTTCTAAAACTCGAAGGTAAGGCCCTATTGCTTAAGACATCGCACAGCCTGGACATGGAACTAGTAAGAATCTAGCTGGAACTGACCTGGACGCTTCCTCCCCAAGGTTCTAGCTCTCATAGGGTCAGAATCCACGGGAGAACAAGCAGTAGTCCTTATCAAGCTGAACTGCAACATTGACTGGCCAGACAAGATCACCCTAGTGGTGTGATAGTGTCAATTTTATTTTGAGACTAACCAACATCTGGATTTAAGGCCCACTCAGTGTAAACATAGTCAAGTACCCATGATGGAGAGGTCAGAAACCCTAAAAGAGAACCCACTACTGCCATTGTCCTGAATCAATGTACTTTTTTCTTTTCTTTTCTTTTCTTTTTTGAGACAGGGTTTCTCTGTGTAGTCCTAGCTGTCTTGGAATTAACTCTTGTAGACCGGGCTGGCCTGGAACTCACAGAGATCCACCTGCCTCTGCCTCCCAAGTGCTGGGATTAAAGACGTGCACCACTACCACCTGGCTCAATTAATGTACTTTTAACTATATTTTTAATACTTATTCTTAGATCCACAGATAAATGGGGAACATTTCAGTCTTTTATACTGACCCCATATTGAACATGGTTATGATTTGAGTGAGTGTTCTAGTAAAGTTGGCAAACACAAACAAAAAAAGGCAGGGTTTTTTGTCTTTCAGAAAGCTAATTGTTGAGGTTTTATTAGCATAAATAGTGAAGAGGGTGCTCAAACTGGCCTTCTCCTGTAATCAGATTGGTGAATACCCTAATTGTCATCATAGAGCCTTCGTCGAGTAACTGATGGAAGCAGATGCGGAGATCCACAGCCAAGAACTGGGCCAAGCTCTGGGAGTCCAGTTGTACAGAGAGAGGAGGAAATACATGAGCAAACAAGGTCAAGAACATGACAGGAAACCCACAGAGACAGATTAATCAAACTCGTGGGGACTCACAAACTCTAGACATACAGTTATGGAACATTCATGGGACCAAACTAGGCTTTCTATATGTGGGCGACAGTTACGTAGCTTGGACTGTTTTAGGGGTCCCTGGCAGTGGGATCAGGATCTATTTCTGGTGCCTCAACTGGCTATCTGGGGAAGTCTTGCTCAGACTTGATACAGGGGGAGGGGTGTGGTCTTGTTCAATTTGATGTGCCTGGTTTTGTTGATTCCCAATGAGAGGTCTTACCCTTTGTGAGGACTGGACGAGAGAGTGGAATAGGGGAAGGGGGGCAGTAGGAGTGGGAGGGGGAACTGTGGTTAGTATGTAAAATGAATTAAAAAAATTAGATGATGGTAAAATCACACACACACAGCACAGACACACATGCATACATACACACACATATATACATATGTGTTGATATATTATTTATGATTTATTAAAGCTTGCCTGAAGATTCAAAAAGCAAAGTCAGCCTCAAGCTATAGAGATCAGGCAGTGGCGATACACATCTTTAATCCCAGGACTGAGGATTCAGAGGTAGATGGCTCTCTGAGTCCAAGACCACCATGGCCTACACAAGAGTGAAGAGTAACAGAGTTCATACCTTTGATTCCAGCACCTGGGATCACATACCATTAATTCCAGCATCAGGGAGGTGTATAAGACAGGAACAAGGTTTCAGAACTGGCATTCATTCTCCAGCCACACTGAGGATAGGAAGACAATGAGTCTCAGGACTCTCTAGCCATGCTGAGGAGAGCATAGCAGTCTGGGTTTACAGTCTGAGGTTTGGTGGAGAGAGGATCACTTTTCAGTCTGAGGTAGAGGTAAGAACTAGTGGCCGGTGGCTTTGCTTTTCTGATCTTCAGCTTGAAGCTTGAACCCCAATATCAGTCTCTGGGTCATTTATTTTTTTTGTGCAACATACGTACATGTATACATACATACACAAACATACAGACATACACACACAGACACGCACAAATGTACACACACGTACACACATTATGTCTGTTTAGAGAGGTGTTAACCCTTCCTGAAGCAGAAGTATATTTGGCAGCACACAACTGAGCATCCAAGTGAACAATAGCATAACACAGTTCCCTCACAGCAGGCTCTATTGAGAGTCATCCTATTTGTACTGCTGTGATACGGTTGTGCCACAAGGAGTCACGCTTTTGCAGTCATTGAACTCTGCCTTAGCATATTAGACTGATGCTTCTTCATTTTTCGTTGTTGTCTCCAGACAACACATTTTGCACTGGCTAGCAATCACTGTCAGATGTTCTGGTAGATGTATGTCTAGCTTTTCAAACACTCCAGTACAGAAAAATCAAAAAGAGAAGGAGGATGATATTAGATTTTGGAGGAGACATCAGTCCCACATCTATTTATGATTATTTGTCCCTTAATGTTATCAAGATTCAGAAATGGTAAGCAGAATGGATTAAGTTATAAAATGTGCAAATATTTTCTTTTATTTCTTCTAGAAATAGTATGTGCTTCAATTTGTTTTCTGAAACATACTTTTATTTATTGTAGTGTCTGAGTGAAAGCCATTATTCTCCCAGTGTGTGGTGTCAGTTGCATGTGTGTTAGTTCCATTTCCTGTTGCTGTTGTAAAGAACTCTGACAAAAGCAACTTAATGGAGAAAGGATTTATTCTGGCTCACAGTTCCATGTGGACTCTCTAGTCCATTGTGGTAGGCAAATCAAGGAAGCAGGAGCTTGAAGCTGTTGGGCAGATCACATTCACAGTCAGGAAAGAGGGATGAACGCACGCTTGTTGTTCAGCTCCCTTTGTTGGGTCTTCTCAATCAAGATAATCCTTCACAGACTTGCCCAGCAATCTGTCCCCCAGGTGATTCTAGATTTTGCCAAGTTAACAATTCACACTAACAGTCACTCGTATTAATGACTAGAGTTGTCAGTCTTTGGAGAGGTCATTACAGAGCTACTAGGGTTGCCTGTGTACTCATATCCTCATGTATTTATGACCGTTATGAAGATCTGTAGCCTGAGGTCACCTCTCATGAATGGCATCATCACGTACTAGTATCTATAGGCCTGGCCAGATGTGGTGGTGAGTCTGGTGACAAGTCTCCAGCGCCTGTGAGCTCCCCTCCTTTTTCCCCTCTGAGTTCACCTTTTCAGTGGACAGTGCAGAGTACTGGTTTATCTTCTGTTATCCAGAGAAAAGTGAGTGTGATAAATCACTCAGTGTTACTCTTGAGGACCCATATTAGAGATACAGCCCTCCAAGTCTCCAAGTCAGTTTGCAGTCTCTAAGCTCCTCATGGAAATGTTCAAACACATTAAAATGCAAAACAATTCAATTAAATATATCATCATTTATTACAACAATTACCAACCCCTGACCAGTGAGTTTTGATCTCAGCATCCTCCCTTTCCTTGCCACTATTATTCTGGAGCAATCTCCAGAAAACCAACATTTTACTCTAACATATGTGACTATGAAAAGCACTTTCATTTAAAAAGGAGATGGAGTAACCTTTGGCAACAAATTTCATTAAATGCGCAATTTGCAGTTAGTAGCTGTTGGGGCAGGCATGCTTCCTGTCTTTGTTGGAGCAAGGTGGATGGAAGTGCAGAGCAAAGAATGATGACAGTTTCTACATGGAACACTTTATAGACTGCTTTCTCTTCCTTTGTGTGACACATATTTGTCACCTTGCTTTGAATTTAAATTCATAAAAGGTGGTAGAGTACTTGGGTCATTCATGCTGTGTTCTCAGCTTCACAAGAAGAGTTGTTTTTCAGAAGCCTCTGGCTACTGTCACTTCTTGTCTACTCAATCCCTTCCTTCCCTCCCTCCCTCCCTTAGACAAGGTCTGCTAATGTAACCTCCAACTCACCATGTAGCAAAGGATGACCTTAAACTTCTAAAGCTCCTGCTTCCCCCTCCCAAGTTCTGAATCACAGGTATACACTACCACATCCAGTGTATGCAGTGCTAGAGATCAAAACCATGAGGAATTAGTACATGATAGCAAACACTCCACCAACTGAGCTACATTTCCAGTCCACATTTACTAGTGTCAGCCTTGTGGTATAATTATACATTTCGGTTATCAGTTACAGACCAGTTTGAAAAGGGGCTGATCTCTGAGGTTCAGTACAGGAACATGAATCTGTGGATTAGAGCCTTTATTTATAAGCTAACTCTATGTTCTGGCTGTTTATTAGACTTTCCTAGGCTTGAATATCTGGTAATAAGCAGTCATCTCTATGAAGGCAAAATCGATATGTTAGTGCTATTTTTGCAGATGAAATGAATAGATTAAATCAGTTTTTACCTTATTAAAAAGTTTAGTTTTGAACAGTAAATGGGGGTCAAGAGACCCCCAAGAATGAGGTGCCTTCTTGAAAAATTTAATGACCTTGTTTCATTTCAGATAAAACAGTTACAACCAAAGTTACTTTGCTCTTTGTGACCTAATCCATAACTGGAGGCTGGGCTGATGATGTCTAGTGTTTTCCTCCCTTCAAGGAAGCTCATGATAAAGTAGGCTAATGGTAAAGTAAAGTATCTTATGCTATTGAGCATTAGGATCATACTTCATATTTTGCAAAGTGCTTTTTCATTATTTATTACTCACAGCCTACCTATGAGATCCCTTGGCTGTCTTATCTCCCATATTGTGGCTGAAATATGACTAACCTATGTTCATAAATGCTTCAAGAAGCTGAAATGAATATAGGTACTTGCTCACATACAAACACCCAGCATTCAAAATAGTCAGCCTACACCACCCTCAGGAATGTTGGGTGCAGCCCCCCCCCAGAGACTGGGAAATAATTCCATTTCACTGTGTGTACAACGGCATCTGTGTCTGTGTATGAGAGTCAGGGCTGAGGGGAAGAGGCAGGTGAGTAGACTCTTGTGATTGTTTAACTAAAGATTCACAGTTCCATGATCACATTGTTACATGTAGGACTTCTGTGGCCAGATGGATTCACAAGTATTCAGATGTCTCACAATAAAGTTTTGTTTGGGCTCAGTTATACACAGTCATGGGTCTCCTGATTTAGGGGTGGGGTAGACAACTCTATTTACAAAATTGGAACTCTGAGTTCTTATTCCTATGAAAACTGCTCTCCTGTAGGAAGGCTACTTGGTAATTTTGTAGCATGTATACATGTGTGGAAGGGACTTATCTGTTTCTTCTGCAGCTAATATTACCCCTTAACTTCGTTCTTCTTCAGAGGAGTTTCTAGACTAGAACAGCCTTTAGGCTCAGTCTGATTGGATGACACAGAAAGAGGTAACCTCTGTTTAGTTTGTATATATAAGGGAGATCATAATTGGGAAATGTAATTGTATTTAGAGCCTCACTGGCTTTGCCACTATGTTTGGTGTTATCTCAACAGATCTAAGTTGCCTGTTGTACATGGTGATTTCCCTCCTATGGTCCAGTACTTCCTGCTAGTTGGTACTTACAGTTAAGGACAGCCAAATTAAAAAATCAAGAAGGGAAAGGAAGATTAAAATTTATTGACACTGTGTTTTCAAAATATGGATGTAAATATCAATTCTTGGGTGATTTGGTCATGACAGTATGTATGCTAGTGCTATACAGTTTCAAAAGGTACAAGACTTGCTGCTGGAGAACCATATCTATAAAGGAAAAGTGATTTAACGGTTTTATCTGATGGTGCTAGAGATTACATTTGTCATGTGCGTTTTGAAAAGCAGACTTTAAAAAAACAGATATTAGATTAGATGTCAGGAGACTTGAATGTCACTCAGATCTTGTTCAAATATTGACTTGATTCTCAGTTTCTTCATGTGGTAATTAGCAGTATTGAATTAAAGTGATTCTTGAGTTTCTTTGTAGCATTAAGACTTTCTGTTCCAATCCAAAAGGAAGTGGGCATGAGCAAGTAACCTAGTGATAAAGGTGGTTTATTGGTCTTCCTTTGCCAGACTAAGAGAGGTAGGTATGCGTTTTCTAGATGTTCTTGACCATAAATAGAGTGTGAGGAAAACAATCATCTAGATAGGACAATCAGAATAAGATGTGTTCTTCCCAGCATCACTAATAATCTAAACCTCAAAGGATGTCTCTATTTTTGGTAGATCTCCCACAAAGGAAAAAAGTGATATTGATGGATGCTCAGATGGTGTGTGGAGAGGCACGCACACTGACAGACATAAGGATGCACATCAGTTTTCTTTTCTTTCTCTCTTTTTTTTCAAAACAGGGTTTCTCTGTGTACCTTTGGAGCCTGTTCTGGAACTTACTCGGTAGACCAGTCTGGCCTCGAACTCACAGAGATTCACCTTCCCCTGTCTCCTAAGTGCTTCAGTTATCTTTTTAAATGACATCCCATGTTTCCTGATGGCTCACTATCAAATCCAGAACTCAGGTTCACCCCAGTAACCCTCAAATGAAGCTAAGCATCACATTTCATGAAGAGATACTAGATTAGTTACTGTCTTTTGCTTTCTTGTCAATTAAGAATATATTTTTAAAAGAAGATAAAGTGACTGTTAGGACCATGGTCCCAATTCTTCAAGAAGTTGCTTCATGAGGTAAAAAAGATATGGAGCAGGCTGCTGTGGTTTAAATGAGACCAAAGGGTGAAATATAGGAAATGTAATGCATAGAACTTGTCTGTATCCTTCTTTGGGAAAAATAAAAGCTATATGGGGCTAGAGAGACAGATCAGCTGTTAAGAGTACTGGCTGTTTTTCCAGAGGATCCAGGTTTTACACCCAACATCCAAATGGCAGCTAACCACTGTCTCTAACTCTAGGGGATCCAATTTCTTTTTTGACCTCAGTGGGTCCTGTATGCATGTAGTGCAAGGACATACATTTAGACAAAATATTCATACACATAAAATAACAAAATAAAAATAATTAAAACATTTTTTAAGTTGATATTTGGACGTTTGGGAAGATGTAAATAGGAGATGGACAATATATGACAATACATGACCTTACTTGTGATGAATGTTCAGCAGTTATTCTTTGGAAATGTGTGTTGAATGATCCTGATTTCAATCTATTGCTGGAAATTTCTTCCTAACATGGCAGACAGATAGCTTCCCTGGCTTTATTGTTGGTTTCCATCTGGACTCCCTGTGTTTCTTCCCTGCTTCCTAAAGTCCGGTCTCACCAATGGGAGTTTCTTCTATACTACCTTTTCTTACCTTAACAAAGGGGAGAACTTCCATCCTAGCATGGCCTTAGATGCTACAACCAATCCTTTGCCTTCAGTGTATCAGTTCTTTTTTTTTTTAATTTTATTTTCCAGTTTAAATTGAGGTAAGAAACAAGGTTGCTTCACAAGTCAGTTCCAGGTCCCTCTCCCATTCCCTCCCTTCCTCCCGTGCCCTCCCCCCAACCCCCCCCCGTTATCCCCTCATTTCCCCAGGGAGGGTGAGGCCCTCCATGGGGGTATGCATAGTCTGTCATTTCATATAGGGCAGGGCCTAGACCCTTCCCCAAGAGTTCAGGGTGAGAGTGCACCTCACATTGTTCTATGGGAGTCCAAAGTCCGTGTGTATACTTGGGATGGGTACTGATCTGCTGCCCAAGGCTCAATAGATTCCCTAGGCCTCTTGACTGACACCCAGATTCAGGGGGTCTTGATCAGTCCCATGCTGGATTCCCAGGCTGATGCCTGGAATTCAAGAGTTAACCTTTGTCTGGTCAGCTGTTTCTGGGGGTTAAACCAGCCCAGTCTTAATCCCTTTGATCATCAGTCCTCCCTCTCTGTTACTGGCTTTCTTGAGTTCAGCTCAGTACTTAACCAAGGGAGTCTGCCTCTTCTTCGATCAGCCACTAAATAAAGTTTCTGTTTCCCAGACTCTCTGGCCATAGGATTGTAGGCGGCACTCCCCAGATCTATGTCTAAAATCAATATATG
This sequence comes from Mesocricetus auratus, assembly GCF_017639785.1. Classification (NCBI taxonomy): domain Eukaryota; kingdom Metazoa; phylum Chordata; class Mammalia; order Rodentia; family Cricetidae; genus Mesocricetus; species Mesocricetus auratus. The sequence goes on along the minus strand of NW_024429188.1, from coordinate 100,412,875 downwards.
AGAGAGTACATGCCATGTTTCTCTTTTTGTGACTGGGTTACCTCACTCAGGATGGTTTCTTCTAGTGTCATCCATTTGCCTGCGAATCTCATGATTCCATTATTTTTTTCTGCTGAGTAGTACTCCATTGTGTAGATGTACCACATTTTCTCTATCCACTCTTCAGGTGAGGGACATCTAGGTTGCTTCCAAGTTCTGGCAATTACAAATAAAGCTGCTATGAACATAGTGGAACAGACATCTTTGGTGTATGAATGGGCATCTTTTGGATATATGCCTAAGAGTGGAGTTGCTGGGTCTTGTGGTAGGTTTATTCCCATTTTTCTGAGGAATCTCCATACTGATTTCCAAAGTGGCTGAACCAGTTGGCACTCCCACCAGCAATGGAGGAGTGTCCCCCTTTCACCACATCCTCTCCAGCATAAATTGTCATTGGTGTTTTTGATTTTAGCCATTCTGACAGGAGTGAGATGGTATCTGAGAGTTGTTTTGATTTGCATTTCCCGGATGGCTAAGGATGTTGAGCACTTTCTCAAGTGCCTCTCAGCCATTTTAGAGTCCTCTATTGAAAACTCTCAATTTAGTTCTGCAGCCCACTTTTTATTTGGATACTTTGGTGTTTTGGAGACTTGCTTCTTGAGTTCTTTGTAAATTTTGGAGATCAACCCTCTGTCAGATGTGGGATTAGTGAATATTTTTTCCCATTCTGTGGGCTGCCTTTTTGTCTTGCTGACTGTGTCCTTTGCCTTACAGAAGCTTCTCAGTTTCAGTAGGTCCCATTTATTAATTGTTGATCTCACTGTCTGTGCTACTGGTGTTATGTTCAGGAAGCTGTCTCCTGTACCAATTCGTTCAAGGGTACCACCCACTTTCTCTTCTAAGAGGTCCAGTGTGGCTGGATTTATGTTGAGGTCTTTGATCCATTTGGACTTAAGTTTTGTGCATGGAGATAAACATGGATCGATCTGCATTCTTCTACATGCCAGTCTCCAATTATGCCAGCACCATTTGTTGAAGATGCTTTCTTTATTCCATTGTATATTTTTAGCTTCTTTGTCAAAGATCAGATGTTCGTACGTGTGTGGGTTAATACCCGGATTTTCAATTCGATTCCATTGGTCTACCTGTCTATTTTTGTGCCAATACCAAGCTGTTTTCAGGACTATAGCTCTATAATAGAGCTTGAGGTCAGGGATGGTGATGCCTCCGGACGTTGCCTTGTTGAACAGGGTTGTTTTGGCTATCCTGGGTCTTTTGTTTTTCCATACAAAATTGATTATTGTTCTTTCAAGGTCTGTGAAGAATTGTGCTGGGATTTTAATGGGGATTGCATTGAATCTGTAGATTGCTTTTGGCAGGATTGCCATTTTTACTACATTGATCCTACCTATCCAAGAGCATGGGAGATCTTTCCATTTTCTGAGGGCTTCTTTAATTTCTTTCTTTAAAGATTCAAAGTTCTTACGATACAGGTCTTTCACTTGTTTGGTTAGCGTTACCCCAAGGTATTTTATGTTGTTCGTGGCAATTGTAAAGGGTGATGTTTCTCTGATGTCTCTTTCAGCCCTTTTATCATCTGTATATAGTAGGGCTACTGATTTTCTTGAGTTGATCTTGTAGCCTGCCACTTTGCTGAAGGTGTTAATCAGCTGTAAGAGTTCCCTGGTAGAGTTCTTTGGGTCATTGATGTAAACTATCATATCGTCTGCAAACAGTGAAAGTTTGACCTCTTCCTTCCCAATTTGTATCACCTTGATCCCCCTTTGTTGTCGTATGGCAATAGCTAGAACTTCAAGTACCATGTTGAAAAGGTATGGAGAGAGTGGACAGCCTTGTTTTGTTCCTGATTTTAGGGGAATTGCGTTGAGTTTCTGTCCATTTAGTTTGATGTTGGCTGTTGGTTTACTGTATATAGCTTTTATTATGTTTAAGTATGTCCCTGTTATCCCAGATCTCTCCAAGACCTTTATCATAAAGGGGTGTTGGATTTTGTCAAAGGCTTTTTCAGCATCTAGTGAGATGATCATGTGGTTTTTGTTTTTTAGCTTGTTTATATGGTGGATTACGTTGATGGATTTTCGTATGTTGAACCATCCCTGCATCCCTGGGATGAAACCTACTTGATCGTGGTGAATGATTGTTTTGATGAGTTCTTGGATCCGATTTGCCAGTATTTTATTGAGTATTTTTGCATCAATGTTCATGAGGGATATTGGTCTGAAGTTCTCTTTCTTAGTTGTATCTTTGTGTGGCTTGGGGATCAAGGTTATTGAAGCCTCATAGAAAGAGTTTGGCAAAGACCCTTCTGCTTCTATTGTGTGGAACACTTTGAGAAGAATTGGTATAAGCTGTTCTTTGAATTTCTGGTAGAATTCTGCAGTGAGGCCATCTGGACCTGGGCTTTTTTTGGTTGGGAGACTTTTGATGACAGCTTCTATTTCCATAGGGGTTATAAGTCTATTTAAATTGCTTATCTGTTCTTGATTTAGTTTTGGCTATCAATTGTCATCCATTTCCTTTAAATTTTCGAATTTTGTGGAGTACAGGTTTTCAAAGTATGACCTAATGATTCTCTGGATTTCCTCAGAGTCTGTTGTTATGTCCCCCTTTTCATTTCTAACTTTGTTAATTTGCGTGTTCACTCTCTGCTGTTTGGTAAGTTTGGACAAAGGTTTGTCTATCTTGTTGATTTTCTCAAAGAACTAACTCTTCGTTGCATTGATTCTTTGTATTGTTTTCCTGGTTTCTACTTTATTGATTTCAGCCCTCAATTTGATTATTTCCTGGCGTCTACTCTCCTGGGGGAGTGTGCTTCTTTGTGTTCTAGCGCTTTCAGCTGTGATGTTAATTCTCTGGTATAACTGTTCTCCTGTTTCTTCATGTGAGCACTTAGCGCTATGAACTTCCCCCGTAGCACTGCTTTCAAAGTGTCCCATAGGTTTGGGTATGTTGTGTCTTCATTCTCGTTGAATTCGAGGAAGTCTTTAATTTCTTTTTTTATTTCCTCTTTGACCCAGGGATGGTGCAATTGAGCATTATTCAATTTCCATGAGTTTGTAGGTTTTCTGCAATTTGTGTTGTTGTTGAATTCTATTTTTAAAGCATGGTGGTCTGATAAGATGCATGGAGTTATTCCAATTTTTTTTTTGTAGCTGCTGAGGTTTGATATGTTGCCAAGTATATGGTCGATTTTTGAGAAGGTTCCATGTGGTGGTGAGAAGAAGGTATATTCTTTTTTATGTGGATAAAATGTTCTATAGATATCTGTTAATCCCAGTTGTGTCATTACTTCTATTAGACCTTTTGCTTCTTTGTTGAGTTTCTGTTTGGTATTCCTGTCTAGTGGTGAGAGTGGTGTGTTGAAATCTCCCACTATAACTGTGTGGGGCTTTAGATGAGATTTAAGTTCTAATAATGTTTCTTTAACGAATGTGGATGCCTTTGTATTTGGGGCATAGATGTTCAGGATAGACACTTCATCTTGGTGGGTTTCACCTGTGATAAGTATGTAATGTCCTCCATCATCTCTTTTGATTGATTTTATTTTAAAGTCTAGTTTGTTAGATATTAGGATTGCTACCCCTGCTTGTTTCTTGGGTCCATTTGATTGAAAAATTTTTTCCCAACCTGTAACTCTCAGGTAATGTCTGTCTTTGAGGGTGAGGTGTGTTTCTTGTATGCAGCAGAAGGAAGGGTTCTGTCTTCGAATCCATTCTGCTAGTCTGTGTCTTTTTATGGGTGAGTTAATTAAGGCCATTAATATTGAGGGATATTAATGACCATTGATTGCTCATCCTTCTTCGATTTGCGATGGTTGTTGTTGGTGGAATTATGTGTGGAATTTCACCCCTTTGTTCTTTTGGCTGTTGGTAGAGAGGGATTCTCTAATGCTTATGTTTTTCTGGTTGTAGTTAGCTTCCTTGGGTTGGAGTTTTCCTTCCAAAATTTTCTGTAGGGCTGGGTTAGTGGACACATATTGCTTGAATCTAGTTTTGTCATGGAATATCTTGTTTTCTCCGTCTATAGTGATTGAGAGCTTTGCTGGGTATAGTAGTCTGGGCTGTCATCCATGGTTTCTTAGTGTAGGTAGAATATCTATCCAGGACCTTCTGGCTTTCAGCGTTTCCATGGAGAAATCAGGTGTAATTCTGATAGGTCTGCCTTTATATGTTACTTGACCTTTTTCCTTAGCTGCTCTTAATATTCTTTCTTTATTCTGTATGTTTGGGGTCTTGATTATTATGTGGCGAGGGGATTTTTTTTGTGGTCCACTCTATTTGGTGTTCTGTAGGCTTCTTGTACCTTCATTGGCATGTCTTTCTTAAGGTTGGGAAAGTTTTCTTCTAGGATTTTGTTGAATATGCCTTCTGCCCCTTTGAGGTGGATTTCTTCTCCTTCTTCTATACCTATTATTCTTAGGTTTGGTCTTTTCATGGTGTCCCATATTTCCTGGATGTTTTGTGTTAAGGATTTGTTGGATTTAAGGTTTTCTTTGGTTGATAAATCCATTTCTCCTAGCATATCTTCAACACTTGAGATTCTCTCTTCCATCTCTTCTATTCTGTTGGTAATGCTTGTATTGGTAGTGCCTGACTGTTTGTCCAGCTTTTCTATTTTCTGCCTTTCTTCAGATTGTGTTTTTTTTAATGACTCTATTTCAGTTTTCAACCCTTGCAGTGTTTGCATTGCTTCTTGCAATTTTCTGTTTATCTGTTCGTCCGTTTGTTGCCTTTTATGAATTTTTTGGTTTGTTCTTTCTTCCATTTCTTGCATTTTTTGGTTTGCTTTTTGTTCCATTTCTCGCATTTTGTGCTTTGTTTCTTCTTCCATTTCCTGCCTTTTTTGGTTTGTTTCTTCTTCCATTTTTTTCATTTTTTGCTTTGTTTTTTTCTACCATTTCTTGCATTTTTTGCTTTGTTTTTTCTTCCATTTCTTTCATTTTTTGCTTCATTTCTTCTTCCATTTCCTGCCTTTTTTGGTTTGTTTTTTCTTCCAATTCTTGCATTTTTTGGTTTGTTTTTTCTTCCATTTCTTGCCTTTTTTGGTTTGTTTTTTCTTCCAATTCTTGCATTTTTTGGTTTGTTTTTTCTTCCATTTCTTGCATTTTTTGGTTTGTTTTTTCTTCCATTTCTTTGAGGGATTTTCCTATATCCTCTTTTAGGGCCTCTATCATTTTCATGAAAGTGCTTTTAAGGTCGTTCTCTTCTGCTTCGTTCGCATTGGAATGTTGGGGTCTTGCTGGTGTGGAGTCTCTAGAATCTGGCGGTGTCATATTTGTTTTTCTGTTGCTGACTATGTTTTTTTATTGTCTCTTTCCCATCTCTTCTTCTAGTGGGTGCAGAAAGAGCCCCTTACTGGTCTGGGGACCAGAGTTCCCTTTTGGTGGGTGCTAGCAAGTCCAATAATCTGGTGGTTCTTCTATTCCTTGTCCAAATGCTGGTCCCGTGGGTGGAGAAGAAGAACAGGAATCTGGGGCGCTTATCCTCTTACCTGGTCCCCTGGACCCTTTGCTGGGTCCTGTTGTACTTGATCCAGAACAGCTACTCCCCTGGTCTCCCTGGGTCCTCTGGTTTCCTGGTCTCGTTGGTGGGAGAGAAGACCTGGGGTCTGGGTGCTTGGCTCCCGCCGGGATTGGGAGCTCTGTGCAGTTCCCAGGCGATCTGCAGGCACTGAAACACAGGGCGGGAAGCTGGCCTGTTTATCTGATGCTGCCCGAGGAACAGCTGCTTCCCTGGACTCCCAGCCTCCTCTACTTTCCTGGTCTCGTTGGTGGAGTGTATCAGTTCTTATAACTCAGGACTGTGCCCTCGAATGCTAGAGATGTTGCATTTGACAGAATAGCAAAGTTCTTTTATTATCCTCATTTCATTTTGGATAGTAAAATGATCTGTAAGTGGAAACTGTACAACAATGAAAACATCACTAGAAAAGTTTATTGGGAATTTTATTATAAAATAGAATTTAAAGCTGAAATAATAAATATTATTCAAAAGCAAAGAAACAAGAGCAGCTCAGGAGAACTCACCAGTAAGTCTTCTAAATAATGTTCTTTGGAATAAGGGACATTAGTGAGACTTATTGGGAATTATTCAACCTTGTGATTGAATTCCAAATCCTAAAATTAACAGACCAATAATAAACATGGTACAACTATGGTGAAGTGATAAATATCAAACCAAGCTTTTTTGACAAGGGGATCATGTTGTTGATCTTTCCATATGTAAAACTCCAAGATTCCTTGTATAAGTGCAAGTTATAAGCAATGAAAAAAATCCCATATTGTCCAATCTAAGACAAACCTAGAGGCACAGCACAAGGGCTGTTGTTGTAAGATTATTTTTTTGACCTGAATTCCTCCAGGTGAAGTTCATGCCTTCTATAATGTCTACGATTCTTCACCATTCAGAAAATTTTGGCCTGCAGGTTAACATTAAATACAGTCAACATAATAGATGGCCCATACACTGAAAAAGCAAAGCAAAATGATTATGTGGAAGCAATAAATGGCATTTTCCAATTCCTCTGGTGTAACTATTCCTTCCTTGAGTTCTAACATTGACAAAACCTTGAGGAGAATGATTGTTTCAAATTATTGGAAACTCAATGTGCATGTCTAAATTTAGGTTCCCAGATTCTGCTGTTCAAATCTCCAGATGGACACAGGTACTTGATTCCTACTTAGAATAATAATCCACTTCCTGTAGATTAACACTCTACATCAAGTTTCCAAGGCCAATTCTATAACAGGCTGTTCTAGCCTTTCATAAGACCAGCTATGTCTGACTAATAGTGTAGGGTAGAAGATCAGTGAACCTCATTGGGCGTCAGGCAACTGCTTTCCATTGTTCAAATCAACAGAAGTGGTACATTACTCTAAATCAGTGGTTCTCAACGCTGTGACCATGTAATACAGTTCCTCATGTTGTAGCGACCCCCAATCATAAAATCATTTCATTGCTACATCATAAATTTTAATGTAAATAATCTGATATGCAGGATATCTGATATGAGACCCCCAAAGGGTTCACGACCCACAAAGTTGAGAACCACTGCTCTAAATATTAATACAAAGTGGCAAGACAAACTCACAGAAATGCAATCCAAATTCAAAATGGTGTGTGGTATGCTTAGCAGTAATCGCTAACTCTAATTGTTGCAGTGCTAGAGTAAGCACAATAAATGAAAGAGTAATCCAACTGTGGGGCCATGTAAAGAAGATCATTTAAACTGTCACTATGTTTATATGCAGGTAAAGCAATTAAATCACCTCCACATCAACTATCCTACAGCCTACCAGGTCTTCAGAGATAGTCCATTTAGTTAGTAGCTCAATAAAATGCCCAAACAAAACAAGTTGTACTGTCAAAACCCACAGAATTATATTATTTCATATTCATCCTATCTACAATGTTAGGGCTTGAGGTAGATCTGAAGTAGTTCATGAGATGAGTGCATGGGGGAAAATTATAGATTAGAATCCTGTTAGCCACTGATGCAAATGTCTGAAAATTGACTCTGGGGGATAGTCCAACAGCACAGTCCCTATTAGTCATGCTCCCAGCTTACATATAGGACCTGTGCTTTGATGTAAGGGATCTGGAAAACCCCCATAGCTGCTCTTTGACCTCTCTATCAAGATGGCCAGTATTCCAACAGTTAGGAATTCAGGATGAATTTTGACAAATGCCTAATATATGTTTCTATACCTCAGTTTCTATTACTAAGAGATTGAAACCAGAGTGGCAGTATTTGAACCAAAATCTTCTTCAATGTTTCTAAGTGTGCTTCAGATCATAGACTTCTGAATAACCTGATTGATGTGTAAATTTTAGCCCAGAAAGAGTTATTATAAATACAGTTGATTACATATATAAAACTCTAAGAACCCAAGATTTAGGGGTTATGTAGACAATTATTTCTATATTCTACACATTCTAGGAGTTTAGGGATTATTTCTAAATGCTGAACACAAGAATAAAAAATAAAATAAGGAAACAGAAAAAAACACCAACAATTTGTTAACCTCTTTCAATAAACTTCATTGAAGGTTATATTTCTAATGCCCAAATCTACTGTATAGTTGGTCAAAGTCCTCAATGTTACAGTAAATTAAACCCACAGAGAAATTTAAAACTTCTTAGTTGCTGACAAAAATGTTAAAGTTTTCAACTTAAAGCAAAATGGCCAATATGAATTCTTCCACATACAAACTGAGATGGTTAAAGACAATCCCACAAGTTAAGGAATATATCTTCTTTGGGTCTGGGATATAGTCAGTTGGCAAAGTGCTTGCCTAGTATGCAAGAAGCCTTGGGCTTGAACCCTGATACTACTATGAGCCAGTTGTGGTAGAGTACACCTCCAGTCTCAGCATTTGGGAGGTGGAAGCTGCAGGATCAGAAGTTCAAGGTCCAGGTAAGGTCCTGGCTAGGGAGATAGCTTGGATTTGGATCTACAGAATCGATCAACCCATCCATCCACCTATTTTTTTGACCCCAAGATGGTGACACGTGCTTGTAATCCCATAATGGGAGGTGGAAACAGGAGGATCTCTGGTATTTACTGTTCACTTTTCCCAGCTTATATGGTGAATTTCTGACCTGTCTAAAAAAAGAAAGAAAGAAAAGGAAAGGAAATGAAGGTAGCAGGTAACTTGGGAGCAACAACATTCTAAGTTATACTCTGAGCTCCACACTCATCACACACACACACACACACACACACACACACACTTGCACTTATATGGATATACACACATATGTGTACATATGCATAAACACACACAGCAAAGAAAAAGTTCAGTCATCAGTGTCTACATGACAAGGTCAAGGACAGTCTTGGATACCTGAGACCTTGTCTCTGAGGGAAGGAGAGACAGAGAGAGAGAGAGAGAGAGAGAGAGAGAGAGAGAGAGAGAGAGAGAGAGAGAGAGAGAGAGAGAGAGGAGATAGATAAGAGAGAAATATTTGAATGATTGTACTTTAAATTTTATAACCAGTCCCCACAAATGAGTTTTACTTATGTTAAATTACAAAACCTTAAGTTAATGAGTATAAAAGAGATATAAAGAAAACAAAAACCTGCCTCATAATTTCCCTTCAAAACCTTTTTCAATATTTAAAAATTTAGTATCTTGAATATAGGAATGTTGGCTTTCCAATGGTATTGATATGATTTCCCAAAGTTATGCAAAATCCTACTATCTTGATATGAAAATATAGAAGGTAAAGTTTTCCTAGAGATGACTCCTGCTGAGAAAATGTATTTTAAGGTAAGATTTTTAACTTCTTATGAATGTGAGGTCTGGGCTAGGAGTGTGGCTGAGTGTCATAGCACTGTGCTAGCATGTGTGAGGCCTTGGCTGGAATCCCAGGGCCTACAAAAATGGGGTCATGCCATATTATATTTTTATTTAATAATTGCTTCAACATTTTTCAGTAACTTTAGATATAGATTTGATTAAGTGTTAAGTGTGAAGAAGTTTCCTAATTTCATGCCATTCTGTAGTTTATTTACCTATACCCACTAAAGGATGATTCCAAGGAGCTAGATTCCAGGAAAGTGCCAGCCTCTGTTCTTTATAACCTGACAAGTTAGCGATTTCACAGCCTCTGCTCTTCAGTACCCAACAAGTCAGTGATTTCCAAAGCTAAGTCATCAATAATGTTGAAAGCAATCAAAGCACTCTACACTCTACCAACCTGAAAACATCCTCAACCCTCTAGACTGAACACTGCTTGTCAACTTCTCTTCCTTTTTCACCCTTCAGACATTTTGAAACCTAAATGGTCCTGTCATCTTCTCCTCCAGTCACCTTTCTTCATTAATCTCAATTATTCTCTTACTCTGAAGTGCTTGACTATATATGCTGAACATCTTGAATGGAAAAAGACATAACCAATTTATTTTAAAGAACAGAATTTTTTTCCTTTCATTTCACAGAATCAATAGACACACTTTTTTTCTAATCACAGAGCCTCTATACGTAGTTCCCTAGTCATTCTATCTCTCCATAAAAAAGTTGATGGGAAGCCCTTAATAAGTGAATTTCTGATTGCAAAAATGCCTCCAACTATGTCACTTTAACACAGCTTTACACTACTCCATTCGCCTTATTTATTCAAAGCACATTGAGTAATAATTTATAGCAGATGCTTGAACTTGCTGGGTATCTGTAAGAGATGCTCCCCACTCACAGCTCATAATGATTTGTCGCTTTTATTTGGATATGAATCCTAGATCTTAAGGATCGGGGTCTGCATCTCAGACAAATATTTTTAGTATGCGTACACTATCCACCTGATTTCCAATTTTGTTTTCAACAGTAGACATTGTTAGGAACTTATTCTCATTTGGACACATACAACACATGGGCTTCATCACCTCACCCCGTATGCCAAATCTGAACCTGGGGTAGTCTGTGCTTTTCTTCGGAGGATAGATTCGGTACCATTTACTATGTACAAAGTGCTGTTTTGGTGCCATATCATAATCCATCCAGTCTGTTTTCTGAAGTTTCATAGTTGAGTAGACTGAAACTATAGAATGCATGCACAGTTCTAGCCACAATGTAGATAAGATTTTCTTTATACTTCCTGCTTTTTACATAATGTTTATTTCCAAACAAGGGTGAAAAGATAGAAACTATTAATCCTTTACCCTTATTGTGCTTTCCAAGTTACTTCACTTATCTTTGAGAATGTCAGTATACACTTTATGACTCTGTGTTTGTGTATGTGTGTGTGTGTTTGTATATATGTGTACATGCACACTCTCATGAGTACCACTGCACACATGCTGAGGCCAGAGGATAACTTCATGGAGTCAGTTCTCTCCTTACATGTTTACATGAATTCCAGGAATGGAATTTGGGTCACCAAGCCTGCACAGCAAACATCTTTACCCTCCAAGTCATCTCACTAGTCGCATTTGTAGATAAGAGGCACAGCATATATTTTCCAGAATGTCTGCATTTACACTGACCATACTCCCTCCCGGTTCCCCAACTTGCTTTAATAAAGCAGCACAGCAATGAAATCATCCTCCTTGTGAACTGGTTGCAAAATCCCACAAACAGCCTGCTTCTGATAAACCAGACAGCCTACGAGGTAACCTTCAAATGGAAAGTTTGAGTAAGATTTTTGAAGAATGCCTGGGCAAGAGTTCTAACAGAAGGGTTATCAGAACAGAAATAAGGAAGAGCTACAAACATGATAAAGTCTTAAGTATGCTTGTTGGCAATGACTGTGATCTGTAATCCATGTGTCCAGGCCTTGAGCAGAAAATAGAACCCAAAAGGATGTGTCTCTGGGAGAGAAGGAAAAAGAAAATGGAGCTAAGTTCTTGTGCTATCATCTAGAGAAAGATTTTCTGCCTGTTAATTTGGCAATAAGCCATGTACATAGCTAGGTTACCTGCTAGTAATCTACACAACAGGTACTGTCCTCTTGGGGAAAATTGACTGCCCACTTGCCTAGTACCAATTGCCAATAAATAGCTTCATGGTTAGTGATAGGATTATGTACTCAACTCCCATCTCCTAGTTGAAATCTGACCTGGATTATGTATGTCTTGTGCATGCTGTCACAACTGCTGTGACTTCATATATGAAACTGCACTGTTGTGTTCATACACCATGTCTGGCTCTTACCATTTTTCTGCCTTCTCTTCCATCATGAACCCTGAGCCTCGGGAGGAAGGGATGTGAAGTAGATATTCCATTTAGGACTGCTCATTGCACAGTCTCTGCACAATTCCCAGATGTGGGTCTCTGTGTTAACCACCATTTCTGCAAATGAAAGTTTTCTAATGAGGGTTGAGGGTTGCATTATATCATGGATATAATGATGTTTGTGTTTTGAGACAGAGCTCTTGTAGTCCAGGCTGGCTTCAAACTAGCTATGTAGCTAAGAAAGCCTTGAACTCTTGTTCCTCCTACCTCATCCCTCCCTGTGCTGAAATTACAGGAGTGTGCCATCACACCCAGTGGCATAGTTCTTTTCTATATTATCTCTGTACATGCTTACATTTTTCTTTGAGAAAATTGGGATCATAGTGTGCATGCATATTCTGGTTATACTTTTGCACTTAAAAGGCTACATTCCTTTATATCATTAAAATACTTTATTTTGTTTAAGGAATCATATTGTTAAGATTTCATGGGCCCAACTCCCTTTCATATATAGGAGACACTATTTTAATGACTGTATACTGTGTCACATTAAAAAAAACAACAACTAGAACTTATTGTCAGAAGTGGTGGAACATGCTTTAATCCTAGCACTCGGGAGGTAGATTCAGGAAGATCTCAAGTTTAAGGCCAGCTTGCTCTACAAAGCAAGTTCCTGGACAACCAACACTACATAGAGAGATCCTGTTTCAAAAAACAAAACAAAAAGAACTACCATTTATTTATTTGACTCTTTACGTTTGAATCTTTAGTTTCTTTGTAATTTTAAAAATCAAAAAACAAAAACAGAAACAAAAAACAAGTTCTTGCTATGTAACACATAATTGAGGCTGGCCTCAGACTCATTATGCAGTCTGCACTTGACTCGCAGGCCATTTTTTCTCAGCCTTTTGAGTAATTTCAGTCCAAGTTGTGGAACACCCAGTACAACTCAGTTTTTCATTTTTTTTTAAGTGAGAAGTGTTATTAGAAAGGGAAATGGAGGAGAAAAGAAGTAAATAGACACAGAGACAGAGAGAGGACAGAAAAGTGAGACAAGAGAAGTCCTGTCTACCCCAGGGGAACAGCTGGAAAGAGAGTGGGAAAGAGTTCAGTTTTTTCATGTTTTAAATTTATTTTTACTTTGTGTCTGTGTGGGTGTTTTATGTGTGGTTCATGTGTGCAATACCAGTGGAGGCCAGAAGAGGGTGCAGAAGCCTCTGAAATGAGTTACAGTGGTTGAGAGCCACTGTGTGGGTGCTGGCAGCCAAACCTGCATCCTCCTCACCAGCAGCAAGCACCCTTAACTGCTGAACCATTTCTCCAGCCTCAGTTTGTCTATTTATTTATTTAATTTATTTTTCAGTTTAAATTTAGATAAGAAATAAGGTTGCTTCACAAGTCAGTTCCAGGTCCCGCTCCCTTTCCCTCCCCTCCTCCCGTGCCCTCCCCCCAAATCCCCCCATTATCCCCTCATTTCCCCAGGGAGGGTGAGGCCCTCCATGGGGGTGTCCATAGTCCGTCATTTCATACAGGGCAGGGCCTAGACCCTCCCCCAAGAGTTCAGGGTGAGAGTGCACCTCACATTGTTGGATGGGAGTCCAAAGTTCGTGTGTATACTCGGGATGAGTACTGATCTACTGCCCAAGGCTCAATAGATTACCTAGGCCTCCTCACTGACACCCACATTCAGGGGGTCTTGATCAGTCCCATGCTGGATTCCCAGGCTGATGCCTGGAATTCAAGAGTTAACCTTTGTCAGGTCAGCTGTTTCTGGGGTTTAAACCAGCCCAGTCTTAATCCCTTTGGTCATCAGTCCTCCCTCTCTGTTACTGGCTTTCTTGAGTTCAGCTCAGTACTTAACCAAGGGAGTCTGCCTCTTCTTGTTTTTTTGAGACAAGTTCTGGAACCCACTATGTAGCTAAGGCTGGCCTTGAACTCCATTGATCCACCTGCCTCTGCCACCGAGTGCTGGGGTTAAAAGATTGAAAGTGTGTACCACTGTATTTGGCTCAGATTTTTAGTACAATTTCAATAAAAATATTTGAAAATGAGTTTTTCCAAGTTTCTGATTACCATCTTAAGAATAATTGCTAGACTTACTGGGTCACATTATATAAACTGAAAGGACATCATGGATATTACTAAATTGCCTTCAGGAATGGTTGCACTGGTATGGTCTCCCATTTTCAGGATGGGAGGATGCCTGTCCGTTTTAATGACTACATATTAGGAGTACATAGTAGATTATTAAAGCATTTCTGTCCTATTTTCAGTCTGTGTTTGCAAATAAAATTGGCAAATGTCTTTATTAGGGTTCCTTCTAATGCTGTGAAGAGACACCATGACCACAGCAACTCTTGTAAACATTAAATTGAGAGTGGCTCACTTACAGTTTCAGAGCCTCATTCCATTATCATCATGGTTGGGAGCATGCAGGTAGATGTGGTGCTGGAGCTTAGAGAGTGCTACATCTTGCAGGCAACAGGAAGTTGACTGACAGTCACACCGAGGGAAGCTTGAGAAAATGAGACCTTAAAGCCCACCCCCATGGTGACACACTTCCTCCAACAAAGCCATACCTCCTAATAGTGCCACTCCCTTTGGGGGCCATTTTCTTTCAAACCACCACAGCAAGTATGTCTCTGGAGTACAGCATTTGAGACTCTAGGTTCACACTGATTTCCTCCTCCTGTTAGGTCTGAGCCTCAGAGTCTTCACCTGTGAGAGATTGAAATAACAGGCACCTCACATGGTTGATGCTAAAGGTTTGAATTCAGTTTCAAAGTTCAGTTTCCTCATTTAATGAAAAGTATCTGATCTATAATCCCTTTTGATTACATGATCACCATGCTTCTTTTCGGCTTTGTGCATGAGAATGTAGAAAGCCAGAGAAAGCACAGACAAAATCAATTTGCTAATATTTCTTTGTTATGTTCTGGTTACTGGAATATGATTGAGAAGGTTTCCAAAAAGGCATAGTATGGGTGATGGAGGCAAATCAACTAAGCATATCGTGTGATCATTGCATTCTCATTTTTCTGCACTTCTAGGCAGAGAATTAAAAGTAACCAATGCAGAAACTTCAAATACAACAAAGATAAGGTGTCATTTACTCAGGTGCCAACATCTTTGTAAAACTTTCATTTCTCTCTGTTGTCCTCTTCAGTTACTTTCCATAAAACCAATTAAATAGAATGCAGTTCTTTGACTGCAAGTTAAATATGCATTGCACAATATTCGTGCTACAAAAGCCTGAGAAGTAGGAATCATTTCCTAACTCCGACAGTCTTGTGGGTTCCACAAAGCACCAGGCCTGCTGCCACAAGGAGGATTCCTCTACCTCTCGTGGTTCAGGGCATGTCCCAAAGCCCCTTGAGCCTCCAAAACCAAAGAAATATTCAGAGTGTCTAATTTAATGTATTCTAGACCCTGTACCTTCCAAGTGTGTGTGTGTGTGTGTGTGTGTGTGTGTGTGTGTGTGTAAATATGCAGATCCCTAGGCCCAACTTTTCCCGACAGACATGTGAAGAATAGGACCTGTAAGTTAGCATTTGCACTGGGAGCAGGAATGAGTTGGGAGACTGTACTCTGATTTTAATTTGGTGATGAATGTGTCACTGCCAGATGGTCAGTAGAGGCACAACCAGAAATGTAAGTCTCTTTGAAAGACAAAATAGAGAAAGTTTTAGGATGGTGGTGGGAAAGGAGACACAGAAGACTTAGTATTTCTCTTTAACAGAAACTGAAAAATATTTTTCTGACTGATTTTGCTCATTTGGATAACTGGTCTAAATTCCATTTTGCCTGTGTTTTCTTCCTTCCAGTTTGATAAGAACATTTGGCAGGAATTATTTGGCATTATTCAGTATTAATGGGATATTTATTCAGATGACATGATGACTATGCGTAACATAGTATCCTGAATTGAATTCTGGAATCGGGGGGAAAATTATGTTAGGTGAAAAACTAGTGAAATCTGAATAAAATCTAGAGTTTGGTTGCTAATGTCTGAGTTAATTTCTTGTCTTGCTAAGTGTATGCTGCTGCATAAGGCATGATGTTAACATTCAGGGGGCCTGGATGACAGACATGTAGGAAAGACACAATGTCTCTGTAAGTACAAAATTACTCCAAAGTAAAAAAAGTAAAAACTAATTTTAAGTTAGAACAAACCCCACCACTCAATGAAGCAAAGACAGATTGCTAATCAAAGCACTGATTCACTCACACACTGGGGGAACATCCTTTAGGGAGATAATTGCTTGATTTATGTGGAAAAGTTACTTATGAGAAAAAGCCTGTTATATCCCACAGATGAGTTGGCTGAGTTGGGGAGGGCTGTTTTAATTTCAGGAGAATCAAATGATGATTTTCTTCTTTGATAGCACGTTCTGTTTATGCAATTTTCATTGAGGTAATTGTTTTAAATGGAAAACACAGATCCCGATGGATTACTTAATGGAGTAATCAGCAAAGACTGGAATCACCTCGTAATGGGTTTGTATATACCAGGCAAAAGTGGATAAACAGCTTAATCTAAAAGATGATTGTGTTATGTATATATGTATATGAAAATACGTTTTATGAAAGTACTATATCATAAGTGAGGTGTGGTGGTACTATAGTCCCAGGTATTCAGAGGGTAAGGCAGGCAGATTTTGTGACCATAGGAGCTTCCAGCAAGCTTGTACAACATAGCAAATTCCATTCTCCAAAAATAAAATGATGTTTTGTACAAGTTAGCCATTCATATTGGACTGGAGTTGTCTCTATACTACAAGACTTGGAGGAGACTCAGATGTCCTTATACCTGGCTATGCATGATGACCCATGCTTTTAATTTCAGCACCCAGGAGGCAGATACATGTGTATCTTTAGGAGTTTAAGGCTAGCCTGATTTACCTAGTGAGTTCCAGGCCAGCCAGGAGTACATAGTTAGACCCCATCTCCAGTAATTAAATGAATGAACAAGCAAGCAAATAAGCAAATGTCCTTAAACCTTATGATTCTCCACCTTCCTGCTACAGTGCCTGAAGCACCCGCATGGTTCATTCCCTTTCAGGAAACATTTACTACTACTGCTACTAACAACAACAACAGCAATAACAACACCTCCAACCCTTGGAACAATTACTTTAGGCAAGGTGATTTATATGAATTCTCTAAATTCTCACAACTACATAAGACCAGGATGCACTATGTTATCTTTGGTTCTCCAAATGAGCAAACTGTGGCTGGGGTTGTTTAAGAAGAAATATGGCCCATGTTCAACAGGCAATATGTGGTAGAGCTAGACACAGCCTTTTTCTAGGTGACCCTCTAACTTCCACCATGCCTAGCACTACAGTGAGCCGTGCCATAGGGACAGAGGGTGAAGTCACTAAAGGAGGAATCAGCTAAATGTCGACAGGAGGGAAGATCAAAGAAAAGCATTATTGACTAGTGTCAAAAGCAGAGAATCAGCCACAGGAAAAACCTCTCAGAAGGAAAGGGGAGGCAAGGTGTGAACGTTCTTAAACATGCCCAGATCCAGGTGGCAAGAGGTAGAGAAAGGATTTATTTGAGAGGCAGCAAGAATCAGGAGAGGTCACTATGAGATAGTGTATGTGGAGAAAATCTGAAGCAGTCATCACATGCTTCTGAGAGGTCAAATTGGGTGGACAAGTTATCATGAGTGGTGGCAATGGATAAAATTTGCATGTCTACCTTATTAAGAAGGGCTTTAGCTAGGCAGTGGTGGTGGCCACCCTTAATCCCAGCATTCAGGAGGCAGAGGCAGGTGGATCTCTGAGTTTGAGGCCAGCCTGGTCTACAAAGAGAGTGCCAGAACAGCCAGAGAAACCCTGTTTCAAAAGAAGAAGGAGAGAAAGAGAAAGGAGAGCTGTAGGATAGAGACAGTGGCTCCAGACATAGTGGGGGGGGGTTGAGAAGCTAGGGAGGGTTGAAGAAAGGGGAGTGTCTTCCCTCTGACCAGGAAGATAAGCATAAAAGAAAGATCACACAGTGTAAAGACTGAAACATTTTTATGTTGAAAAGCCTTGAGATGTGCAGGTGATGGAGGAAGGTATGGATGCAGTGGAAGACAGAGTAGTGTCCCAGATGCAGTGACATCCAGAGTGAGGTGGAAGGTGTGGTTGGGGAGTGGATTGAGAATCCAGTGACTAGAAAGACAGAGGTTGTTGTGGTGGGGTTGGGAACGTCTGTGAAAGTGTGTCCAGTGGACCAATTCTTCTCTGTGCTATGTTCTCCCTTTAGCCTCCCTGCTTCTACATGAGACCCTTGGGTTCAGGATCTTCAACAAGGACATTGCATAGTGGGGGCAGCAAGCGGGCATTATCCACGTAAGAGCTGTTGCTGGGGACTACAAGCAGAAAGAAATACATGTCTACTTAGCTGCCATTCAGCCGGTATACCAGGTCAGCAGGTGCAGTTGCACCGAGGATGTGGACTTTTCACCCATTTAGCAACACCACAGAATTGCATTATCACACTTATCATTAGAGGCTTTCTCTAACATAGTAATCAGCATTGTCTACTCACATATGTGTCAGCATCAACTTAGAGTAATCAGTTTTAATGACGCTCATTTGAGTTTCTTTCATAAATCACATACTTTGATGAGATAATGGAGGAGAACTATCTAATTTTGATCTAAGATAAATGAAAAGTGAATGCACATGTGCTTTAAATGCATTCTTATTGGTTTCTCACGTTCACCATTTAAAGGGAAAGAATATATCCTAACTCTTCTTTTGGAAGTAAAGGAGGGAAAAGTGCAGTAGACATTTAATTCTAGAGCTTGAGCTGTAGGGTCTATACATAAATAAAAACGCAACTCACTCTCAGTATGCTTTGCACGAAACTCAATTGATTATAAATCAGTGACTATGAATGACATGTGTGAAATATTTTCAATAAGTTATGAAGAAAAATATGAATGCTGCTTTCTTTTGACAGAGACAGAATCAAACTGAGCTTGTTTTGTTATCTGCAGAAAATATAAGCAAGTTCTTTCTTGTAACAAGCATGTATTGAATTCCTACTAAGTTCCAGATAATAGTTGGAGATGGATAAAACACTCTGTTCTTAAAAATATTATTTTGTTTAATGCTAATATTCCTTTTTATTATATACTATTATCATTTTATTTAATATTAATGATCTGATATTATTTTATTGATTATGTATGGTGGTATGTATACTTGAGTGCTTGTGTCCAAAGGGGCCAGAGGTGTCTGGAGCTGGAGTTACAATGGATTGTGAACCATCTGATGTGGCTTCTGGGAACTGAACTCAGGCCCTTAACCATTGATTTTTCTCTCCAGCTCCATTTTCTGTTTGTAGTCTCATGGAGGAAGTAGACAGGTATATGACTTCATCCACCAGATTGTCTTATGTATAGGGTAAAAGCAATTGCAATGTCAAATGGGAGCATTTTGGAGAAAGTATTAGTGAGGAAGAAGGGAGAGAGAGTGAGGGAGAGAGAGAGAGGGAGAGAGGGGGAGAGACAGTGAGGGAGAGAGAGTGAGGGAGAGAGAGGGAGAGAGAGTGAGGGAGAGAGAGTGAGGGAGAGAGAGAGAGAGAGAGAGAGAGAGAGAGAGAGAGAGAGAGAGAGAGAGAGAGAGAGAGAGAGAGCAGTATGGGGTTAGTCAAAAAGTTTCACAAAGTATATGGTGATGGGGTTTGGGATGCATTTGTTCTAGGAAACTGTAATGCCCAGGGAGATATGGCGAAGAAGGTCATCTTACAACACTTTATTTATAGATTGTTACCTTCACTTCTCTGAGACAGAAGTCAAGCCCAAATGAGAATGGCATAGATTTCTCTTATGGTTCCTGGCTCCCTTTGAGACCAGTGTGATCATATTAGTTGATGACACAATGAACTTCTCTCAGTATTCTTAGAAGACAATCTTCTATGATACATTTTCTTTGTATGTACTACTCCCAGCATCTGCAAATTCAACTCC